>NW_026991718.1:44885537-45510537 GCF_029215605.1 Mirounga angustirostris | reverse complement strand
AGAAGCACAGTACCTCTGCCCTTTTCCTCAGAATTTTGAATGCATGATTTCCTCTCAATTTTAGGGCCTTCAAACATGACGTATAGACCTTTTCATAATAAGCTTTCATATAGCATTTCTAGTTATAATCAATGTCTGGCCACACAATCAAATCTCTGTGCCTTTAACATACCACACAACTTCTTAATTTCTGTCTTCAAAACTGTTATTCACTTTGCTTCAATTCATTTAGACTATTCAGTAGTGTGTTCAAGGAGTGTTTCATAATTTACACTAAATTTCTCTCAAGTCCTTCTGCACATGAAAGGTTGCTTCCAAGTATCCAATCACATTTTGTACCTTGTATATCATTCTTTACTTGTAGGTAGACTTTTTTTGATTGATCATGCTATATTAGATCACACGTCTTAAATCCACAAAACCTGACACACAGTGAATAGTAGTAGTCTACTACTACTAAACCCTCTCTGTTTCTTATACCATCCGTGTTTTAAGATACCTAAAAGAGTAGTTGTTCATGTCCAGGAAAGCCAGGGAGGACATTGCCTTGCCTTTCATCATCTATGCCATCCTATTCTACCTTCAATAGTTACAAATGAAGGATGCTTCATTTTGATATATTTCCAGAGTGATAGCCTGCTGCAGGGTATGAGGTTATCCTATAAAGCTCAATTTAATTTGACAATTAACTCCTGGTTAGGTTCATTACTATAACACTTAGGAAGGGAAGACTTCAGGAGATATTAAAAAGTCCATAATGGTTTGGGTCTACATGTTGCATACAGTGCTTAGATATGATTTTACACATTTTTGTTTAGTCGTCCCTATTACACCCCCGCATCCCCACACTTTGCTCTTACTACATCACAGCACATTTACTTCTTTATACTTCTATCTTTGTTATCACACTTTTTGAATGAGAGGCTGTGGTGGCTTAGCACCTAACCACAACCTACAGTGTGTGTTATATTAATATTAAAGGCCCTTTTACATACACTATGATTCAGACATTTGTCATTTTGTCAACAACAAAAATGTTGACATTTTTGGAAGTTGATCCACCACCAAAAGTGTGTGTTCATGCATGTGGGTGTATGTATTTGTGAATTATGTACTTGTGTGGTGAATCATAAGTTAAGAAGAGTAATCTGTGATTATCATCTAAATTAGAAATATGGAGAATTGGAAATAAAAGATGAGTGGTTTAAAAAGTTAACCACAATGGAGGAACAAAAAATAACCAGAGATAGTGAAGGAAGAGCAGTGCCCCCACTACATTTATAAGTTTTCTATTATAAAGATTCCAGTTAGGGGCGCCTGGGTGGCTCAGTTGGTTAAGCGACTGCCTTCGGCTCAGGTCATGATCCTGGAGTCCCGGGATCGAGTCCCGCATCGGGCTCCCTGCTCAGTGGGGAGTCTGCTTCTCCCTCTGACCCTCCTCCCTCTCATGCTCTCTGTCTCTCATTGTCTCTCTCGCAAATAAATAAAATCTTAAAAAAAATTTAAAAAAAAAAGATTCCAGTTAGATGAAATGATTAACTTTATATTACAAAGTGAAGAAAGCTAGTATTGTGCCCTAAATGCTTCATCTGAATCACTAAAAAAGAACCTCTTATTTCCCCCACTAAGAAAATCTCATGACAAACACGAGCTTCTTCTCTGTAAATTGGTGGGGTCATGGTGGAGTCATTTGTAGATCTAGCTAAAGAACAGACTCTGGAAATTGTGTATGGTTGACACAGTTACAAAGTGCAGAATGAGTTTACATTTCTTTTGACTTACAGGGTGTTTGCAGTATGCAAGGCTATATTCACAGTTTGACTTAAATATCTGTTCCTGTGTTACCTGAGTTCCAGAGGTAGTTAATAATGAACTCTGGGATATATCATGCTTGTGTTTCCATGGGAAGTATAAATGAAATACAGTCATCTTATAAGCATGGTTGTTAGGTTGGGATTTTAAGCAAATACCAATTTGGAAATAAACATGATGAATTTCAATGTGCAGTTACCCATTGGTGATAGAGTACCAAATGCAATGATCAATATGCATTATTCTATGAGTAAGTTGCAGATTTTACTGATTTGACTACTCTCTTGTCAAGGCATTTCAGGGCATAATTGATTAAAATGTTGCATAATTTCACAGATGCCCGATTTACTCAAAATTTTAGATTGCTGTACAACTCAAGAAACAAACTTTACTGATGCAGTTTGTGTGTTTTTCCCAACTCACTGTACTTGATTGAGGTGCGTGCTTCACTGATTGAGCCAAATACTTCATAGACAAAATTTTTAGTTTTTATCAATGGAAAAATATATTTCTATATCTTGATGTTTTTCAGTAGAGAGGTCAGAGTATGCAAAAATCCTCTTTGGAAGGCAAGCTTTGTTGTTATGGATTATCATTTTTATTGCTATTATTTTTGTTATTTTGTTTAAGGTGGTTTCCCAGGCTCATAAACATTCTCTGCAATGTAGTTCTTAAACAAAAAGACACAACAGAATTCACAACAACCTGCTGAGGTTAGGCCTCCCATTTAAGTATAGGCAGTGTAGAATTAAAACGCTTGTCTTTTTGACAGTGTTGCTTCTTTTCACTGTACATGGGACAGATTGTTTCTGAAGCATACATTGTAATTGGAATAATGCCTTAAAAAGTTTTTAAAAAGTAATAAAGAGTAAAATGATAATCATTTTCTTTAAATAAACACCAACATTCTTATGTTATACTCTTGTTTCTTTATTTTAAGATTTTTGGAACATCATAGCAGATCTTCAGATTGGTAGAAAGAGACCACAGATATATTTGGCAAGACTAATTTAAGTTCCTAATTTAAACAGCAAAGCATATCAAAACTTAGCTGAAGCTCTTTGGCAAGATGGAGAAAGAGAAGCAAACCTTACATTTAATAAACTTTCTCTACTTTTACAAGTTTTAGATTTACAGAAGAGTCTCTAGATATCGATGGGAGTTTCCTTACATATACCCTGCACCCAGGATCTGCTATTGTTTATATCTCAGATCACCTCCAACTCAGAAAGAAACCTCACAATGAATAAAAGATATAGGAACATGCAGTTCACAGAGAAAGAACCCCAAGTTATCAATGATCAAATAAACAAATTCTCAACCCTACTAGCATTTTTGCTGAGTAAATTAACAAGAAAACCAATGTCTAAAGTTTGGAAAACATATGCGGAAAGAGAAAATATATTTAGGAGATAGTAAAATTTGTAATTATATTGCAAAGATTTCCAAGCAAAGAAGAAAAGGCATGTAATTTACAACCCATCAATTCTACTTTGAAGTGTTAACCCCAGAGAATCCCTTATGTTTTCAAAAAAGACATATAAGAAAGTTCATTGAATCTCTATTCTTAAGGACCAAAAATGTGGAAATCTTAAATATCCCTCAAAGGTGAATAAATTAATTGTATTTTAGTTTATTCAAATACTGGAAGAGTACATAGTAATGGAAATGAACTCTATCTACATGTATCTCTGGATAAGTGTCAAAGACATAAGTTCAAGTTTAAAAAGCTAGTTGCCAAAGTATCAAACACAATGAAAACGGGGCAATTATAAAAATATTAAAGCATATTTATTTATTTACAAATTTATAAAAAGTGAAAAGGCAAAACTTGCACTGGAATGATTCACTCTCATATTAGGTGTTGCTTCCTAGAGGTAGAGTAGGGAAAATAGGAGGTGAAGTGGAGACTTAGCAGTATCTTTTTTGCTTCTTTGTTTCTAGTTTTCTAAGTATTAACTTATTGCTGCAATGAACATGCATATGCATGTCTTTTGATAAAACATACATACATTTCTTTTGAATTTTACCTGGTGGTAGAACTACTAGGCCTTAAGGTACAGAAATATTTGATTCAATTATACCGCCATTTGCGAAGTTATTGTACAAATTAATATTCCATCAGCAGTGTTTAAAAATTCCAGCTGTAACATGCCCTGCCAACACTTGATATTGTCATTGTTTCTTGTCACTCAGTGATTGTTAACTCATATTATTATAGATATTCATTTGAGTACCTTCTTAAATTATATACCTGAGTCACTATTTATTAGCTTTTATTGCATAATAAAATACCTAAAATTTAGTAGATTAAAACAACAATATTTTGCTCAATCTATGAATGAATAATTTGGATTGATTTCAGGTAGGCTCACTCATGCAACTGCAATTACTCATTCTGCTTAACGGTGTAGCTTTGTTTCTGGGATTGGCTAGCTTAGGTTAGATGATAGGGATGATTAAACCACATGTCCTTAATCACCCAACAGGCTAGCTTGAGCTTATTAACCTAACTGGCTGGGCAGGACCAAGAGCAAGAGCAAGGCACATGAAAGACTTCTTGATGCCTGATCCTGTATGTGCCACAACATTACTTCAGCCATTGTCAAAGCAATTTGCAAGACTATCCCAAATTTAAGAGGTAGAGGATGTCTGTTCCTCTTGGTGGAAATAATTGAAAATCCATGTTCCAAATGGATACAAGAAGAGTCAACTTTTGTGATTATTTTTCTAATCTATTACAAAGTATGAAACTTTAGCCATTTTGTTATTGTAAACGTCTTCAACATTGTGGCTTTCTAATCACCTTTTTGGGGGGCATGAGTAGTATTCTAATAAGAAAAAGTTCTTAATATTAATGTGATTCAATTGATCAATTTGCCCCTGTGTGATTAGTGCTTTAGTTTTCTATGTAGTAAGACCTTTTCATCTTCCAAGTTACACGTTTTCTCCTGTATTATCCCTTAAGTGCTATCCCATCTAGCTTTTTAAATTCAGATTTCATTTCTATTTGAGATTGATTTTTGTGTTGGGGGGGGTCAAAACTTTTTTTTCCACTTTGATAGTCATTCTCTCAATACAATTTGTTAAAAAGACCATTGTTTCCTCTTTACTCTGAAGTGATGTCTTTATAAGAGATTAATAATTAATGAATTAAGTGTCCATATAGGTGTTGGTCAGGCTGTTTCTTGCTATTTTATTCTTTTGTTCTGTTTGTATACCCTTGGTCCAAACTTACTGCTGTAACTAGTATAGCATTCCAATGTCTTTTTAACCTTTATAGTGAGTCTGCCGTCTGCCCACTTTGTTTTTCTTCTGTAATAGTGTCTTGGCTATCCTGAGCCTTTTGGCTTCACATATAGAAGAATCAGTATATAACTTTTCAAAGGAAAACTTTTTGGAAGATTGAAATTCTATTCATTCTACACACCTATTATTCCCAAATGATATCTTTTTATATCAAGTCTTTCAATCCATTGTCTATGTAAATCCATAGCAATCCATTGGATTATCTTTATGAAAGTCTTGCACATTGTTTGTCGGGTTTATTCCTAGGCTTTTAGAGTTTTTTCATGCTCCTTTGAATTGTATCACTTCAAATTTTACATTCTGTATCTTTCGGATATAGAGAAATTAGAATAATTTTTATATCATTCTTGTATCCTGCAACTTTGCTTTAGAATTAGTAACATATTCATTCTAATTTAATTTTTTTAAAAAATTCTGTGAGTCGGTCATACCATATGGGAATAATACTGTTTTATTTATTTCCAACCCTATAACATTCAATTTCTTTTTCTTGCCTTACTAAACTGGCTAGCTCTAGTAAACTGGTAAATAAAGGTAGTGATAGTGGATATGCTTGTTCAGTTACTAGTTTTAAATGGAAAGCATTCAACACATCCTTAAGTATAATGTTTTCTTTTGAGTTTTTAAGGTTCCTTTCACTTTAAGTTCCTTTCTTTTCCTATTTTGCAAAGGTTTTTTTATTAATAGATTTTAAATGTTATCAAATCCTTTTTGCAGCTACTATATTTTCCCAATTATTCTAGAATTTCCTAAATCACATGGTAATTTTTTAATATTAGATAAATTTTAATATACAGAATAATGTGGTTCATTCATTATATAAGCATATGGATAACTTTTGATAAAATTTTTAAAATAATTTTGTGAGGTTCATGTTTTAGACTATCATTTCCCTTTACATACTATTCCTCTTATGCTTGGATATAAGGTGGCCTTACAAAATAAGCTGGGGAATTTGCACTTCCTTTATAAGCTCTAGAAGTTTTCAAGTTATATTAATGGCTATCTTCCTCTCCGATGGGTAAAATCTTACTGTCAGGGCCTGAGACAATCTTTGTGTGAAGATCTTTAAGTACAGATGTAATATCTCTTTTTAGGTCTAAGACTATTCAGAGTTTTTATTCTTTATTGTGTCAGTATTGGTAAGTTTTATTTGTCTAGGATATTGCCATTCCATTTACATATTCAATTATATCAGCATAAAATATTTTCATGATATACTTTTGCATGTCTTTAAGTATGTAAGAACTGAGTACATATCCTTTATTTCAATTTCTTTCATGGATTATTTGTGTTTTTTTCTTTTTGTCATCATTGTAGCTACTTGTTTTATTAATTTGTGGATATTTTGGAAGTAATTTTAACTTTGTTGATCCTCTGTTGTGCCTTTGTTTATAGTTCAAAAATGACATCTCCCACTATCTTTTTTTTTTTCTTTCTTCAAACTTTTGAGGAGTTTTCTTGGTTATTCTTATTACGTTGTGAGGATATGGCATACATTTTCTTTAATCTTTAACTCTTAATAAAATTAAAATTTCTTTAATTTTGACACAGTTTTATTTCCAATTCATGTTTAAACTAGAAGCAATGCTGCAATGATAATCTTTGTAGCTTTTCAGAATCCTTAATTATCACATAAAATTTAGTGACAATAGTTTCTTTTTCTTAGGATGACACCCATGTTTTATCAGCTAGGCAATGGGCAGCAGGAGTACTGTTCTTTTTTGGTTTGTCTCTCCTGGCATGGAAATCATCCCTTTGAGTGAGTTGGGGTAAGGAGATATATGCCCCTGAATTCTTGTGTAGAGGGAAGAGATCCCAACATCTTTGTCATAGTCACCTGGAATTCAGTCTCTTAACATGGATCTTGTGGAAGTGAGAACTATTGGTGCTTTGTTCCCTCCAAGAATATACCAGAGTTCATGACTGGAAGCTAGGAGATGAACTAGCCTAATCTTAGCCATACCCATTCAGATTGGAGCTTTGGTCACATTGACCTGAGGGTAGGAAACAAGAAATGGATTATGGTACAAGTGCCATGAACTCTCACTTTTCTTACCAAGATTTACTAGAATTTTTTGACTAAATACTTCTCCATTTGATGTATGCCTTTAGGATAATTTCCAAAATGTTTGCTTTATATATAACTTTTAGCAGTTATGGTTGTTGCACTGGGGAGCATATCCACTGAGCTCCTCACATTATCATTCATGAAGTTGCTGCCCTATTGTTTTCTTTCCTCTCATTTATACTTTTATATTTTCATTGATGCATCTGCTCCTCCCTCCCAAAAATATTCTTTTGAGCAGAGGTCATCACACTACAGCCTGTACACCAAATCTGTCCCACTGCCTGATTTTGTAAATGAAGTTTTATTGGAACACAGGCATTTTCACTTGTTTATGCATTGTCTATGCCCACCTTTGCTGCCTTTGTATTACTATGGCAGGGAGGAACAGTTACAACAATGACTACATGGCCGAATGACCACATCTGCTAGCCTGCTCTTTACAGAAAAACATGTGCCTGCTCTGTTTTAATCCATTCTTATTCTCCCTTATTCACTCATTTTTTAAACTACTGGGCATAGATGATATACTTTTAACATTTTACTTCCGAAAATATATTAGAAATTTCTTTACAATGTTACATTTAATATTTAAAAAAATAAGTCTTTCCTATTTGCTCTCCCCATAATGTTACTTTAAATAAAATATTTTTCAATGTGTTAGAACATTTTCTCAAGTACTTCCCTCATATTATTGATGTGAATGCTACCCATTTTGAAACTTTGCATAATATTTTTCCCTGACAAGTAAATAGTATTTTATTTATTTTTTTTAAATATTTTATTTATTTATTTGAGAGAGAGAGAGAACACAGAGGGAGAGGGAGAGGAGAAGCAAATTCCCCGCTGAGCAAGGAGCCTGATGTGGGGCTGGATCCCAGGACCCAGGGATCAGACACTTAACCGACTGAGCCACCCAGGCGCCCCAAGTAAATAATATTTTAATTGGGAATAGGATTTTGTTCCTTTAAGATATTTGTCCTCAATTTATAAGACCATTTTTTTTAAATCTTGGAATGCAAAAATTTCCCTAATGATAATTACTAATATTGATATTTCATTTTAATTTTTAATTATTTTTCATTCATCTTTCCTGGTCCTTATATAAGCCTTCCAAGCTGCAGTCGATTCCTTATTTACATAATGAACATTTTTCTCTACTAATTGAGTCTAACTATATGTCTCTCTATATTTTTCTTTTTGGGAAGGCTTATATGTCCCATGTTATAGCTGATGTATATGTACACAGTCATTTATCTTTGCACTCAATTTTTCATCTATTTTTGCTATGAATTTTAAGATATTTATTCTACTTGAAATTCCAGAACATTTAGCTGGTTTTTATTTTTATTTTTTTATTTATTTTATTTTATTTTTTAAAGATTTTATTTATTTATTTGAGAGAGAGAGAATGAGAGAGAGCATGAGAGGGAGGAGGGTCAGAGGGAGAAGCAGACTCCCTGCCAAGCAGGGAGCCTGATGCGGGACTCGATCCAGGGACTCCAGGATCATGACCTGAGCCGAAGGCAGTCGCTCAACCAACTGAGCCACCCAGGTGCCCCGTTTAGCTGGTTTTTAATAGTGACCATCTCACATCTACTCTGCCTATTAAATTTCCGGATTCAAAATCCTTGATCAGAGTGCTTGAAAATCTTTTCTTAATTTATTCCCTTAGAAACTCTTACATTTTTCTGTGCATTTAAATTTCCCATGTGGATTTTTTGTGAATTCTACTTCAATGGAAACTACCTATTCTTTAAATTCAGATTCACTTTCCACTCAGTAATCTGAGTCCACCTATGTTCAGCAGTACTCAACCTTGGCTGCACATTGCAGTGACCAGTGAAGCTCTTGAAACTGTTTACTGGCTCCCCAGAGGTTCTAATTGAATTGTCCTAAGGAGGCCCCAGGTGATTTTAATGGGCAGTCAAGGTTGTGTTCTACTACTCAGTTGTTTTTGATTGATTATGGCTTGATGTACTCTTCTCCCCAACATCTGTTAGCTGAAAAATAATTATGAGAGTGGAAACTGGAGCAGGAATATTGGATCAAATGTTAGAAGATTCACATTGAAAAACTGAAGAGCCACAAATGGAAACAGCTAACACCCCAAAAACATTATTACCCCCGGGTCATATACCTGGAAAAATGGACTTTCAATAAAAAAATAAACTTCTGAGGCGCCTAGGTGGCTCAGTCAGTTGAGTGTCTGACTCTTCATCAAAGCTCATGTCTTGATCTCAGGGTTGTGAATTCAAGCCCCACATTGAAAAATATAAAAATAATAAACAAACAAACTTGTAACTTACAAAACCCATAATTTTTGGTCTCTTTTACAGCTGCTTTAACAATATCTTAAATAATATAAGTACCTAAAAGGTACTAAGCATTATGCCAACCAACAGTGGGGGAATAAAAAGACAAATACAATTTTCTGGTCTCACATACCCTTCATATTTTCTTGGGTAAGCACTATTTTCCTTTACTATATGCTTCTTTTCTGTATAAATCATCATTTATCATGATGCTAATTCTATCTTATTTATAAATCCGAATATTTTCTAATGATTTGCTAATGATTTACTAATATTTGCTAATATTAATGATTTGCTAATATTTTGCTTAATGATTTGCTAATATTAATTAAAATGATTAAAATGATTTGCTAATATTAATTTCTCTCTTGGGTCTTTGTAGCCTGAATAACCCCTGCTTTAATATACTCTACAACTCTACTTGGCTTATACAAATAGAATTACTCTATTAATATGCATCATAAGTTCAATCATTTTCCTATTCTATCCTACTCTGAACTTTTGGTTCAATGAACTAAAACAAACCACTAATTTTGACAATTATTCACATACTTTCTTGTGTAATTATGTACTTTATATCTATGTTTCTTGTCTTGATAATACAAGTTACATAAAGTTAGAATCACCACTTTGTTCTTCTTTATAACCCCTTTAATTCCTGGCACCATGCTAAGCAAATGGCATATATTCAATAAATATGACCTAATTAATTTTTCATTATTAAACTACTTACATGTACATATTGTAAGAAAATGGGAACATTATAGACGCACAAAATTCAGAAAACCTACTATATTCCCATTTTTTTCAAAGTAATCATCTATGAACTATTGAATATATTACTTTCCAGACAGTTTTCTGTTGGTATGCTATTATCCATTGAATTTATCATTTACTCTTCAGAAATGAGGTCATCTCACAAATACTCTACAGCAATGTACTGTTTGCCTTAAGAAAATATCTTAGCTATATTTTTGATGTTAGTATATATTTTGTCTAATTTATTATAGGAGCTAAATAATTAAATTAATATTCCTGACCAAATGGAAATGCCTCCATATTATGAGGCTTAAGTGAGATTTATAGTTTTGTATGCAAAACTGAAGATTTTTAATGCCATATATTTAAAATATTGAGAATATTGAGAAAAGTGCAGTATCATTTTTTAGGGCTAAAGGTGGGCAAAGTACAAAGATCTCTTTCCTTTGAACACTTCTTTAAAGATTTTTTATTTTTATTTATTTGAGAGAGAGAGAATGAGAGAGAGAGCACATGAGAGGGGGGAGGGTCAGAGGGAGAAGCAGGCTCCCCACCGAGCAGGGAGCTCGATACGGGACTCGATCCCGGGACTCCAGGATCATGACCTGAGCCAAAGGCAGTCGCTTAACCAACTGAGCCACCCAGGCGCCCTGAACACTTCTTTACTTTCTCCTCTTCCTTATAACCTTTCTTGTCTTCTCTTTGTGGATCTGAGCTGATAAAAGGGAGCTGAATTTGCCTTCTTTATTGCGATATGTCACTCCGGTGATACACAGCACTAAGTGGAGGACAAGGTGGTTCTTAGGGCAAGAATGCATGGAATATTATATATGTGCAGCTTAGATCTAGGATTAACAGTTGAAAGTAATTTTTTATATTTCTAGACTGATTAGCCTAGCTCTCTAGAGAACTAAAACAGATTTCAGTAATAAAGATGGCAAAAAAATCAAGAGCTCAGGCATGTATGCTATCATCTCTGCTATCACTCTAAAATTTAATTAGAAAGGATTTCCCCCCCAAAAAAAAAGAAAGAAAGGGCTTCCATGAATTATTGGAGGTTGACTATCCACATATTTTCTCAGTCCAGTAATAAGGTAAAAGAGGCTATATTCCTGAGGACAAAGAGAACCAGAGAAAAGGCAACAGATTTGATATTTCAACAAAATTTGAAGACAAAAAGGAAAATGGAGAAGGGGTAACTGATTTGGAAGCAAAGTTATTACCTGGGTCTCTACAGTGTGGAAGACCAATGAGCTAAAAGCCACAGAACTCTTAATGCTCCACAGAACTCTTAAAGCCTCATTAGGTGGAGGAACCAAGTCAGTACTGCAGAAGTCTGGGACTGAAAAAAAAAAAAAGACTTGTCAAAATCTAAGTACAGAGCAGATGGAATCTCCAGGTCCCCTCTCCCATTGAGAGCCATCCAGCAACAATCCTTCTGTATACACACAGGGCACATAAGATTTATTCTTTGGGTAAATTGAATGTGAGATACTCCAGATGTGGGAGCATAAGCCACTTCAGAAGGCTGGAGTAAATTACCTTTTGCAAACTGGAGAATTAATTAAAAACCTACATGTTAACTGGCACATCCACCCTTTCTTGTGTCCAGGTTCTGCAAAGCAAGTCGGTAGATTTATATCCTGTAAACAAAAGAGAGGCAAAAGGAATTCCCAGTTCTTAACTGGGCACAAATCCAACAGTGCCAAGTTTAATTTGATGCTTGAGGATTGAGCACTGTAAAGAGATCTCCATGGATAAGTGGGGAGGATAATGGGGAAGATCGAACAGCTTGATGCTTTGTGGGTTTAACTTTGGCAAAAATTTTGATAGGTATATGACAGATCTATTTGAGCATTTGGAATAAAATAACAGTAGAAATATTGTTTAGAAAAACAATGAAAAGTAACTGCTAGAAGAAATGACTAAACGATATGGAGGGGTTAACCATGAGAATTGGGTATTAGGGTAGAAATAGGGGATGGGCATGTTGTTTTTCATTGTAAGTGTTTTTAGCCTTTATTATTATTTTTTAATACCATGGCTTATACTACTTTGATAATCAATAAAGGTAATTTGAAAATAAGTAACATCTAGGGATTCAGAGATGTATTGTAGGGCAAAAAAGACAAACATTAGGTAATTTCCCAGTCGTTCCCTTCATTCATAGGTGGTGTTTATTGATTGTCCATAAAACTATGCATATTCAGAACACACATATGTATATTAGTGAGTTTACTATTTGGATAAGACATATATAATTGGGTAAATATTAAACATTTTATAGAGAATTTTGGATGATAGAAAAAAATCACAAGATAGTTGGAAGTGGGAAAAAAACTATGAGTGCATAGGTAAAATAAGGTTGCATTTTAAATGTGGATGTTTGTTACATAGCAGAGGCAGAATAAAGCAGAGCAAAGAAATGGAAAACTTTAAATCAAGCATGAATAATTTGAACTTTTAGATTTTGAAATGAATTAAAATATGTGATGGGTGCTAAATAGCATAAATTTAAATTCATAACATTCCAAAGAGAAAACTAATAAGTGTTATTGAAAACATCTCCCTGGGAGCATAATTTTTCTTTTAGGTTATGGCAGAGACAGGCAGTATATTCACCAAGACTGTATCTTCTTTCTCACAGAGACCTAGACTACATTCACCAGCCTACCATACAGATGTCAGGGAGGGGGCTATATGAACAACAAAACTTTTATCTGTCCATAAAAGCATCCATGTATTTTCCTTCAAACTCTTTCTAGTTTCACTCACTTATTCCAGTTTTACTCACTCACTTGAAAGCCCCCTGTTGAAAACGGCAGAGCCCCAAGGTGGAAGAGGCGTGGATACATCCATCACCATTTTGAGAAACATCAATCAGAAACATCTTTTTGACTCTACATGAACAAAAAATAAACTTCTATCACCTATGAGCCTTTATACAGTTTTTGACCTGTGTGTTATAAAAACTAATACATCCTAATACATCCCCTACATAAAATAGGTGAGATGAAGCATCAGGTAAGATAATGATGTCAAAATAGGCAAATAACCCTCCACAGCTGGAATCAACAAGAGAGCATGCAAGAACACTGGAAAAGGAAGAAAAAGTGTTCTCAATTGCCAAAAATAATACAATAAATCATTAAGAGAAATCAGTAGAAGGATGCTTTCTTGATTTCTTGATTACACGTGATGTGTTTTTTTCTAATACACAATTGCAAATAGTCCTCAAGAAATGTTGTAGCATGTAATAATCCTACCTGGAATTACAATGTTATGTTATTGGGCTTTACTCTCCTTAACTTTGCCAGTTCTTTCTCAGTTATTTCTCTTATAGTACTTATCTTTTTCTCATTGCTACATAGATTCTTTATGGAGTAGAGAATTCTATTTATAAATTTTATGTACCTTATAGTTGTTATAAATATTATCCCTGGTGTGTTAATTGAACCTTAACTTTATTACTAATGGCTCTTTAATATTTCTACCAAAGCAATACATATTCGCTGAAGAAAATTTATAATGAATGATAATAAAATTATTCATTAAAATCACTTTCCACAAAGAAAGCCAGGCCAACATGGCTTCATTGGTGAATTGTACCAATTAATTAATTAATTAATTAATTAATTAATTAATAATTCAGTCCTTTCTCTTTTATTGAGATAAAATTGACATATAGCATTGGGTAAGCTTAAGGTGCACAATGTGATGATTTGATACATTTATATATTGCAATATGATTGCCACCATAGCTTTAGCTAACACCTCTATATGGTCACATAATTATTATTTTTTATGCTGAGAACAGTTAAGATACAATCTCTTAGCATTTGAGGTATATAATACAGTATTAGTATGATCACTATGCTATATATTAGATCTCCAGACTTATTCATCTTCTAATTGCAAGTTTGTACACTTTTAACATGTCCCCAGTTCTCCCACTATCCCGCAGCCCTTGGTAACCAGAAATTTACTTTGTTTCTACAAGTTCAGTTTTTTAGATTTCACATATAAGTCATATCACACAATATTCATCTTCCTCTGCCTGTCTTATCCTGCTAAGCATAATGTCTTCAAGTTCCAACCATGTTGTCACAAATGACAAAATTTCCTTCTTTCTCAGGGCTGAGTAATATTCCATTGTATGTATATACCACACCTTTATCCA
The DNA here is from genome assembly GCF_029215605.1 of Mirounga angustirostris. Classification (NCBI taxonomy): domain Eukaryota; kingdom Metazoa; phylum Chordata; class Mammalia; order Carnivora; family Phocidae; genus Mirounga; species Mirounga angustirostris. The sequence goes on along the minus strand of NW_026991718.1, from coordinate 45,496,094 downwards.
TTCATTCATTAACAAACATTTAGGTTGTTTCCATAGGTTAGCTGCAATAAACACAGGAGTACAGATATCTTTTCAATACCCTGTTTTCATTTCCTTTGGATATCTACCCAGAACAAGGATTGTTGGATCATATGATAGTCCTATTTTTAATTTTTTGAGGACCCTCCATATCGCTTTCCATACTGAATGCATCAGTTTAAATTTCCACCAACAGTGCACAAGGGTTCTTTTTTTTCCACCAACTTGCCAACATTTATCATCTTGTCTTCTTGATGATAATCATTGCAACAGTTATGAGGTGATACCTCATCATGGTTTTGATTTGCATTTACCTGATGTTTAGAGACATTGAGCATCTTCTCATGTACCTGTTAGGCATTTGGATATCTTCTTTGGAAAAAAACAAATCTATCAAGTTCTCTGCCCATTTTTAAATCAGATTGTTTTTACTGTTTTGATTAGTTCTTGCTATTGCTACATATGGCAGTCTCAGGAGTTCCATTCACATAGACATTAAAGCTTTGCTGTGTACAAAGTGCACTGTCTATCTGAGACTCACCTCTTTTCCTGGGTTACAAAAGCAACAGATGCCACACTCCAAGGTGAGCAGAGAAGCCACGATGTAGGGTTTACAAAGATTGCAATTGACCTAGTTACAAAACTCTAAAATCTTCACTCACAAGAAAATTATAATGTGTTGGAAGCTGTTGGAGAGCAAACAACATATTTTAATATTTTCAAAGTTGATGGTATTTCCTCTTTAGCCTAAGTAAAAAAAAAGAGTTGTTGTAAGGACACATTCTCTCTCTTGGAAAACTTGATAAATGATATCTACAGTTTGGGGGAACTAATGGACGGTGTGTGACTTCTGTCTAGAGAGTATAAAAAATGAGGGTTGGTCAGTCTGGCTGGTAACAATGGGTCCAAAGAGGCGTGGCCGTATTAGGATTGGCCAAAGCATTTTAAAACAAAAGGGAGTGATTCCCACAGACAAGATGTGGGCCACAAGTGGCAAGAGGTGCAGGATGTCGTTGTCACCTGAAACAGGGGAAATATCTCAGCAAAATGAAGGGAGGCAACTCTGATGCCTGGGGGCTGAGAACACAGGTGTAATCAACAACTACTCAATGACATTCCTCCCTACATTTCACAGGAACTTCAGGTTTGAGACCTCCAGGTAAGGAGTTAGGTTTATTTTAAGTTCCCACAAAGGAACCCATAGAAAAGGAATTGGAATTGATTACTTCTCGTATCTAAAAAAACATAAAGTTACCTCATAAGCATATTATCAAATAGGGACTTCTCACCTGTCTCTCCATTGAGCATACTGGAATGGCTTAGAAATCATGAAATCAGGGTGGGAAATGTAGGTGGTGATCATGCATCCCTCTATCATGCCGAAGACCAACCTGCTTTCAGTACAGGCAGCTACAACTATGAGTAAAGTCTAAATGTTCTATGATTATGCTAGACTGAACTAGACATATTATTTATTAATTGACACTGTTATCTTTCCTGACAGTGACACAAAAAATCATGGAGCTCATCCTAATTTTCATTCACAAGCAGTAAAGCATCATTCACACAAAACAAATGTAGAGAGATAGTGATAGTAAAATATAAAACTCCTGATTAGAGTCCTTGGGTCCTGTTTCATTTACATAACTATTATATTTATAGCTATTATGGATAAATAAAAATATCAATTTGTGCATATCTTAGATATATGTTACAAATTATAACAGTATTTTAATACTTTTATATTAACAAATTAATATTTTTGCATAGTTCAAAAGCCCACTATAATTTGTTTCTTTTTTCCCAAAGCTTGATCTGAAGTAGGAGGCAGTAAAACATAGCTTGTAGGCAAAATCTAGGTCCCTCCCTGTTTTTGTAAATAAAATTTTATTCAAACACAGCTTTACTTGTTTGCTTACACATTCTTTACAGCTACCTTTGGTTATAATAGCACAATTGAGCAGTTGCAAGAGAGATTGTGTGGCCAGTAAAACCGAAAATATTTACTGTACAGAAAATGTTTGCGAACTTCTGATCTAGAGCACTATTCTATGCAACCTCCAGAATCAGATGCAAGAGCAACTTCATCATATTAGGAGATTTTTCACTCAACAGCTGATTTTCAAATTGATAGTAACAGATTGATTTTAAAGGAAAACAAAACATGTTAATGTGTTTATGTGTATAGCATGCTCTCATGAAATCTTGAAAACTGCCAAAATATGCATCTTGCTTACAAATATTCATGTTAATTTCTCTCATTTGTTTGTTGCAAAGTTATGCCAGTGCAGTTCCACTACTCATTTATACCCTTATTTAGATCAGAAGGGGGTGATGTATGAGGCTTAACATATTAATAAGCTTCAATTAAAATGATTTACAAGGGGTGCCTGGGTGGCTCAGTCGTTAAGCATCTGCCTTCAGCTCAGGTCATGATCTCTGGGTCCTGGAATTGAGCCCCGCATTGGGCTCCCTGCTCAGCGGGAAGCCTTCTTCTCCCTCTCCCACTCACCCTGCTTGTGTTCCCTCCCTCCCTGTCTCTCTCTCTCTCTGTCAAATAAATAAATAAAATCTTAAAATAAAATGATTTACAAGTAATAGACAGGACCTGGAAAAACATTTTTTTCAAAATTCACAATAATCTTTCTATAATATTGAGTGAAATGGATCTCAATTTGTGGCAAAGAGAAAAATGAAAATATAATAATGTAAATATTGTAAAGACATGAAATGAGACTGAGACAAATCTATTAACTGTTAATCTAATAACTGATATCATGACATATATTCGCCATGTAAAATAAAACAGCAACATTAACCTTGCAACCAGTGACACATCTACCAACATCTAACAAAAGCACAAAGTTTTAATGATATTGAAAATTCAGTATAATAAAAAAAGAAAATTCAATATATTATGTAACAAATTAGCTCTAGAAAAAAATGAGTGAGTAAAAATGAATAGATGGAGCATTTAAGATAGGAAGTCAGAATTAAGTCTGAATACATATGTTTTGTTTATTTTTGGAAAGTATTCACACATGAACATTGCCAAAACTAAAGGACACAGAAAGTCCTGAAGGAGAAAGATACGATGAGAGAGAAGGGAGGGGAATATAATAGAGGAAAGCAATCTACCATATTCCGCGACATGAAGTCATCTCATTACACATAGCCAGAACTGAATGTAAACTGGTCAGCTGCTCAGTTTTCTAGGACACTTAAATATAAAAGATGTTCAAACGTAGTAGTTCCAAAATGGAACGATTTAGAAACATATGAATTGCTTCTGCTTTCATTCAGCATATTATCTGATAGAAGGCAAGCACACACACACTCTCTCTCTCAAATAAATAACAAAACTAACAAACAAAACTTATATCCAGTCATAGATCTATATTTCCCTATAATATATTATGATAAGCACATAAAGTCATAAGCGAGCAGAAACTTGATAACCTCAGGCAAAGGAATTCTATGACAAAATCAGTTATGATGTGCTGTTTAGTAGAAATCAATGATGTCTTTTATTACCTAAATGATAAAACCTTTAACATGCCCCTAGAACATTCCGGTTTGGCAAATGGCAAAAGATTATTAAAGTAGATTACGTACGGTTACATAGGAAATGTTTCATAGGTTTTCTTTAGAACCTTGACCTGAGAAAATGAATTAGTATAGATATTGGCTTTAAACTGCAAATTTTAATTAATTAAAACTGGATGTTTTTACCCCTAAAAAATCACATTTAACATACATTTAAAAAATATCAGACTGAAGCAAGGAAAATATATATATTTTCTATTTGTATATATTTTGAGCCAAAAAATCCTCATCGACAAATTTATCCTAAGGAAAATAGTAGAGCAGGAACATATAGATCTCTTCAAAAATGTTCTACTTAATATTTTTCATAATAATAATTATTTCTCAAAGTTCTGTTTGTGACTAATTAAATCTAGGGTTTGGGATAAAATTAGAGTGGAACTGGAGCCTGTCATCCCCAGAATGGAAAAATAAAGAGTGAGTTGTTGGAAGAGCATGATCCAGGTAGTTGTGGTAGGTTACATCTATTGTGAAAAGACTAATATCCAATCCTAGGATCTCTGTTCCTTGGGGAAGGAGAAGGAGGAGTAGCAAAAGGAGAAGGAGGAAGTAGAGATAGGGATGGGGGAGGAGCGACAGGGGAGGGAAAGGAAGGTGAAAGAGGAGATATTAAAACTGTTTCTTATGATAGGATATCAGAGCTAAAGTCACTGCTAAAACCCAGGAGGTAATATGAGGGGCTCCCATCTGAGAAGAGTAGCTACATTAAAGTTTTGTCAATCTGAAAGACTGGGATTTATCTTTATGTAGACTTTTGACTTAATTGGTTGGGAATTGTAGATGGAAGGACAAACACACTTTATTAACAGAAATGAGTCAAGACCCCTACTATTCTGTTTGGAATATGCAATATCCCCAGTGGGGATTTCCATGGGCACAGTACTCTAAACCCTAATAATAATCCATGGTTTGGATCACAGGCCCAGAGCACTAGGTAAAAGTAGCAGTAAAACTGGTGGACAGAACGTGAGTGCAGAGGGAGAGAAGAAAAAAGAAAATATTACCATCATCACTGACAACAAATAACAAAGAGAATGACATACAAAACTTCCAAAAAGCACAAGATACTCTAATGTTAAAAAACTCAACCAACAAAATAAACAATAAAATCAAGAGTTTTGTTTCATGGAGGTGCCTGGGTGGCTCAGTCAGTTAAGTCTCTGCCTTTGGCTCAGTTCATGATCCTTTGGTCCTGGGATCAAGCCTCAAATCAGGGCTCCCTGCTCAGTGGGGAGTCTGTCTCTTCTCCATCTGCCTCTCCCCCAGCTCATACTCTCTCTCTCTCTCAAATAAATAAATAAAATCTTAAAAAAAAGAGTCGTTTCATATGAAATACATTTTATAACATAGAAGACTTGAGATATTCTCAGGAGCATACAAATAAGAGGCATAATTTTACTTAAATTAATAAATTGGAGCACAGAAAATATGAAGTTTGGAAAACTATAAAACAAAAGTAGGAAATACTGATATGAAAAATACTGTGATTAGAATTTAAAATGCTATAAAATGCTACAAACAAAATGATCTCTAGGCAGGATAAGTTTAACAACAGAATTAGTGGACTGGAAAACCATATTGAGACATTCACGCAAAACACAGTTTCGATATGAAGTTAAAGAATTAAAGATATTAATAAAGATGGAAGCCAGATGAAGAAGTTATAATTCTGTCTAATAGGAAGGTGAAGAGCTTGGAAGGAATGAGAAGTAGCATTTGAGGAGAAATTCTTGAAGATGTTCCTTAAACTCAGAGATTTACACACAGATGCTCAGTTGAAAGATGTGTTTCATCAAGAAGAAAATTGAATCCAGAAAGCGGTATGGGGGAGGAGCTATTTAACTCAGAAATTAAAAAATAAAAGTTTTTAAAATATACACTAAAATATATACAACAAAACATTTCGTGCATAAAATATAATAATAAATCTCTGAAAACTTTTACATAGATGTGGAAATATGTTAAGTTGCTAATCATTGTCAGAAAGAGAAAAAATAATTTAATAACTGTAGCATATGTTATAAAAGGACTATAATTATATCCAGCCCCTAAAATCTACAGATAAACACCAAAGGAATTGAAATGTAATCTAAATTTTCTAATCAGAGTGGAAAAGTGATTTTGGAAATTTGACTTATTCAAACAAAAGTCACAGAAATGGAAGAAACAAGAAAACTGAAGAGTAAACAAAATGCAAATCAAGATGGCATAAAGTAATGCAAATATTGATATCCGTAATTATAATGCATGCATGTGAATAAAACTTAACATTTAAAAATAGAATTAATATATTAGCTAAGAAAAATACCCAGTTATTTGTTTCTTATATCAAAAGACATACACCTAGAAGCACATAAAAAAAGGACAAATAATCCTAAGAAGCTATAAAAATCATGAACCTACATGGACTTACTAACAATTCCTTCATTTATTCACCAGTTATGTGTTGCTTATTGTCCCAGAAGTGAGAGGTACCCATGAGACAAAATCTCTGATCTCAAAGACCTTATATTTTAGCAGTGGAAAACTATACATTCCCTCTCTCTCTCTCTCACACACACACACACATACTAATGCTGTGAAGAAAAATAAAGCAGGAGAAGGGGGATGGAGAGAAAGCAACGAGGCAATGAGGAAGCTTGCCATATGGACAGCAAATGTAAAGCAAATATAAATGTCTAGGAAATTTCCAGTTTTGAATTCATTTGATTTCAACCCTTTTATACATTTTAACTCAACATTTTCCTTACTAAATCTGATTCTGGGTTCACTTACACATCTTGATTTGACTTCAGTCCTACAGAACAAAGAACATATCTAAATGACAAAATTATCCTTAGTATTTGAAGCAAATGACAGATTACATTCTAATTCAGACCTCCTTGTGAAAATCAGCTTCACATTAAATATATATTGGTACTATCTCAAATATGTTGTTTGAAAAGCAACACATATAAAATGCAATTATATGCATATATATGTCTCTATGCTTAACAAGAGCTCCATGAAGTTTTAAGAATATCTAAAATAAAAGTTGCTTGCTGACCACCTTTTCTCTTCTATTGCAAGATATTTGCTGACATCTATGAGTAGATTTTAAAATGTTCATAACTCTGCCTTATTAATTTCACTTCCATGAAATTATAGTTAATAAGAGTGGAATTCTGTAGACATTACATATCTTACCATATGTATTTATATTATTCAAATAAGTATGTATTTCTATTTTGGGGAAAGGGGTAAAAGCAGTTAACAAAATTAAAGTACCATGGAAAAAGTATTGGTTGAATATTAAATGAAAAAGAAAGGCCAGCAACTATATTTTATACTTACTATAAGCTAAACTCTAAAAATATGCATAGAAAAACTATAGGAAAGTTATACAGTAAAATGGTAAGAAGTTTTAACATTAATCCAGGCATTAGAGGTGACTTTTTTTAGACTTGAGAAATTCATGGTGCATTTAAACAATTAATTAAAATTAATTGACACTGGATGAATGTTGATGATTATTGACAAATATATATATACTTGTATAACAAAACTCCAAAGATCACCCTTTACATGCCTTCATATAGAATCACCACCCTCCCCAAAGTGAAATAAACATTTGATTGATAGTCCTATAGATATTCCAAAAGACATGAAATTACTGGGTCATATGCTGGCCACGTGTTGAACTTTTATGAAACTGCAAATGAATTTTGTACGAGTAATGTATCAGAGTACCAGCTGTCAGATATCTCTAACATTTGGTTTACTCCTTTAAATTTTAATCATTCTAGTAGGTTTCTAGTAATATTTCATTTTGGTTTAATTGCAATTCACTAATGACTAGTGATGTTGGGCATCTTTTTACATTCTTATGGGTCAATCATATGTCTTTTTGGTGAAACGTCTCCAAACATTTTGTCCACTGAAAAAAAATGGATCTAGGAGTTATTTTATTTATTCTAGAATAAGGCCTTTGTCAGATACATGTATTATTAATATTTTCTCCAAATGTGAGGCTGGCCTATCATTTTGATAAGCAAAGACTTTTAATTTTTATGATCTCAATCAGTTTTCCTTTCTTTTATGCTTAGTGTTTGTGAGTTCTGTCTAAAAAAAATGTTTTCTTGCTCCAGGTTATCAATACTTTCTATATTTCTTTCTAGATACTTTATAGCTTTCACTTTCACATTTAGATCTACAATCCATCTTGTCAAGTTGCATACGGTGTGAGTATAGCTCAAGGGTTTTTTTTTTTTCTTTTTTTTCTTATATGGATTTACCTTGTTTTACCAATCTTTATGAACATCTATCCTCTTTGCTTTCATTTGCACCATTGTCAAAAATCATTTTACTGGGGTACCTGGGCAGTTGTTTAAGCATCTGCCTTCGGCTCAGGTCATGATCTCAGGGTCCTGCAGTCAAACCCCATATGGGGCTCCCTGCTCAGAGGGGAGTCTGCTTCTCCCTCTCCCTCTGCTCCTCCCCCATTCTCACATGCTCTCTCTCAAATAAATAAATAAATAAAATTTTACTGAATATACGTGTACTTAATTCTGCCCTCTCTTCCAACTACTGTCTAATCTTACACAAATGCATTATTTTAATTATTCTAGTTGTATAGTAAGACTTAAAATATGGTTTTGTGAGCCTCTTGTTTATTTTTCTTTATCAAGATTATTTTGACAAATCCATGGATTTTGTAACACTATATGAGTCTCATTCTTAATTTATGAATTTCTTTAAAAAAAACATCTGGGATTTTAACTTGAATTGCATTGGTTCTATAGATCAATTTGTGAAAAAAATAGATTCAATACTGAATATAACAATTATAATCATTGTTTACCTATTCAGATCATTGTTAATTTTTGTCACTAATATTTTGTGGTTAGAAGTAAACAGATTTTGCATATATTTTATTATATTTCTCATTATGTTATACGTTTTCTTACTATTATAGTCAGAAGCTTTTGTTTTTTTTTTTAAAGATTTTTATTGATTTATTTGACAGAGAGAGACACAGCGAGAGAGGGAACACAAGCAGGGGGAGTGGGAGAGGGAGAAGGAGAAGCTGGCTTCCCGTGGAGCAGGGAGCCCCATGCGGGGCTCGATCCCAGGACCCTGGGATCACGACCTGAGCCGAAGGCAGACGCTTAACCGACTGAGCCACCCAGGCACCCCAGAAGTTTTTTTTTCAGTATATACTTTTTCTTTATAAATAGAAATGCATTTGATTTTCACATGGTAACATTTTTTTGTGTACCATTACTAATTTTACTTCTTAAGATCTAATAGGTTTGAGGTAGATTTCCTTGTATTTTTACTTAACAATTATGTCTTCTATTAATAAAAACAATGTACTTTTCTCTTTCTGTTATTTATGCTATTCATTTTTCTTGCTTTATTGAACTGATTGGGACCACTAGTTGATACTGAAAAGAAGTTGTAGGAGAATATATCTTTGACATTTTCCTAACCTTAGGAGGAAATCAATTCATATTTTACCAAACCTGATAACTAAAGTTTTCTCTAGATACTCTTTCTTGGTTTAAGAAGTTCCCCTTTGTTCCTAATTTGTTAAAAAGTTTTATCATGAACATATATTTGTAAAATAATTTTTCTGCATCATTGAGATAAAAAGACTTTTTTCAGTATGTTCTATTAATGTGAAGAAATACATGGTTTGATTTTGAAATATTGAATCACTTTTGCATTTCTGCAAACATAAATCCATTTTGATCATAAAGTATTTTTCTTTTTTTAATATTTCAGGAATTAATTTAATAATTTTCTTAAGGATTCTGGCACCTATGTTTGTGATGTTCCTTGGTAAATCTTGATTTTTTTATAATGTCCTTAACAGTACATGATGTTAGGGTTACATAGGTCATGAAACATGTTGGGGTGTTTTTTCACCTACCATTTTTATGACATAGTTATGAACAACTGACTTCATTTTTTATTAAATGTTTGCTAACATTTACCATAGAAGCTTTGGGGACAGAATGTTTATCTTTTTTACAAAATTTACTATGAATTTATTTAACACATAGAGGGCTTGTGAGGTTGTCTACTTCATCCTATATCAGTTGTGTAAGTTAAACTTTTTAAAGTATGTGTCCCTTTCATTTGTTATTTTTTTCAGCATAAAGTTGTCCACATTATTCTCTTAATATCTTTTAAAGTCTGTGGAAAGGTGGCAATATCCCTCTATAAATCCTAATATTCATGTTTTTCTTTTTTTTTTAATGCTGTATTTATTTGAGAGAGAGAGAGAGAGAGAGAGAGTGTCGGGGAGGGGCAGAGGGAGAGAGAGAATCTCAAGCACACTGCACTGAGTGTGGAGCCCGATAATGGGCTTGATCCTATGATCACGACCTGAGCTGAAACGAAGAGTCTTACACTTATCTGACTGGGCCACCCAGGAACCCCTCCTTCTTTTTTTTGGAAAAGTATTTTAGAAATTTATCAATTTTCTTAATTATTCAGATAAATAACATTTAACTTTGGGTGATTTTCTCTATTCTTTCTGGAGCAAGAACAATTGTCAGGTTGGATAAATTACTGTTGCATTTTCGAGACTTCTAGACTCTATTATGCTCCATTTGACCCCCCCCCATTTTTGTTTAGCTCAGCTGGACTCCCCCCATTTAGATAATTTTCAACAGGCCTATATCATCTGCCCACTTACATTGACACCATATATTTGCTCCCCATGAAATTGTTACCACTCTCTGTTCATTCATGATGTTCTGAATTCAGTTCATCTGTGATTTCTTGTAACAATGTTCTTTAATAAATCCAAATTTTTATAGTGTTTTCATGGAAGTAAATATCTTATAAATCCTTTTATATCATAACCAGAAGTAACTCTCTATAGGTAATTTTAAACTTCCCTAAGGCATTTCTAATTTCTAATCTCAATAAATATAAATTATTTTTAGATTTAAATAGAAACTGTGCTTCTTTTAGAAATGGAGGGATATTATTGACTTTTGAAAGACTCACTTATATATTTGTCCCTGTACTTTCTTTTAAAGACTATCAGTTATTTGTTTTCTTCAAAAAATAGGACAATAACTATGTGTTTGCCTTTTTATGTTCCTCGGTGTCTGGCTCTAAGAAATGAGAAAATTGCAGGCCTTTCCTTTCATCTTTTTTAATTTCCTTTTTTTAAAAAAATGTGTCTCCTTTATTGTAAACTAATTGTGGAGTTAGAATAAATTAAAGAGGGCATGAGTTTATTTGCCACTCTCATGTGCTAAATTGTGAATTGATTATGCTTCTGATGGATTTTCACCCTTGCAGGTAACTTTATTTTTTTTTAAGATTTTATTTATTTATTTGAGAGAGAGAGAGATAGCGAGAGCAGGAACACAAGCAGGGGGAGTGGGAGAGGGAGAAGCAGGCTTCCCGCTGAGCAGGGAGCCCGATGTGGGACTCGATCCCAGGACCCTGGGATCATGACCTGAGCCGAAGGCAGACGCTTAACGACTGAGCCACCCAGGTGCCCTGCAGGTAACTTTAATGAAGTAAAATGTAATTTTGCAATCCAAATAAAATATGTAAACATCTCTGAAAGTTTCCCCATACATATTTCAGAATGTATGTGTTTCATATGTATTGCAGAATTGTTGCTCTATAAACTATTCTATAGTATTCCTATCTTTGTAACTATATTTGCTGTAATGAAAAGAACACAAAATGTATAATCCTAAGATTTGGGCTTGAATTTCACCTCTGCATAGAGTTAGCTCCTGTTTTTTCTTTCCTTTCTGAAAAATGATTGCTATATTAGTATCACTTTTCTATGCTGAAAGAGACGAATGGGATAATGAATGAGAAAGTGTTTTCATAAACAGAAAAACACCATATAATTGATCCTATTACTTAATTTATACTACTAGAGTGGATGTAGGGCTGAATCAAAAACAGAATGAAAAAAACTTGCAATGTAAATGTCCATCACCTGAAGGTGAATTGTAAAAGAGCTGAATGTTACTTATCTAGGACCAGCTGGCAGAGAACCCATGTTGAGTTAGTGTTTCAATTTCATTATGGATATTTAAAGAGCACACACATTCACACACACTCACACACCTGGGCCCAACTTTGTAAATTCTATTATGCAGACTTGGCACAATCACTAAGTAGAGCCTCTATCAAAAGGTCACTTTTACTCATTCCCTTAGAGCCATTAAAGAAAAAGCATCAATTACATATCTTGCCTTGACTATTAGAAAGGTCAAAAGTTGTAAAAAGGCATACCTTTAACTTAAAAATGTGATCATGCTTCCTGAAAATTACAGCTTTACGTTCATCTGAAAAAGATAACAATATTTCCCTCAAAGGGCAAACACTGCAAAACCACAAAATGTTTTTTATACTTTCATGCTTCCTAGCTGATGTACAAATTATCCACGATGTTGGGGAAATAATATTAGGCAAAGAAAAACAATTATTTAATTTAAAAAGTATTGTGTGCGGCGCCTGGGTGGCTCAGTCGTTGGGCGTCTGCCTTCGGCTCAGGTCATGATCCCAGGGTCCTGGGATTGAGCCCCGCATCGGGCTCCCTGCTCCGCGGGAAGCCTGCTTCTCCCTCCCCCACTTCCCCTGCTTGTGTTCCCTCTCTAGCTGTGTCTCTCTCTGTCAAACAAATAAATAAAATCTTTAAAAATAAATAAATAAATAAATAAATAAATAAATAATAAAAAGTATTGTGTTAGGCTCATGATAAAAGAGATAGGTTTATCGCAAAAAAATAGAAAAAAATAGAAACCAATTGCTTTGTTTCTAAGATGTTCATTTAAATCCAAATATTTTGATTATATTCATTTTCAAATTATCATTGAATTGACCAAAACAATTAAAGCAGATAATTTTTTTTTAAGATTTTATTTATTTATTTGACAGAGAGAGAGACAGCGAGAGCAGGAACACAAGCAGGGGGAGTGGGGGAGGGAGAAGCAGGCCTCCCGCTGAGCAGGGAGCCCGATGTGGGACTCGATCCCAGGACCCCGGGATCATGACCCGAGCCGAAGGCAGACGCTTAACGACTGAACCACCCAGGCGCCCAAAGCAGATAATTTTTTAAATCATTTCTAAAAAGCAGAAATGTGTTATCATAGACTGAAATTATAGTGTATTTCAAAATTATATACTGCAGAAAGTTTGTACCTTAGAAAAGAAGTGCTTACATGAAAACATACTCAAAATCACTCATATCTGGGAAAAAACAAATCAAAACTACAGTAAGATATCACCTCACACCAGTCAGAATGGCTAAAATCAACAACACAAGAAACAACAGGTGTTAACAAGGATGTGGAGAAAGGGGAACATTCTGGCACTGTTGGTGCGAATGCAAATTGGTGCGGCCACTCTGGAAAACAGTATGGAGGTTCCTCTCAAAGCTAAAAATAGAACTACCCTACAACCCAGCAATTGTAATACTAAGTATTTACCCAAAGGATACAAAAATACTAATTCGAAGGGATACATACACCCCAATATTTATAGCAGCATTATCAACAATAGCCAAATTATGGAAAAAGCCCAATTTTCCACTGACTGATAAATGGATAAAGAAGAGGTGGTATATGTATGTAATGGAATATTAACTCAGCCATAAAAAAGAATGAAATCTTGTCATTTGCAATGACATGGATGGAGCTAAAGAGTATTCTGCTAAGCAAAATAAGTCAGTCAGAGAAAGATAAATACCATATGATTTCACTCATATGTGGAATTAAAGAAACAACAAATGGGGGCACCAGGGTGGCTCAGCTGGTTAAGGATCCGACTCTTGATTTTGGTTCAGGTCATGCTCTCAGGGTCATGAAATCAAGCCCTCTGTCAGGCTCCACGCTGGGCATGGAGTCTGCTTAAGATTCTCTCTCTTTCTCTCTGCCCCTCCTCACTCTGCTTGTTCTCTTTCTCTTTCTCTCTCTCTCTCTCTCTCTCTCTCTCTCTCCCTCCCTCTCTCAAAAAAAAAAAAAAAGAAAAGAAAAGAAAAAGAAACAAAACAAATGGATATGGGGGAAAAAGGAGAGGAAGGCAAACCAAGAAACAGGCTCTTAACTATAGCAGATAAACTGATGGTTACCAGAAGGCAGGTGGGTAGGAGGGATAGGTTAAATAGGTGATGAGGATTAAGGAGGGCACTTGTGATGAGCACCAGGTGTTGTATGTAAGTGATGAATCACTGAATTCTATACCTAAAACTAATATTACACTGTATGTTAAGTAACTGGAATTGAAATGAAAACTTAAAAAAAAAGAAAGGAAGTGCTTACAACTCTTGATTCAAAACATGTGAACAACAGGACTATCAAATGTAATTGGCTTGTTTCCCTGGGAAAACACCAAGTACCTCAAACTCCCAGATGCACACTGAAGGAAGAGATATTGGTCACCAGCAACCTACTTATCAGTGGAGTTGCATCTGTAACTAAATATCCTGATGCTAAAGTAGCAAAGACTAAATGCAGTGGTGACCAAAGACAGCCCATATGATAAAGACCTTTCACAGAAAACTAAGTGATATAACAACTAACCAGCCTTCCTTTGCCTTTGCAGATGTCATTGGAACACGTGCCAAGTAAAGCAAGGGCATAATTGCAGTAGGTTACTTATAAAGGTTGTCCCCAAACACAAGAAAAATAAACATCTAAGCAAAGAAGGGGATTTCTTGGCTGCTAGAATGCCTCTGTATTAACTTCCTTCCTACTCGTAAAGTCAATCAGAACCACAATTTCTGAAAACAATATCAGAGAAAATACAAACTTAGGCCTTTTCCCTTTTGTGATTAAAGATTTGCTCAGAAACAGTCTCTGACAGGACTCACATTAAATCACCCTAGTGGAAAAAAAGAGATGTCTCCTCTATAAGAATGAGTAAACAAAGAATAATCCCTGGACATATATATGGAAGTATGCAGAGATGCAGATGTATTAAGGAATTCTGGAAAAATAGAGCCAGTGTTCTCCTAAAAGCAGACTATAAAATGCACAACCACACACATGAAAATGGCCCTTTACTTGGTATTCTAAATGAGATATGAAATAATATTATATATCTAATAATAGCTATCATTTATTTAAAACATATTCTTTGGCAGGTAATATAACTGTTCTCAAATGATATGTTCTTGAAATGTGACAAATCTATGGGAAATAGACAACATTGTCCAGAATTTAGACAAAAAGGAACTGGATTGGGGGAGAGAGTGTTGGAAAAAAAGAGAAGCAAGCAAATAAAAATAACTATTTTTTGCTCAGGGAAAATATCATTTTGTCCTAAAAATACCACAAACAACAAAAAATATACAAAAATGTCCTGTTACATTTTATTTTATTTTATTATTTTATTTTTTATTATTTTTTTAAAGATTTTATTTATTTATTTGAGAGAGAGAGAATGAGAGAGAGCACATGAGAGGGGGGAGGGTCAGAGGGAGAAGCAGACTCCCTGCCAAGCAGGGAGCCCGATGCGGGACTCGATCCCGGGACTCCAGGATCATGACCTGAGCCGAAGGCAGTCGCTCAACCAACTGAGCCACCCAGGCGCCCTGTCCTGTTAAATTTTAAATATTGATTTTATTTTTCCTGAATTATTTTAAAATAATTAAATAGAAGGAATAAAATATAAAAAAGTAGATAAACTATGGGTCAATACCTAGAAAAATTACATTAACATTTTACATATGTCATTTTATGATTTTTAAAAAGCAAAATAATATACGTAAAATGGACCATGTTATAAATACACTAAGAAGTGTGTTTTTTAACATACTAAGAATGATTTATCATACACCTATTTTTTCTCTGTGTGTCATTATTTATAATGATTGAACATTATTCTATTAGATAGCTGTAATTATTCTTCATTATGGAAAATGTATTTCTAGGTTTTTACTATTATAAAAAGACATCCTTTCCTTTATATATTTGTTCATTTTCCTTAATATATCCCCAGTAATAAATGACAGCTCTGGAATCACTGAATCCTTTAGGGTAAGGAAGTTTTAGGGGTTTTGTTCCACATTGACAACTTCTTTCAGCCACTTGCATCAATGTATTTATTTAGATACAATGTGTGAACTTTTAGTAGCAAATCATTTCTATCCCATTACCTGATGAGTTTTGAATCCACAAAAAAAATCAAGGTTTGGATACCTTAACTTCAGAAAAAGTTATAATGTTGAATTTCAAAATCAAGCTGTCTTACACTCTTGCACAAAATTGCACTGTAAGACAACTGAACAAGACACATAATTCTGAAACAAACTTTGTCACCTGTGAATTCTATATCCAGGAAAAGTGACTTTGATCTGTGTAGGCTGTCATTCTCACATTTCCAGGAATTCAGAACATTTACAATCATTGTATCCAGTTTTCAATGTTTGTTTTCTTTAGCTTTTAAATAAGAGATCATTATTTAGTAAGGTTTCATAAGATAAAAATTTCTGGGCCATTCTAATGAATCTAAGAGGCAAGATGAAGCGGGGAAAGCAAAAATGTGTATTACTTGTGATTATGTAGGGGAACTAAATAAACACCACTGTATCCTTAAACTTGATTAGTAGAGAAGTATATGCTTTATAAATTTGTACACTAAAAAGTGACCCTAGATGACAGATTATATATTTCCTAATTTACTAGAAGAAAACAAACACACATACCTACCCATAAAACAAAAAAGAAAAATCTGTGTCTTGTATTAAAATATAGCAAACAAACCATAAAAAGCACAAACATAAAAATATAAATTATGAACCAAAATACAAACTTGTATTGAGCACTAATCATGCATAAGAATTGCCTTGGAGTTTTACATGTACTAAGTCATCTGATCTTCCCATCTAACCTATAACTTAGATATTTTTACAAAGCTCAGGCTCTGAAGCCAGACTACCAGGCATTTCTTTCTTTAGCTCTACCACTCACTAGTCATGTGACTCTATTCAAGTATTACATGCTCAGGGCCTCAGTTCGTTCACTTGAAAAGTGGGGATGATAACACATCTGCCTCAAAGGATATGTTAAAACATAAAATTTTCAGTCAGGTGCCTGACATAATAAGCCCTCAATGGAAAGTTGTATTAGTTTTGAAAGCCCATTTACATTTGCTTTCTACTTCATTGATCTGATTTTTACAGTACTGTGTTTGCTGCATATTATCTCTAAATGTCTAATTCTACAATGTTTTATATTTTTTTCTGAGTATTTTCCCTCACGATTAACTTGTTAATTTCACAGATATACATTGACCTCTTCTATCTGCCTGACATTCCTCTATGCACTATAGTTGTAACAGTAAACCAAACTGTTGACATTTGTCTTTATAAAGTGACATTCAAGTGGCAGTGACAATCATAAATAGAATAAATAAGAAATACATAGTATGTTAGACAATACTGTGGTCTAAGGAGTAAAGTATGGCAAAGAAAAGGATGTTTTTGCATGTGTACTTGAATCTTAAATATTGTGGCCAAATATTTAATGATGATATCAGAGACCTTTAACAGGCAAAGGCGGAATCATGTAGATATCTCTGTGAAAGACATTCCAGGAAAAGGGAATATACGTAAAGGTTCTGAAGCAAACGGATGCCTGGTGTGTTCTGGGACCAGAAAGGAAGTGAGGGTGACTGATCAGCATGAGTCAGGGGAATAATATTGGAAATAAACTCAGAGGTCCCAAAATGTAGAGCCTTACAGAAGTAAAGTGATAAAGAGAAGTTAACATCAAGGTAGATTGAGACTGAGCGGCCAGTAAAGTAGAGGGGGAACCTGGTGAATTAAATAACCTAGAAGCTGGAGAGCCTGGGTGGCTCAGTCATTAAGCGTCTGCCTTTGGCTCAGGTCATGATCCCAGGGTCCTGGGATTGAGCCCACATTGGGTTCCCTGCTCAGCGGGAAGCCTGCTTCTCCCTCTCCCACTCCTGCTAGTGTTCCCGCTCTTGCTGTCTCTCTCTTTCTCTATCAAATAAATAAATAAAATATTTAAAAAGTAAAATAAATAAATAAATAAATAAATAAATAACCTAGAAGCTAATAGATGAAGGCAGAAAAGATCTCACAGAAACTAAAAAATGACAAAGCAGGGGGGGGACAGTGGAAAGAGGCTGGTGTGGTTTCCTTGAGTAGGGGACAGGAAGAGAAACCTAGAACATGGAGTAAGGCTGACCTGCAGCTAGAAGAAGCTTAGGAATATGTATCCTTTTTATTAGGAGAGAATGTCAGGTGTAAACACACAGGGTTTAGGATGTGGGTAGGCACACTCAAATGTGCTCAAGCCATCAAAAGCAAAGTAGCACCTAATTGCCATTTCTATCAGATTTTGCCCCTATTTCAACTCCGCTGAGGTGAGAGGTGGCTGGGCAGTCCAGTCCTCCAACAGCCTCCTAAAGAGTGCAGGGGAAAAACACCTAGACTGAAACGGTACAATGATTTTATCTCCAATTCTGCCTAACAGAATTAGCATCAACTAATGCTGGTTTTAGCTAAATTAATTGGATATTTACTATGTGCTTGATAAATTTAAATGTATTACCTCATTTAAGTTTTCCTCCTCATTTAATTTTCACATTGATTCTACCAGGTAAGCATGGTATTATATTTATAGATTGAATATAACACTTTGTTCAAGATCTCATTTCAGAAACAATATTTTTAATCAGTATGCCATAACTTTTACTTTGCAGTGCACCATCAACTATTACATTTTTGCCCTGTTGTTTCCTGAGATCTATAAGAGGTGTAGGAAGGTGGCATCTGAAAGGAAAGTCTTCCTCACCAATTAGTGGGAGGGTGAAAAACATAGGTACCTTGGTCTCCTGGCCAGAGTTAGAAAAGGGTTAAGTGCAGAATATTTTCCTACTTCCTACGTTCCTACTTCCCTCCCCAATGATCTCTCTTAATTCTGCATATTTTTTTTTTCAATTCAGTGCGGTATGCCTTTTAGTTAGTGAACACACCAAAACTGTAGATTAAATTAAATCTTGCCTTAGTCTTAATTTTCAGGGTCTTTTTGCCTTTTTATAATTTCTGGTTCTCTGTAGACATTTTAGTTTGCAACTGGGACAGATTGCATCAGATAATTGCCAGTTGCTCTTTTTTGGCTAGGATTTCCTCTGATGTTTTAAAAACTCTGTGTTCATTAAATAAAAAAGCAAAGAAAGCCAACTATTAGTTTTCCTTTATCTGACCTTAGATTAATTTATTCAAAGGGCAAACTACACCAGAGCTCTGAATGACTCCTAGAATACCATCATTTTAATAATAGTAGTGGATTATTTCCTTTAATGGGTAATTATGGTTTGACTCTTACTTGTCCATTTTATAAATTCATGAAAATCTGTGTTTCAACAGAAAATACATACATTGAATCATTTTTAATTTGCCAAGGGAAACTTAAACTACCTTTTCATATCCATAATAACATACAGAAAAGCTATTTTAATTCCTTTTCTGCAGAGGAGGGCTAAAATTTAAAAAGACTTTTCTACTGCTGTTCAGCTAGTTAATGACAGAAGTATATTTTGCATCTAGTCTGTGTGATTAAGAAAATATTCTATTTTGGGGAGTTTTTTGAACCAAAAAGTAGTTTCAAGTATTAATCAGTCAAAACTCATTGGTAAGATACAGAAACTAAGATGACTGTTGAATCACAGATGCCACATCTTGGTAAGACTTGGGTCTCCCATTGCTCCTGATGGTGTCCATGTACTTACCATTGGGAGGGTTTTTATGGTTATGAGCAGGGTAATTGTAAACCATACCGCAATGTGAAAAAACAAAACAAAACAAAACTTGACCAGTAAAGACAGAACATAAAAGTTCATTCCTCTAAGTGTGGTAGAAGCACAGGGTAGTTTAATCTTTGCCTTTAATATGATATTTCACTGATTTACTGTAGGCCATTATTACTGATGTTTGTAGGTCTCAAAAAGTTTTAGAATTTTATGGGTAACCCACATTTTCAGAAAAATTACATCAGGTATTCCAGCAAATTAAGGATAATTGCAGGAATAACGTCATGTTATATAAAGAAAAATGATAAACAAAAACATAGTATATCAATGCAATACTTAAAAATTGGATTCCCTTGGATCCATTTCAAATTTTTTCCACAAAACTCCCAGTATATATCAATAGCAATTAGTATTTTTGCATAGTAACTTTTATCAAAGTTTTTGAGATTTTTAAAAAGCTACCTTCCCCATAATCTGTACATTTTGTGCCTATAATGAACTATTCACTAGTTCATGCCTAGGAATTGACAAAATGCCTCACATAGTCATCAATCTATAAATATTTGTAGACTAAATTCAAGTAACAAAATATTGAAATTTCCCACTACTAACAGTAAATGATGTTATTAATAGCTTCAGTCTTTCAGAAGCCAATTTTGCAAATTTTATCAAAATTTCAAAAATATATTTGTTTTCTTAATATGACCTAATATCTAGTAATTTAGCCTAAAAATATCTTCTATATGTCCAAAATATGGAAATAAACACAGATTTTATAAAATTGGTATAAATTAAATTAAATTTGGTACTGCATATATATATATTTACTTATGTGATATTTGCATTATATATGTATATGTAAAATTTATATTTTTAAATTCTCAATATCTATCAAACATGTATTGAGTAATTAACTATAATACACTACAGATTCATTACTATATAGCCATTTAAAAGAGTGTGGTAAATACTTACGTACTAACATAGAAAGATGAATGATATATAAGTAAGAAACAAATAGTGTAAACATTCCCTGTAAAATAAAGACTTTGAAAATTTGTATGTATTCACCCATGAATATCCTTTCTTTATATATGGATAATTTTCAAAATTATATTTAATAAAAGTTGCCTGTTGGAAGGGTATGGAAAGGAATTTCATTTCCTTTTTTTGTTTGTAACTGAATATATATAATGTAAAAAAGATAAGATATTGACATTATTCCATTGGTAAGGTATTATAAGTGAGATAAGAAGGGAAAACAATGTTGAAGTGGCAAAGTAAGCAAATTTACATATATATTTTTTTAGATAACCATGTATTAATTGTGCCAGGTAGCCTCAGTTTTCAACTTTTTAATTGGAAAAAATTAATTCAAGCTAATTATAGATTGTCCCTGACTTATGATGATTTGACTTATGATTTTTCAACTTTATTGTAGTGCAAAAGTGCTATGCATATACTATAATAGAAATCATACTTAGGGTTTTGAGTTTGGGTCTTTCCTGACCTAGTAATTTGTGGTGTGAAACTTTGTCATGTTGCTGGGAAGCTGCCGCAAGCCAAGGCTCCTAGTCAACCAAGTGATCAAGAGGGTTAATGACTGAAACATGTACAACCATTCTGTACCCATACAACCATTCTGTTTTTTGGCTTTCAGTACAGTATTCAATAAATTACATGAGCTATGCAACATTTTATTATAAAAGAGGCTTTGTGTTAGATGATTTTGCCAAATTGTAGGCAGGCTAGGCTAAATATGATGTTTGGTAGGTTAGGTGTACTAAATACATCTTCAACTTCTAATACTTTCAACTTATGATGGCTTTATCAGGCTATAACCCCATTGTAATTTGATGAAGATTTGTTCATATTCGTAGTTCCCATTCGCTTGCTGCATTTTATTGAAGTTTTGAAGCTGCCAAAATTTTAAGGATTTTGGAAAATGCTCTATTTAGAAAAGTTCTGTTTAATTCAGTATATACTTTTTAAATGTCTCTTTCTACCAGGCAGTTTTGCATGATAATAGTGTATTTATTTCTTAACATTTCAAATTCTCCAGCTTTTTTATCCTTTCATACCAAAAGTCATAATTATTTCCATAGCAACCATGCTTGTTGTCAGAGGTAGAAATTTTGACTTCTTTTGGGTATTTCTTTAGGAGCAAAGGAACATTTAAGTAACAAAAGGTGCTATTTTATGAAAATTATCAAGAATTAAGAGGAAAAAAAGTATTGGATGTTTCCCTTAATAACTTACAGTGATAACTTATTATCAGTGTAAGTCATTGCCAAAACTCAACTCTATTTTCCTTTAGTTATCTCAAGTTATAATTAATATCCTCCTTTTCACAGTCATAATTTCTTTCTATACCAAGATATGTTTTAACATATACAAAATGGAGAATAGATAATTTCACATTTTCAGTTATGGAATCTGCCCCAAATGTCTAGTTTTCTGATCCGGGTTTTTAACTAAAGGGAAATTTCATTCAAGAAGCTCAATTAATTTAGTATTTCATTTAAAAAGTATTCTTTTTTGGGCGCCTGGGTGGCTCAGTTGGTTAAGCGACTGCCTTCAGCTCAGGTCATGATCCCGGAGTCCTGGGATCGAGTCCCACATCGGGCTCCCCGCTCAGCGGGGAGCCTGCTTCTCCCTCTGACCCTATCCCTGCTCATGCTGTATCTCTCTCTCTCTCTCAAATAAATAAATAAAATCTTTTAAAAAAAATAAATAAAAACAAAAAGTATTCTTCTTCTCCTCTGTCCCCTCCAAAATATTATCAGCATCTTATTTAATATGTTTTTGAATATTATGATTTAAAAACTAAAGATTTACTTGATTATGCATATGCTTATGAGTGATAGATAATAAGCTTTGCCACAATACATTCTTTTTTTTTTTTTTTTACTGTTTGACACCACTGGATGGAGATACTGAGTTAGTAAAGAGAGGGGAGTGAGTAGCTTTTACTTTGTCATACCTACTAATTTGTTTAGAGATGGCAGGTAATTTAGGTGGATCTTCTTGAAAATCATTATCACTACCACCAAGAGAACATGCTTTGTAAGGAGGAAAATGGGATAGGATACAAAAATGTCAGACCTGTCTTGTCCATTATCACAATACAAGTTGGCCATAGATCCTAAGTTACTGTTCCCTTTCTCCTGGTTTACTGTTTAGTGAATCAACAAGTAAAACAAAAGGACAAATGGATTAAGTTAGCAAAATGTTAAATACTTTACTTGTGCCATCATATAAATTTATTAATGAAATTTTAAGCTTTGTAAAAAAGTTTCTTTTATATGACTTATTTATATATTAGATAAAAATAGGGGCCCCTAGGTGGCCCAGTCGCTTAAGCATCTGACTTCCATCCAATCAGGTCATGATCTCAGGGTCCTGGGATGCAGCCCCAAGTCTGGCTCCCTGCTCAGTCTGCTTCTCCCTCTCCCCCTTTCACTCCCCCCACCCCGCTCATGCTCTCTCTCTCTTTCTCTCAAATAAATAAATAAAATCTTTAAAAGAATATATACCAAACTACTATGTGAAAAGTGAATGCTGTCACATTTTCAGCAATAAATGCACATTAATCCTCAGTCAAATTTAATCAAACTGACAAATTACGAAAAAGAAGAATACTAAGAGTGGGCAAACTCTGGAACTAACACTCTCAAGTTTTCAAGTTGGAATGTGAGGATTAAACTGTATAGCACATCGCAAAGTTCCTTTTAGGAGCAGGGTGCTCAGCGTGAGAATAATCTCAACTGAGAGGGCAGATTTGAGCTCCCTCTGAGTTTTCAATGAGGTCCCATATTCAGGCTAATTATGCTACTCTTCTAGCTGCTTGGTTGGCAATCTCCTCCTGATTTTCACATCTCTTTGACCATATTAAAACATTTTCTTATTTCTGTTTTCATCTACCACACCACATGTGAGCCTTTCCAAGACAGGAACTATGCCTAGTTTTCCTTTGAATCTAAAACCAATTATTTGGCAAACGGTGCAAATTCTATATATATTTTAAACTGTACTGATATGATTTGATGGATGAATAAATTAAATAAAATTTCCTCATTCAGCCACTTCACAATGACCCCCTCAAAATTTTCCAAATTTTTAGGCCAATAACATATATTTACACTGAAATAGTAAGTTTATAACTGAATATTGTATAGCTTTGGACAGTTTTCAGAAGAGTTTAACATATGCAGTGTCATTTTATCTATAGGTAGATATTAAGGAATATTTTAAGTGATATTTTAGGGAAATCTACTACATATCAGACACCATATAGTTATTACTTCTATTTTACAGGCAGGGAAACCAAGTTTCAAAGTATTTTTTTAAATTTTATTTTATTATGTTATGCTAGTCACCATACATCACATCATTAGTTTTTTATTTTATTTATTTATTTATTTTTAAATTTTATTATGTTATGTTAATCACCATACATTACATCATTAGTCTTTTTTTTTTAATTTTATTGTGTTATGTTAATCACCATACATCACATCATTAGTTTTAGATGAAGTGTTCCATGATTCATTGTTTGTGCACAACACCCAGTGCTCCATGCAGTACATGCCCTCTTTAATACCCATCACCAGGCTAACCCATCCTCCCACCCCCCTCCCCTCTAGAACCCTCAGTTTGTTTCTCAGAGTCCATAGTCTGTCATGGTTCATCTCCCCCTCCGATACCCCCCCATTTCTCCCTTCCTACTATCTTCTTTTTTTTTTTTAACATATAATGTATTATTTAAACAAAATGCTCAAAATCAGAGAGGCAACAAATGGCAGTGCTCCAAAGACAAGAGCATTCCAATCCCTTTTCCATTCAGACACTTCATTCATTCTATGTCACTACACTATGATTCCAGAAGGAAGCTAAACTCTCCAGAAACATGACACATTAAGCTATAATTAGCTTTGTATACTTCAGGGAATAAATCAAAATATTCTTGTTTATTTTTTTGCATGTTAGTTTATTTTTAATAGGGCTGCAAGCCATGAGAAATATAATGTAGAGGAGTGAAATTTTGATAGAGTGAAAGAGTATTAAATATTTCAGAATCAGTATACTATAGACACTACCTTTCCAAAATTTTAAAATAACATTTTCTAATTATAAGGCAATAAATACAAAGTGAGAAGATATTCAAATGCATTTGTGATCCTACTTATCAGCAGTGCAGTTAGATGTTTGTATATAATATATAAATAGTTATGAACGGGTAAGTTTGTTATATGTTAATACTTATATACTGTAATATTTTTCTCATTAGATGGCCAGAGTTGGGGGTCTAAAATTTTTTAAATGCTCAAAAAAAGTCAACCCAGAATTCTATATCCAATGAAAATAGATTTTAAGAACACTAAATAATTTTCTGACATAAAAAAAGAGTTTAGTAATAGCGGTCTGTACTAAATAAATGTTAAAGTTTTTCAGAATGAAGAGAAGTGATGCCAAATGAAAGTCAAATTTTTAGGAAAGAAGAAATAATACTTATATAGATTAATATAAAAGACTAAGCTTTCCCCTTAATTTTCTTAAAACACATATGGCGGTTTATATAGCAATACTATGGGGCTGGCTGATAGAAGGCAACAGCAGACTTCCCATTCAGATATGATGGCATAAACTGTTTTTCCCAGGTCCTTCCTGATAAGTACAACCATAAACTCTGGCAACAGTGCAAAAGGCAACCAAAAGAGAACTTTGAAAGGGGCAAAGAAGAAGTCAGGCTGGTATATAAATGAAAAAACATACTATGTACATAGATTGGATGACTCAACATAGTAAAGATGTTATTTCTCCCCAAACTGACAATAGGTTTAATGTAATTCCTATCAAAATCTCAGCCAGGTTTTAGTGCACATAAACAAGTTTATTATAAAAAATATATGAAAATATCCAGATCCTCGAATACGTAAAATAATCTTAACAAAAAATTTTAAAGGAGAAATCCCTTTACTCTATAATAAGGTTTATTATATATGTAGCTGTATTAAACAAGATAGCATGATATTGGAAGAGATACAGACACATAAATCAATGAAACAGAATAGACACAAATATGCCAAACATTTTTTTACAAAGTCACAAGAGCAATTAAATGTAGGAAAGATAGCCTTTTTCCACAATGGTTCTATAGGTAGAAAAAAATTAACCTTGAACTAAGCATCATATAAAACTAACTCAAATTTGGTCATCGACTTGAAGTTAAACATAAAAATATAAAACTTTTTGGGAAAAAAAGAGTACCATAATATTTTACTGTGAGATTTATGGTAATAGATGCAATACATAAGGCAAGAGTATGAGAAATTCTTATAAGAAAGAAATCTACCTATTTAAAATCCACATAATATGCCGTCTTCTTCCTAAAGCTCTTGTGAGGAGTCCAGGTTAGATATATATATACCTGGTAGCACTTTGCGTACTTGTCTTATGGTACTTTCCAAGTGTTTGCTTTTTTTATAGTTAATTGGTCACATTTTAGATTCCCTTAATATATTTTAATCTTCTTGATAACAAAGCCTATACTTTTTTTTTTTTAAAGATTTTATTTATTTGACAGAGAGAGACACAGTGAGAGAGGGAACACAAGCAGGGGGAGTGGGAGAGGGAGAAGCAGGCTTCCCGCTGAGCAGGGAGCCCGATGCGGGGCTCGATCCCAGGACCCTGGGATCATGACCTGAGCCGAAGGCAGATGCCCAACGACTGAGCCACTCAGGAGCCCCCAAAGCCTATACTTTTTCACTATTAAAAAACTTCATGTAAGTCAGCAAGCACATAGTATTTGTTCCAGGAAATGAACTATTGTAAAGAAAAAATATATATATCGGTAAGTGATGCTTTGAAATTCTAGAAGTTTTCAAAAATATTTGTCTTATAGATGATATCTAGGAAAAATGTCATTATTTCTATATCACTGTATTCATTTCTCTTCCAAAATCTTAATCCATGTCCTTAAATGAAAGATATGCTCAAAGCAGATTGAATGTGGTGATGAAGTGAGCTTCTTTGACCCTGAATGCTAGAGGCAAGCAAACTGCTCAGGAATCCCCCCTGGCTAATGTCAAGGATGTTCCCATAAATATATGATGTGGCCTGGTAGAGGCTGAATGAGGTTGAGGTTGGAAAGTTAAGATGCTTCAGAAGGTGTGTATTTTCTCTTAGGGACATTTTTTGTGGCAAAGCAGTTCCTGAAGTGTCTCCAAATATAAGTGTGAGTGTATGTGTGTGTGTGTGTGTGTGTAATTTTTACTATAGATAGAAAGATAGGAAGGAAGGAAAGGAAAGGAAAGGAAAGGAAAGGAAAGGAAAGGAAAGGAAAGAAAGAAAGAAAGAAAGAGAAAGAAAGAAAGAATCGTTTTGCTTTATATATATATCTTTTATAATATACACATAGATATGTTTTATAATATATATAGATACCTTTTATAATATATGCATATTGCATATTACAAAATGTGATGTGTACTATTAATTGCTTTGGTCTCAAAAAGTCTCTTCCTTACCTTGACAAAGAAACCAACAGATTTATGCTCCAGGTACAAAATTTTGTAACTGCCTGTGGAAAAGCTGAAACTGTTTTTGCTTCCCATGGCTGCTACTCTTCAGCTGAGTTTCTGTATCCTATCCTTAGCACTTGAGAAAATGATCATATTAAGTAATAATTATTTTGAGGAAACACTTTTAAATTTCCTTGCAGTTGACAATCTCTTTTTTTGTTTTGTTTTGTTTTTGGAGCTTTAATGGGTATTTTTTTATAAAATGGCATTTGTGTAGATATTGAACTCTTAGTTTTTACCACAAGAAGACAGATGTGTATAGATTCATCTTACTAAGAATTTGCAAGTGACTATAAATATTGGCTTGTGTAATGCAAGTGAGCTTTACAGACCAGATAAGTTATCTCCTTTTATCTCCTCATATTTTCTCTTAATTCTTGAAGCAGCTCATATTATTCTATGGTCTGACTCTATGGTATAATTTTAAAACAATTCATATTTGTTTGGATTGGAACAATTTATTCCCAGTAATATTAAGGAACCTATTTTGTTAGAAAACAGCTATTTTTATCCATGCTGGTGGGAATGTACAATATTCCTGGAGGACAATTTGACAATAAATAGAAAAAATTTAAATTGTACACAAACTTAAATGGAGTGATTCTTCCTTGAGGAATACAAAATATATAATTACATTGTGCTCAAATTTAGCCTCAAGAATATTTATTGCACAATTATAAATAATAACCAAACACTTATAATGATGTAAATAATCAAAAACATGTGCTTGAATATGGTACCTCCTTGAAATGGAATGGTGCTAAATAATTACAACTAACATCATAGAAAAATATTTAGTGATGGCAAAAATATTCATGATATGCATATAAGTGCAAAAGCAACTTTGAAGTACCTAATGTATGGATAGAGATGAAGAGATAAGCATACACATACATGTAAGCATAGTTATCCATAAGAAAAAAATACTGAAAGCATAATATTCAAAACATCAACAGTGTTTATCCCTAGTGGTTTTTGTTTTAATTTTCCAAATTATTCCAAAGAATATACACAACTTTTACAATAAGAAATAGCAGTACCTTTGGAAAGAATAAATTTAAGAGATAGGAACCCTATTATGCAACATCTCCTGAAATGACGAATAGACTATTTTTACTTAGTGCTTTAAAGCACACACATAGAGTATTTGCTTTGTGCCAGGCACTGGGCTAAGTTAGGAACTCATGACAAAGAGGAGAATCAGTACAATAACAGTTCAATGAAATTAGTGTTATCATAGATGTTTGAATAGAACCCAAATGAAATCTAGAGAAAAGTTTAACTTATTTTGAATGTTTCTTTTCATTATAACAATTAGTCTTAGATTTGATGATTTTACTGTTCACATATTCCAAATTCTTAAATGAGTTTGCTCTCTGGTACCCTTGATTCATTTAGTATTTTCTAAATTAAACCCAGACCTTTGTCATGCATCTATCACCACACAGTTGCAAAAGTGATACATATATCACAACTTTTCTTCTCATCTACCTCCATGAATATTCA
Organism: Mirounga angustirostris; assembly: GCF_029215605.1. Taxonomy (NCBI): domain Eukaryota; kingdom Metazoa; phylum Chordata; class Mammalia; order Carnivora; family Phocidae; genus Mirounga; species Mirounga angustirostris. The sequence goes on along the minus strand of NW_026991718.1, from coordinate 45,467,631 downwards.
CTTGTTTTTAGCTCTCTTTCCTGGAGAATTAATTTAAACAATGACTTCTTTAACCACAAATTAATATTCTTTTTGATATAGCTTTTACTTACTTGGAGAAGCACATGACTTCATCTTGGGAACTCCTAGGTTGAATAGGTATGTTTGTACTTTTGCAATGCAGGAAGGACTTTAATGTAATTTATCTAAGATATCCAAACTTCCTCCTGTTCATCCTAATTGTGCCATTTCCTAAAATTTCAAAGAGGAGAAATGAAGCAATTAAAAATGGAATATTTATCTAAACCCATGGGAACCTAAAATTGCACTGTAAAGATGTAGAAACTGAGCAATCTAAATTAGAGAACTATTGGTATAGCATCTTTAAATTATTTATCTACATGTAATTAATCTAAATTGAGACAAGTATTATAAAAGGACTAAAAAAACTTTTGAGAAAAAGTCATAATTAGTGGACATTTTAGACAAGGACCTATCAGAACCATATTTTGTCACTTTTTTTTTTTTTTTTTTCTGTATCTGGTCCCACTGTAGCCTTGTACTTTTGTTCTGGACATTTTTCTTCTCCACATACATGTAGTTAACAATTGGTGCCACATTTATGATACAATCTGGATTGTGTTTCATCTGAGACCATCTTCCATTTTCCTCTTCTAGGAGAGCTATGTTCATAAGGTTGCCCTTCAGGGTTGCAGCTAAACAAGAGGAATACAGCATAGCAGCAAGCCATCCCTTTTCAGTGCATCAGAGGAAGCTACCTTCTTTTTTGTTTTTTTAAAAACTTTCTGGAAAGTAATTTGAGATTTACATAAAAAAATGCAGAAACAGTAGAGTTTCCATATATCTCTCAGACAGCTTCATTGAATGTTAATATCTTATATATAATATCTTAAAAATATTTTATACATATAATATCGTATATAACCATTGTGCAACTGATAGACCAAGAAATTGACACTTATACAATACTATTAACAAAACTACAGAGCTTATTCAAATTCACCAGTTTTTTCGCTGCTATTATTTTTACTTCTCCAAGATCTCATTTAGCATCCCACATTAAAGATGATTGTTCACAGTGGGAGGAGCAAGGTGGCAGAGGAATAGGAGACCTGGATTTCATCTGGTCCCAGGAATTCAGCTAGATAGGGATCAAACCATTCTGAACACCTACGAACTCAACAGGAGCTCGAAGAAAAGAATAGCAGCAACTCTCTGAACAGAAAAGTGACCACTTTTTGGAAGGTAGGATGTGCGGAGAAGTGAATCTGAGGTGATATTCAGGAGGATAGAGGGCAGGGGAGGGGGCCTCCGTTAGCCACTTCTGGCAAGTGATAGAGTAGCAGAGCACAAAATCAGAACTTTTAGAAGTCGGCTCTGCTGAGGGACGTCGCTCCAGTGGCTAGGCGGTGGGTGGAACTCTTGCTGGGACAGTGTGGTCTCAGGACCCTCGGGGTCACAGAAAGACCGGGGGTGCCTGAGTGTGGCAGAGCTCCCAGGTATCAGAGCAGGAAAGCCGGCTGCAGAGACAGAGCCGAGGAGTGGGTTCTCAGCTCGGGGTTGCCATAAACCGTTATCCCCGACATAGTCGGGCCACTGCTCCTCCAGCAGGGACCCAACAAGCGGCAGATCCGGGGAGACTCCCCTTCCACCCCCAGGAGGAGTGGCGTGGCAGTGCACCGTAGGGATCTGCTGGGTTTGGAGAATCCACATGGGGTCGGGTGTCAGAGATAGAAATGCTCGGTCACAGGCTGGGTGAGCACGGAGTGCGGACAGACACCGGGGAGACGGGAGTGATTGACAGCTTTTCTCTGGGGGCTCATTGAGGAGTGGAGCCCTGAGTTCTCGGCTCCTCTGGGGCAGAGATCAAGAGGCCACCATTTTCACTCTCGTCCTCCAAAGCTGTACTGAAAGCTTTTAGGGAACAAAAGCTCCTGAGAGCAAATCCGAGCAGATTACTTAGCCCAGACCAGCAAGGGCGGGGCAATTCCACCTCCGGCAAATACACTTGAGAATCACTGTGACAGGCCCCTCCCCCAGAACAGCGGCAAGAACAGCCAGCCAACACCAAGTTTACCGATCAATGAGAACAGCAGAACTCCAGCGCTAGGGGACTCCTGCACATAGAATTCATGGCTTTTTTCCCATTATTCTTTAGTCTTTCAAAGTTAACTTTTTAATTTTCTTTTTTTTCTTTTTATTTTTTTTTTGAATTTTTCTTTTTCTCTTTTTCAACCACCATCTTATCAATCCCTTTTTTAAAAAATCTTTTTTATTTTTCATTTTTAGAGTCATATTCTATCCCTTCATATTAGTAAACCTTATCTTTGGTATATAGATATAAGTTGTTCTCTCTTTAAAATTTTGGGATACAGTTTCTTCTGTATCAGTAGAACAGATCAATGAAACTAAGAGCTGGTTCTTTGAAAGAATTAATAAGATTGATAAACTCCTGGCCAGACTTATCAAAAAGAAAAGAGAAATGACCCAAATCAACAAAATCATGAATGAAACAAGAGAGATCACAACCAACACCAAAGAAATACAAACAATTATAAGAACATATTATGTGCAACTCTATGCCAGCAAATTAGATAATCTGGAAGAAATGAATGCATTCTTAGGGATGTATCAACTACCAAAACTGAACCAGGAAGAAACAAAAAACCTGAACAGGCCGATAACTACTAAGGAAATTGAAGCAGTAATCAAAAATCTCCCAACAAACAAAAGCCCAGGGCCAGATGGCTTCCCAGGGGAATTCTACCAAACATTTAGAGAAGACTTAATACCTATTCTTCTGAAACTGTTCCAAAAAATAGAAACGGAAGGAAAACATCCAAACTCATTTTTTGAGGCCACCATTACCTTGATCCCAAAACCAGACAAAGACCCCATCAAAAAGGAGAACTACAGACCAATATCCCTGATGAACATGGATGCAAAAATTCTCACCAAAATACTAGCCAGTAGGATCCAACAGTACATTAAAAGGATTATTCACCACGACCAAGTGGGATTTATTCCTGGGCTGCAAGATTGGTTCAACATCCTCAAATCAATCAATGTGATAAAAGACATTAATAAAAGAAAGAACAAGAACCATATGATCCTTTCAATAGATGCAGAAAAAGCATTTGACAAACTACAGCATCCTTTCTTGATCAAAACTCTTCAGAGTATAGGGATAGAGGGTAGATACCTCAATATCATAAAAGCCATCTATGAAAAACCCACAGCGAATAACATTCTCAATGGGGAAAAACTGAGAGCTTTTTCCCTAAGGTCAGGAACATGGCAGGGATGTCTACTATCACCACTGCTATTCAACATAGTATTAGAAGCCCTGGCCACAGCAATCAGACAACAAAAAGAAATAAAAGGGATCTGAATTGGCAAAGAAGAAGTCAAACTCTCACTCTCTGCAGATGATATGATACTTTATGCGGAAAACCCAAAAGACTCCACCTCAAAACTGCTAGAACTCATACGGGAATTCAGTAAAGTGGTAGGATATAAAATCAATGCACAGAAATCAGTGGCATTCCTATACACCAACAACAAGACAGAAGAAAGAGAAATTAAGGAGTCAATCCCATTTACAATTGCACCCAAAACCATAAGATACCTAGGAATAAATCTAACCAAAGAGACAAAGGATCTGTACTCAGAAAACTATAAAATACTCATGAAAGAAATTGAGGAAGACACAAAGAAATGGAAAAATGTTCCATGCTCCTGGATTGGAAGAACAAATATTGTGAAGATGTCAATGCTACTGAGAGCAATCTACACATTTAGTGCAATCCCTATCAAAATACCATCCACTTTTTCCAAAGAAATGGAACAAATAATCCTAAAATATTATGGAAACAGAAAAGACCCCAAATAGCCAGAGGAATGTTGAAAAAGAAAAGCAAAGCTGGTGGCATCACAATTCCAGACTTCAAGTTCTATTATGAAGCTGTAATCATCAAGACAGTATGGTACTGGCACAAAAACAGACATATCGATCAATGGAACAGAATAGAGAGCCCAGAAATGGACCCTCAACTCTATGGTCAATGAATCTTCGACAAAGCAGAAAAGAAAATCCAATGGAAAAAGACAGTCTCTTCAACAAATGGTGTTGGGAAAATTGGACAGCCACATGCAGAGGAATGAAACTGGACCATTTCCTTACACCACACACAAAAATAGACTCCAAATGGTTGAAAGACCTAAATGGGAGACAGGAGTCCATCAACATCCTAAAGGAGAACACAGGCAGCAACCTCTTTGACCTCAGCTGCAACTTCTTCCTGGAAACATTACCAAAGGCAAGGGAAGCAAGGGCAAAAATGAACTATTGGGACTTCATCAAGATAAAAAGGTTTTGCACAGCAAAGGAAACAGTCAACAAAACCAAAAGACAACCGACAGAATGGGAGAAGATATTTGCAAATGACATATCAGATAAAGGGCTAGTATCCAAAATCTATAAAGAACTTATCAAACTCAACACCCAAAGAACAAATGATCCAATCAAGAAATGGGCAGAAGACATGAACAGACATTTTTCCAAAGAAGACATCCAAATGGCCAACAGACACAAAAAAAGTGCTCAACATAGCTGGGCATCAGGGAAATCCAAATCAAAACCTCAATGAGATACCACCTCACACCAGTCAGAATGGCTAAAGTTAACAAGTCAGGAAACGACAGATGTTGGTGGGGATGTGGAGAAAGGGGAACCCTCCTACACTGTTGGTTGGAATGTAAGCTGGTGTAGCCAGTCTGGAAAACAGTATGGACGTTCCTCAAAAAGCTGAAAATAGAGCTACCCTATGACCCAGCAATTGCACTACTTCGTATTTACCCCGAAGATACAAATGTAGGGATCCGAAGGGGTACGTGCACCCCGATGTTTATAGCAGCAATGTCCACAATAGCCAAACTATGGAAAGAGCCAAGATGTCCATCGACAGATGAATGGATAAACAAGATGTGGTATATATATACAATGGAATACTATTCAGCCATCAAAAGGAATGAAATCTTGCCATTTGCAACGACGTGGATGGAACTGTAGGGTATTATGCTGAGCGAAATAAGTCAATCAGAGAAAGACATGTATCATATGATCTCACTGATATAAGGAATTCTTAATCTCAGGAAACAATCTGAGGGTTGCTGGAGGTTTGGGGGGTGGGAGGGATGGGGTGGCTTGGTGATAGACATTGGGGAGGGTATGTGCTATGGTGATTGCTGTGAATTGTGTGAGACTGTTGAATCACAGACCTGTATCTCTGAAACAAATAATACATTATATGTTAAAAAAAAAAAAAGAAGAAGAAGATAGCAGGAAGGGCAAAATGAAGGGGGGGAACCGGAGGGGGAGAGGAATCATGAGAGACTATGGACTCTGAGAAACAAACTGAGGGTTCTAGAGGGGATGGGTTAGCCTGGTGATGGGTGTTAAAGAGGGCATATACTGAATGGAGCACTGGGTGTTATATGCAAACAATGAATCATGGAACACTACATCAAAAACTAATGATATAATGTATGGTGATTAACATAACATAATAAAGAAAAAGATGATTGTTCATTCTCCTTAGTCTCTTAAGTCTGTAACATTTCCTCTTTCTTTCCTTATCTTTCAAGACCTGACACTTTTGATCAGTTTTTCCTTTTTTCCCCCAAATGTCCCTTAGTTTGAATTTGTCTGATGTTTTCTCATAAATGGACTGAGGTTATGCTTTCTCACCAAGAATACCATAGAAATGATAGTACGTCCTTCTCATGCATTACATCCCGGGACTCATGATATTGATATATCTTATTACCGGTGATGTTGATCTTGATTATTTGTGCAAGGTGGTTTCTCCATTTTCTCCACTGTAAGTTACTATCATTCCCTTTGTAGTTAATAAATATCTTGGCTATATGTTTTGAGATTATACAATTCCATTTCTCCTCAAAATTAGATCTACTTATTTTAACATACATCAGTGGATCAGTCCCTATTAAGTATTACAGTGTGGTGTATTTTCTATTTCCTTCTTGCATATTACATTTATAAGGAAGATCAGTCCCTTTGTTCCATGTGTTTAATCAATTATTTGTTATATTGGCAGAGGTTCATAGATATTCATTTTATTTAATGTTATAATCTAATATTATCACAATTTATTTTCTTGCTCAATTGTTCCAGTTTGGCCATCTGGAGAATTTTAAGATTCACTGTTTTGTTTTTTCATGATCCCATTATCTGTTGATCTATCATCTATTAAACACCATGAATTTGTACTGATATACTGACTTTCAATTCAATACCATTCGGTTCATTTTAGCCAAAACTTCTCTTTTGTAACTTATTTTTCTAACAGTTATCTGGGTCTAAATCTGGACTTTAGATACTATTCTCTACTTACTGTCGTTTTGTCTACTTCATTACCATATTCTTAACTATAGAGGCTTTATAGTATGTTTTAATGTCTGGGCACTTTCAGTTTCTGGTATGTCTTCATGGGATATGGTTTAGATATTTGCTCAGTTCCATTTTTCTCTTTCTTCATGGAGGATTCCAGTAACACAGATCCTTTCTTCGCCTTCCATTTTCATTACTCTCTTGATCAATCTTTTTTCTTCTTTAGTTTTTTATTCTACTGGTTGTTTAACTGCCTTCCATGTCCATTATTAAAATTTGAGTACATTTTCTCTTGGAAACCTTGTAATTTATTCTTCAATCCTGAGATAATTTTGTCTTTTTTCATTCCTGGTTCAAATAACCCTTTTATTTATTTCTCCTATTTTTCTTTTGTCTTTTTTGTTATTTTTTTCTCTGAATTTCTATCTCAAGGTCATTTTTCATATTCTAAAATATCTGTTTGAGTATATTTAATTCTGCTTGAAAAGCAGATTATGGTTTTATTTTGCTTCATAGTTACTTTCCTTGTTTTAATTTCCCTGATTTTCTGTAGTAGTTCTCTATGGTCTTTACTTAGGTTAATTTTTAGTATGTTGAGGCATTTTACATGATTCTTAGTTTAACGACACTCTTTTCTGTCCATCTAGCAAATTCCAGCTATCTTAGTAGAGCGTGTTTGTTTTTTTCTCTGGTGATAGTGGTTGTGGTTTTATTTCAGCTATAGTACCTAAATCTCCTTATTCTTCATTCTTTGCTGTCTAATTACCAACAGGCATTTCTTTCCTCCTGGTTTGGCTTTTTCCTCTCCACCAGAATTTATGGGTTAAGATTGTCTGCTAAAATTGTGCTTGTCTTTTTGAGAGAGAGTTTCTTTTGAGAGAGAGGCATGGGGGAATTTTTGAGTCAGCTTGCTTCATTAAATAGAGCCTGTCACTTTAAATCACATGCCTGGCACATTTCATGATATTCCTCTCTATAAGGATTGAATACTTTGAATACTTTCCACATGTTCATAATCTGATATTTGTGATTTTTTTTTAGGATTTTCATATTTAGAATGGAGTTAATCTTCCTAGTTTCACCTTATCTTCGGGCTTCTTCCCTAGTGTCCCAACACTGTATTTCTTATAGTTTTTCTTGTTCTGCTACTAAGCTCTGTGTCAGAGTGGGGGTGGTTGGGAGCATGTGAGAACTTGGCACTAATATTTATCGTTATTCTCTTTTTCCTCATAGTTTTTGTGGTTTTGACATTCTCTTTCAGTAATCCTGAAGGTGTGGCATTGCACAGAATTTTTGCTAATATAAGGTCATTTTATAGAATTTGGGAGAAGATTTAGAGAGGCTTTATGATGTCTCCATTACTACAAAGGGCAACTTCCTAGTGAACATTCTCCACCATGTTTTTATATTAGAATTGAGAGTTATCTTTTACTAGCTTATATTCCTTTAACATAGCTCAAATAATTAGAAGCTTAATTGCTCTTGCCTCAATGGCTTTTTTGAAAAGATCACAGTTTATGGGGCACCTGGGTGGCTCAGTCATTGAGCGTCTGCCTTCGGCTCAGGTCATGATCCCAGGGTCCTGGGATCGAGCCCCACATCAGGGTCCCTGCTCAACAGGAAGCCTGCTTCTCCCTCTCCCACTCCCGCTGCTTGTGTTCCCTCTCTCGCTGTGTCTCTCTCTGTCAAATAAATAAATAAAATCTTTAAAAAAAAAAAAAAGAAAAGATCACAGTTTAAACAATAATTGGGTTTTAAAATATTTCTGTAAAATTTTAATATTGAGCAGTACAAGGCTATCTCTGGTTCATTTTAGATTAAAAGCAAATCTTTTCAAATGTTGTTTACTTATATTTTCAAGGAGAAGAAATCCTAATGGTATTCTTTAGACAATTCCCCATTCACAGCCTGACATTTGCTCTTCTTTTCTTTATCCCTCAAAGGTGACATAAACAAAGGTGTCAACATCACTAAGAAAATTGTAATTTGGTAATATAAAATAATAAAGCATTCCATAGAAACCTTGAACTTCTCATCAAGAGGATAGTCAAGAGAAGAAAATAGGTTTCCCAGGAAACGGACCCTAAATACATTTTCTCTGTTAGGAGGTAGAATCCCAGGAAGGACTAACTGAGAGAAAAGGTAAATGGTGGAGGGTTAAGGACTGAAGAAGAAAAACAAACACAAGGAGATACATCACAGATTGGGTACAATTCTTAAGAAAAGAGATGATTGACAGTATGTAAAACACCTCCAGTAAAGCCCTTGCTTCTCATAACAGTCAAGGGGATAGAAAAGCTATTTATTTGTTGGCTCCTTCCTGTTTCCTGCTTTTCACTGGTACTTCTGCTCATGTTATCTGGTCCTTCTAGGTAGCCTGGAAAAGCCAGAGCTTTGGTCATTCTAATTTCATTGGAGCTGAGTTTAAGACTTGTTTCTCTTGTTTCTGCTTCTCTTGCTTCTTTTTCAGATAATTGTGTAGTCTGCTCACTAATGACGACCTTATGCTGAGTCATGCCAACTGAAGCCGGGGCTCTATGACCATAGGAATGACCTATCACCAAGGCAATTTTAGCCCAGAACAAAGGCAAGTAACATAGATCCAGAGGATAGGTGAGGCTAAGGTCATCTGGGGTAATGCATAATGGAGCCCTGTTTATAGTGCCTAATATAACATCTATATATATATATATATACAAATTGGTTTATATTAACCTACAGTTTAGTAAAAGTTACAATATATAATATCCCTGGTTCAGTACCATATTGCTTTGGACTTTGTGATGTGTAGTGGATTTTGTTTTTCAGTTAAGTATAAAATGCAATTCTTTCTTAATCAGGCATGGGGGAATGCAATGAAATAATAATTGCATTTTCTTTCCCTACAGTATACTAGCTAGAAAACACAGATAACAAAATATTGCTATTTTGTTTTTATAGATCAAGATCAAGGCTTTTAACAAATCTTTTATTACAGTTTAAAGAATATATTGATTATTTTATTTCAATGTTTAAGGAAAGAAGAATTTCACTTTTATTTTAATGATAATTTCCTTTTGAAAGCCAGAACAAGATGTTGAGCAGATTGTTATTTCCCTTTATAGAGCCATTGAGTGATTTTACTTAGTGTCTTCTTCAATAGGATACACATTAACTTGATGCACAAGATAATTCTGGAGCTGTTTTGTTTTCTCTTTTTATTTTAATATTCATCTTCAGACTTTGTATAGACTAACCTTTTTGCCTGCATAACACAGAGTATTAAAGTTGAGCACTATTTTAATGAAATGAATTTTACAACCATTTTTTTATTTGATCCTGAATAATTCCCCTCACACAGTATGCCAGATATTGTGGAAATTAAAAGTACCCCTTTCAAAAAGCCCTCCATATTAAGACTGAAATATATTCTAGCCTTAAGTGGCACGGATTCGTGAATAAAAATATACTTTTTTTTGTCAAAAGGTGAAGAAAGTAGGGGCAATTTTTTTGTACTTTGGTTTATATAATAAAAATAAAAGTCAAACATTTAAGGTAAATATAAATTTCAATAGAAATAATCACAGTATAATTCTCACTTCAATAGAGCTCTGCAAGTTCAGAAGAGAATGAACTGAAGTTCAGGAGACTTTAAAAAAATAGAAAAATGAGAGAAAAATCTAAGATTAAGTAGTTCAATAAATCTGAATGGAATATATAGAAATAATGGTCATGAAAATAATTAGTAGAACTACTTTTATGTTTATATACCTATATAATACCCTTTGGGGGAGATCAAAGAGCATAGTAAGTACTCATTAGTCATAATCTAGATGAATTTTCATAAATGAATAAATGAAATGAATTATCCAAGTTCCCTAATTCCCTTCCTCTGGCAATCAGGAGAGATAGAGAAAGAAACAGGATGGTTAGAATACGGAACTTTAGTTTAAAGATATAACTGGCTTCTTTTTAGTGATGTCCTACCATTTTCAGACTTCCTTTCTGTGGTTTATAGCAGCTAAAATTATGAGAGTCTTACCTTTGCTGTTAAATTTAGTTTATATGTCTTGTCAACAATGCAAATGGATAGTGAGTTCACATGAGTTTATTCCAGAGAAATTAGCTTTATATAGCTTGGACATAACTCCTTTAGCTCTGATGGGCCCCAAGTTTCTTCTTACTATTGAGATGTATTAGAACCTAAATTCTACTTGTTGTTGCAGACATTGCAGGGTTCTCAGCAGCAATTTCTGTTTTAGATAACTCTACCTGTTCTCCTTCTCTCTACTAGTTTCCAGAATTGCTGTTATCAATTTAAGATCTGAAGGGGGCACTTCATATTTCAATCTCTGAATTATGTGAGAATGGGCCCCAGTGACAATTTATTAATATTTAGTCTAAGCAACATCTTTTCTGCCTATTTCTGCCTTCAACAGGACAATTGCACTTTAAGTGCAATTCTCACTTCTTCATAGAAGCTTTCCTTCTTGAGTCAGAATAAGTGGTAAGAAAAAGCCCCTCCAAACCCTTTGACTTTTTATATTCCTGAATTTTTGTTCATGTTCCGTCAAGATTTCGGCTCTGGTTTTAAAAGCATTATTAAAATCTTAAGAAAAAAAAATAAGTGACCTACGGAATGAGTTTTTAAATCAGTATTGCTTCTCTTTTTAATCGGAAATATTGGTATTTTTGAAGCATCTTAAAGTGTTCTCCAAACACCATTGAAAAGTCTTTTCTCAACTTAGACACAGAGAAGTGTTTATGCACATGCTTCTAAGCCCACCTCCCTTAAGCTCCCTCAAGTTTCTCACTGAAGAGAGCACAGAAATATACAAATATTAAAAAACAAAAATCTGGGCGCCTGGGTGGCTCAGTTGGTTAAGCGACTGCCTTCAGCTCAGTTCATGATCCTGGAGTCCCGGGATCGAGTCCCACATTGGGCTCCCTGCTTAGCGGGGGGTCTTTTTCTCCCTCTGACCCTCTTCCCTCTCATGCTCTCTGTCTCTCATTCTCTCTCTCAAATAAATAAATAAAATCTTAAAAAAAAAAATCTGTGGCAGCAACTGAAACTAAAGAAAGGTAACATCCATTAAAAAGAAATTTCATATGCCTACTAGACATACTGCAGACAAGAGAAGTATAGCTGAATTGTGAACTTGCATAACATGAAATAATAACTTCATTGGAAAGCCTGTGGAAGAAGACCCATAAGTTTTCACCATAAACAATTTCTATTTTCAGATGCCTTTGCTCTGCCTCTAGAAAATAGATCATTTCCTGGTTAGAGATGGGAAAGTGGGAAAATGAGGGATGAAGGAAAATTCTGAGAACCTACTATCTTCTTCTGAGACATAAGATGCTCTGTATAGCTCATCCAGCCCCAGAAATAATTCCTGCCATCCAGATTCTTTTTCTAAATTCTCTTCTAATACAGAAGCCAGGGTTTTTGTCTAAATATAGAGATGAAGTTGTAAATAAAGTTATATTTTAAGTATGAGGGTCTAATATGATTGGCCTCTCAGATCCCTTACACATTGGCTATACTTAAGTCAATCTTTTGAATTACATCATTTACCTCTCCATTCTGATGGAGAGAGGCAGCCAACAGTTAATGAATCTAATGGAGGGAGAGAGATGGATAAGAAGAAAAAAGAGGTCTTTCCTAAGATCCACAGCAGAGCTAACCTAAACTACTAATCCCTAGAAATTTGCAATTGAGAAATTGAGCCAAATCCATTTTACTACATTGGGCAAATGGGAGGAAACATTCTACAGAAGAGAGACAAACAAGTTGACATCCCTGGGAGATAAGGGAACACAAGAACACAAAGCTACAATATTTGAGAAATCCACCTTTTGGCTCACAAGGTCATTCTCTTAGCCTTAACTTGAGTCTGGTGCTCTTCTCCCTTGGGGTTAGAGTGATCAGAGATAACCTTCCTCTCTTGTTACATTGACAAATGGAATCAACATTACAAAACAGGACCAATACATTAAGTAATGCAATCAGAAATAAATTATGAATTTTTGCAAGAAATCTACGTAGTTCTGACATCTGAATCTTCTCTTTAGAAGACTTTCATTGTTTTCTATTTATTACCCCAAAAATTACAATTAAGTTCCTTACCATTCAAAGTCCTCCCCCAATTCATCCCAACCAAATTTCCTTTATCTTATACTTTACATTAGGTTGCTTTAAAATTACTGTACAAAGTAATTTAAAATTTAAAATTTTTAAATTTTAAATTCTTAAAATTTCATGTTGTATCTTTTCATCTATTTAATTTTCCCAGTAGAAAGTTCACTTTCTTTGCCATTTCTTGCAAATATGAATGCATATGCCCCCTTTTAAGGTTTAAACGATACAGGTTTCTGAAGCCCATACAGATTTTTTTCTCTCCCTGCCCCCTGCCCCTTTCCCCAGCCCTGACTCTTATGTTATTGTTTTATTGTTGTTGTTTCTCTTTTGCTTTAAGGTCCTTATAACTTTTTGCCTTGTATTAGAAGTAATTACATACATATGGCACCTAATCCAATTTCCTCCTCAGTTAGAATAGGTGTAAGAATTCAGAGCGTCTGAAAATGTGAGACATATTTTCTCAGGTGAGTAAAACTAAGAAAGCAGAGCATAGACTGACTATCCCCTCCCACTGACTAGCAGGATGCACTGTACATAAGGGGCCTTCAATAAATATGTCTTCAATACATGTTCAACACTAAACATTCCTTTCAAAAATACAAGCCATTAAGAAAAATAAAAGGAATACACAGTTTACATTTTCAAATCAACAAACCCAGCCATATCTCTTTTTGCAGTAATAAGGTTTATAAAAAAACTGCAAATTCTTTTCCCTGCAGGAATATACAGTCACTAAAATCAAGATGATTTTATCTTTTGTTATAAAATGGAATTAGGTATCCTGAGAGACCATTTTCAAAATGATTCTTTAAAACTTTTTTCATATCCTATTGGTAAATCTCCCTCCCAACCCCAAAGAAGATTTAGGTACTTTTCCTGAACATCTATCTTGTTTTATCCTCTCCCGAAGACAAACCTCCTGTGCTTGGATATTAATGCCAAGTCATGCAGTGGGATAAACAGGCCATTAACATTTAAAAAATACACACCTCTTTTTTTTATTGAAAAATTCATTTTATGACAGATGGAACCTAAAATTTGCATTTAAATAGGGACTATTCAAGTAAGATACTGCACTAGATTTTTAAAGTATGCGATTTTTATAAGACTGATAAAGATTGCCACCATCATAGATTTTTTTGGAAAGAAGTCAAGGAATGAAAGACTATTTCCCAAACTAGCAAATGTAAGGATGTATCATCTCTTTATTCAGAAATTTTTACTGTATTATGTTCTCCATAAATAATAGTCACTTTTCGAAATTAAATGTGTTTAAACGTTTAAAACATTAAATGGTATGGCTAGAGCCTTCTTTATGTAAAATGAGTTAAATCCTAGATGTGACTATCGTGTACTGAAATCATTTCCAATCAGTCACTTTTTGGGGTATAAAAATATATGAATTTCTCTCTTATGGGCTCTGTGACTCTATAGTATCTGAAAGATTAAATTTCTGATACAAACAATGTCCTGGATGAAACCATTACATCTAATTGAAGTCAATAAAAAATGTAGCCCATGACAGCAATTATAAAATTTTATGGAGCTTAACAATTGTATGAGAGTTTACAACAAGAACAAAATCTAAATCCAGAAATTCTCATTCTGAGTTGAATGGGACATTGAAAGAGCAACCCAGTAAGTGAAGCACATTGTCTACAGAAACATGGATGGTGGGTGGTAATGGATAATGCTAAAATAGCGAAGATATTATAACTGTCTTTGTTAACACAGAGGGCTAAATTATTAATGTAATGGTAATTCTTATCTGACAGCAAACTTGATTAATAAGATCCAAACATGAATCAAGACCAAATGCAGGATTTCCTTTTGGTGGGGCAGGCAACGACCACAGTTTCCAAGAATTTTCTTTCTCTTACATTAGGACTATGTTTGGAATCGGATTAACAGATAAATTCTGAATGATGTAAGCAAAAAACATAGTTCACAAAAGAAGCTGTTTGAATTCTGGGACTTCCCAGTTTTATGCTGTTAGTTACCTGAATGTAAAGTGTTTATCTGACTACCTCTCATTCTCTAGTCATGCATGCTCTTTAAATCTATAATCCAGTTTTATTTATAATAGGCAATTACAGAGAACACATATATCCTGCTAACACCATTTACTTTTCAAAAAATAAGAACTCTGTTCTTTACTATTAGTATGTTGACAAGAGTTCTGGTCCAGGTCATAAGCATATTTAGGAAAAAGTCTGTTGGAGGTCAATCATTTCTATTCCATCTTCCCAAAGATTTTCATCTCCAGAAGAGACTCATGGGCTTCCTGTTAAATCTTTTCTTCCCACTTCTGTCCTTAAACTGATCATAAAATCCTCTCATTTTCATAAAAAAGTCCTTATGCTATTCTATCTCTTCAAATATCCATACTGAATCCATACTTATTCCATGAATCAAGTCTTAAAAAACATTCATATTACATGTCTGACGTAGACTTGTTTTCCCTGATTATACACAAACACACACTACACTTTTCCTTAATGTAACTACTATAACTAATTAGTAGAAACCTACATGAATATGAATTTGTACCCCTATCATTATACCTGAATACTCCATCCTGACAATATTTATTCATTGTATGATCAAGTCAATGGATTATTTACATTATGAGGATTAATATATTTTTTCAAGTCAAAGTGTCTTTGAATAAGAAGGAACCTGACATTAATTAACTTTGTACAGTATTTCCTGTACAATGTTCTAACAAGTTCTGCCTGAACATATCCAGGAGATAAATATTTAGCAAAGTGAACACACTCCACCCTATGATGCTCAGTGAGCACTCCTAAGCACTCCTCCTATCCACCCACCACTTGCTGCATATTGAGTGATGCCCAGTAGAATACATAGGATGATAGAAGGAGAAAAAAGTACCTGGGAAACTCACAGGTTTAATGACAAATTTCTGAATAAGTAAGAGAGAGAAATTAAAATGAACTTTCAATTGTACTTTAAAATTTACCAAGTTTCTGAACCTATATATTCATTTAATTTACAGTATGCTTATACTGTAATTATCAACCTTACTTTAGAGATGAAAAAGTGTACCTTGAGGCATTTAATTAATTTCTCTAAGCTCACACAAGTTAGCAAATAATGAAAGCAGGATTGATTTGGGGTTTCTTACTGCTTAAACCAGCCCTCTTTTCATTACAAGAGCATTTTCCATTGCATGCTCTGTGGAACAGTAGGATGGGTCAGGAAAGGAGGAGAGGCCTGTGGTACATTAAGTTTGACTGATGTTAACATAAAATTGCCTACATTTCTTAACCACAAGACTCCTCAGAGTTTGCAATGTACATCATGTAATTTGAGACTTGGAAAGGGGGATATCAAATGTAATATATACAACTTTATTGAACAGTGGGTTTGCTGTGTGGCAGACTGAACCCTGGGACTAGTAGTGGCCCTTAGAATTCTAAGGAATGCTTAACTTTGTGTTTCTACACTCCATATTTAGTTTCTAAGTATAAGAGAAGGGACAATAACATTGAATCTGTATTGGAATTCTGGCTAGAAAAAATAGTTCTACTTAAGAGAATCATCTGGTCCCATGATGGATAAATACAGATGATGTTTTCAATTAGGATTAGCTCTAAGAAGGAACTGAGAATCAACAGGTTAATGATACTTCCGTTCCTTTGTCTCCTATAGATGCAAATAGGAAAATATTTGTTAAAGTAGTACAAGTGATACTGAAATAACCTGAAGCCTCAGACTCAATATTGAGAACCCAAAATGCCAGGGTGGTTTGTGGTGAGCACAGACAGATTTCCAACACTGAGCATTTAGAGAGATTCTTCTCCAAGTTAGTTTCACTATACCCGATTTATGACTTTTAAAAATGGAATTGCTCTCTTATCTCACACTGTGCTCATTTCTTGAGCTTCCTAAGTCCTCTTTTTTTATTTAAAAAGAAAACAATCACTACAGTGTATTGTGCTGAATTACATCTAAAAATCCAAACCGTTCTGCAGCAAATTCTATTTAGCTGTCCTAATATTCTGTTTAATAAGGGTTTCACCAGCAAGATAAAAATTAAATGTTTGCCAGACTGATGCATTAATAACTCAAAACCTTTAATTATAGAGGGCCCAATTTAATTAAACCCTACATTACAAACTGTCGGCCTTCATATCATGGACCCCTATGTTGAATGGTTTATAACTGAACCATTAAACAAAGTTATTCCATGTTTCAGAATATGATACAAATTTTCCACTTTGGAGAGAATTATCTTTGTTTTACAAACCCAACATTGACAATAAAGGCATACTTTTTATTTTAGTAAAGATATTTCTGCACAATTCCCTAAAGGTCACTACTAACCTAATTTGTAATTAATTTAAAAGTGAAGCAAAATGAGAACAAAAATGGAAGGTGAATGAGGTATCTCATATGAATTTCCTTTGACAGAAAGGTGGAGAACTAGATTCAATTTTTAAGAAGCAAATGCATAGCCATTGGGCTATTCAAATACTACTTAATTTTCCAGTGATATTACTCCTTGGGAAAGGCTCCTTGGTTCTCTTCTTTTGTCTTCCTTATTCCATGACTACTAAGGATCTTAGATTTAAGATACTGGATTGCAGATTCAAACATGAAGGAGAATCACCTGGAGGGTTTATTAAAAACAGACTGCTGAGTCTTCTGAGTTTCTGATTCAGTATGTCTGGGTGAGGCTCCAGAATTTACACTTCCAGGAATTTTCCAATTTTCCTGGGACCACACTTTGAAAATCACTGGTGAAGAATAAACAGAGACTAGACTCCCTTATCGGATGTTAATGGAAACATGTATGGACATATATGGAGGAGATACTCTCCTTTTCTATAGTTCTATAATTTCACCCTGTCTTCCAGTTCCATCAAACAGTTCATTTTTTCTCATACATATGAATGTTTACATTGTTAAGTTGAAAAGCAATATTTACTTCATGATCTAAATTTCTGATTGTTTATATATATGTTATATTAATATAATATAAAATATTAACAAATACTTTGGATGGTATGATTTTAAATGTTTTCCCCCCCTTTGGGTTTATCTGTTTTTGTCTAAGAATCTACAATTACTCTGTACTGCTCGATAAGAAAAATATATTTATATATTATATTCATATGTGGAAAGCTTAAGTAAAATATTAATTAAATAATGTCAATTTACAATAGTAAGTTACTAAAATTAGAATATGAAATCATTAAATACACAATCTATGCTTCCTTCACTCAACATCTCAAAAAATACAAGTATGTTAGTTATCTTAACATTTTGCTTTTTTGAATCAAAACGATCATATATGTATGTTTTTAACTTTTGTGTTTATCTGCAATTTTAAAGAATGAATATTGAACACATTTATTCTTTTTGTGACTATGTTAGTTTCTTAGGAAGTGACTTTTGTAGTGAGAAAGGTCAATCTCGTCAATAGAAAAATAATTAGATTGAAATGCTATTACTTTATAAAGCATTTCCCTGCAAAGGTTTCTATATAAAAATGGAATTTCTCCCCCTTAGCTTGTATTTCACAAGGATTAAGACTACTAGGTGTCCTTCTTTTGAACCTGACACTAGAGCTTTGCCTGGGGATAAAATGGGCCAAACTGGCTAATCTCCCACAGCTATTACTGATAGTCACTATGCACAAGGATGATGAGTGAGAGATGCAACCCATGTCTTCCCACTGGGAAGAGACTCCATCATCATCTGTCTAACACTGTTATACCTACTTAAATGAAGGATTCAATACTGAGCTCATTTTGTAAATAAGCCAAAGCCATTTTTGCTCATTAATCTCTGCTGGCAGATGAAATGTTATAGTAGAAATATTGCAGAAGTGACTCCTTTAAGAGAAATTCACACATTTGCCCTGAAGTTTAGGACTTAATATTCAACTCCTTTCTCTTCTAAGTCTCTTCAAAGAAGATGAATGATTGGCTTGCATATGCATATATATATTTTTAAAGATTTTATTTATTTATTCAACAGAGAGAGACACAGTGAGAGAGGGAACACAAGCAGGGGGAGTGGGAGAGGGAGAAACAGACTTCCCGTAGAGCAGGGAGCCCGAATCAGGGCTCGATCCCAGGACCCTGGGATCATGACCCAAGCCAAAGGCAAACGCTTAACGACAGAGCCACCCGGGCGCCCCTTGCGTATGCATATTTTAAATAATTCTATTTATCAACTAATTAATGATCAATTTATTGTTTACCTTTTGGTTAACTAGGGTATAGATTTATATTAAGAATAAGACATGTATCACAAATCAGATGTGGCATGGCAGCATATGATATGATTAACAATAGCCATACCCTAAATTCAATTAAAAAATATATTGAGTGACAACAATAAAATTCCAAAGAGTATATATAAAAAAATATTAGTTGATGCAAATTTCGTTAAGATTAATTTGACAATATATATTGAGGACTGAAATCAACATAATTCTCTGTCCCTGTATCGAATAATACTGACCATTTCTCTTATCTTAAAATATTAAGGACAAGCAAATATCCACTTCTGGGAGATCCTGACAGTAGGCTAACTAAACTAGCTTTCTTATCAAGATTAATAGTTTGCTTAAGACTCACTTCAAGACCCTTACCTCATTTTGTACACCAATCCAAAGACAGATTATTAAAAAAAAAAAATAACCCCAAAACAACAATAACAAAAAACCCACAGACAGATGATCATAAATATTTGCCTAATCTCAAACAATTTCATACATTGCAAGTCTCACCTTACTATCACACAACTCAGGTCCTCAAACTCTACAAATATACTCTCCTCACTTTCCCCTGATGAAACAGTACTGATGCTATGTCAAGTTGGTATTCCCCCTTATTACAGGAAGTCTAATAAACTTAACTTTGCTTAATCAACAGGTTTTTTTTTTATTTTCCCTGGTAGTCTTTGGGAGGACAAAAGTCAACAATATCAAAGCATTTGAACTATTACATAGAACTAAAGATTCTATTTCCACAAATTTATCCTTAGGAAGGAATCCAAGCTTAGTCTATGCATATTTAATTATAAGAATATTAATCACAACACTATATACAATGGAGAAATATTCAACAATTAGAGGGATGTTCGTTTAAATCAGCATATGTCCACAGAGTGAAATACCATGGCATCATCAAAAAGCAAGTATTTAAAAAATATATTGTATTATGCTCAAAGGGAGTAAAAAGTGTTACTATATAATTCTTGCCTGCCACTCCACCCAAATCTGTCTCCCAGTTTTATCCATTTCTATAAAATGCATCAATACTACCTTGTTGCTCAAGTAAAAAATATATATATATGGATCATTTTTGTACCTTGTTCTTTTCTACATCTTGTCCAAACCTTTATTCTGTACTTAAGTGACAAAATATAACTGGCTACTTTTTTTTCAGTATTAGTATTTCTTATTCTTGCAGCCATCACAGCTCTTTCTGAGGATATTGGAACACCAACTGTTCTTCCTTTCTTAACTCTTAAATTAATTCTCAACACAGCAGCTGGTTTGATCATTTACAATGCAAATTAGATACAGCCTGAACCACTTCAACATCCATTCACTGAAACTAGAATAAAATCTAAACCCCTGATCATAGCATAATATTCTTATATAGTATAGGTTGATATAATTCTTTCCAACTTCATCTCATTCTCTCACTCACACCAATCAACTTCACTGATTTCTTGTACTTTCAACTAAGTCAAATCCTTTCTCCACTTTTGGGCTTAATATGTGCCATTTCATTGGAATACTATTCTCCAGCATTTTCTTATCTTTTGGATATGAAGGAGAAATATAATTTAAAAAAAATCTTCTCTCAAACCAGAAAGCAGAGAAAGAGAACACTTTTATCATAGAATAAGCATTGAACCAGAATGTGATGTACATCATTGGCAATCCCTAAGAGATTGTAAAAACAGAAAGTAATCTTGCCCTTTTGTGTAGGCAAGAAGATACAACCTGTTACATACATCTTTTTCAAAATAAAGAATAACTAGTCCTCAAGTAAGAGGAATTGACAGCACCCTTGATCACGCACAGTTCATCCTAACATTATCTGGTAATCTATGTTAGTTAATTGACTTTATGCAAAGGGAAAACAAAACAAAACAAAAAAGAAAACCTAATTTCTTTATGACTGGAGGTAGTTTTACAACTTGGAGCAAAGCACTCACTGAAGTTATGCTTCTACCTTCCACAGAATCGGGGAGCTAGGGAGATGTTTACTTTTCAATCTTATCGATGGGACTGTTATTTCTAAGTACATATACTATCCGCAAATGCCTTCTTTTCTACCTGTTTCCTTATTGCCTTTTCACAATTTCAAATTATCTTCTCTTATTTATTATTTATATTCTCCA
The DNA here is from genome assembly GCF_029215605.1 of Mirounga angustirostris. Lineage (NCBI taxonomy): Eukaryota > Metazoa > Chordata > Mammalia > Carnivora > Phocidae > Mirounga > Mirounga angustirostris. The sequence continues at coordinate 45,446,704 of NW_026991718.1, read as the reverse complement.
AAGGACATAAATTCCTATAAATCAGTCTGTCCTGTTTAGTTCTCTAAAGTTATTAAGTTGTTGGTGCAGCAAAAATAGAAAATATAAGGGTAAATATGAGAACTAATGGGAAAGATCTGAAAATTGAGAACTGTAAACATTGCTAACAGAAATTGAAGAAGACCTAAATAAGTGTAGAAATGTACACTTTTCATGTCTCAGAAGACTCAATCTTGTTAACAATTCTTTCCAAATTGATCTATAGAGTCAATGAAATTCCAGTGAAAATCCCAATAGCTTATTAATAAAAATGGGTATTTTCCTAAAATTCATACAGACATTCAAAGGACGAAGAATATTCTCAACTGTGAAAAACAACAATTTTTCATTGAATGGCTAACATTGTGAAGTGTATACTATGTTCAAAGGTAGCCTACGTTTCTATTTCTGAACTTAATACCAGCCTTGCCTCTAAAGATACAGAACTACATGGCCTTGTGAAAATGTTTGTTTTTATTTTCTTTATACCTCTCTAGGCTTCATTTTGATTTATATTTTATAAAATCAGTATTCTATTTCCTAATCTCTGAAAATGTCTTCCGTGTGTTATTTCTGCATAGGATTATAAAAGAGAAAATTTTATTTTCATTCAAGAACTCTGATCCAATCTTCATATGAGGGGCATCTCTCAGTTTTTATTGCATGTAGATAAGAATACAATCTCTTCTTTTTCCTCTGATTTTGGTCATGAATTTCTAAGCAACTATTTCAAAATGATCTATACTCAGTATTATGTAATTTTATCTTGCACGATGGATGTATTAGATGCTCTTTATATTGTTTTTAAATAAAATCCTGCCAATCTAATTTTAATATCTTAATTAAAAGTTAATCATGACACTGAAATCACACTCAATAGATGTTGGTTTGTGTATTTTAGTAACACTCTTCAACCCGGAAATCAGTCTCAAACACACACACACATCATTCTTGCAAAAGATCATAGAGGAAACCTCCATAGATTGTTCAGGATGGGAAGGCAGAGGCAACGTCACTTCTCTTCAATGAACATTACTGATGCTGGGCAGCTATTCAGGAGAGAAGTGGTCTCTAAATATAGACTCATATGAGTTTGACACCTTCCTTTTCAAGTTCTTGACAGTATTACTGTTCTTTTACAAAAGAAGGGCCAATCTTTTGTGATGTGTTGAAAACGAAGAAAGGATAGATGGTATAATGCCTGAAAGAAACTCTATTCACATCACAATTAGGCTGCATCCATGTCTTCCAACACTGTGTAGCTGAAGTTACCTCCAAGTCTTGTTAGACCAGGGATCAAGATGGGGCACACACTGAAAACTGACCCTCTTTCTGTATGTTGCTTTTAAGTTGTACTTCCTCTAGGAAGACTTTCCTACTGCCCTCCCACTTACCTCTTTTCTGAACTACATTATATAATGTGTATTATGTGGCCACTCCCCGCCACGCCATTCTTCATAGATTATGTGTATACAGTTGAGAGGCTGATCGGGCCTCTCAAGATAATACCTTAAATACTTAAAGAGCTAACTTCCAATTCTTCTGCATATCTCACCACATTTATCTACTGGCTGAGAACATGTGAAATACTATATTGATAATTTTTAAATACTCTATCAACTTCTAGTTTTGCCATGAAAGTATGCAGAACATTAAAATGCCTATATTGTATTTAACATTAGTATTTAGAAGAATCTCAAAAAGTCTCATAGCTCTGTCTACCTGAGGACGTTTCATTAAACAAAGAAGCTAAAGATGTCTCTTCTGGCTGTGAGAAACATCTCCCAGAATATTCTTTGGTTTGGCCCTATTCATATATTTAGCAGGTATCAACCCAGTTATTCATTTTGCTTCTCTCCTAGCTCCTCCTGTGTGAGAACAAGTAGAATCCAAATCTTAAATACTTTTTCTTTTTTTGCTATTGGTTATGTATTTAAGCATTTACTCAAAATTAAATATGTCAAATACAGATTTAAAATGTTTGTGTGAGCAAACAACTGTTTTATATTGAAATTACTTTTTTTTAAGATTTTATTTATTTATTTAATTGACAGAGAGAGAGACAGCGTGAGGGGGAACACAAGTAAGGGGAGTGGGAGAGGGAGAAGCAGGCTTCCGGCTGAGCAGGGAGCCCGATGTGGGGCTCGATCCCAGGACCCCAGGATCATGACCTGAGCCGAAGGCAGTCGCTTAACCAACTGAGCCACCCAGGCGCCCTTTGAAATTACTTTTTAACACCTTGATATTTCAAGAGAATGCATATTTCTATTTGCACCACTTAGATGATTGATTCCCAGTGAATCAGTTAAGGTTCAGTGAAAATGCCTTCAAGTTTTCAAAATATTACCTGTGAGCAGGATTATGGACAATATACCCATTTCTAATGAGCAGCACTGCCTTTATTATTCACACTGGAGTTTTGTGCAGTGGGTGGGCTAAACCACTGGGTAGCTATCAATTAGATATTCATAAAACATTTTTGCTTGTGTGTTTTTGGGTACTGAAAAAAACAGATTTTCAGCTAATGGAAAAATGTGTATCTACTTTGTTCTCAAAAAAAATCTTTATTATATATACTAAAAATAATAGTCTTTAATGAAATAATCCTTTAAAATACCATGTTCACCAATCAAATTTAGATACCACTAATTACTCACATTCTTTTGTAAGATAAATTGAATAATGAAATAAATAAAAATAAATTCTAGGCCAGGTTTAAAACATATTTGACAAGTGTGTGTCAAGTATGTGTGTGTATGTGTGTGTGTTTAATTTCAGACTATTAAAACATGTTACATTTTCTTTTTGCTCTTGTTGAGTTTTCCATAATGTTTAGATCTCCCTTTCTTTTATTCTATGACTCTTCCAAAGTAGATCTTTAATCTCTAATTCCTAGTTAACATCAATTTAGCATGTATTTTCTGGGTTTAGAATTTCAAGCTTTACTATTACATCTGACTTAAGATGACAGTCAATTAACTATTCTTATCTTCAGTGGTATATGCTGTAGTTGTATTTTCTCTTTACAAAAGTACTCAAAAGATATGTATCTTTGCTAGTGAAAGGTATTTTTCTTTGGAGTCTCATTTTCCACTTCAGGTGGAATAGGACCCATCAAAGGTCACTATTAAGTAGTCCCCTGTGGAAACTTTCATAATTGGGCCTAATTTTCAGTTTTTCTCATTGGCTATCATGTAGAACAGCAGTCACATTATCCTATTACTTGGTAAAGATCTATTCAGAATGTAAATACAATTATTACCTGAATGCAAACTTCATCAGCTTCACCTGTGTGACTTCTTCATTCTATTTATTTTGCACATATATAGTAACTTTATGCAAAACTGTAGTTTCCAGACTTTGGGAGTTCACAGAGTGTATTAGTTAAAAATTGGAATATATACACATTATATGGCCAGTAGCCTGCAGAAAATAAAAGGCTGATATCTAGTATGTTAAACAAAAGGAATTAACTTCAGATAAAGGACTGTCCTCTAAATGTAAATAGTATAACTTCATAAACATTCAATTCATCTTATTTATCTTATTTCACTACTCACTATTGTGAATTTTTAACACAAACAGCATCTATCTCCAGAACAGGATGTTAAGGATCACTGATCTAGAGTAATGGGTCTCTGAAATTTCATGTAAGCCAACCAAATGGTGTGCCAGGAAATGTGACTCCTCCAGGTTTGGTTTTCTGTTTCAACATTTCCTTGGCTATTTGGGGTCTTTTCTGGATCCATACAAATTTTAGAATTGTTTGTTCTGTGAAAAATGCTGATGGTATTTTGATAGGGATTGCATTGAATATGAAGATTGCTTTGGGTAGCATAGACATATCAACAATATTTATTCTTCCAATCCATGAGCATGGAATGTTTTTTCCATTTCTTTGTGTCTTCCTCAATTTCTTTCATAAGTGTTCTATAATTTTCAGAGTACAGATTCTTTACCTCTTTGGTTAGGTTTATTCCTAGGTATCTTATGGGTTTGGGTGCAATCGTAAATGGGATCAATTCCTTGATTTATCTTTCTTCTGCTTCATTGTTAGTGTATAGAAATGCAACTGATTTCTGTGTATTGATTTTAAATCCTGTGACTGCTGAATACTTGTATCAGTTCTAGCAATTTTGGGGTGTAGTCTTTTGGGTTTTCTATATAGAGTATTGTGTCATCTGCAAAAAGTGAAAGTTTGATTTCTTCTTTGCTGATTTGGATGCCTTTTATTTCTTTTTGCTGTTTGCTTGCTGAGGCTGGGACTTCTAGTACTATGTGCTACAACAGTGGTGACAGTGTACATTCCTGTTGTGTTCCTGACCTTAGAGGAAAAGCTCTCAGTTTTTCCCCATTGAGGATGATATCTGCTGTGCATCTTTTGTATATAGCTTTTATGATATTGAGGTATGCTCCCTCTATCCCTACATGGTGGAGGGTTTTTATCAAGAAAGGATGCTGTATTTTGTCAAATGCTATTTCTGCATCTATTGAGAGAATCATAAAGTTCTTGTCCTTTCTTTTATTAATGTGGTGCATCGCATTGATTGATTTGTGGATGTTGAACCACTCCTGCAGCCCAGGAATAAATCCCACTTAGTTGTAGTGAATAATCCTTTTAATGTACTGTTGGATCCTCCTGGCTATTATCTTGGTAAGAATTTTTGCATCCATGTTCATCAGGGATATTGGTCTCTAATTCTGTTTAGTGGGGTCTTTGGTTTTGGGAAAAGGTAAAACTGACCTCATAGAATGTGTTTGGAAGTTTTCCTTCCACTTGTAATTTTTGGAACAGTTTCAGAATAGGTACTAATTTTTCTTTAAATGTTTGGTAGAATTCCCCTGGGAAGCCATCCAGCCCTGGACTCTTGTTTTTTGGGAGATTTTTGATTACTGATTTAATTTCTTTTCTGGTTATGGGTCTGTTCAGGTTTTCTATTTCTTCCTGTTTCAGTGTTGGTAGTTTATATGTTTCTAGGAATGTATTCAATTCTTCCAGATTGCCTAATTTGTTGGCAAAGAGTTGCTCATAATATTCTCTTATAATTGCACTTCTTTGGTGTTGGTTGTGATCTCTCCTCTCATTCATGACTTTATTTATTTGGGTCTTTCTCTTTTCTTTTTGATAAGTCTAGCTAGGGGTTTATCAATCTTATTAATTCTTTCAGAGAACCAGCTCCTAGTTTTGTTGATCTGTTCTACTGTTTTTTTTATTTTTTTATTTTTATTTTTTTTTAAAGATTTTATTTATTTATTTGAGAGAGAGAGAGAGGCTAAGAGAGACAGCATGAGAGGGGGAGGGCCAGAGGGAGAAGCAGACTCCCTGCTGAACAGGGAGCCCGATGTGGGACTCGATCCTGGGACTCCAGGATCATGACCTGAGCCAAAGGCAGTTGTTTAACCAACTGAGCCACCCAGGCACCCCTGTTTGTTTGTTTTTTTATATCATTGATTTCTGCTCTAATCTTTATTATTTCTCTTCTCTTGCTGGATTTAGGCTTTATTTGCTGTTCTTTTAACAGCTCCTTTAGGTGTAAGGTTAGGTTGTGTATTTGAGACTTTTCTTATTTCTTGAGGAAGGCCTGTATTGCTATATATTTCCCTCTTAGGACCACCTTGGCTGTATCCCAAAGGTTTTTTTTTTTTTTTTTTTTTAAGATTTTATTTATTTATTTGAGACAGAGAGAATGAGAGACAGAGAGCATGAGAGGGAGGAGGGTCAGAGGGAGAAGCAGACTCCCTGCCAAGCAGGGAGCCCGATGCGGGACTCGATCCCGGGACTCCAGGATCATGACCTGAGCCGAAGGCAGTCGCTTAACCAACTGAGCCACCCAGGCGCCCCTGTATCCCAAAGGTTTTGAACTATCGTGTTTTCATTTTCATTTGCTTCTATATATTTTTTATTTCATTCTTCTTTAATTTCCTGGTTGACCCATTCATTCCTTAGTAGGATGTTCTTAAACCTCCATGTATATGTGGTCCTTCCAAATTTTTTCTTGTGGTTAACTTCAAGTTTCATAGTATTGTGGTCTGAAAATATGCATGATATGATCTCAGTCTTTTTGTACTTGTTGAGACCTGATTTCTGACCCAGTATGTGATCTCTTTTGAAGAATGTTCCATGTGCACTCAAAAAGAATGTGATTCTACTGCTTTAGGATGAAATACTCTGAATGTATCTGTTAAGTCCATCTAGTCCAGTGTGTCATTAAAAGCCCTAGTTTCTTAGTTGGTCTTCTGTTTAGATGATCTGTCCATTGCTGTGAGTGAGTTGTTAAAGTCTCCTACTATTATTGTATTATTATCAATGAATTTTTTAAATTTTGTTATTAATTGATTTATATATTTGGCTGCTCCTGTTAGGAACATAAATATTTACAATTGTTATATCTTCTTTTTGGATATACACTTATTATGATACAGTGTCCTTCATTTCTTATTACAGTCTTTGGTTTAAAATCTAGTTTGTCTGATACAAAGAAGGCTACTCCAGCTTTCTTTGGATGTCCATTAGCATGATAAATGGTTCTCCACCACCTCACTTTCAATTTGGAGGGGTCTTTGGTTCTCAAATGAGTCTCTTGTAAGTGGCACATTGATGGGTCTTGTTTTTGTTTTTGTTTTTATCCATTCTGATACCCTATGTCTTTTGATTTGAGGATTTATTCCATTTACATTCAGAGTAATTATTAAAAGATATGAATTTAGTCACTTGTAAAGTCACTGTTCCTGTAGATCGTCTGTTCCTGTTTTTTTGTTTTTTTGTTTTACTTTAGGGCTCTTTTTCTGCTTAGAGGATCTCCTTAGATTTTTCTTGCAGAGTTGGTTTAGTGTTCACAAATTCCTTTAGTTTTATTTGTTCTGGAAACTCTTTACCTCTCCTTCTATTCTGAATGACAGGCTTGCTGGATAAAGGATTCTTGGCTGCATATTTTTCCATTTAGCATGTTGAATATATCATGCTAGTCCTTTCTGGCTTGCCAGGTCTCTGTGGACAGGTCTGCTGCCAGACTTATGTGTCTACCTCTATAGGTTAAGGACCTCTTGTCCTAACCTGCTTTCAGGATTTTCTCTTTATCTTTGAAATTTGAAAGTTTCACTATATATGTTGAGGTGTTGACCTACTTTTGCTGATTTTGAAGGGAGTTCTCTCTTCAAAGTTCCTGGACATGAATGCCTGTTTCTTTCCCCAGATTAGGGAAGTTCTCAGCTATAATTTGTTCAAATAAACCTTCTGCCCTTTCTCCTACTCTTTGTCTTCTGGGACCCCTATAATATGGATATTATTTCACTTTGTGGAATCGCTGAGTTCTCTAAGCTCCCTTCTTAATCAAATAGTTTTCTTTCTTCTTTTCAGCTTCCTTATTTTCCATCATTTTCTATTCTATATCACTGATTCATTCTTCCTATTCATTCATCCTCATTTTTATGGCCTCCACTTGGGACTGCCCCTTGGTAATAGCATTTTTAATTTTGACCTGACTAGATTTTAGTTCTTTTATCTCTATAATAAGGGATTCTCTAGTGTCATCTATGCTTTTTTCAAGCCCATGTAGTATCTTTATAATCATTTTAAATTCTAGTTCAGACATCTTACTTATATCCTTATTGATTAAATACCTGACAGTGAGTACTACTCCTATTCTTTCTTTTGGGATGGATTTCTCTGTCTTGTCATTTTGCCAAGAAAAGAAAGGAAAAAGAAAGAGAAAAAACAACAATAACACAACAGAAAAAGGAAAACAACTACAACAACAACAACAACTAGACTCTGGGTGTGCTTGTAAAAGAAACTAAATCCCAAAATAAGAAAGAAGGAAAGAAAAAAATATATATATATATGATTCAATGAAAGGAAACAAAAATAATAATATATATATAACATATATATATAAATACGAATTGAAAAAAATGATTAAAAAATAAGAAAATAACTGAAAAAATAATACTAAAAGACTAAAGAATAAAAATACAAAGAATGCTATATACTGTTTTTCCCTAGAGCTTAAGCTTTGCAGCCCTCTGTGATCAATAAACTTGGTGTGAGCAAGTTGTTTGTGCTAGTCTTCTGGGAGGAGAGGCCCGTTGCATTGATTCTCAGGTGGACTTGCCCTAGTGGAAATGCACCTCCAGTGCGAAGGGAGACAAGACACAGTATAAGCAGGTCTGGACTTCAGTAGGTGGTGTTATTTTGCTCCCTGAAGGCTTTTAGCATGGATGGGTGGGTTGAATATGGCGGTACACTGCTCTCTAGTCCCAGAGCTGAAAATTCGCACCCCCCTCCACTCTTCAGTGAGCCCTCACAGAAAAGCTCACTCTTGTCTCCTCGGTTTCTGTCAGAACTCTCTGTTCACCTGGCCCATGACTAGGTGTTTTTATCTCAGTCACGCGACTGAATTCCAAAACTCTAAATTTTGCAGACTCCTGTGGCATGGACCTGAGCTGTTCCTCCCAGGGAAGGGGGGCCTTGCCACACTTCTGCCCTTTGCTGGACCCCTCCCAGTGCTTCACAGTTTATGGCCACACCAAACAGAAAGCCAGCACCTAGACTCACTGTTTTCAGCCAGCTTCCCCACTTCTATGCCTGAGAACTCTGCTGCACTCAGGCACACCCATTTTTCCTGTGACCCCTGGGGATCCTAAGACCATGATGTCACACATGGGATTCCACCCTGTTTCACCACCTGAGCACTTTTCTCCAGGGACGTCCCTCACTGAAGCAGACTTCTAAAAGTTCTGACTTTGCACTCTGCTGCTTATAATACTAAGCCTCCTTAAGGAGACTGTGTCCTCAGTTATATTACATCGGATTCAAATCTCCACACCTCCTACCTTCCAAATGGTGGTCGCTTTTCTACTTGTAGACTTTCAGCATTTCTTTTCTCAGATTTCCAACTGATTTCTCAGGTATTCACAATGATTTGAAAACTATCTAGTTGTATTCCAGGGACCGGACAAACTTAGGGTCCCCCTACTCCTCTGCCACCTTGACTCTCCTCTGAGGACTTGTTGTTTTTTTGTTTTTTGTTTTTAACTGATAGGATATACAATCAAGTAATTGAGGTCCATTAACACAGTGGATTAGTCTTCATGATTCTTGTGCTCTAGTCTGGGGATTTTGTATTCTGTTTATAGGTAATCTTGGGATATTAGATAATTCTTTGATAGGAGTCACCAAGAGAAGAGAAAAGGATCTTCAGGTTCTCTTCACCTCTAGCTTTGTACTAAGGCATCTCTAACCTTGTATGTTTTACAGAATGTGCTTTAATATTATAATTTACTTGTTTAAAAAAATCCATCAATGATTTTTTCAATTTCATTTTTTCAGGTTTTTATTTAAATTCCAGTTAACATACAGTGTAATATTAGTTTCAGGTACAGAATTTAGTGATTCAACACTTCCATACAATACCGGGTGCTCATCACAACAAGTGCATTATTGACCTCCATCACTTATTTAACCCATTTACTCACCCACCTCCCCTCTGGTAACCATCAGTTTGTTCTCTATGGTTAAGAGTCTGTTTCTTCATTTTTTTTCTCTTTCTCTCTCTCTTTTTTCCCTGCTATAATCATTTGTTTTGTTCTGAAATTCCACACATAAGTGAAATCATATGGTATTTGTCTTTCTCTGACTGACTTATTTTGCTTAGCATAATACTCTCTAGCTCCATCCATGTCATTGCAATGATTTTTAAATGTTTGTTATAAACCACTTTTATGGGATAATCTGACATCGTCATTTTGAACCAGTAGAAATCATGTTAGTTACAGCGATGGGAGAAAAAAGAAAGTCTTTGTAAATGGTGACTTACTCCTGGTTCCCACACATGTCAGAGGTGTCTCTATTAGTAAATAACATGAACAAGTTAGTGGGGAAAATATATTCTATAGGATGTCAGGTGGTACTGCGAAATGGGGTAGTAGTGAAGCTGGAGGCTCAGAGTTAGAGATGTGGTGATGGAAATAGAGGTAAGGGAGGGAGAGAGACACGGGGCAGGGGGAGATTTGAAGTAGATTATCCTCTAGGGTCTCCAGGAGAAACACAGCTTTGGCAACACCTTGATTATAGGACTTGTGACCTACACGATTATAAGACAATAAATTTGTGTTGTTTTAAGCCATTAAGTTTGCTGTTAGCGTAGCAGTAGGAAACTGATACAATTTTAATAACTGAGGAAATTGGAAGAATTTCTGTACTATGTTTGCAATAATTCTGTTAATCTAAAACTGTTCTAAAATAAATAATTTATTTAAAAATAAATTAAATAATTGAGTTGTAGGAGATAGAAACTAGCATTGGAGGTAAACAACTTATAGGTCTCTGACATATCGTGACACTTAGAGCATATGTTTAGCTTTATATTATTGTCCTCTATCTTATTTCACTCCTGCTGGGCCATCAGCTCTCTGCTCAGGCATTGCTTACTTAAAATTTTCTCCTTGTTTCAACTCTAAAAGTAGAATGCATTTAGACTAGTTCTATCTCCTTAACTCCAGGTCCAACTGTTTACCTACATCTCCATTAAGAAAGACACCCCCAAACACACATATACACACACAAACACACATACTCTACTATCTTCTCCACTTTAACTGATGGCAACTCCTTCCTTTTAGCAGCTCAAGATGATATGTGTGTGTCATCTTTCAGTCTTCTGTTTCTCTTGTATCTGGTCTAATCTGTCAAGAATTCCTATTGGATTTACCTTAAAATACATTATGATATAACCATTATCTACAACATGATCAAAGCTATCCTTGTCTCTGGTAATAATTTATACAACAGCCACCAAATTCATCTCTCTGCCTCCACCCTTGCCCCAAACATTCTATTAGCAGAACAGAAGTCAGAGTGATCCATTTTAACATATAGGTCAGATCATGTTACTCTCCTATTCAAATAATTCACTTTTTATTCTTTTTATTCTTATTTTATTCTTATTTTTATTCATTATTCTCTTTTTTATTCAAATCATTCATTATTTACTCTCATTTTTTTATTCAGCATAAAATCAATACAGCAGTCTATAAAGCCCTAAGTTATGTGACCCTATTACCTCTCTGATCTCATTTCCTTCCAACTTACTGATGAAGCTTCTGCCACAGTGACCTCCCTGTTGTTTCTCAAACACACTAGTCATATCCTGCCTTTAAGCATTTTGTTGTGCCTGTTTCCTTTGTCTGTTTTACTCTTTCCCCAATATTCACATGTATATCACCTGATTAGTGAGATCTGCCATCAGCCTTCTGTAAAATTTTTCTTTTACACTCCTGATTCCTTTCAACCTATTCTATTTCTTTCATAACATTTATTACATTCTAACACACCATTAAATTTGGTTGTTTCATGTTTATTTTATATTATTTTATTTATTTTCTATCCTTCCCTATTCCACCTATCTCACTGATTTCAATGTAAATATTTAGCAAGAATTATAATTTGTTGTATTTACTATTACATTCTAGACATTGAAAATTCTGCCCCATACATTGTATAAACACAAGATATAATTGATGAACTGATAAATAAATTACACTATTTAACAAAAAAATGCAATGTTTGGTATAAGTATACCTAAATTTTTTAAAAGTATATACATTTATTTTTTAAAAGTATAAACATTTATTTTTTAAAACTATATGTATTTATTTTTCAAAAGTATAAACATTTATTTTTTAAAAGTATAGTGTGGCTGGGGCAACTGGGTGGCTCATGCATTGAGCATCTGACTCTTGATCTCGTCTCAGGCCCTGATCTCGGGGTCATGGAATCCAGCCCCACATTGGACTCCCCACTCAGAAGGGAGTCTGCTTCTCTCCCTGTTCCTTTACCTCTCCGTTCCACCCCTCTGCCACACTCTCTTTCTCTCTCTCAAATAAATAAATCTTTTTTAAAAAAAAGTATAGTGTGGTTGTCAATCTAACGTTTCCCAATTTGACATCCTTAAGCAAGAATGAAGTATGGAAAAACTTTACCTCCATAAAGGAGAAGAATTCCCTCAAATTTAAAAAACAAAGCAAATTCAAAAGTTTTACCTGTGAAGGATTTGTGAGTGTATCCAAACACTCCATAAAACCGTGCAAGAAAATATGCCAATGATTCCCAGCCAAAAATTAACTTCCATACCCACAGAAATTTCACTAAGTCATGTAAAAAATAAAAGCTGTCACTTCAATAAAGGGCAAGAAAAAAGGGATGGCAACCTATTCCTTTTAAGGACTGACTACACAGAAGTATTTCAAAAGTTAAAATCTTAGGAAGATAGGATTTTAAAGAAGTACAAAAATTAATGATTTCTCTGAGATGTTAATACCATATTCTGAGGTAAAAGAAAAAAACAGCATCTGTAAGACAAAAAATAAATTGAGACATTTCTAGAATAAAAATAACAGGATTTCAATGCATCACTTTCAGAATTTAACAACACAGAAAGAGTGCAAGTTTGTAAGGATTTTCATATATGCACAAATACAGGCATAACTTAATTAAGATGAAGAGTGTTTGTGTGATTGGTATCACACCCAGGTTCTCCAGAATTCTGCAAGGTATCAAGATAGTGCATATACACCAGGAATAAGATCTCTGCTACTTTAATAGGAAATGAGAAGGAACTGCCAATGGGGTCTAAGATCAGTTCTTGCTATCTATCTACCCAATCACTGTGATGAAGAGAGGGTACTAGACACCCACCCACCCCACATCTTGACCCAAACACCATAATCTGCCTTGAACATAACAGAATTAATTTTTAAAATATATTTTATTCTGTTATGTCTCAAGAAAACTCTCCCACACCCAGGTAATATCTTACAGCTTTCACAATAATCCTCACATGTTTTTGTATATCTATCATTCTGTCTTCTTTTCCATCCTTCCTCAAATCATAAAACCATTCCTATATGTCCTCTGAAATTCATGGTCCATTATCAGCTATATACTTATACTTTCATCATGTGCTCTAAATATTTCCTTCAAGTTTTATTCTAATGGAAATCTGAACTCCCCGCCCCCCCCCTTAGGATCTTGGTTAACTCTAGTTACCATAGATCTTACTCACTAGACCTGGAATAAGATCCTTGTGCCACTGTCCTTGTTTGTCATTGCCAAATTCAAACCATTCTCCCTTCTTTTATCAGAAGAAGAAGGAGGAGGAGGAGGAGGGTGAGAAGGAATGGGAGAAGGGAGAGAAGAAGGAGGAAGAGAAGAGGGAGAAGACATCAACGCAGCAGTAGGAAGTAAATAGAATCACTTCTCATTTCATAAGATTGTACTGCACTATATTCTTCATTATTGCTATTATGTACTGTTGTCAAGTTCATACTTGAATTATGGAGAAAAATAAGATGTATTTTTAAATATAATTTGTATACTCATAACGTGCTTTTCTCAATAATATATCATGGTAATGTTTTCTACACCATGAATTTTAACGGTTGCATATTATTCTATTGTATGCAATTAAATTTATCTAGCTATTTCCTGTTATGTGTTTTGTTCCATTTTTGTTATTAAAATAATGCTGTTAAATTTTTTTAACAATAAGCATATTGCAGATTATATTCTTTGATTTCAGAAGACTTGAAAAGTAAGTATTGAATTGTACTCTACAATTTGCCTTTTTCATTCCCATGGCATATTTATTTTTAAAAGATTGTACTTTAAAAAAATTATACTTTAGACCACAGAGAAAACCTCAATGAATTTAAAAGGAAACAATTCAGAGGCTACACTCCATAGTCACATTCAACCTAAAGTATGGTTAAAAATAGACTATAAAGGAGAAAAAGAGCAACATCAAAATAAAAAATATATTCAATTAAATAACTCTTGGGTCTAAGTATTAATAAAAACCATAATTATAGAAGCCTCATAAAACAATAAAAATAAGAATGTTGTATATGAACACCTATATAATATTGACCAACAGTCAAGAAAGAAAGAAAATTATGAACTAGGCATTTTTTTCAATGAGTCAGAAAGAAAAACATAAAACAAACTTAGAGAAAGCAGGAATTTCCAAGGGTATAAAGATCCAGACTTCAGACTTGTCTGAGCTCTGTAGTTTGTAATTTATAATTGAAACAAAGTAAAAAAGTTTGTTTCATTGGAAATCATTTGGTCTATTTCAGAGGCTTTAATAAAAATTATGCTTTTTATAACCTCTGCCAAATGGCCCAGATAGACCATCACAATTTTAAACTGCAAAGCATTAAATGTTACAGGAAACATCCTGTAGAAACTCACTGTATCAAAATATCTTAGTTCTATATAGCAAGGCTTTAGAATGACCTGTAAATGAATAAATAAGGTTCATATGTAAGACAAATTGAACATCCAACAAAACATTTTGAAGCATCTTGTAAAACTATAATCATCCAATCCCTCTTGGATTGCTGCCTTCATTTTGGTGATTTGGAAGCAAGATGAAAGTAGATGAAGTGTTTACTACAAGAGATGGTGCCTCTGTGATGTGCAAGGGGAATTATAAACTTAGCCCTATGATCCTGCCATTAGTCTTTTTAATGATTCTGAGCCACAACCTCTCTGAGATAACATCTTTTTTTCCCTCTCTCTCTCTCTATGGTTGAGCTTTGAGAAGCCTAGTGGAATCTTGGGTTTTTTTAGCCTGTTGTTAAATTTAAGCCGAGAAATAAAGGAAAGCTAATGGAAAAGGATTAGAGAGGTTTATTCAACACTGTCAGAGAAAGCAAATCCCTGCCTTACTGCCAGATATATTAAACTCCTGATCTTGCAATTGCATAAAATTATCACTGGCATTATATCTATGTCAATTAAACCTAGTGCTGGAGAAAATGATTTAACCAGCTCCCTCTTTCAATGTCATTCAAGAACTCTAATTAGTTTGAGAGGTGTGTTTCTTTTCTAAGTAGTACTATAGTCATCTAGGTATTATTCAAGTGCATCATTAAAACTCATTAATATGAGAATATTTCAGAGGTGTTTATGGGCTTTGGGGAGGACACTGTTCAGACATATATGTTCATGAAAAATATTTTGCATTGAAAATGTTACAGTATTTTCCATCAACAAAAATATTGTTTCATTGTTATAAGCAAATTGGTAACATTTCTGCTTATATTTCAAAGGTCCCCAATTTTTATAACACATAGACTTCTGTTTCCTATTTCATTAACATTCAGGGATGAAATTTTATCCAGTACCCTCTTTTTGTAAAGGAGAAAAAATAGCACAGAAGTTTAACTACATTTCCCAAATTTGCATAAAAAACTTCTATTTTATTGTTGATCCTAACTATAAATAAATTGGTTTGAAAAAATAAACTTGTAAATCTAGTAATAGATTGCAAATTATGTTTTGAAAAGCACTGCTTCCAGACTCACGTTTCCTATCCTTTGTTTCTTAATTAGTGCACAAGCTCCTTAACTCAGGTATGCATTGGACCCCAATTAGTTTTTGGATAGACTACACTACTTTGTAGTATAAGCATCCCTTATCAAACAAATTACTATCAACCTGAGGATAGGAAGCTGGTTTATTTATTTCCAGCTCTTCCCAATTCAGTATTGGGTACACAGTTGCAAATCCTTTACTACTTGTTGATTTACCACTTTATTGTCTAAATAGGACAGATAAAAATTAACAATAAAAATAATCTTTGCATATTTTCATCAGGTTGAGTATATGTGAGTTACTTTAATGTGTTCATATAATGAGCACTTATCAAGTGAATTCTACATGTCAGGCACAGTGCTAAGTGACAGAGATACAGACAAAAGTATGATGTAGGCAAGGACTTCAAATGGCCCAGGGTCTGGTGGGGGAGAGGAATAAGCAAACAATAACTATAAAACACAACATGTGCCAAATTGAAGAAAAGATGGAATGAGATAGAAATTTAGATGAATGATTCTTAGCCTACACAGTATAAGGTTGAGCATGATGTCATGAGGTTGGAAAGAATGGGGCAGAGCAGGTTTCCTATAAAATAAGACGTAGAGCTAAATCTTGAAGAACAGATAGAATGTCACCAAGAGGAAAATTTGAGGAAGATATTCTAGGCAAAGAGAACAAAATCTGCTAAATCAGGTAAGGGCATAGGACAGACAAGGAGTTGAAGGTAATTTCATGTTCTTGACAGAATGTGTATGAGAAAATTGAGAAAGTCAGCAAGATAGTACGCAAATGACTAATAACCAAAACAATATAAAAGAGTTAGCACTTTCTTCTAAAGTCATGAAAAGAGATACAGAGGAATAAGACATGAAAGAAATGAATAGAAAACAAGTAATGAAATGGCAGTCTGAAGCTATATCAATTATGACCTTAAATGTAAAAGGTCTAAAAAATAGCAATTAAAGCCAAACATTATTAGGAGTTGGGAAAAAAAAAAATGGTCACAACCCAATTCTAGGTTGTTTACAAGAAGCCCACTTGAAATTTAACAACATAGGTAATTTGAAAGTAAAAGATTAGAAAAAGATATACCAAGAAAACATTAATTTAAAAGAAAAAGCAAGAGTGACTATTTTAATACCAGATGAAATATACTTCTTAATAAAGAAAATTATTGGGGATAAAGAGATATATTACAAAACAAAAAAGTTCCATCCACTTGGAAGATATAAAGATCCTAAGTATGTGTGTCCAAAACAACAGAGCCTCAAAATACATAAAGCAAAAACTGATAGAGCTAAAATGAAGAATAGACAAATCCACAATAAAAGTTTGTGACCTCAACACTCCCCTCTACAGAGCTATGACAAAAGTTAGCAAAGATTCAAAGGTTTGAACAACAAAATCAACTAAGACATTCTAATTGATATTTATAGAACACTCTAACCAACAACATTAGAATACACATTTTCTTTCAGGCACTATGGAATAATCACAAAGATATATTATATCCTGGACTATAAAACAAATCATCAACAAATAAAAATAATAAGCAACAAAAAAATATAAAAAAAACCACTATATTTTCTCTGACCATAAAAAAAATCAAAATAGGAATTAGAGAAAACAGAAAAATATCTAAATCCTTGAAAATTAAAACAAATACATCAAAAAAAATCCATGGGCTAAAGAGAAACTCTCAAGGTAACTTAAAAATATAGAGAGAATTGGGGCACCTGGGTGGCTCAGTTGGTTGAACGTCTGCCTTCAGCTCAAGTCATGATCTCAAGGTCTTGGGATCGAGTCCCACATCGGGTTCCCTGCTCAGTGGGGAGTCTGTTTCTCCCTCTGCCCATCCTCCCACTCCTGTTCTCTCTCTCTTTCTCTCTCTGAAATAAATAAATAAAATCTGTAATATATATATAGCGAGAGAGAGAGAGAATGAATGAAAATGACAATATAGCATATCAAAATATGTAGGGTGCAGGTAAATCAGTGCTGAGATGGAAAATTTTAAAAGTTAATGTGTATATTAAGAAGAGGAAAGGTCTCAAATCAGTCATCTAGGTTTCTACCTGAAGTCACTAGAGTTATTTTTATTTGGTTCTTATTTTAACCAAAATAAAACAAAATAAAGGATATAATAAAGACTAGAAATCAAATAAATTGAAAACAAGAAATTAGTAGAAAAAAATCAATGACACAAAGCTGGTTCTTAAAAAAAAGAAAAGGAAAGAAATTAAAAAAAAAAAAGGCAATATAATGATACCTCTCTAGTAAGGCTGACAGAGTTCAAAAGCAAGCAAGAAGATACAAGTCACCGTATTAGTAACAAACAGTATCCTGCCATTGCAGGAATAAAGAGTATACTACAAACAACTTTATGCTCTTAAATTTGACAACTTGGGGGGAAAAAAAGGAGGGAACATGGGCGCCTGGGTGGCTCAGTTGGCTGAGCGACTGCCTTCGGCTCAGGTCATGATCCTGGAGTCCCTGGATCGAGTCCCACATCGGGCTCCCTGCTCGGCAGGGAGCCTGCTTCTCCCTCTGACCCTCTTCCTGCTCGTGCTCTCTGTCTCTTATTCTCTCTCTCTCAAATAAATAAATAAAATCTTTAAAATAAAGAAAGAAAAAAGGAGGGAATAACACTTACCAAATCATTTTATCAGGGCAATATTACCTTAATCCCAAAATCAGATAGTAAAAACAAAAACAAAACAAAACTACACACCAATAAATAGCTCTCATGACTCTTGACACAAAATTACTCAACAAAACATTAGCAGACTAAATCTAACAATGTGTCAAAGTATTATATAACTGAGCGGGATTTATTGCAGGTACACAGGTGGGTTCCACATTCAAAAATTAGTAAATGTAATCCAACATACCAACAGGTTAAGAAGACAAATTATATGATCATACCAAGGCAGGAAAAAGCATTTGATAAAATGTAGCATCAATTCATAATAAAAAAAAATCTCTTAAGTTATGAATACAGGGAAATTACCTCAACTTGATAAAGATATGGAGAAGAAAGCTCAAGCTATCACCACACATGATGTTGAAATATTTAATATTTTTACTCTAAAATGGAAATTATAACAAAAAGTGCTCACTCTCACCACTCTTAGTCAATATGAAACAAAGTTCGGACACTGTAATAAGGCAATGAAAAAAGAAAAGCTTGCGAAGATGAGATGATTATATATGTAAAAAATCCCAAAGAATCAACAAAAAAGAAAATTCTCAAGAGCTAATAAGAGATTTCAGCAAAGTTGCAGCATATAAAATAGTGCCTGTGCACACACACACACACACACATACACACTACATTTCTATAGACTAGCAATGAACTTATGGAAAACAAATGTAAAAACAATATATAATTTATAACTGCTCCAAGGAAATTAATTACCATGGCATAAACTTACTAAAACATGTATAGAATCCATATACTAAAAATTACAAAATGATGATGAGAGAAATAAAAGATATCCCAAATAAATATAAAGGAATATTGTGTTCATTGATAGACTCAATGTAGTAAAGATGTTTTTATACAAACTTATCTATAGGGTCAATGAAACTCCTATCAGAATCGCAACAATTTTTTTTTTTTACACTTAGACAAACTCATTCTAAAATTTATATGGAAAGGTACAGGCCCCAGAATATCTAAAACAATTTTGGGAAAGAATAACTTGAGCGGACTATCTTTACCCAATACTAAGGCTTACTATATAGTTATAGCAATCATGAGAGTGCAGTATAGCTGGAGGGACAGATGATGGATTGATGAGAACAGGATGGAGAACCCAGGAATACACCCCCACAAATATGCTCAATTGATTTTTTTTCAAAGTCAGTAAAAATATTCAATGCAGGAAGCATAGTCTTTTAAACAAAAAGACACCCATAAGCAAAAAGGAAGAAAAGAGGGGAAAAAAAGAATAAAAAATTGACTTTAACTTTATACTGTATGTGAAAGTTAACAAAAAATGGATATTGGACTTACACATAAAATATAAAACTATCAAAATTTCCACAAAAAATAATACAAAATTTTTCGAACTGAGGTCAGCAAGAACTTCTTAGACTTGACACCAAAAGCACAAAACATAAAAAGAAAAAAAAAGTACTTTGCACTTCATCACAATTGGAAACCTGTGCTCTGTGAAAGACACTATTAAGAGACTGAAAAGACAAGCTACAGGACGAAAGAAAGGTATTTGCAAACCTCTTATGCCACCAAGGATTTGTATCTCAAAATATGTAGAGAATTCTCAATGCTCAGTTTAAAAAGACAGTCCAATCAGAAAATGGGAAAAAAGACTTGAACAGACACTCACTGATGGCAAATAAGCCCCTGAAAAGATGTTGAAACATTATTAACTACTAGAGAATTGCAGGTTGAAATCATGAGGTATCATTACACACCTATCAAAAGGGCTAAAATTAACAATGAAATAGTGATTTTTACCAAATGTTGGCAAGAATGTGAAGAAACTGGTCACTCATTCATTGCTGGTGAGAATATTAAATGATATAGCCACAGTTACCTCTAAAACTAAACATGTACTTGCCATCTAGCCTAGAAATTACACTTTAGGCATTTAGTCCAGAGAACTGAAAACCTATGTTCACATCAAAACCTGTAAATGAATGTTCATAGCTTTATTTGTAATAGCCAAAGACTGGAAACAACTCTGTCCTTCAATGGATGCCTGGTCAAGTAAATCGTGAAACAGGCATACAGTGTAATTCAACTCAGAGATAAATAAAATATTGATACATATAACAACTTAGATAGATTTTGGAGACACTATGCTTCATAAAAAGAATCACTCTCAGAAAGTAATATATTCCATTTCTTTAAGTTTCTAAACGTCAAATTTTTTTTGTTGTTGTTATAACCCCAAATTGGAAACAAACCAGTACAACCAGATAGGTGTATAGTAAAACAGGTTGTGAAATGTTTCTACTGTGGAATAGTGCTAGGCAATAAAGGTAAGGAAACAATATATATGGCAACTTGGTTGAATTATTATGAAATTATACTGAATGAAAAAAGCCAATCCCAAAATTTAACACAGTATAGGAGACTATTGTAATAACATTATTGAACTGGAACGTTTATGGAAATGAAGAACAAATTAGTGGTTGCCAAGGTTTAGGAACAGGGGAGGGAAAGGATGTGGGTATGCTTATAAAAGGGCAACATGACGGATACTTGGGATGATGGAAATGTTTTGTATCTTGAGCTGTATCATTGTTAATATTCTATGATATTGTATTACAATTTTGCAAGATTTCTCATTGGGAGAAAATGAGTAAAGCATTCACATGATTCATTTGTGTTATTTCTCACAACTCAATGTGATTCTACAATTAACTCCGTATGAAAAGATTAATTAAAAATATAAGGGAGAGCCAAATGATATGTTTGCACAGATTATCTCTAGCAAATATTTTTAAAAGAAACAAAAGAACTAAAATTAATGCTAGAAATATGCAAGTCAACAATGCCTTAATTGTAGAGAATGTATTTTAAATGATGGAGAAAATGGTTGCATTTAAACCAGAGTAAAAAACCTATATACTGTAATAAATGCATTCAAACGTGCAATAAAGCATTTTTTTTTTATTTTTTTTAAAGATTTTATTTATTATTTGACAGAGAGAGAATGAGAGAGAGAGAGCACATGAGAGGGGTTAGGGTCAGAGGGAGAAGCAGACTCCCCGCCGAGCAGGGAGCCCGATGCAGGACTCGATCCAGGGACTCCAGGATCATGACCTGAGCCGAAGGCAGTCGCCCAACCAACTGAGCCATCCAGGCACCCCAATAAAGCAATTTAAAAACTGATCTATTTCATATAAAAAATAGTGTTATAGTGTCATATATTAAATAGAGTTAGAGAAGGTTGAATTGGCAGACATTCACTACATTTTTGAACGAACATGAATAAACTTGACTCTGACAAATAAAAACAATATATTTCCCTCTACAGGCAACAAAGGTAAATTTGTATATACAATTCTTAAACCTATTTTATTTTGAATAGACTACATATCCATAAGTGTATTTTTAATATTTTAATATTTTCATGATAGTCCATGAAATTATTTAAATTATATAAATTATTTAAAAATTATTTCATTAAAGTTAGACATTCACATATTTTTTTATGTCATAGAAGTGAAACTGCTTTTTCAAAGGATATGAACTTTAAGCAGGCTTTTGAAGATACTGTTTACCTGTTATTTCCTCTGCAATATATGAAGGTTGCTGCTTTATGAGTCCTTGCCATAGCTGGAGGGCTGAAAGTTTTTCCCTTTTCTTACTCCCAATTCTTCCCTCCCTTCCCTTCTTTTCTTCTTTCTTTCTCTCTTCCTTTCTCTCATTTGTCAATGTTATTGGAACATGATTTACATTTAAAATGCCATCCTATTGATTACTCTTCAGAATGAATGTATTTCCATAACACATTTGTTTATATTTCTATTATTGCTTAATAACCATGTCTCTTCTTTTTTTAATCATTACCCATATATTTTTATTAGTATAATATTAACCCCTTATTGATATATTGCAAATGACCCAAGAGAAATTTCCAGAAAAGAACCTTCTTTTATAATGTAAGCTACGGTTTGCCATGTTCATTGCCATGATTGCTGTCACTGTTGTCCTGAAAGCATCTCCAAAGGGTTCTTTCTTTCACCTTTCCTTGGAAAGACAATGAGGTGCTCACATCGGCAAAAGACACCTTGGTACCTTCGCAGAGGACCTCAGCCAGAAATCTATTTTTAAATGATTTTTTTTTAAAGATTTTATTTATTTATTTGAGACAGAGAATGAGAGACAGAGAGCATGAGAGGGAGGAGGGTCAGAGGGAGAAGCAGACTCCGTGCTGAGCAGGGAGCCCGATGCGGGACTCAATCCCAGGACTCCAGGATCATGACCTGAGCCGAAGGCAGTCGCTTAACCAACTGAGCCACCCAGGCGCCCTAAGTGATTTTATAGTACTGCATTTAGGTCATAACATTCATTCCTTCTAGAAATTAAGAGTGTGAACTGTATGCTGGGCTGTTTGAATTTAATTCCAGTGCAGCACACTATCATACTTGTGACACTGGAAAACTTACTCTTTTATTCTCAGTTTCCTCATATATGATAGTTAGGGCAACGTTATAATGTTATAGGAGGATTAAAAGTGTTGGAATATGGAAGAATTTCAGAACAGAACCAACTAAACTAAAGCAACTTTATTTAAGCCCATTTCCTTATATTATATCTGAGGACAAGTGCCAGATCTTTGCAATCATATCGCAAGTCCCTAGAGGGAAGGGACTATATTTCTTGTAATTTTGTAATTCCAGAGAAACTAATATATATTTTATGCCCTGCAGATATTTGCTTTCTATTAATAAAATATGGACTTTTCCAAGCACAGTGCCTGACAAGTAGACCATAGGTCAATTATCTCTTCCTCAGAAAATTCTGCTTAAAGTAAAGCAAATACTCTGGTACATTACTTTATATATTTATCATATACATCACAGTTTGTTTATTTATTATCCTTGCTCACTCTATGAAATCTAGACATTGAAAGGTTCCTAGAACCTAGAAAAGTACCTGGCACATAGTAGGTATACAATGACTATTTGTTGGATAAATGTAAGATTAATTTTATTTTTGTTGTTTCAGTAACATGTATTTTTCAGGATGGTTGTTATTATTCCTGGTCTATTAAAAAGTCATTTATCAATTCTAATGAATCTGTTTGAATATGCTGAATATAGATTTTAATCTTTCAATTTATTTCAAATTGAACGCCTATAATTATTACATTCCTTGTTTTAAAGACTATTTTTATTTGATTTCTTTTATGCACTAGTATTCAATACAGAAGATGACAATGGCTGGAAAATTGATCATTTCTTTTAGCTTCAGATTTCCAAATTTGGGGGGATTTGGAAATTTTTTTTTTAAGATTTTATTTATTTATTTGACAGAGAGATAGAGAGAGAGCACAAGTAGGCAAAGAAGCACGCAGATGGAGAGGGAGAAGCAGACTCCCTGCAGAGCAGGGAGCCCGATGCGGGACTCGATCCCAGGACCCTGGGATCATGACCTGAGCCGAAGGCAGCCGGTTAACTGACTGAGCCACCCAGGCGCCCAGGATTTGGAAAATTTTAATGGAAAATTTTGTGAGAAACTGTGCTAGGAAAGAATTCCAAAAAAAACCTGTTAAAACACACTGAAATTAAACATGAGTACTACCAAAGTGGTATTTTTCAAAACTCCTTAGAACTATTCTAGGATACTGACTTTTTAACAGTTCATTTCCACAAATTTCATATGTTCAATGTATCATGTTACTCTATCCTCTGTTTGATCAAAAGCTGGTCCTATATACTATGGAACAAAGATAGGACTGGAGAAAAAGGTTTTCTCTATAAAAGGGATCAGTTATTCTACTTCTAGCAAGTTTGCTCTAAGAGAAACTTTATTATTAGTTATATAAAGAGAAAAAATGTGATTTTTGGCAAAACACTAGAAATACACAGAACATCCTGAGTAAGTCTGCTAACTCTGTTGGTTATTAAGATGAGGCAGTAATTAGAATGCAAACCACTGTTCACTGAGGTCCTGAAAGATGTGTTCATCAACTCAGAGAAGGGATGGAGTCAAACTTGGCTACTTTCTGGCACAGAGGATTGTGGACTATATCCTAGCTCTTTTAAAATCCACACTAAAAGAATTGTCTTCTTACCCCTATACCATGATGAGAGGAATAGATAATACATGGAACTGAATATGGTGAAATAGAACTGAAATAGCTTCTGGAGGAATTGAAAACTCTAGTTAGTATCCCCATGAAATCTGAGTGGGAACCTTTCAAAACGAACTTAGAGTCTCTATGCAATTTCTGCATGGTGAACTTGTGGATAATTAGGCCTCATGGTGGAAGCATAGATAAAATTACAAAACAAGAGTTTATTAATTTGGTCTGAGGCAAACATACTTTGTATATTTTTGCTTCTCTGTTTTCTTTGTGTGCGTAGTGCTACTTTTTGCCAGAAGGGTCTAAATAAAAATATTACCTTGCTGGATCATCCTCAGTAAGTTTATGATTTACAATTAGCACTATACTAAACACTGATTAAACTTATCTTTTTTTTTTTAAGATTTTATTTATTTATTTGACAGAGAGAGACAGCGAGAGCAGGAACACAAGCAGGGGGAGTGGGGGAGGGAGAAGCAGGCTTCCCGCGGAGCAGGGAGCCCGCTCGATCCCAGGACCCTGGGATCATGACCTGAGCCTAAGGCAGACGCTTAACGACTGAGCCACCCAGGTGCCCCTGATTAAATTTATCTTAACACTAAATTATTGATGCCATTATAAAAGAGAATTCACCCTTTCTAATCTAATCTGCAATCAGTTGGACAGAATTAGACAGGCTACTTGTAATTATAATACCTACTTGTTAATTCAATCATTAAAGAATCATCAGCTGAGTGCCTACTCTGTGCCAGGCACTGTGCTAAGCACCAAGAATAGAGCAGTTAACATGAAGACTCTTGCTCTCACCCAATTTAAAGTATAACTATGATGAAATTTTTTATTTTTAAAATTTTGATGATGAAATTTTTAAATAATAAAACTATTAATAGCAGACATTAATCACTCACTTTTGAGTGTGATCTTAGTATATCTATTACATATTCTATTTGTTTTGGGTATTAACTGGAGAATTCATAATAATTAAAGCTCAGCAGCCCTGTTTTTTTTTTTTATTAGAATATTTAAAGTCTTAAAAAAGTTGACTGATGTGTGTAAACAAAGCAATCTGAAAGGATAATTCATGGACAATTTTAGTTTTGTTTAAGAAATAAAAAGCCATAGTTTAAAAAAATAGACAATGAATTCTTCTCCTCTCTTAAAAGCCAGTCATCTAAAATATTTCCTGTTTACGATAGACTGGCATGAGGCGTCTCTCTAAATAATTCATTTTCTCTCAACTAAATGTGAATGGCATGTCTGTGCATGTACATATTTGTGTATGTTTATTATATCTTGCACATAAAGAAATAAGCTTGGCACAGTCTATACAAGTGAATCTTTTTTTTTTTTTTAAGATTTTATTTATTTATTTGAGACAGAGAGAATGAGACAGAGAGAGCACATGAGAGGGGGGAGGGTCAGAGGCAGAAGCAGGCTCCCTGCCGAGCAGGGAGCCCAATGCGGGACTCGATCCAGGGACTCCAGGATCATGACCTGAGCCGAAGGCAGTCGCTCAACCAACTGAGCCACCCAGGCGCCCTATACAAGTGAATCTTAAAGTCTAAAGAAGGAGAGTAATAGGGTAAAGGTTATTTAAAATAACTACATGAGGTAAATTAGGAAAGGAAAAATAAAACAGAAAGATGAGTCCTCCTGGCCCGGTAGATGATGAAAGTCAGCTAGCACAACAGCAGGTTTTGAGTCCTGGAATCAGAATAAGAACCTCTCATTCGGTCTGTCTTCTAATTTGAAAATCATTTTTATAAAAACATGTACAAAAAAGAAGAAAAAAAAGACCAATTGCTAATCCCAATTTTAATTGAGGAAATTGCCTCTTCACTAGGAATTTATGGATCAATTTAGACAAAGTACCTACACACTGGTATTTTTGAGCTTTAACTCGTTTAAACAAGATCAACTGTTTAATAGTAAGATTTGTCTCTCTGACTACACCTAAACTCAGAAAGTGAGGCTCTGTCCCAAAACTAATTGTTTCCGTTCTTGTGACCAGTTCACTGAAATCTACCTGTCTATGTTCACTCAAGTCAGCAGCTCAGAGAACTGACACTAGCTAACGCATGCTGCGCTCAGGTTAATATGTCAGCTGCTATATATACGCCACTTCGCATGGTGTGTTCTGTTCGTTTGCACTTAAAAGCGAACCTATGGGGAAGCAGTATTAAAGTCCTAATTTTGCATGCAGGGAATATAAGACTTGGAATATAAGGCTGAGTGATGAAATAACTTGCCTAAGACACATGATTAGCAGTGGTAGAGCCGAGGCACTCTCATCCCACCTCAGCAAAACCTCGCCACTGAACCCCAACAGAGAACAAATAGGGAGACAGAGCAAGATGACACAATGCCTCCTGGGAAATAAAGTCAGCATGAAACAATTGTGCTGTTGTCAGAAAAAGAGTCAAGAATAAGCAGAATTTCAATGAATCATGGAACACTACATCAAAAACTAATGATGTAATGTATGGTGATTAACATAACAATAAAAAATAAAAAAAAACATTAAAAAAAGAAATGATAAAGGGGGTCAAGAGTACACTTACCTTTTTTTTTTAAGATTTTATTTATTTATTTGAGAGAGGGAGAGCACATGAGAGGGGGGAGGGTCAGAGGGAGAAGCAGACTCCCTGCTGAGCAGGGAGCCCATTGCAGGACTCCATCTAGGGACTCCAGGATCACAACCTGAGCCGAAGGCAGTCGCTTAACCAACTGAGCCACCCAGGCGCCCAAGAGTACACTTATCTTGATGAGCACTGAGTAATATGCAGAAATGTTGAATCATTATGTTGCATATCTGAAACTAATATAACACCCTATGTTTATTACACTTCAATAAAAAAATAAAGTTAAAAAAAAGAATAAGCAGAATTTTCTGCATGAAGAGGGAAGGATGAGAGTTTCAGATTACTAAAATAACATGGATAGAGGAAAATACTAGGCCAGTAGTACTCATTTAACTAGATGAAAGTAACATTCAGTGAAGGAAAGAAAAAGCCAGAAAGGAAGAGCAAGTCTATAGTAGGATAATACAAACTAGAAACTAGTAAGTGGACAGGAACATCAACTTAGATTCTAGAAATCAGTTTAACCTTCTCCCTTGTCCCCACCCAGAGGAATACCTGGTCTTGCTGCCAACATAATCTTTAAATATTTTACTGCATTTAAGTAGCCAGGGGAGGCTGGTGGGGAGAGGTAGACTAGAACTTTATTTTCAAGACTGAGAGGTGTTATAAAACAATAAAAAATATTTACTGCAAATTCAGGGGAAAAAAACACTCAGGAAAAAGATTTAACACGCCTAACACAAGTAAAACTCCAACAGAATGACCTCAATAAATCAAAAAGAGAAAGGCGTGAACAGAGAACAAGAAGGGTGGAGATGAACAGAATTCAGCAGATAAAAATATCCCAGAATGAGATAAGAAGTAAGACTCATGAGATAAAGAAGTATTTTCAAGAAAGTAAAACACAATGGTAAAATTATGATGTACATGGGGAACAGTAAATAAAAGAAAAATTCCTCTCAAAAATCAAATCTAAATATTGAGGACAAACACAAAACTCCACAGAATATAAAAATGGAGGCATAACATCAACAAAAAAAGATGGTATGTGTGCAGATGCAAGGACTCAGAACCACCACTAACAGGGACAGGTTTTCCAAGGAACAGAAGAACAAACTGCAGTAATTTAAGAGCTAAGTATAAGAAAGTATTTCCTGGGTTGAAGTAAATTTCTGTATGCCCACTGCAAGTATCTACAATGTTTCAGGCAAATTGTTTAAAAGATAACCCAACCAAGATGTGGTTGTTATTGTTGTCCGAGTTGGAAGAACAAATTAAGATCCTAAATGCAGGGAGATACTTAAAAACAAAAGTTAAATTCCACACATAAATCAGATTAAATTAAGATTTCTTTCCAACAGTAAAAGCCAAGAAACAATGTAGAAAGCTTTGGAGAGAAGGCATGTTTGGAGAATC
Organism: Mirounga angustirostris; assembly: GCF_029215605.1. Taxonomy (NCBI): domain Eukaryota; kingdom Metazoa; phylum Chordata; class Mammalia; order Carnivora; family Phocidae; genus Mirounga; species Mirounga angustirostris. The sequence goes on along the minus strand of NW_026991718.1, from coordinate 45,418,520 downwards.
TTAACCAAAGTAAATTAAATTGTTGTTAATGTAGATGACGACCAGAAAATATTCTCAAATAAGCAATGACTTATAAATAGCATTCATGTACCTTATTGAATAGAATCACTGGAAGATATAAAAGAAATAGCTAAAAGATCAGTAAAATTTACTTGTTTACATTGGCCATGTCATGCCCTAAACAAGCGTGGCAGAGAATTCTGGAAATAGTTTAAATAGTGATGAGACTAAACTATTTAAATAGTTATACAGTGATGAGACTAAATTTATGTAACTTACTATAAAATTGAATACAAATATTATTAGGGATTGAATGTTTATACTCCTCATCCCATTTATTTGTTGCAGCCCTAACCCCCAATGTGAAGGTATTTGGAGATGAAGCCTTTGGGACTTAATTAAGGTTAGATGAAATGATGAGACTGGGGCCCTCAGAGCTATCAGAGCGCTCTCTCCCTCTCTCTCTCCCCGCCACATAAGGACTCCGTGAGAAGGCGACCATCTATAAGACAGGAAGAGAATCCTCATGAGGAAACAAATTGACTGAAAGTTTGGTCTTGGACTTCTAGCCTCAAGAACTGTGAGACAATAAATTTCTGTTGCCTAGTGATCCAGTCTATGGTATTTTGCCATGCCAGCCCAAGCTAAGACAAATATCAATATAATTATTTCTAGAAAAATAATATTCTGTACATTATTTGAATAACAATGATTTGAAAATAAAAGAACCACAGGTCTTTTGGCATATGCAAACAAGTTGATGGGGAATAGAAGACAGAACTCATGAAAATTAATAGGTAGGAGGTAGGAGGAGTTGACAGACAGCATTAGGATATATCATTGGCAATAGACATGGAGAAAGTCATTCTTCATTTGTCAAAGGAACTGATAAATGCTGAATTATATACAGTCAACCTATGAGGCAAAATGAAAAGTAAATTCAAATATTAAGCAATTCTGAATACTTAAATTCTGGCAAAGGTTTGCAATTAAATATAGATGATTAACAAACCTGACTACAAATCAGAGTTATTTCATATGCAAGGGAATTGAAAGTGAAAATAAGACCCATACAAACTGTGATATAAATGTGGGCATAGAAATTTATTTTTCTAATCAGCAGATTTAGTGGCTTGTGTACTGAGATCAGGATGACCAGTATCAATTATTTTCTCACATACTGAAATCATCCATGCAAAAATGGCTTTGAAAAAGTGCTCAGAGTCCCTGGGCAAAGGGCATACATGGATGAGTGTCTACCTGCTCATCATACCACTAGCTTCAAAACTGCAACTGCTATGAAGCCTTAAAATTCTGCATTGCTTTATGTTTGTTTCATTGTTTGCTCTCCTTGCCACAGAGGACTGGTTATCTCCCTATTTCAGGGGCTGCCTTTTTCCCATTCCCATATTTGTAAGATTTGATAACAACATTGCTTGTGGCATTAGGGGTCTAGATATAAAATATCAAAATCAGTGTAGCTGAGGATATAGCATTTACATCCAACAATGTAACTACAATGTTTAGATTGTTTATATTTGTGTATCATTAAGGGTTAAGGTTGTGGTAGATAGCAATCCAGGAGGATGTATGTTAACCAAGTTGGTTAGTGTCCCAAAGGAGTCCCCAAATATGGAGAGTTCTGCAATACTGTTTGCACATGGAGGGAGTGATGGCTCAGTGCAACTGTGTGCTTCTGAGGATGGAGGAGGGGTTATGTGAGGAAATTTGGGCTTAATGGCATTTCCCTAGAATGATGCTAGAGAGAGAGAGGAGTAAGAAAAGCAGAACTTGCAGAGGCAATAATAATGAGTAAGGTCATAATTGAATAGATCCCTTACCCAAACACTGTGTGGAAAGCTATTTGTCCTTTTGAACTAAACTAGAATGATTAAATTAAACTCCAAGAGAAAACAAGTAAATGATCAATGGTACATAGTTTAATTCAAGCTAAAGGGTCATTATCTAAGTGAGATGTAGGGGCCTAAAAAGATTATGGAAATTAAGCAGGATCTGAATCAAAGTTTAATATGGCAACAAGCACATACTGTTTATTTAGGAGCTGGAAGAACTCAGTCATTTGGCGGAAGAGGCTGGGGATATAGACTGTGAATAAGAAGCCAGATACAATTAAGATCTCAGAGAAGCAAATCATTGAAATGTCATTTTGTATGCAATCAATGTTTTTCCCTTTTATACAGTCTGTGCAAAGCCCTGACATATGCTTAGAAGACTTCTCTCTCCTTAGGTTTTTTACCTATCTTTTCTGAAGCCAGGAGAGAGTCAAAGCAAAGGTACTACTATCTGGGGAGTTAAACTTTTAAGTTTTCTCTACAAACTACCCTCTTTTCTCATTTGTTCTGAATTGGGCCTTTACTTCACCCTAAGTCTAATGGTCAGCTACTACTTTTCACATCTCTGATAACAGCAAGCAATGACAATTGCATAATTAGCTTCTGAATAAATGTTGGCTCCCCAAATAGATAAATGGCAAGCAATTTTACTGCTTTCTTTTCCTGACCTCTGGTAGATTAGGTCTTGAGGGGAAACACTTTGGGTAAACTGAATGTGGAATATTACCTACATGTTTTAATGCAGAAAACCACTTTTCCATTTTATAAGCTCAGAAGAAAAAACACTTGCTCTTTGATTCAAATTGGTCATGAGAATTCAAATTCTCCAACAAATTTAAACTGATATCTTAAGATATATACTGATAAGCCTTTAAATAATAGAAGAGATCTCCTATTTCTGATCCATAATTTCTACCTGACTGGTTACAAGTATTCCTAGAGCTTTGGCTAGCATCTAAATGGTACTGAATGACTTTTTTCTGTCATTTATTTGCAGAATTTCAGTTCCCTGCAGGATAGTTCCACTTACATATTTTACAAGTATCCCAAACATTAAAAAAAATCCACAAAAAGGCATAAATCTCAGATCTAGTGTAGCTCCCAGCCCCCACCTTTTAAGTACACTGCCTGACAATATCATATTTTTTTTTCTTTCCATGGGAAAAAATACCTTGTTTGAATAGTTACAGTGATTGGTCTTGTTTTTTTTTACTTTCTCTGACCTTATGGCATTTTTGCAGCACTTTTCAGATCATATCGTATATATATTTTTTCCAGCATTATTGATCTATGACTGGAAAATAAGAATTGTACATATTAGGTTATACAATGTGCTTTTTAAAAAGGTGTACCACATGATGATTTAATAGGCATATACATTGTGAAAAGATTACCACAATCAAGTTAATCCACACATCCATTGCCTCCATGGTTACCATTTGCATGTGTGTGTGTGTGTGTGTGTCTGTGGTGTGAACATTTAAGATCTATTCTCTCTTAACAAATTTCAAGTGTACAATACAGTATTATTAACTACAGTTATCAGGTGACAGTACCATATTTTGAGTGATGCTTTCTAGCTATGACACTGAAACAAAAGCTATAAACTAAAACTTAGTTTTTACTTTTTTCTCTCTGACCTTCTCCACTTCACATCCATTTATTCATGCTTCATCAATGGTATTACAAAAATATCTTTAAAACCCTGGCTTTTCTCTTTAGACTGTCTTTCTGAGAATGAATGCAGGTCTTCGTCAGCTTTAACTCCCCAGCCTCCTCTTCTCCATTCTATACTTATTAACTCCTGAGAAATAAAGTCAGCTCAACCACTCTTCTGTTTAAAAGTCACTGTTTCTAATTGTCCCAGAATAAATCCAACTTCATAAAGTTGCCCACTCTAGGCTCATTCACCATAGTGACTGTTTGGGGGTGGGAGGGAACGAAAGTAGTTGCACTTTCAGACCTACATGACTTGGCAAACACCTCTCCTTAAACCTCCAATATGCCAGTTTCCATCTCTTTTCTTGCTACCCCTCATAATCCCATCTGTGACTAGCTCTCTATTAACATCTCAAAATACCACATTATATTTGAAATAATTTGTTTCTCTGTGGGGCTCTCTCAGAAGTGTATATGCCCCAAAGTGACTGATAATACTATCCTTTTCTCTTGTAGTGTTCCAGAAAATAGTAGACATTTATGTAGTAATTGTTTATAGACTTAAACTCAAATGAATAGAATTCACAAAATTCCATGTTTCTTTTACAACCCAGAAAACTCTGTGTAAAAAGCACCTATGATTTCCCCAAGAATAGCTTACTCAGCTTTTGTGCTTAAGTATAATTTTATGTGTCTATAACATACTTTGAACTTTGTATTTTAATAAATAAATAAATATATATTTTCCCAATTAGATTGTGAATGGAAAGCTATTTCATATATATGGACTTGTAACACAACACTTCTTTCAAAAAACACTGTATGCTAGGCATTGAATAAAATTTTTTGCATCACTGAAATTATACCTGAAGTTTGTTAATGGAGAGGGCTTGCTGTAAATTAAGCTTGAATATTTAAAATTTAGAATCCATCTCTAAAAACCTTTATGCTGATGCTGCTACTTTGACTTTTTTCTCTATTACCTTAGGAATGGTGTTACCTAATCTACCTGTCTTGCAAATTGCAGGTGTTGATGAAGCATATCCATTTTAATTGAACTGTTAACCCATGGGAGAATTTCACTTACTCTCTCATAATGGCATTTATGTTTTTAGATTATTTAGTGGCTTTATTTAGAAGAACCCCTTATGATTTATCAAGTAAAATGACATGATTAATGTTGTACATTATACTTTCTTTAATATGATTTTACAAGGGGAAAGCAGCATCTGGATTTAATCACAGAATTACACTGAGCATCAGTGGTGCATGCAGAGCAGCTCAGACTAGTGCTGGGTATGTCCTTTCTCCTGTGATTACAGACATCTATTGGCTATTCCAATTTTCTAAAGGCTGTCACCTTTTTAACCAATTTGCAGAAATTAACAAAGGTAGAAACAAGCACAGTTACACACAGTTCAGGAGATCAGGGAACCCTTAGAAGTGTTTCTGGTTTTATTTTATTTTAATTATTGTTGACACATAGTCTTCAATTTTACTAGCAGTGAGCTTTTGGATAACTTTCTTAGGACAGAGGAATTCATGATGACTTCTCTTCTTTTTCCATAATGCTGCCTTCTCTCCCTCTTTCTCCCACTTCCATTTTCTCTATCCACTGCCATTTCCTTTTTGGTTTTACATAGGTTTGCCTGGTTTCCTATTTAAAGCCATATAGGATTATTGCTGGAAATGCCCCAAAAGAACAAAAGTTCCAAATCCATGTCAGGTTAAAAAGCCCCAAATAAATTGTTGCACAGAGAAGGAAGTTTTTAGAATCTGACTTACTTTTGTCCATTTATTATATATTAGCTTTGAGATAATGAGTAAATTACTTAAACTTCCTTAGCCTTAGTTTCTTTTTCAGAAAAAAAAATAACAAAATAATACACACCTTATATGATTGTTGTGGTGATTAAATGCCACATTCATAAGTTACATTAACATCATGCCTGAAAAAATATTAAGCGCTTCAAATCTGTTAACTGTTGTCATAATTACTGGGCCAAGTTTCTTTGTTTCTATTCTGGCAAACTTTCTACTAAAGATACATTCATTTAACTAAATGAATATAAATAGAACTTATTTGAATAGAAAAGAGAAATGTTTTAACTTTAAAAATAAAACAACTGTTTGGTTTTTTTTTTAAAGATTTTATTTATTTATTTGACAGAGAGAGAGATAGTGAGAGCAGGAACACAAACAGAGGGAGGGGAAGAGGGAGAAGCAGGCTCCCTGCTGAGCAGGGAGCCCGATGCGGGGCTCAATCCCAGGACCCTGGGATCATGACCTGAGCCGAAGGCAGATGCTTAATGACTGAGCCACCCAGGCGCCCCCAAACAACTGTTTTTTGTTTTTTTTTTTTAAGATTTTATTTATTTATTTGAGAGAGAGAGAGACAGAGTGCACGCACCAGCTAGGGGAGGGGCAGAGGGAGAGAGAAAATCAGACTCCCCACTCAGCAGGGAGATGGAAGCAGGGAGCCTGGCACAAGGAGCCAGATCCCAGGACCCTGGATCATAACCTGAGCCAAAGACAGATGCTTAACCAACTGAGCCACCCAGGCGCCCCAACAACTGTTTTGATTAAAAATGGAAATCTAGGCAAATGTATTAATATTTCTCCCTATCTAAATACTATGGACTTAAAACAAAATTCTATATGGTGGAATAAAGTAATAATACTTTAAAAACCTCAGATAACTAGAGTTGGAGACATTATTACTACAAATATTTAGATACATTTCTGCACCAAAAATGTGAGTTATCATTTAAATGGATAAACTTGTTTAGAAGTAACACAATTTTGGGGGGAGGGGCTGGGGAGAGAGCATTTGATGGGGAGTGGGGACCAGAGGAAGAGAGAGAATCTTAAGCAGGCTCCATGCCCAGCTCGGAGCCCAGCGTTGGGCTGGATCTCACAACCCTGAGATCATGACCTGAGCTGAAATTAAGAGTCAGGCACTTAATCTACTGAGCCACCCAGGAGCCCCTAGATGTAACACAATTTAGAGTCTACCAAGAGAAGGGAGGAGCAATATTGGCAGCTAGTCTTCATATGGGCACATACATAGTGAGTGGAAGTGTTAGTGGGCCAAAGATCAAAGTGATGAGCTAAGAGTTGTCTTTGGCAAGAATACTCCTCACCTAGAATCTTACTTGCACAGCATTTGTTGTAGCTTCAGCATTAAACACATATAAACCCTTTAAAGAAACTAAATGATATGCTTGGAAGGATAGAGTCTCAGAATGTGAACTGGCACACCAAATGAGAGCTCTTCTTCCTTTTCCATTGAACCGGTCAGTATGGCTTCCACTCCCCTTTCATACAAGTAAAGTAAAGCCTACCAGTCAATCTTCCCTGTAGAGAGATCAAAAATGATAAAACAATAAAACAGGCTAATATATATATACATATGCATAATCAATACACACATATATAATCAATTCTTTCCTATTGATATATACATATATAACACATATGTAATTAATATATACATACATCTATAATTAATTCTTATTTCCTTGATCCTCATTTTTTCATATATTTACATATAGATAATGAATATCTATCAGCAACTCTTTCCTTTTTTTTGATCCCCATTTTTCATAGCAGCCTGTTTTAAGATCTTCAATCTCTCTACAGGAAAGAAAGGCATATAGACTGATAGGCTTTACTTGAATGAAAAGAGGAGAGGTAACCATGGTGACCTGTTCAATACATAAGAAAGCTCTCATTTGGCATGCCAATTCACATATTTATGTTGAGGAACTGACAAAAAAGTCCAGAAATGTCCAGATTATATGTCAAAAGAGTTTACATATAAAGAATCTATGAAATGAATACATCTACAAGGATTTGCAAAAGTAAAGGATAGAGAAAATAGCAATGAAGAAATAATGAGAGAAACAAAGAAGAAAATTTCCCAGGTCAAAGAAAGAAAGAAAAGTTTTTGAGCAGAATACTATGTGAATGTGAATGACTAGTTTTTTTTAAACATTCTCACCTAGCTATGACATTTCAGAATGCCCAGAGCAAACAAAAAATTTGAAATATTCCAGACAGATATTCATCCTTTTTCATTTACATTTTTTTAGATATGCCATTTCCAAGTCTATAGCTTCCCCCTCATTTTTATAGCTTTTCATAAAATTATGTGAATTGTTTTTATTGACTCAATCTTTTATAAGTTATTTAATTTCATTCTATTTAGGAAATTTTTCCTTATATAAAACATATTACAAAGATATAATCTTATATTTTTGCAATGTTTATATATTTTTCTCACTTTTAAGCTATTTATAAAGCATAGATTTTTTTTCCCATAAATATAACATATAGTACTGGTACTGGTAATTTTTTTCTCTGAAATGAAATGAAATGTCTCATGCTCTATGAATCTTGTTGAAATTTTGAAATTTTGTTTGGAATTACATTGGATATATTTTGGGTGCTTGGGCTTCGAAATATCTCTCAATTTTTAGGACATCTTAAATATTTTTCTCTAAAATTTTATAATTTTCTCTATGAAAGTCATACATATTTCAATTTATTTCTGTATACATTATTTATAGCTGCATAAATGGGACATTAAAAAGTGATATATTATTTATGTACTGTTTATAGCTGATACATAAGAATATAATTGAGTTCTCAAAATTGATTCATACTCCCAAACTTGCCAAACTCTATTTAACTCCAATAATTTATATGTTCCTCTAGTATTTTCTTTGGTCATTGTTATATTATGTGAAAAGCAACTATTGACTTCATCCTTCCTAACTCATATTTTAAGATTTTTTTTCTTGTCTTACTCTAGCAATTATTATTACCAGTATAAGAAATATCATTATTATTTTCCTATAAATATTATTTTCCTATAAATTTTCTTTTTTAATATATACCAATGATAAATATATTTCTTTTACATATTTGTCTATTTACTCCAGCTAAGGAAGTTCCTTTCTATATTTCCATTGCTAAGAATATTTTTAAAAGTATGAGTATCTGCTGGTAGTAAATTAATGGCATTACTTTTTACACCTCTCAATATGATATTTGTCTCTCTTACTCTATTTAGTGCAGCATATTGTACTAATTGACATTCTAATATATAAATAATTCTTAGTGTCCTGAGAAGAGCATATCTTCCTCCTGAATTTCAATTTTGCATACATGTGACTTATTTTGTCTGACTATATTTACGATTTGTGCTGATCTGTTCATAACAGAGATTATAGTAAGGCATCTCTGTTTCATATGCATGGATTTGGGCTTCTGAGGAATACCCTAGCCCAATAACAGAATTGGACACATTGTCTCTGGAACTAACCTGTATAACATTAGTAGAAAATAGCTTATTTCCATTCCTTAAAGTTTGTGTAATTTACCTCTGAATTGTCTGGCACAGATGATGTTATGTGAGTAGATTTTTAAAACTGATTCAACTATTTTAAGATCAAACTGATTCAAACTATTTTAAATTTTCTTTTTTATATTTTATATTTATAAAAAATCAAGTCTTTCAAAAGTTTTTCATTTACATTGGGAATTTTTTTTCAAAGTTTTTTTTTTTACCTATATCTTAGCAAATATCCTATCTTTAGTTGTGTTCTTATTTCCATAATATTATCTATTTAATCCTTATTTGTCAGACATTTGGCTATTCTTATTTGCTTCTTTAATTAAATAGCATTTTATATTATCTTCTTTAATGCATCTATTTTCAAATCAATTTCTGTCTATACTGTTAATTTTCTTTATTCTACTTTGATTTTTTTAACTTATTTGTAAGTAACTTAGAGGATGTTCTGGAAATAGTACAAATATTGTACAGCCTTACTAAACTTTTCCCAGTGGTAACATTTTATATAAATATAATATCAAAGCCAGAATATAGACATTGGTACGTTAATGAACACAAGACTATAGATCTTACTCAGTTCCACCAAATTTTGTAAGTATCCATATGCATGTGTAGTTTGCTGCAGTTTTATTCTATGTATAAAGATTTATTTATGTAATCCTCACCATAATCAAGATACAGAACTATTCCCTCACCACAAAGAAATTCTCTTTTCCTACTCTGGAGTTGCCCTCTTGCTCCTCACCAATTTGGAAGTCACTAATTTATTTTTGCTCTCAGTAGTTTCTCCCTTTACAGACTATTATGTAAATGAAATCATGTAGCATGTAACCTTCTGAGATGGGCTTTTTTCACTACAGACAGTGCCCTTAAGATCCATCCAAGTTGTTACATGTGTCAATAGTTTTTTTTTTAATTGCCCCCTAAAATGCCATGGATACATGTGTATCACCGTTTATTTGGCCATTTACCCACTGAAGGACAGAGCTGTTTCCAATTTCTGGCTACTACAAATAAAGCTGCTATGAACATTCATGTATAAGTTTTGGTGCGAACATAGGTTTTTGTTTCTCTGGGATAACTGTTCAACAGCCCAACTACCTGAGTCATCTTATAAGTATAGTTTGATTTTATAAAGAACTTCCAAATAATTTCTAGAGTGGTTGTACCATTTTACATTCTTATCAGAAATGTATGAGAAAACTAGTTTCTCCAAATTCTTGCTAGCATTTAGCCTTTAAAAAAACAAACACATTTTAGCCATTCTGATAGGTGTGCAGTAATATCTCATTATGGTTTTAACCCAGTGATTCTCAAGCAGTTAAGGATGTTCAACATATTTCCATGTGCTTATTTGCTATTCATATCTCCTCTTTAGTGAAAAGTCTGTGCATGTCTTTTGTCCATTTTTTGTTCAGATTTTAGTCTTTATATGTTCTAGATATAAACCCTTTTTCATATGTGTGGTTTACAAATATTTTTTCCTTTAACTGCCTTTAGTTTTTGAGTGTTTTTCATATAGCAAAACTTTTCATTTTGATGAAGTCTAGTTTATCCATTTTTTTTCTTTTATGGATTATGCTTTTTATGTCATATCTGAGAAGTCTTCCTCTAGCCCCAGATCCCAAGCATTTGCACTTATATTTACTTCTGAAAGTTTTATAGTTGTACATTTGAATCTATAATTCATGTTTAGCTAATTTTTATAAGGTGTGAGGTTTAAGTTGAAGTGTTTTGGTTTGGGTTTTTTAGGGGGGAGGTATTTGTTTGTTTTGTCAATAGATATCCAATTGTTCCTGCAAAGATTATCCTTCCTTCAGTGAATTTCTTGGGCAATACTGAAGGAGGTTTTCCAGTCAAATATAAATATAGAAATTTACACTCTGTTGGAGTAATGAAACCTCATAATTTGTGTGTGTTTCCCTCTTTTACTTTCCAAATTTTCTTTACTATTCTGGAAATACTTCTGTAATAGGAAAAAAAAAAGTATGCTAAAAATGAAAGGTTATATTTAGGAGATACTGTGAAGACACTATTCATTAACCTATTTTTAATCCTTTAGATATGCCTCAATCATTTACTGTTATAATTTCAATTCTGAAAGTTAGAAAACAACAATACTTTACTGTTCGAGCTGGTTTGATCCAAAAGATTTTTAGACAGAGCATTCGTAAAAGATTAATGGTTTAAATTAATAGGATTCTTCTCACTACTTATAAATTTATAAGATTTTAATTAAGGCATTGCATTAGTGCTTTTTAAAATCTCCCTAATAAATACTCTAAACTTATCCCCTGATGGTTTCATTGATGAAAGAAAACAGTTTATGAAGTTCTGAGATGAGTGCCTGAAACCTAAACAGATTCCATTAAATTAGACAAAAGACATATAAAGATTAAAAATTAAATGTATCATTAGGATGCTGGTAGCAATGAGGAATTAAGAAAATTAGGTGAATCTCTATATTCTGTTATTCTTCTTTCCTTTTAATGAAATATACTTAGGTTTGCATTACCCTTTTAGATTCCAGTTAATCCAACACAAAAGCCTCTGCATGAATACCCATGTGAATTTTTCTTATATGTTTTGTTCACTTCCACAATAACAACAACTAATTATATGAAACTTCAAATGAATAAGGGGAGGCTATTATCATACAAATACCTTTTAAGTAGGCAACTCTTTCTCAAATTAGCTTTAAATCACTGCCAGCATTTGTTTCCATTACCCCTAAATGACCCTGCTTACCTTAAAACCATATAGGGCACCAGATTCAGAATTTTGGGTTATATTTGCAAGCTACAGGGTTCTGTGATCTGGTAATATGATCTTTTGAATGAATTATTGCTTATTGATGTTTACTACATTTTTTATACCACCTACTAGGTAATATTTAAGTCCATTTAATTTTTGAATATTTAATAACTAAAATGGTAATATTTACTCACCTTTTGAACTCTAGTGAGGATGAAAGGTTTACATATCTTCAACATTCAGCAAAGTTGAGTTATTACAATTTTTCAAGAATTATATGAATTCAACATTGTATGAATAAGTAACTGAGACAAGGAACACTTGTGGGTAGTCCAATGTTAAAAAACTGGTATTTTTTACATGACAGCATGACGCTTAAAAGGAAGGCTGACTGGATTCAGGGCTTTAAAATATGATAGCCCTTTGGCTTGATTGTCTCAATCTGTTGTATCATCTTCACTGTATTATACTAAGGCTTTATTAGATAGCATTCTAGGAAAGTCCACTTCTGACATTTTAAACATATCACACTCTGAATCCCTAGAATCTGTCCAGCTCTCTCTTCTTCCTCCCACTGCTCCTCTTCTCCAACTCGATAGAGACCTTGTTTCCTGACATCTCCATTTTTCCCATTTGTTATCTCTGTGCTGGATTTATTATTTCCTACTCATTCCAAACCCCATAATTCTTTCTGTGGCCTCAACTGTTTCCTTAGGTCTGAAATCCAGTAAGCCATTGTCCTCCATCTTAGCCTCTTGTTACACTTGGTCTTGTATCAACCCAAAACTATAAGATTTGCCTTTGAAATTAATTTATCCAGCACTGCATAAGGGAATTCCAGAAACATGTGAGTTGGGTCTAATAAAAATTCATGATTAACAATATTAGTTTGGTCCTCCCCACTGACCAACAAGCTTTCTGTGTGTTGACTCTGCCATTCTGTAAACCTCCTTTCTAGATGTTTTCTACTCTCTTCAAGCCCCAGAGCTGTACTCTCTCTATAATCTCAGCAGAGGACTATACAGTCTTTTGTGGTAGAAAGTTCATTAAATGTAAACCTTTTCAAATCTCCCTCCTCACCCACCCCCTAACAATATCTGCAGCCTCATCTAAATCTAGACTCTTACCACAGAAAAGAAGTTCTCCTATTATGCACAAGTCAGTAATACCATGATCTGCTAATGAAGCATTGTCAACAATTCCTCTCTATTTTAATATCACAGGTTCTTATTAATAGCCTTTCCTCTTCAATCTTTTTATCCCCAGTCTTAAAAAGAATAAAATTTAATCTGGCATTTTCTGTGTAAATTTAAGTGCAATTTCCTAGTCTGTGGCTAAATTTCTTGAAAAATTAGTAATCTATCCTATATACTTTCCTTATTTTTCACTCACTTCACCTATGTCGGGATGCCCATGCATTCATTGGGTACTTTTCAATTATGACTTACCATCTCTGAGGTATTGAATGGTATTAATAAATAATTTTATTTTAAAATTATGCCTCCTCTTGATCTCCAGTGAACTTCTCTAATAGTAGAGTCTATTTGTCTTTCCTTAATTCCATCACTTATATTCTTTTCCTCATATAGCTTCTGCTCCCCTTTATTCACCATTTAAAAGTTCAATTCTCTTTGGGTTTGCCCTTCTTGTTCCTCTTCAGAATTAATTCTGAGCATTTCCTCAGGTTGTTCTAACTCACACACATTGCTTCACATGGCACTGACCATTTGAAGAATAGCACAATGAACATTTTCAGCACTAAAAGTTCTCTTGAGCTTTGACACATATAGCTGGTTACCTGTTAAACATTTTGATAAATTTGAGTAATTCCCAAGCATATCATATTCAGGGTGGATCAAATAGAAAGTGGACTCACCTCCTTCTCACCATTCTGCCCTGAAAAACAAACAAGCAAGCAAACAATCAGACAAACAGCTTCTTCTTCTACATTCTACATTCAGGGAGTGGCATTACCTTCTATCTAGTCAATAAAGCAGAAATCAAGGCTCATCCTTGATTTTTTCCTTTCTCTTCATTTCCCTACATCTAATCAGCAAATCCAATTTGCTAAATAACTTAATTAACTCTTACATTTTTCCTTACTGTTAGTCTAAATGTTTCAGATTAGTTCATCATGCGTGTATTTTCAAAACCTGAATATATTTCTAATACTTCCTCATAATCTATTCTTGTTTCATTCACATAATTTCTACCATATCCAAGAATATTGCTTTTACTAAAGAGCATATATAATCAGATCATACTCCTGCTTTAAATTGTTACCTTAAGAATAAAACTCAAATGGTTTATTGTGATATTAAATGTTCCTTATGAATTGGTCTTTATCTACAATTCAGAAAAATATGTTAAACCTCACCATGATATATCCTATTTTCTTCCCATGTGAAATATAGGTCCTTTTTTAAATGTGTTATACCCTGTTAAAACATTTCTGTCTTTCAGTATACAACATGCTATTCTTTATAGTAGGAATACTATTGCCAATAATTTTGCTCAATTGCTTATGATTCTGCCCACTTCCTAACTATAATAGGAGGTACAAGTTCCTCAGAGCACCTTCCATGACCATTCCAAGCCAGATGTTTCCTATGCTCCCCACAACTTCTATTATAGCATTTAATACCCTCTGTGAGGTACTTTTCCTTTTTGTCTATCACTCCCAGAAGACTGTGAAGTGATTAGAGACAGGGCCCATTTTTTTATTCCTCTTTGAATGCCTCTTACACAGCATGGGGGCCTCAATTATTTAAGCACTCAAGTATTTATTGATTGAATAAATGAATAAATACACCTTTCGACCTCAAGTAGATTACTTTTTTTATGACAGGAATTCTCATATCTGCCAGACAGTAAAGTATGAACAAGATCAGTTTGATTTTAGGCCCTTCTATTCAAGATTCCAGATACCTCATCTTTCTGACACATTAATTCTTCAAATATATTTGCAACATTGCATGACTTTCTTTTATATTCATTTTTTTATTTTTCTGCAATTTTGCCTTAGATTTATTGAGTTCAAGCAGATCCTTTTTGCCTCCTTACTTTAAAACTGATAGATATTTGTGGATTTTGATCAATATGGTTCTCAGTCAATGAGATTTTTTAAAATTCTGATGGCCTTTATGTGCTAACCATAGCAAGTAAATGAAAGAAAGGCAGGGACTAAATGAGGTTTCTGAAGTGAGGTCAGTTCACCTGCTCATTTGGAATATCATAACAAATTCACTTCAACTACTCATGCTATCCAAAATGTGACAGCTTTATGTCCTATAACTGGCTACCCCTGTCCTATTCTACCTGGGAAACTGGGCAAAGTAACTTGCTAATTAACAATCTCATAATCTCCTCCAGTTTGAACATTTAAATATGCAATCGATTCAGATTCATAGTCCTTTTTTAAGCTAGTTTAAAGTCTTTTTTTTTTTTTTTTAATGACTCAGCCTTTTGTAGATGATTGTTCAGATTCCCTCTACTGCCTGCTCATCTCCTGGATGACTTTTTGAGTGCTTGGGATAGGGGAGTATGCTTCAGAATCCTGGCTGCAGAATGATTTTTTTTTTTTTTTTTTTGGTCTGTGCTGGTTTATGCTGATCTGATCACTGGATTTATGACCACTAATTTGCAACCTATTCAATCTAGTCTTCTGGACACTGGGACATTACCCATTGCCATAGTCTGTGGACTCAGAAATTTGTACCAGAACAAAAGTATCCACTCTCTCCACCTGTTTATTCTACCCCAGACCGCTTCCTGTTGTCCAGCCCTCTCAGCCCTTCCACATTCCCCCACCATGGTTCATTGGAATATTTGGAATGCATGCATGCCCTGCATAGAACTTACTGAGTCAGTAATGTTGTGTAAGGCCACATTTTACAGCAAATGATACACTCTCTCTCCAGGACATACTGGATATGGCTTAGAGGTTGGAATCTCCCAAGCTATGCCTCTCAACCCAACTGCGCAATTACTCATCCTTGGCTGCCTGATTTTTTTGGATTTTCTAACATTTTCTCTCTCCTTGGAGTTTCATGGCAAGAGAGAAAAATGGAGGGGGTAAAAAAGCACAAAGATGGGTATGTCTGTCTCTTGCCTTAACTGCAGTCCTCTGATGTGGAAATACTTTCTCCACTTTTCCCCTTTTCTTTTTCTGAGAAGATTTCTATTCCACGAAACAATGAGGTGCAGCTCTGCAGTTCTGGCTCCTGATAAGTTACTGGCATTCTAAAGAATTTAGAAATGTCTCTTTTTTCTTAATAAAAAACAACTCTTAAGTAATAGTATTGTTATTATACAAAAACAATTTGAGACTTGTAAGTAAATAATTGCATTTTAGTTCTAGGTGATATGTATCTGTGGATACAGTTAGTACGGTGTTATAAGGCAAAAAGGTATACAAGATCCTAGAGTAAATGAGTAAACATTTAAAAAATACGCCTTCCCATTACACACATTTTAATGGCTTTTTAGATCCTTGTAGTAGACACAGCAGTGTCCTTCAAGACAAGGATGCTCATTCTCTCAAGCTGCAGGGAATATTGCCTGTTAATGGTGCAGGACGGTCCATCTCCATCAATTGACCTTGGCTGAAGGGAGCTGTCCCATCCAAGGTTAGCAGCCCTCTCTGAGGGGGGCCTAAAATAATTCTAATAACAATATTCAAAGTATGGGGGCTTTTTCCATACCCCAAACAATTCTCAGACACGAGCTGAGTGTCCTACAGTTCAAAATGGACACCATCCATCTGGAGATAATGTCAGATCCCACACATTAAGAGTTTAATCTCACAAGACTGTCCCCCAACTTCCAACTTCAGACCCCAGTTGCAAGTCTAGGTTATTACCTGTGCTGACCAACCATCTATAGATCAGAGATTCCAATGACCCCCACCTTGGGTTCTATTAATTTACTAATATGGCTTACAAATCCCAGAGAAACATTTTACTTACTTATAAAGAGAAAACACTTTACTTACTAAACTTGACAGTTTATTATAAAAGGATATAACTCAGAAACAGCACCACGGAAGAGATACACAGGGCAAAGGATGTGGGAAAGGACATGGAGCTTCAGTGCCCTCTTCCAGCTAACCATGCTCCCAAAATCTCCATGTGCTCTCCAACCCAGAAACTCCAAACCCTCGTCTTTTGGGTTTTTATGGAGGCTTCATTACACAGGCACGATTGATTAAATCATTGGTTACTGGTAACCCACTGGTTACTGGTGACCCAGAGGTCAGGAGGCGGGACTGAAATTTCTAACCCTCCAATGATAAGGTTGGATCCCCTGGCAACCAGCCTCATTCTTAAGTACTTTCCAAAGGTCACTGCATTAACATAAACTCAGGTGTGGCTGATAGGGGTTTGTTAGGAGGATTAAAACGCCTTTATCACTCGCAACACTTAGGAAATTGCAAGAGTTTTAGAAGCTCTGTGTCAGGAACAGGGACAAAGACAAAATATATATTTAATCACAATATCACAGGGCCCATGTTCAATACCTGGTTGATGCAGGGTTAAGAGAACCAATCTTTTCACCCCTGTTCAGAACAAGCCTTCACTGCCATCCCAGCTGCAGCTGCTTACAGAAATCACTGAAGCTTCTGAGGCAATGTATCTCAGTTCAGGCTCCCCCTCTCTGAAAACTGCTTCTCCCACTTCATAGTTCCCTGAGAGCTCTCCTCAACAAGCCACCTGCAAGTCAATCTCCAGTTCAGAGGCTATTTCCCAGAACACCTGACTTAAGAGACCTGGAATAGGGATTTGGGAGCCAGACTAATTCCCTACTCAGTAGCAACTGCATCAGAGTACAGTATCTCCTCCAACCGATCCTGTTCTCCTCATTGTCTTCATGTACATTTTTTCTCAAAGCTTTCCTTCAATAATTACCTCATGTATAAAATCTGTCTCAGAGTCTGTTTCCTATGAAAACTTCCTCCAATAATCCAGATGCTATCTTTGTTTCAAGGCATAGTAAAAGGAACAAAACATTGTAAAGATGAAAAATTAAGATAATAATCCCTTAAATTTTCACAGTATTTTTTCACATTGCCAAGAAAATTGGTATTATAATTTCTGGTTTGATCTGAGTAAAATAGCAGGGAAGAGAAAGACATTGAACAAAACCAGATAGCAGTATTTGTTAAGGATTGATCTTTAAACCTATGACCTTGACTTAGATTTTGACATATTAACCTGTACTTCCTTGGTTGATCTGAGAAATATTTTGATCTTACTAATAAGAAATAAACAGTAAACAATACCAATTACAATTCAACCTGCTTATTTCTTGTAAATATACACTGGCCATGTCAGAAACATTGAAAATCACAAAGAAAGAGAGTATCTTTCAAAGTATATGATGAAAATTTCAGGATAAACCATTTTATGTCCTTTAGAATATAAGAATATATAGCTTCTGTAAATAGTAGCAAAAAGTCAAAAGGAGATAAAATCTGAGAAAGAGATGATGGGAAAAGATGAAGTAAATATGTACGAAATAAAATATGTAATAAATTAAAACACAGGAAGAAGTAAAAAACTGACATAATACTACAAATGAAAAAAATAAAAAGGCTATCACATGGAAAAGAAACTCAAAAAGATTTTTCTGTATTAATATTTTAAATGGAAAAAAGTGAAGATAACAGGTATGAAGGGAAAGTTGAAGAATCAATACTTAACATTTGTGATCCTGAGTGTTCAAAAAAAATGAAAAAACATAATGAATGATAGAACAAATAAATCTTTCTTTGTACTAAAGAAGGTCTTTATATGAATATTGACATGAGGAGTCAGTTCTGGCAAAGTAAAATCAATTAAAAAAAAACAAAGGCTAATTTTTTGTAATGCCTGATAATTACAAGGGGAGAAAAAGACAATCAAATGATCTTTAGATTTCTTGATGTAACACTATTGTTTTGAGTGACCTTCAGAACATTTGCCCAAACATGCTGTTTTCATTTGCAAAGATATTCCTATATATGTTGGATTTTGAAAAAAAAATCGATGCTTTACACTTATTCAAAAAGTTTATTTTGATGTGTAATTATAACACTTAAACTAGGGCGCCTGGGTGGCTCAGTTGGTTAAGCGACTGCCTTCAGCTCAGATCATGATCCTGGAGTCCCGGGATCGAGTCCCGCATGGGGCTCCCTGCTCGGCGGGGAGTCTGCTTCTCCCTCTGACCCTCCCCCCTCTCATGTGCTCTTTCTCATTCTCTCTCTCTGAAATAAATAAATAAAATCTTAAAAAAAATAAAAATAAAAAAAATAACACTTAAACTATAGTCAGAAAATAAAAAAGTTAGTGATGTATATACTTAAAAAATACTAAGAAGGGATGTCTTAATAACTCCTTTGAATCTGGTTATAAAAATAAAACCAGTACACCTGAGTGGCTTAGATGGTTAAGCATCTGCCTTCGGCTCAGGTCATGATCTCCTGGGATTGAGCCCCACATCCTGCTCCCAGCTCAGTGAGGAGTCTGCTTCTCCCTCTCCCTCTGCCTCTCCCCCTGCTTGTGCTCTCTCTCTCAAATGAATAAATAAAATCTTAAAAAAAATAAAAAATTAAAAAATAAAACCAAATGTTTAAATGTACTTTTAAAAGAAAATAATAATGCAGTATACTGTCAAAATAATAATCCACAAGAATTCTTTATTGAATGCCTACACTATCCAGGCATAACTTACATACATCTTATATAAATTTCACAATTTCTATTTCTGTTTTATAGGTTAGTAAAGATGCTGACAAAGATAATGCTTTTTCCTAATGATCATTGTTCTCCAAAGCTCATTGGCTTATTCTTAACTAATTAGAATAGAGTCAAAGATATGTGTATCTCCTTGCTTATTTTGTCTCTATCTGCTTCTATGTATCCTATGAACAAATGGTGGAATCAAACTTTCCAAGCACAGTGTCCATCTATCACCCTGTCCAATATTCTACAATCTCACTTACTTGGCCTTCAAGGCCATGATCTCTTGTTCTCCCAACCCAATTTATCAATCATACTCTTTGTTAGATCTAAGCCTGTAAGTAGTGATGTATAATGGGAAGTGCATACGCTTTGAAGGTTAACATGCTAGAGTTACAATTCAGAATTCACCATTTGCCAGCTGTATGACATTGCAAAAGTCATTTTGAAATCATTTGAACAATTTCTCCATAAGTAATTGTATTTTTAAAATAAATAAAATACATACATTGTAGTTTTTGTGATAACTAAATTTTATACCTTTCTGAAATTAGTTACCCTATTGTGGGGGCTTGATTAATGCTAATTAACTTCTAAACAGACTGCATCTTTCAGTTGTAAAATATTTGCTATTAAGATGTGTGTGTGTGTGTGTGTGTGTTTATTCCCAATTCAGGAAGTGGGGGCCTAAAGTATTTCAGAAAGAGTAAGTAGTGTGTTAGAATGATTTATTAAATTACTAATATTATATTAATAGTCATGTGTTAACTTTATAATGGTAGCGTATTCAACATACAATGTATGATTTTTGTTGTTTTATCCTGTCATTTTATCTCAGCTACTTATGTGCCACTAAATAAATACCTAAATATTAAAGCAGAATATTCTTCATCTGTACTTTTGTTGTTGCTATTGCTTTAGCTCTTTACTTTGTTACTATGAGAATGAAAAAAAAAATTATACCACTCTTGATAAAGTACATTCATAAGAAGCAACAGTTAAATTTATAATAACTTTTTTGAAATCTATGTAGGGGTCAAAGCACAATTTCATTTTAAGGTTGTCATTTAAGAATACTCAAATGTACATAATAAAAGCTGACATTTCATATTATTATCTTCTATTCAAGAGGAATTTTTATTGCTCACTACTGATACCATGTTGAAAGATAATAAGATTTTGAAGTTCTGAACCTTACATGAAAATGGGAACATTCCATTGTGAATGAGATGCTAAACAGAAGTCCTCTTTAAGGGAACAATGGGCATTAGAATAAATTTTCAATACCCTTCTTCCCCAATTCTGTTTTAAGAAATGTTGAAAACAGTGTGAAATTTTTATTGTACTAATTAAAAACACACCCAGGGAAACTCAGTAAGTATATATAAATAAATATGTATGTGAAAACCACTCATGTGTGCATTTACTTGCTGAGGTCCATCTAGTATATAGATAGGCAGAGAGCTAGACAGATCAATAGGCAGATGGGCAGATGATAGGGAATATTACTAGCAATGCTACTGATTTCCCTCTTGTTTATCATCAGGATCTTTGATTTTCACTACATAGAATTTCTAATCCTTTTTCAGAAAGAAACAATATAATGTGGACTTCTCTGAATTAAGAGTCCACTGACAGGATCATATCTTAAAAATCTTATGTACTATTTAATACCTAGTTTGGGTATAAAAAAAATCTTGAATACTATGTGGATGAGAATTGGAAATGTCCAAAATCAAGAAAATGGAAAAGAAACAAGTATTCACAATATTATGGTCAAAACCGAAATCATTTTAAAAGAGTATGTCTGATTTTTTTGGTACAACACGATTAAGAAATTATAAAAATAATAATAAAAAGAATATTACCTCTACTGAGGGTGAAATGAATTATTTGGAGGTATTAATGTATCTCAATACAAGAGTTTTATCTTCTCTAAAGGGGTTATTTCTCTAATAAATCAATTATGGGAGGTGTTTATTTCAGCATTCTAAGGAGCAGGATTCCTTGGGTAGCTTTCCTTTGTGAAACATTACAGCTACAGAGATGAAGACTTGCCCTCAAGAATCTCTCGGTTTGTAAGAGATACGAACATGTGTCAAAATATTTCAGAGGCCATAAGAATTTTTCATAGTTAACAATATATTAGACAACAAAGAAACCTTTGACACATTTTATAAAAATAGAATTAGTGTAAGTCATTCTCTTATGGAAATCCAATAAAATCATTAAAATTATAATTGAATAACAAAATATAAGACAAATAATGCTTATAACTGGAAAACTGTAAACTCCCTTTAAAATAGTATGAGTTAAATTTAAAATTCAGAATCTAGAAAATAAAATATATATTAGAACCTATGGTATTTGACTATAGAAGATATCTGGGGAAAATTTTTTTTTAATTTTGTTTTATTATGTTATGTTAATCACCATACATTACATCATTAGTTTTTGATGTAGTGCTCCATGATTCATTTTTTTTGCATATAACACCCAGTGTTCCATGCAGAACGTGCCCTCTTTAATACCCATCCCCAGGCTAACCCATCCCCCCACCCCCCCTTCCCTCCAGAACCCTCAGTTTGTTTCTCAGAGGTCTGAGGTAAATTTATGATATCAAACTTTTACAGGACTTGATAACAAAAGTAAAACTAGATGAAACAGACTTCTCCTACTGGCTAGGAGGACTTCATTTGTATCAGACCAATTTTTCTCCTGAGAACAACTATAAAATGAGAAAATATACCAAGAAAATAACAATTCCAACTGTTTGAAGGCATAAAATGAATCCAAGACTTGAGGGGGAGAGAAAGAAGCCTCCTATCCCTGCCCCATATTATTTCCATCATTTGTTGGTTCCGGATGCAAAATTGTGCTGCCCAGAAGAAAGCAGCAACCTAGAGGCTTCTCAAAAGTATCAAAGGTCCTGAAAAGAAAACTGGAGTCCAGGGCAACTAAAGTAGCCAAGATGTGGGACAAAGATTGGAGAACCAGATAGTAGGACCAGAGAAAGGAAACTCACAGACATGTCTGACATTTATGTGAAGTTAGACCACAATTTATTGTCAAATTCTAAGGCAGCAAAAGACATAGCAACTAGCCATAAAGCTAGCTCACAGAGCTAAGGAGGAGAAACAATGCAATACTTGGGCTTAATACGTACTTGGTCCATATGCTGGTATTTCTATTGAGATCCTTGATGAGCTATAATCTAGGAATAAGAGCAAATTAGAATCAGACATGATACCTCTCCTCTCTCCTCCCACCTAAAAGATTTTAAACAAGTGCAATTGTTCACGAGATGACCTGTTTATCACCCTACTCTCTTTATCCATATAAGCACTAGCTCCTCTTGGGAGACATGTGGTATCATTCAGAGGCTTTGTAATTTACCATATGTGGTATCCAAAGTTAATTATAAAAAAATATAACAGGAATGTCATGTGGCAAAACCTAATGACCAAAAACCAACAGAAAATAAAAGATAATGTAGAGACACACCTAAAATAGATTCAGATTTTGTAGTTAACAGACATGGACCTTCAGATAACTGTGCTTAGTATGTTTAAAAAATAGATGGGAGAGCATCTCACCAGAGAATCCTAATCAATAAAAAAAGAATCAGATGGAAATTCTAAGATTAAAATATAAAAAATTAAATGAAAAACTCAATAGGTATTATAGAACAGGCATAGCGGAGGATCAGAATATTTCTAAATCAATAGAAAAATATCCATAGTGAAGAAGAAAAAAGTTGAAAAATACAGAAAATAATATACTGATTATTGAATACAATGAAAAGTTCTAATATACAGGTGATTGAAATCCTAAACATAGATGTAGGAAAGAGTGTCACAAGCAATATTTGAAGAGATACTGGAAGAGAATCTACTGAAATTGATGAAAAACCTCTATACAAAAATTCAAGAATTCATATAACTGAGAAGCAGAATAAACTACACATAAGCATACACACATGCGCTTGCATGCACACACACACACACACACACATACACCATGGAGTACATTAAATAAACGTACTGAAAAAGAAAGACGAAAAGAAAAACTCACAGCCATATTAAAGGTATTTATACACATATTTCAAAGAATGACAGGTTATTTTTATCAGAAATTCTATAAGTTAAAAGATTATAGAATGGTGTCTTCAAAGTGGTAGAAATACTAGAATTCAATACCCAGTGAGAATATCCCTCCATCTAAAACACTAAGTCCAAAACTTTTGCCTAATGGGATCATATCACTAAATTCCAAAGTATTCAATTTTATATCCATGCCAGTTTATTCCCACACACATTTCCCTCAGATTTATGTCTGTATAAATTTGAAAAAGCATGAAGTTCTTTTGATGTTTATCTCAGTTTTTCATGAGTCACACTTTGTGCCTTACTCTTTGAGGCCTACTGGGACATGAGTCTAGTTATAGTTCTAGAAGCAAAAAGAGAAGTACAATATGATTAAATATATAAGGAAGTTAAAAAACATCTTATATGGAATGATCCATCATCTTAAGATGCATACTTTTGTACATATTTGTACTTTGAAATATATATTTCAAAATAATTATGACTTCTGGTATATAAACTTTCTGATAAATTTAGTTTTTTTAATTATGAAATCTCCATTTTATATTTGCTAATAATGAAAACAACTTGTGTGAAAAAATAAAAGAAATAAAATGTCATATATGTGTACTATTTATGCAATAAAAATGATTTTAAAAGATAGTATAATAAATATCTGTCATGGATTTTGAGTTCCACAACTTTCATCACATAGAAGGAGACTTAGGGACAAACAGTGGATTTCCAGAGACATAGGAATTGAATATATATATTCTATATCTATCTATCATCTATCTATCTATCTATCTATCTATCTATCTATCTATCTATCTATCCTCACCGATAGATGGAAGGCTCAGCTTAAACAGAGTGTTTCATTACTAAGAATATTGAAATAAAGGCCAATATACATTTTGTTAAGAATGTCAACGGGTAGATCACAGATCCAGATGAATTAATTTACACAAATGAAACTATATTTTGTTTTTGTTTTTCTGGTTCTTATTTCTTTTTGTCCTTCCTTTCTCCCTCCCTTCCTCCCTTCCTCCCTCCCTCCCTCTCTCTCCCTTCCTTCTTTCCTTCCTTCCTTCCTTCCTTCCTTCCTTCCTTCCTTCCTTCCTTTCTTTCTTTCTCTTTCTTTCTTTCTTTCTTTCTTTCTTTCTTTCTTTCTTTCTTTCTTTCTTTCTTTCTTTCTTTTTCTTTCTTTCTTTCTTTCTTCCTTTCTTTCTTTCCCTTTTTCTTTCTTTCTTTCTTTTCTTTTTCTTTCTTTCTCTCTTTCTTTCCCTTCCTCTTTCCTTCCTTCCTTTCTTCCTTCCTTCCTTCCTTCCTTTCTTTTTCTTTCTTTCCCTTCCTCTTTCCTCCCTTCCTGTCTTTCTTTCTTTCTTTCTTTCTTTCTTTCTTTCTTTCTTTCTTTCTTTCTTTCTTTCTTTCTCTTTCTTTCCCTTCCTCTTTCCCCCCTTCCTTTCTTCCTTCCTTCCTTCCTTCCTCCCTTCCTTCCTTCCTTTCTTTCTTTTTCTTTCTTTCCCTTCCTCTTTCCTCCCTTTCTTTCTTTCTTTTTCTTTCTCTTTCTTTCTTTCTTTCTTTCTTTCTTTCTTTCTTTCTTTCTTTCTTTCTTTCTTTCTTTCTTTCTTTCCCTTCCTCTTTCCTCCCTCCCTTCCTTCCGTCTCCTCCCTCCCTCCCTCCTTCCCTCCCTTCCTCCTTTCATTTTCTTTTTTTGGTCTTTCCAAGCTAAGTAAAGCAATGAATATCTCCTAGAATTATAGGGCCTCAGAAAGTATAGGACCTATGTTGATAGCATAGCATACACTCATATTCAACAAATCATTCAGACATGCAATAGAAAATTTAATTCAGCCTTGGCAAAGAAGAGAAGATAATATAAATACTTTGAAACATTTAATAGGCAGTTTTTACTGAGGGGAGGAAAAATGAAAATGGATTTAAATCAAATTAGGCTGGATCACAATAAGCAAAATATCTGGATAACAATAGCATTGAATCTAGACTTTCTTCCACTAAGTTGCCACACAATCAGCTTATAAGTTGGAGATACCAGTTGAATAGCATTTTTGTGTGTTTTTTGTAAATGTGAAGTCTGACTTAAGGTCATGGCAGAGAGATTATCACATCCCTTTTATAATAGTTCACATGATATACTTTGTGCAAGCTCAGTTTCAAGAAATGGTTTATCTCTGCAGGTGAATGTTTAGATTTTCTACAATCATAAAAAATACCAAAAAATCAACAAAATGACAATTCTTGAAATGGAAAGACTGGGGTATATATGAGATATACTATAAAAGTATACTGTATAGATTTCATCTTTTCTATGGTCAGTATAGGAAAGAAGCTCTATTATTTTCTTGCTTTTTGCAACCAGTAATAGACACCACTAAGCATATTTCCACCTACTCAATGATTTGTGTTCAATCCTCCTGCTTCTTTATGCTTCATTTCAGTGAAGTTAGGAGTGAAGCCACCATGGGCAACAATGTTATGTCTCATGGAGAATGTTGGTGCTATTCAATAATAAGTGTTCATATAGCTCTTTTTCATGGTGAAAACACCTGGGAGAATATGGCTTTGGAATACTTTCCAATGTTTCAAATAAATAACAACTTGAAGACTTTGCCTAAGAAAAAAAAGCACACCTCTGGAAGAGAGTAAGATGTGTCAGTGTCTTGCATTTTACTATTGCTGTGCATCACATTTATGAAGATATAATAAATAGTCGTAATAGAAAAAGGGTAGTTAGAATAAAATAAAGTGGTCCATCAAGTACTCAGCTCAAGTTTATTACTGCAGTGGACTTGGGTTATAATTACCAACAGAAGAGAGAATAACTGTAAGTTATTTTTATGTAAAAAGGATATTATACTAAGCCAACATAATAACACAGTTTTTATGAACCACAATAATTACACTGAAGAATCACACAAGTACATTTTCCTGAAAGAAGAAGGTAGGTGTTGATAAGCTACTTTAGAATTTTACAGTTGCAATGAACAGAAATAATTGTCATGGCAGAATAATAAAAGTGCATTAACTTTTGTTGCAATGCTTGAGAGAGATTAAATAATAAAATTAAACAATACTTGTTAAATGATAAAAAGGTTTTATATCATTTTAAAGTCTCTATTTGAAATGGCTTTTTTTCATAGAAATTCTCTTTTATTATCCTTCACTAGTGGTGGGTGGGAGATCATTTCTGATGCTAAGAATGCTTTTCTATAATACTTTAGTGAATTAATATAGGAGAAAATTACTTTTAGGTGAGTATAAATTTAAATATCTATTTTATAAAACTAATTAAGATTTGATCTCAAGCCACTATGATTTTATCACTGTATTTGATTTTACTTTTGTAAGCTTATAGAAAAGTCAAATGTTATCACCAGTTATTTAATGCCTGATAACTAATTAAAGCATATTTTATTAATTCATATTTTAATGCAAATGGCAGACTGTTAAAAAAGAACACAGGGTCAGGGATATATCTTATAGGAGCAAACTGCAATACAGCAACAACATGGAGAGAGATATGACTTTGTATAAAGACTATACAAATTCCTGGCTATACATTGATGGGCCACATTGATCATGAGGACAACCACTGATACAAAGTAGTTGAATATATTGAGTAATAAACAGAGAGTTTTATAGATATATGCAGGAATAAAAAATATTCCATTTAAATTTAATTATCAGTAAGACCTTTTCTCAGCAGAGAGATGATTGATGACACCGACATGATGTTTAGATAAAGGTGAGCACTATTTAGACAATTTTGAAACCATTAAATGTAGGGAAATCCTGGGATAGAATTTGGAAGATGTATAAAATACCTAAAATATTCAGAAAAGGGCTGGGGGGAATGCATTGAGAACATCTGAGCAAGGCACTTGTCTGCTTTTTTAAAATTTTTATCTTTTAAAATAATTTATGTATTTATTTACTTTAAAGAGAGAGAGCATGAGCGGGGATAGGAGCAGAGGGAGAGAATTCCAGACAGACTCTATGCCCAGGGTGGAGCCTGATGCAGGGATCCATCTCACTACACTGCGATCATGACCTGAGCTGGAAGCTCAACTGACTGAGCCACCCAGGCGCCCTGGCACTTGTCTGTTTTGTAAGAACACATCATGGCAAGTAGGGCAGCTTTTCCTGGGAGGTGATGCAGTGTATTCTTCTTCTGGCATTCAGGAGTTGGGTTTTGTCTATTTGTATATTGTTTCACTAATATCTATGGAAGTTGCTACATTGATTTTGCCTTCTAGTCCTTGTCTCTGCTGAAGAGGCCTCATCCAAAAGGCAAAGGATGGGGGCAGCATCCACAGCTGGGGTGTGCAGTCTACTTAGAGTGAAAACATACCTTGACAATTATTAATTTTCTATTTTATAAAGTTTTTATATATTTGAAATATAATCCCCATGAGGACATATGTCACATTACACTTTATTACAAATTATTGTCAATTTCCCACACCACTTGATCAACAGACATAGTAAGATTATAGAAATTGCAAAATAGTAACATTTCAAGGAAATATACATACAATCAAAGTATGTTAGAGTATCCATTTACACTGCCTGCATGGCCTCTAAAGTCTTCCAAAGGTGGAAGGGCAATAGTTATTGAAACAGAAACAGTGAGGAAGAGCAAAACATTTTGAACCATGTCTGTCCCCCTCCCCCCCAAAAAAACAAAATGCCTGATGAATTAGTGAGATATAGCACATAGGAAATACCACTGTGTATTTGATTCCAGGTAGAATACTAAAAATAATAACCTCATTGCTTTCCACATTTAAGAAATAGAAGTTAATTAAGTCTGTATATAGTCCGTCTACATTTCCATCCATGATTTTTTTTTTTAATTTACTCTTCCCAATTTTACCCATTTTCTCATTTCAGATTCATTAAAAGCTTTGAATATATGAGCCAACATTTATTTTCACAGCATTTTCACAACTGGGAATTCTTTAGAGAAACATAATATTACTTCATTTTCTTGCTTCACCAGTATTGCTGTTGCTATGCCTATTTTAACAAAATATGTTCACTGTGGCAGGGGTGTGGTAGGGAAAAAATGCTCTTGAATGAAGAAAAACTAAGAATATTTGGTCATATGATTATGTGTGTGGAGCACAGAATACTTCCTCAACCACAGTCAGGATTATGAGTGAGTCTCACCATTTGATGCTAGGAATGATTTTTAAATGAATTTTTCCTGAAACTCTTTCTCCTATCTCTTTTTTGTATGTGCATGAATAAATCATTTTTATCACCAGTGCCTAAATACCAGATTCTATGGTAACATTTGCTGTAAATGTTTTTCATTTTATCAGAAGAAATTTATTCAAAGGTATAATGAGCTTGTTTTAAATTATTCATATCCATCAATTTATGATTTCCACACAGCAGAACATGAAAACCAGGATTTGCATTTCATATCAGTATAGATAAGAATGATCTCTTCATTAACATTACACTTACCTACATATCTAAAAAGAAACCAAGGGTTTCACAATTGAAAATAACATATTTTATTCATTATTTCAACAAACGTTTATTGAAGACCTACCTTAGCAGGCAATTTAAGTTCTGGAAATAGCAGTGAACAAACTGGCATGGGAGGGTAGACATTTCTGCCTGTAGTGAGTGAAATAGATGTTATATAAATAGAATACTCCAGACAGTTTAAACATTTAGGAGACAAATCAAGAAAAGGGAACATGGTTTTGGAATAAGGGCAAGGGTTCAAATTTGAATAAATATGTGAAAGTAGTGAGAAAGCTGACCAAGAGTCTATCTAAGGACAGTACCCAGGCAGAAGGAACTGTATTCGTGGGCATAGCCAGAAGGCTGGTGTGACTGGAAAGGAGTGCTTGAAAAAAGAGTAGGCTATGAGGTCAAAAAGATTACAAGGGTTTTCAAAATATGATTAAAATGGGGTATTATTAGAGGTCTGTAAGAAAAAGAATCAGATTCAAATTATATTTTCTCAGAATCACTTTGCTGCTGACTTGAGAAGAGAAGGAAGGATTGGGGTTGATGGAGAGAGGGATGGGAAGAGACCCAGTTAAGACTCTATTACAATAATCTGGAGAAATGACGAGATGGTTTACACTATTGGTGACAGCAACAAGGAAGTGAAAAGGAGCCAAATTACGATTATATTGTGCATTTCCCAGTAAAATAACAAAAATGAGACTGATGAACCACTTAAATTCTTGAGCAAAATTTATCCAATAAGAAACTTCAGTAAATATAAGATGATGAAGCCAAAATAGGAGAAACATGCTTAGACTCTGAAAAAAAAAAAAAAATGTATGTCCAGCTTTGCCTCCATGAAGCACATTGTGAAGAGGGGGTATCTCTATTCCAACCTCCCTGCCTATCTCCCAATCAAACACAAATATACATTGGCAAGGATCTGGATATCAGTCTAACTATTGCAGTCCTCTATTTTCCTACATTGTTCTTGACTTAAACTATTTTCATTAAAGCACAGTGTACATAAAAGTTCAATAAACACGCATTTATATAGTTCAATAAATTTTTACAAATAAAGACACTATGTAACCACCACCAAGACCAAGAAATAGAAAATAATAGTACTCAAGTACTGGAGCCCTCTTCTAGACATTTTTACCTCCAAATTGACTAGTTTTTATTATAGCACATTAATTTTACCTGTTTTCGTACATTACATACAGGCATGTATTCTTCTGTGTCTGTTGTTTTTCCTCAACATAACATCTGTGAGATTCATCCATTCTGGAGTATAACATAATTTGCATATGTTCATTACTGAATAATATCTATTGTATGAATACACTGTTGGGGTTAATGTAGAGCATGCAATCAGCCATAATACCTGGCTTGCTAAAATGTAACACAGAGGCTGCTGGAGGCAAGGGAGGGTTTTCGGAGAAAGGCGTGGGCCTTTGGAATGCCAGGGCCGTGTGACCATGCTGCCCTTGGAATGCAGGGAGGAGTTACCTTCCCCGAAGCTCTCTTAGCCCAAACATCAGCCCTGTGATCTAAGAGATGTATGCATTGTCCCTTAGGTTATGTTTCGTAGAACACGCAGATTAGCATATCTTATCTTTCCCATAAATCCTCTCAGTTTCAGTAAGACCCCTTGTCACACATCACATGCTTGAGAAACAGTGATAAGGATATCCTGAAGGACCAATAAAAGCGGGAGCGAAGAAGAGTAAAGGGTCTTAGTCTCTGAACATTCTCCCTTGCCTTCTCCTCTCTTTCACGGCAAAGTTTGGAGTCATCTTTCATCCGCCGGTACAAGGATTACTGGCCATTCCCGGCAATACACCACAATCCATTAACTCCTTCTGTGGTTAACATTTGGGCTGGATGACAGTGGATTATAATCTGAACACGGAGAATATGTTGCATGCATAAAAGTTCATCATATTGACTTCTGATTTTAAACATATAATAGGGTATACCAAAAATACACCAAATGAAAACGAGGTAATGAAAAAACTGAGGAAAATATTTGTGGTACAGAGTCCAAAAGGCTAGTATTACTAATAGATGATTATACTGTGTCCAATGCAAATGCGGAGCATTCAACACCATGACCAAAAATAGTGGAGAGTTCTGCCAAGCTTCATATAAAAGTAAAGTGGCTCAACAAAAAGATGCACATGAGACCAAAATGGAGTAATTCCTACTGCTTCCATTGATATGCTCAGAGAGTAAATGAAGCAATGTCTTCCCTCCTTTATCCTATCCAGGTTTGCTAATATCTCCAGTTCCTGGAGGCAAATACTAGCAACACTTGACGGTGGGAAAGGCAGAAATTCTTCTCAAGCCTCCAATCTGGTTGCAAACCATATGGGTGAGGGGAAACAACTTAGTCAAATATAACCTGAAACCAGCTTGCCAGGTTTCACTCTCCTCTGGTGGTTATTTGAAGATTTTATGACAACTGGCCTTACTATGCAAGAGCAGAGAGGAAAATGAGATAGAATTAAAAGAACTGAATATTGGTCTGCTCAGTATGTGCCTGGACCTAATTCAACAAATCCAATATTCACCTAGAAATATTATCTGACAGAGAAAAATTGTGGAACATTAAAAATGTAGCAAATTAAAGTGGGAGGATTATCTTGATTATTGTTAATGAGTAGGCCTTTAGGAAAGAGTAGAAGAAGTCGACTCTCCTTCTTTCTCTTTGTAAATACATTGGTGTTATATCTTGGGTTATACTCTGAAACGCTTTTGTAAAAATATACAAAGAAACCTGAATTCTATCCTCACTGAGTTCATTAGATGAAGCATTTTACTAGGCAATGGAAGAATATGACTAAAAAGAGATTTATCTGAGGATCTAATGTAAAACCTGGTGATTATATCATTGAATTTTGCTAAATGAGTAGAATTGAAATGTTCTCATAAAAAAAAGATAAATATGTGGGGTGATGGATGTGTTAATTAGTTAGATGGTGGGAATTTTATGTCAAATGCCCATGATGCATACTTGAAATATCTTACCATTTTATTTGTCAATTACACATCAATAAAGCTGAAAAAAAGAGAAATTTTCTTCAGGGAAGAGGGGGGTTTAAGCAATGCTATGCAATGCCTTTAAACATTTCTGATTAATACCTCCTTAAAATGCCAAGGAAGGCAATCCTGTAGGGACAAGTAAGTGCAAAAATTATGCATTCAATGTGGTGTTTCAACTAATAAATCCTGAAATTTCCTAGAGGGACAGCATTATGAAATCCTAGATCTTTGCATTAGGGTACATAGCTTGTTGTCTAACATACAGTTAGCTAATAATGATGATGAGCACACACACAGAATATACTCACACAAATATATATCCATATAAAAAGAGAAGTAGCAATACATTATCCCTAAGCTAATAACTTATTGACTCTGTTCAGAGCCAAGGGACAGGTCGATAGAAGAAACAGAGGGGAATTCTTTTGTTCTTTCCAAAAATAAATCATGGTGTGAGGAAAGACACCCTGTAAAACACATATTAAGAAAAAAAAAATCATTTACCCCAGACAACTTGACCATAAATCTATTTGCCATTTTAATGGAACTAAATAACCTGCTAAACTAACTCAAAGAAGGTGAATAAAATGAAAGAAAGTCTTCTCTTTGGGACAAAAAATACATAATGCATTTTTATTATCTAGGATGATAATGTAGATGAAGGATAGCTGGATATCAAAACTATACCTTCTAATGTTCCCAGCATAGACAGTAATGATGTATCATTTTTCTCCAATATCATCCCCAGAATACTTTATTTTCCTGGCTTCCTCATTGCTTGAATTGATTATTTGATCTACATGGTAGTACACTCAGGGTTGCTGCCCAGAATCCAGAGCTGTGTTTAAATAACAGGGCAAGCTGTAATCATGAAACTAAGTAATGCTCCTGTACTTCAATGTTACCTTTTATTAAGGTACTCTAAGGCTCCTAGTCTCCTCTTGGTTATGACAGTATCTCTGACTTCCCTTGTTCTTTTTTTTTATTTATGTCAATAACGATTCATGGATATTTATTTTATACTATGGCAATACTCAAGTAATAGGTTTTTTTTGTTTTGTTTTGTTTTTTTCACAAATTATCGAAGCTTTATAGCTAATAGCTTCCTGTGAATAAAAAACCTACATCCATGGAGGGTCATTTCTTTCTTTCTTTCTTTTTTTTTTTGTAAGATTTTATTTATTTGACAGAGGGAGATACAGCAAGAGAGAGAACACGAGCAGGGGGAGTGGGGAACGGAGAAGCAGGCTTCCCACTGAGCAGGAAACTAGGTTTGGGGAAAATTTATAATAATTACTAATATGATAAAATAGAATATAGAATATTTCAAAAATACAAGAAAGAAAACAATACATCTATCAAAAGCTAAAGGAAACTCAATAAATAGACTCAATAAACAAGAATTTCCTGAAATAAGAAATAATATCCACTTATACACAGATTTTTTCCAATAAATAAAGTACAGAATTGGAAATATATTTTCTGTTCCTTGTGATTTTCTTAATAACAGTTTCCTTTCTCTAGTTTACTTTATTGTAAGAAAACAGTATAAAATACATATAATATACAAAATATGTGTTATCAACTGTTTATGCTAATGGTAAGGCTTATGGACAACAATAGGCTATCAGTAGCTAAGTTTCTGGAGTATCAAATATGTGGTTTTCAATTGTGTGGAGGTCAATATCCCCAACCTCTATGTTGTTTAAGAGTCAACTCTAGAGTGAACTTCATAACCACATTTTCAACAATTATTATTTAATCTAAGATAAATCTAATACTCACATGGACTTCAAATTAACTCCTACTCACCCACAAAATCTCAAATATAAATTTCTCAGAGAAAACTTTCCATCCCACTAAGTGAAGTTAGTTTAGTCTACTAGAAATGTTTGCAGCACTGTGCACTTTCCCCTCAGAATTGATACCATTTATATATTTATTGATGTATTTTTTAAAATTTTTATTTAAATTCAGTTTAGTTAACATATTCTATATTATTAGTTTCAGGGTTGGAATTTGGTGATTCATCAGTTGCATATAACACCCAGTGCTCATTACATCAAGTGCCCTCCTTAATACCCATCACACAATTACCCTCTCCCCCCCACCTACCTCCCCTCCAGCAACCCTGTTTGTTTCCAATAGTTAAGAGTTTCTTATGGTTTGTCTTCCTTTCTGTTTTTATCTTTTTTTTTTAAGATGTTATTTATTTATTTGAGAGAGAGAGAGAGAAAGAGAGATAGTGTGAATAGCGGGGAGAGGAAGAAGCAGGCCCCCCCTGAGCATGGGATCATGACCTGAGCTGAAGGCAGATATTTAACCAACTGAGCCACCCAGGCACCCTTCTCTCTGTTTTTATCTTATTTTATTTTTCCTTCCCTTCCCCTATGTTCATCTGTTTTGTTTCTTACATTCCACAAATGAGTGAAATCATATGTCATTTGCCTTTCTCTGACTGACTTATTTTGCTTAGCATAATATCCTCTAGTATTGATGTATTTTATAAATATCTGATTAATTTTTGTTATTCCCACTAGACTGTAGGCTTCAAAAGGTAACAATTATGACTTTTTTGTTGTTGTTTTTCATAATTGTATCCTTAGTACCTATAAGGGTGACTGGTAGTACAAAGTTGATAATAAACATTTTTAATTTAAAAAACACATAAATTTTGATTATAAAAATACATAACCCACTTCACAGTCACACTTGGAAAAAGATATTTCAGGAAATGTGAAAAATTCCACAATTAGATGCCTTAAAACACATTGCCTCTTCATAACATGACAGAGTTCACTTCTTTTAGAGTGGAAATGGATCTTAACATGTGGTCAGAAAGATGCTATCACTATGCTATTTTACACAAAAATAACAAATATATGGATTTTTCAGGCCATTTTAATTACCATAAAATGAAAGTACAATGTTTTTTTCTTTTTTTTCTTTCTTTTTACATCTAATGTAAGAGCATTCCTGGGGCCCATTTATTTAATTTTCTCTTATTCTTCTTTTTTAAAGGAGAAAAATTAGTCTTTATTACAAATCCTGTACACATACACGTTATTATAGTCATTTTACAAAGAATCTAACCATAATATAAATTGTTAGCTCTCTTCTTTGTAAGACTTATTGTATACCCTCTTGAAAAATTATTTTCATCTTTGTCTTTCATGCATACTCAAATTCTTCAAATATGAAGCCTAAAGCTACATTAAGGACTCAATTTTTTAATGTGATTTTATAGTCTTTGCATACTTAGTGGGACCTTATTCAGCTGCAATGTTATTTCAATATTGTATTAAGATAGATTATGCTGGGGCACCTGGGTGGCTCAGTCGGTTAAGCATCTGCCTTCAGCTCAGGTCATGATTCCAGAGTCGCCTGTGTCAGGCTCCCTGCTCAGAGGAGAGTCTGCTTACTCCTCTCCCTCTGCCCTTCCTCCCCTCTTGTGCTCATGCTCTCTCTCTCTCTCAAATAAATAAATAAATAAATAAATAAATAAATAAATAAATAAATAAATAAAATCTTTTAAAAAATTGATTATTCATTCACTTACTCATTTATGCATTCATTCGTAAATTTGTAATAATTCAGCTGAAACTATACACTGAATCCACATTATGTGTCAAATGTTATGCTAATCATTAAAGATGAAGAAATGATTAGGGCATAGACCTCTCATATGAAGAAGTTCTCAGTTCTGTAGGAGAGCCATATATGCAAACCCCGATGTAAATACTAGTCAGCAAACTACATAGTTGAGGTATGGTCATTACAGTGCTAGAGGAGTAGGCCTTCTTCCTTTTAGAGTGGAAGGAGAGTATACAGGGTAAGTGAAATTTGAGCTAAAATCTAGAAGGAAAGTTTGTTTTATTGCAGTAAAAAACACATAACATGATATCTACCCTCTTAACAAATTTTTAAATGTAGAGTTCAGTATTAAATATAAACACAATGTTGTACAGGCAATCTCTAGAACTTTTCCATTTGCATGAGTGAAAATATGTACTAACTGAATAGCAATTTCCCCATCCACTCAGATGCTGGCAACCACTATTTTACTTTCTGTTTCTATGAGTTTGACTAACTTTCGATACAGCAGGTAAGTAGAATCATGCATTATTTGTCTTTCTATAACTGGCTTGTTTTACTTAGTATAATGTCTCAAGGTTAAACCATATTGTAGCATATGACTGACTTTCCTTCTTTTTTTGTGTGTGCCAAATAATATTCCACCATATGTACCATATTGCCATTATCTAGTCATCTGTTGACAGACACTGAGGTTGTGTTCATATCTTGGCTATTGTGAATAATGTTGCAATGCACATCGGAGTGCACTTATCTCTTTGAGATCCTAATCCAATTCCTTTAGATAAATATCACAAAGTGAAATTGCTGTATCATAAGCTAAGAGTGTGATTGGACCATCTTTTGCTAGTGTCTAGGAAGGAACAAAAGGGCACAATACTCAGTCCCATAGAGAATATTAGGCATGTGTCACATGGATCCCCTCTATTATCTCAGCAGAAGCCAAAAATAGAGATGAGGGAGTCTGGGAAAAAAACCTGTGGAGAAGCCCCTTATATAATGGAGTAAATCCCTGGACATAAATAGAAACCCCTCAATGAGGATATTAGATCAGCAGAATATTAGCAGATTTGTTTGAAAGTGACAAATAGAGGACAAAATGAAAGAAAACTGTTGGATTACTGAAATTCAATAGCAGTTGAAAAAACTGCCAACCAAGAATACTCTATCCAACAAAGTTATCCTTCAAAAATGAAAGCGAAATAAAGACTTTCCCAGACAAACAAAGGTTTAGGGAGTTCATCACCTCTAGACTTGACTTAAAGGAAAGCTGAAAGGAGACCTTCAAGCTGAAGTGAAAGAATGCTGATTAGTAACATGAAAATGTATGAAAATATACAACACACTGGTAAAGGTAAGTATATAGCCAAATTCAGACTATTCTAAAACTGTAATATGGGAGTGTGTTAACCACTTAACACTACTAATAAACACTAAATGACAGGCATATTAAAAATAACTATAGCTATAATAATTTGGTAATGAACACACAATATAGAAAGATGTAAATTGTGACATCAAAAAACATAAAAATGGGTGGAAATAAAAGGTAGAGTTTTTGTATGCAATCAAAGTTAAATTGTAATATAGTAGCCCCTATATGCCCCTGTAAAAACACTTACCATTAAAATGAACTTGTTAATGTCATAATAGATATGGGGTAACTAATAGATAGTAGTTTTAGTAACTAATAGATAGTTATTCAAACAAGATGTGAACGAGGTTTACTATATAAGACATGGTCTTAGGAATAAGGCTGATGCAAGGGAAGTTAAGTTTTCTCCTAGATCCTTTTTTTTTTTTTTTTGCCTGAATTATGTTGCTGAATTATTTTAATGTTTTGCAAGTGATACTTTGTTTAACCATTATGCATATCCTTGTTAATCTCATGTATGCATAACTATATGTGTGCCTTTGCATATTATTACATTCTGTTAGTGTTTAATCCTTCATCCTCCACAAATTACCATGCAGGTTTTATTTAATGTCTTGCTTGCTTAATCCCGATGCATTATTGATGCTGGACCTCATGGAAAATAGGGACAGTAGTATCCTGGCTGCAGCATGCAGGATTTCGTATCTTGAAGGGCTTGAAAATGCTGATTGCCCACTGATGTATTCCATAGATTCTGGGGGTCAGCATTGTTTTATCACCAGAGGTGATTAAGATAATGACCAAATTGCATTTGAAGTTCCCAAAGCATGAGCCCAATTCTTGAGCCACTCATAGCAACATTCCCTTCTGTCTGCCATGAAGGCTAGTACCATATCGAAGATGTTACCACTACTTTGATCTCAGTTTTATAACTGCTTAATGTGAAATGTGGTGGCTAAATGTGATGTTAGTTGGCTGCACTGGTAGGGGACTGTGGGAAATCTTACCTCTTTGAGAGGGATGGGATCTCATTATTGTTCCATAAACGTAATTACATATTAGGTCTTTGCATCACTTTGTCTGTTTCTTATATTTTTTTTTCTGCCATACTATCGTGGTTAGCACAAGGCTATATAATCAGGAAAATATCCTAAAATTATGCATATAAAGCTAGTTAACTGATTTAACAAGTTCTGAAATTCTTAAGATACAATCATAGATTTTCAAAAACAACAGAACATTGAGTCAAAGCATACATGTAACATGTGTTTCCATGGTAGGTTCATACGGTTGCTGAAAACTAAAAGATCACAGAACGTGCTAGGTATCTTAATTCCCCTCTAGTTTTAGAAACATTCTGTCAAATAAAGTATTCTTGAATCTGGGCGCATAAAGCAGATGTTCATTTATTTGGGTGTTGGAATAAAAAAGTAGGCAACATCGATCTGGCTGGGTGCTCAAAATGATCAAGAAAACCCTCTGCAGGGTGGCATGTTCAAGGGATTCTTTTAATGCTTCTGCTATTGGAGATGAAATGAGAGTTTACAACTACTTAGTTCCTTGTATAGACTTGAGTGTCTGAATAGCATCACATTCAGCTATTGTCCATCTCTTCTATCTCTTGTGGTTAGAATCCTTCTTATTTCTATCTTTGGAAAGTATTTATTCCCGTGGTACTCCAACAAAGCCTTTAAGTTTGCCAAACATAAACCTAGGTTGTTCCTTTGTTCTCACTCCTTCACACTAAGCTTAGAGGGGATCCCTTAACCTTCATCATCTGTCATCACAGGATCTTGGAAGCACCATGTACTTCTTTAACTACATTTATATGACATGAATAGTCATTTTGCAAATGCATTTAAAAATAAAAGATCTATTAACATTCAAATGCATGGCACAAACATACAGGACATACATAGTGCAAGAAGTTAAGGCTTATATGGAAAGCAACTACTGTGGTTAGTATAAAGCTATTTGAAACCTAGATGAAAATCAATACTGGTAATACTTTGTGATTCAGTTGTGCATTTGTTGAGGTGCAAAATAGTTTTTGGGTTCTTATAATGAAAGAGAAGCTTTTTCTCCTTAGGTTGTAAATGAGTTTTTATATCCATATTATTTTTTAAAGAAACATTATAACTCTTAGAAAAACTGCTATTTTAATGAACTATGTGAATCCAGCTTCCAAAAATACAAGAGAAAGGCAGACTAAAGCCAAGAACTATAATTAACTGCATGCTTATTTGCTAAAATAAATGTACAATTCTCATTTTTTCCCCTGAATGGAGTCACTGGGACTACTATCATTAGACTGCCATTACGGTCCTATCATTATAGAAATAATAAGAAACAAGCTCTGGAATCTGCTATTCTCTTCAATTTATGGGTAATTTGGTGGTAGAAGCAGAAGCAGAAGTTATTTTTAGATGTTCCGTAACTCTTACATAGCGATACCTGTGTATATTTGTAAATAAACATGATATCTGGTCATTTTGAATAGTGGCTTAAGGTAAAAATAATAATTTGCATGTGATTAACATGCTTTATCAGAGCATGTAACTTAACTTTGATTGCAAATTCAATTATTACTCAGTAGAAATGAGTTCACTATTTCTGTTTTTATAATTTTCTCATTTTTCTGTAATACTGAACACTATTTTGAGCATT
The DNA here is from genome assembly GCF_029215605.1 of Mirounga angustirostris. NCBI lineage: Eukaryota > Metazoa > Chordata > Mammalia > Carnivora > Phocidae > Mirounga > Mirounga angustirostris. The sequence goes on along the minus strand of NW_026991718.1, from coordinate 45,378,912 downwards.
TCTTACAAACTAATGATTTTTTAGGGTGTACCCTTTCTGCATCCTGCTGTTTCTGAAGCCTCTCTCTTTTGTCTTTCTTGCTTCTGATTCTACAGGCTTTGTCTTACATCCTATGGAAATACCCCTAAGTGTTGTATAATGCTAAAACCCCCTTACCAGCCCAGGCTTTTCTGCTGTATGCCTGTTCTTGGGTGACCCAGAGGCACAGCAAAATGTGAAAATCTTTATCATATGCTCCCCACTTAGTTGAGCTCCCCAGTGGCTCACGGGTCTCCAACAGACCAAGATAGAGTCTATCATACATAAATAAATACTTAAATATGCATGATTTTAAAATAAACCCCAAATATTCTAAAATAAACTAACATTATTCTGGCTCACTTGCTCTTCATTTATCCCTAATTGTTTCATATGTTTCAAAAAAAATAAATGACCATCTTTTTCTAATGTTGCTCACTAAAGATTGGATTGGCAGCCAGAGAGCTTATTGGTGATCTTGAAAAGAGGATTCCTAAGACACAGTGGGGGCAAAGCTAGACTGATGAGACTTTAAGATAGAGTGAGACGTAAGAAAGTATGGATAACAAAAACATTGAACAGTTAGAGTAATTTTACTATGAAAAAGGACATAATATTAAGAAACCAACTGATAAATGAAGGGGGTAAATTGGAGGGGGAGACGAACCATGAGAGACTATGGACTCGGAGAAACAAACTGAGGGTTCTAGAGGGGAGGGGGATGGGAGGAGGGGTTAGCCTGGTGATGGGTATTAAAGAGGGCATGTACTGAATGGAGCACTGGGTGTTATGTGCAAACAATGAATCATGGAACACTACATCAAAAACTAATGATGTAATGTATGGTGATTAACATAACATAATAAAAAAAATGTGCATGCCTCCCCCCCCGCAAAAAAAAAACGACTGATAAAGAATCTAGGTTCGGAAGAGATTTTTTTCTTTAAGATTGTAAATATTACAGCTATTATTGTACTGATTGTATTGAAATTGTATTGAAATGTATTGAAATGAGAAAGCAGAAAGGTAAAAAATAGATTATACCATAGAGAGGGGTGTTAATTGCAGAGGAAATGCAATTTAGTGAGTATATGGAGGGATTAGATTTAGGGTTCAGAAGATGTCATTGTAAGGGGAAGGAAGGCTGTGGATATGAGCTTAGAAAAAATATTTTAGAAGATGTTATGGAGAAAGATGAATACACCTAGTATGGGAATACACATAGGCAACAGACTGTCAACAAATGGTAGATACATGGATTGGAAGCTGCCATGGGAATGACATATTAAGGTAGTGGGGTTACTAAAGGAAGGTAAAAGGTAGTGATCAGGAAGCAGATGATGAGATTTTCGAGGTGATCTCATTTTAGAAATGTTTAGGTCAAGGGAATGTGTGGTTAAGGGGAGGGCAGATCATTAAAAAATTGGTAACTCAGGAAAATTAGGGGTGACGCTGATGATGGAGTGTGCCAAAAGGATGGTAAGAAAAGTTAAGAAGAGAAAGAGTGAACTAGTACTGATAATCACCCATCTATAAAGGAGAATGACCTTGTTGATAACCTCAAAGAATTAGATGGGTTTTAGGAAGAGGCAGGAAGAGGCCATCTAGAACAAGAAGGGCAACTGCCCCACTTCTGGACTTATATTTGGAGTGTAAGTAAAAAAAAAGTAATTATTTTCTTGAGACAGTCATAAAACAGCAACAACAGTGTAGCAACAGAAAGCAAACTTTCAGAGCTGGGGCTACAGATATAGATTGTTTTGACCATAAACCACAAATTGGTATTCATGAGAGGTTAGAGATGGAGTCAGATGATGAACTATCAAGAGCCACAGGTAAAAACAGTCTGGATAAAAGTAGAAGCCAGGAGGATTTTTCTTCCTGGGGAACTTGAGATGATCAGAAATATACTTTGTGATGGCATTGGCTAGTCCAGAGAGCATCTTGAGGGCCATGATTAATTAATGATAAATACGGCCTACTTTTTTTTTTTTTTTTCCAGGTTATAGTGATTGTGTTGGCAATGTTGGGGTAGGGGTGGCATTTGCTTCTATGTTTTGCTCACCTGTTTCCCAAATGGCAAGACAGTATCTGACTCCTTAAGCTGAAATGAGGAAAGAGGAAGAGTTAGAAAGTAGTAGTACGTTTATTTCATTGACACTCTTGTAACTTGGCTTCTTCACGTTCTATGAGTTAAGATTTTTAATAGAATGCTTTTTTGGATTCCTTGGAGACACTGCTCCCTTGTAACAATTACCCTTCTACAATACCCTTGACTTGAGTTAATGTACTTTATTGAACCAGTGGCTCGTCCCTACTTTATCAGTACACATCTAGATTCTTCTCTAGCAAAACTTATTTCTACCTCTCTGTTGTCCTTTTGTTCACAATCTAAGGTATTTTCATATTAGCCCCCTTTCATTCATGTTCCACACACACTTTTTGCTCTGTAAATTCTAGGAGCACAACTTAATCTTTACATAACAGCCACTTGCTCATCTACCTCTTTGCCAAAGCAGATAGTTTAAGTCTCATCCTCTAGATTTTCCAGATAGGATTAACATGTCAACTTACCAACTCCTCCACTTTAAGTAAACTCCTTTGAATATCACTGAATTCCCCACTGGAAGTACCCTCCCTGGGCTTAAGGTGGGAGACGGAACTCTATCCCATATACACATACACCCTCCTTGGGAACAGTGGTATTGATAGTACAACAGCTACCTTCTACAGAGAAATCCCCTCCATACATATTTACCTTCCAACAGCCTGACCCTTTTATATATATTCAGTGTTGCTAGTGCATTCTAGGGTCATAAAGCAAATTAAAAACTCAACTATCCCATTTCTTCATGCTTGCATCCTATGAGATGGAGAGATTATTTTATAAAGAATACTTATATTACTTAAAATGGGGTTTTCAATGATCAGTCTGGTGCAGAGGCAGACTAGCACTGTGAAGTGGCATATGAAAAGAAAAAGAGATTACTCATACTCTCAAGTCCTAGAAGAGGGAGGCGTGGCACACCACACAGGAAGCAACATGTGAGGAGCACCAGAGGAGTGGGCTTAACCAAGCAGATGCGGAGCTGAGACAGTGAGGACTCATGAGGGTCAGGGTGGAGTACTTGAGCAAAAGGCCTGATGGGATTTTGCTGATGTGGTTGACTATCATTAAGTCACAGTCCAGGCAGGGCAGGAAGGGGAATTTGTGGCAGGGTCCAGCTTTATCATACTGGTGCACCCGGTTGCCTAAGCAAGGTGCTCAAAGCCTATTTGTGGGAATGCTGAGGCATTAGAAAACTATAAAGTTTAAAAAAAATTTACAATACAGAGGTGCAAATTTCTACAGAAATTCACAGCCTGATGAACTGATTCAGCTTCAAATCCATAATCAAAATTTCTAAATCTGTCAAACCGGTGACTTCCCTGGTCAACTTACTCTGTTACTCTCCACAATGGTCATTTTATTCCTCAAATCTGTCTTCTACCCTTTTTATATTTTTTCCTCATCTCATTTTAAACTAAAAGAACCATCCTCTTTCTAAGAGTAATCATTTCACTGTCATTTAAGATATGTAATATATAATCTCTTGCTTGTTTATCCTCTACTTTTCAACATGGCCAGTCACACTGGTTTGAAAACATATTCTTAGTTAACCAAAGCAACTTTATTCCACTGATTACCTCCATCCAGTTACACATACATGTCTCTCTTAGCCACGCTACATAAAAAACCTTATCAACATTACAACTTTATTATTTTCACTCACATTTTACTGTACTATGACTCCTGGTCCATCAGTTTATTGAATAAGACTTTTCTAAAGTCACTAATCACCAGGACTTGTCTTTAGGAACGAAGAATTATTATGTCCATTGTAGTTGCTAAAATAACAAAGTACTTCTGCTGTGAGACACACCCTCATCCAATCTTCTCCCCTTCATCCCATCAGCACTAGCTTCACCTTATGCAGCCCCTTTGCCAAACTCTCCAAGAACCTGTAACTAAAAGATTGTTTGTCATAAGGAGGTACGTAGGGCCCTGCTTTAGTTTTACAACCAGCATCTGATCAGTCATTGATACGTTATATAATTGTTAATTGTTTGGCGTATATTTTCTACCAATGACCTTTATTTTATAAATGCAAAAAATATTTTTCTCAATGCACACTTTTTTTTTTAATTTACAGTAACATAGTTCTCATGGCTCCCTTCTTGAAAATATCTTTTTCCTTGAATATCATGACTCAGTATATTCCTGATTTTCCACTTTATATTCTTGGTTCTTCTCTTTTTATCTAGAGGGTTCAACTTTTTATTTTTTTAAACTTTATATGGCAACATTAGGCCTTTTCCTCTTTTAACTTTCTGGCTTCCTAGGCAATTATATATATGTATATCTGTAGTTCAGTGATCACATACAAATGATAACTCACAAATTTATATCTTCAGTCCAGCAACCTCACTGAAGTTTCAGCCCTGTATATTCAATGGTTTTATTAAAATTTTCACCTGGTTGTCTTAAAAAGAACTCATACCATCTTGTCCAAGACAGGACTCATGATTTCTTCTCAGAAATATGTTCTAATTAGTGAATTATCCAACTCATTCAAGAAATGAGCATTGATTCCTTTCTTGATATCTTCTCCCTTCCACCCATACCTTGAATCTCTCTTCAGTCTGTTCACTCTTTTTAATTCCCCTCATTTTACCTAAATCTAAGAAGCCTATATTTTGTTCTTAGACTATTTCTCTGTAATTTTCCAACTGGTCTAATTACTCCACTTCCCACTGTTTGCCACACAACATCAAACTCCAAAATCAGCAAAATCTGACCATGTCAACATTCCAAAGACTCCTTATTGCTCTTCAGTTAAGGACAATATCATTATATCAACTCATATATTTAGCCCTACCTTTTCACTAGCCTTAAATTACTCCTTGCTCACCTTCATGGTCATCACCATAGGCATACTTACCTCTTATAACTTCGTGTTCCCTTATGCTAAAGGACCATTACGCATACTATTCTCACTCCTGGAAATGATCTTTCACACAATCATTCCAAACTCCATGCAAGTGATTTGCCTAGCTAATTCCCATCTATCTTTCAGGCCTCAGGTCAATTATCTGTGAATTCTTAAAGTCCATTACATTAGCTTAATTTCCTAATACCATGTAATTCTCCTACATCACAATTATCAAGTTATACTTTTATAATAATTTAGGCTTTTGTATGCATGTAGATAGACATTCAATAGCTAAATTCACAGTATAAAATGGTAATAAGTACATATACTGTATAGTACTAAAAATGGTAAGGGATAGTATCCTGTGACTAAACCCACAAGTATTCAGTCCAAGTTGGATTAGGGAAGGATATATATTCCTACAATCTAGGTATCAGTTCAGATAAAATTTTGCAAATGAATAAATTATAGAGCCCAAATTACCAATCAATAAATAAGAAAAGAAGGGAAGAATGAAGGAAAGAAGGAGTTCAAGGAATTTTAGGACTCTTGAGATTAAGATACATTGGATAAGCATTCAAATTTGTACATCTATATATTGTAATTTATTATTTTTCTGAAATAGTATGAAAAACAAGAGAACTGAAAGATGCATTTAAAAATTATTTACAACCCAATTTTGAGGCCAATTTATATGTGCAGTTGATTTGCATTTTTAACTTTAATCCTATAATAGTCCTTTGCCATAATATAATCAAGTTAATAAAAGTAGAAAATTACATATGATATACATTCTCTCTCACCATTTATAACATCTCTGAAAGTATTTCTGAAATGGAATATTTTATATTTAATGTTCTTATTATTAGAAGGGCTTAGAGTATTCTAATGGATTTAGATTTAATTTACTTCATCACATTCTTTTTCCTATCCATGAGAAATAATATTTTATACAATTTTGATTCTTTCACTGATTTGTTAATATTTTGAACTAAGTGAATTCATGGAAAGTGGTTAAAGAGTTCAATATGTCTTACTGAGGTATAATCTTTCATAGTATAATAATTAGGCCATTATTGTAAAAGTATGAAATAGTCAAGCATTGTTTTTAGTAAAGACATCATTCTACAAGGCATGTTAGTGATGGCAACCTGTATTAAGATCACGTCAATTTTTCATACATCCTTACAGAATTCTGAAATCACTCTTATTGCTTACAAATTTATTACAAAACACAATGACTTACAAAAAAATAAAGATGGCTATAGTCATTATGTGGTAAAGAAATGCTCCTCAACAAATAGGTAGTGAAAATAATTAAGTTTAACTAAAGGAAAACAAATTTTTTAAAAGGTTTTGAATTGACTTGAGAAACAGGATTTTATGATTATTTATTTAGTAAAGTATATACATATACTTCATCTTCATAGTGGTTCATATAAGATTTTGCCAAGAAATAACTTGGAGAGCCAAAAAAAAAAAAATCAAAAAGGGAGAAAAGAAAGAAGGAAACTGACATTATACAAAAAAAAATTGATTATTATTTAGAGCAAACATCTATATGGACTAAATATTTGAATTGTGATTCCCACATCCTACTCAAAACCCTATACATTTAAGCTTTTATCTGCAAGTACAAGAAATAATAGAAAAAATATTTAATGAATCAAGAGCTCAAAAGAAGAAAATAGCATTAGAAATTTAAAGTCATTAACAGTTGCAGTCAGGAAAAAAGAAAAAAAAATAATTTACAATAATTAAGTAAGTCCTTGGTAGGACATAGAGATTATGAACAACAATCAGTTCAATAACTTTGGGTAGGGAAAAAATTTGTGAGCACAAACCTTGTTTAGATAAAAAACAAACAAACAAAAAACCCCAAAAAACTACTAACCTCTTTAAAAGAGTGAGTGGCCTATTAAGCAGAGTAGTTACTCCAGAAAATTGACTTAACCAGAGAATTCTTCCGAAAATAAAAGGAAAAGTTTAAATTAATGAATGTTATGGAAAAATTCAAGATAATTGATATACTTAACGTAAGGATTCTAGAAGGAGAAAACAACAAGTAAAAGTAAATTAATGGAAAAAATAGACACTTTTCATCTGAGTTAAAAATAGAAGCTCATCAACTCCCAGAAAAATTAATAAAATGAGAAAAAGGGAAAAGAGTCATTCTAAAAACATGTAATTCTCTTCAAAAATGTTTTTAGAATATGGAGCATACATTGATCCAATCCATTGTCTGACAAATAGGGAGCTTAAGAAACATATTTAAGGGCATTCGGCAGTCCTTAGAAAGTACCAGAAATAAAAGTAAAGACTAATGATTACACTGCCTTACACATAAGAAAATTATATAATAATGATAATAAATCTCTTTTATAGAACATTTCTTCACTAAGTGCAGACTGTCATTACAAAAATTATTTGTTCTCTTATGATCATTATAGTAGGAGAAAGTCATTACTTCCACCACTATCACCAATTGAAAAGAAAGGTCAAGTGAACTGTTGAAAGATTGGCAGTGGCACTGAAAATAAAAGCAAGAACTTTTAAAACTAAATTTCAATCACTATACTTAAAATGAGAAATAAGACTCTGAATAAGGAAAACTCTGGATTTTTGTTATGAAGTGATTCATCAAGGAGACAGAGAAGGGTCTAGTCAATAATTTAAGTATATCCAAAGGTATTTTTTTTAAACAAAGGATCTAAAATAATAACAAATTTTTAAAAAAGCTTAAATTTTATAAAATATTCATAGTGGTATAATCTCAAAATTTTTCAATTGAATTATATATTTTCTCACTCTGGATCCATATAAAATAGCTAGCAATCTTGGTATGGACTCAGCCTCATCTTTATTATGGTTAGATCTCTGTGGCAATTCAGGAATCTCCATAGATTTAGCTCATTTGATCTGCAACCACCATAAATTTTACAAAAGTAACAATCTTTATTTTACATGGTAAATACCTGCCTCATTTCTAATTTTTATACTGTAAATCCTTCTATTTAATTGCTTACATGATGAAAATAATACAAAACTTGAATTAAAACACAATCAAAGAGGGGCCCCTGTGTGGCTCAGTTGGTTAAGCAGCTGACTCTTGATTTTGGTCCAGGTCATGATCTCAGGGTCCTGGGATTGAGCCCCAAGTTGGGCTCCATGCTCAGCACAGAGTCTGCTTGAGGATCCTCTCTCCCTCTCCTTCTGCCCCTCCCCCTGCTCTCTCTCTCTCTGGCAGTCTTTCTCTCCCTAAAATAAATGAGTATACATCTTTAAAAAAAAAAAAAAAAACATACAAAGAGATAGACTTCTTCATATGGTCAGATGGGCATTATAAATACATAAAATGAAAACTTTTTTTAAAGCAGTTTATTCATTTATTTGGGAGAGAGAGAGAGCAAGCATGAGCTGGTGGGGGGGAGGGAGGGGCAGAGGGAGAGAGAGAAGCAGACCCCCACTGAGCAGGGAACCAGACGAGGGGCTCGATCCCAGGACTCAGATCATGACCTGAACCGAAGGCAGATGCTTAACCAACTGAGCTACCCAGGAGTCTCCATAATATGAGAATTTCTTAAGCATTATTGCTTTATGGATATTGCATAAGAGGCCACCATGCATATAAGCAGGCATTTACCAAAAGACAACAACAAAAAAACCCTCATAATCTTCAAAATCATTTATCTTACTCTGTTATTATTTAAGATAGTTTCTAAGTATCAAATTAAAAATTACATGAATTAATATTAATTAATTATTGAAATTTAAAGATTGTCTCTCATAGTGAACTATCTAAGCATGGGTGTGATCCAACTTTTAGGAATTTGGAGAACAGCCAGGAAGATGAAGTGAGCAGTCAGATGTTGATTTGTTCAGGGGCAGGGAAATAGGTATAATAAGATGATTAAAAGAGCACCATGTTTAAAGCATAATTGTAATGTAAAATATATATACATGTACATATACGGCTCTTAATCTTTTCAAAATGTTAAGTTTAAAAGCTGACAAGCAACCTATTAGGAGAAAGCTATAAACAGGGATACTTCTATAGTATCCTAGGAAAAACAAAGCATGGCTTAGTCATCTTCCATAAAAGACTGACTAGCCATAAAATATTGGGGAAATGACTACAGAGCTTTGAGACAAAAATATCATAATTCTATAATTTTATTACCACAAAACTTCTTATGTGTGCAGTCAAAGCATAGTAACACTGAGATTCTCAAAGAATCAAAAGGTATTGTAGTTATACGTCTGTGCCAAATGATGAGCACCAGGTGCTGTAAGGAAGTGTTGCATCACTATATTGTACACTTGAAACTAATATTACACTCTATGTGAACTAACTGGAATTTAAATAAAAACTTTTAGAAAGTACTAAAACCAAAGGATAAATCTAAATAGAAATGTAAGAAGTAAGATATTGCTATATGAAAACTATACTAATGAGTATTAAGAATCCACAGGTAGGCGGGCGCCTGGGTGGCTCAGTTGGTTAAGCGACTGCCTTCAGCTCAGGTCATGATCCTGGAGTCCCGGGATCGAGTCCCGCATCGGGCTCCCTGCTCAGCAGGGAGTCTGCTTCTCCCTCTGACCCTCCTCCCTCTCATGCTCTCTGTCTCTCATTCTGTCTCAAATAAATAAAAATAAAAATCTTTAAAGAATCCACAGGTAGGCAAAATAAGGCTCAATCTACTTTGAAAACATCATTTCAAAGCAAATACTAATGAAAATGATTCATGAAAATAATTTTTTCAATGTAATGGATTTGATTTTGTAAATGTATAGTACCATATGTTAATGTATATTAATATGATTATATTCTTAATAAAAGCAATATAAGAGAAAATGTGTAAAAATGTTGAACAAAAATAATGTCTAATTTTCTTACCTTTAAATGGAAAATATTTAATAGTGTATTTTATCAATGATAAGTTTTTAAACTTTCAAATAAAATATAAAATTATAATGGAAAATAGAAGAAAATATAAGATTAAATCAAATTCAATTTTAAAGGGAAAATAGTTTGTATGGAAAAATCATGAGGTAAAGTTTCAAATCTTCTAGAAAAAAATAAAGATAATTAGGATTAGAATAAAAATATATAAAATTCACCACAAAGTAAAAAATAACTCCTTGTCGATTAAGAAATGCACAATAGAGTAGACAAAAATAATAACATAAACAAAACTCCCAGATATAGGGCAACAACAGAAAAACCAAAACTAAAATTCAGAGAAGAACATGCTCTTGAATCAAAGGAAGTCCTAAACACATATGTTAAAATTGTTCAACACGTTCATGTCAAAATTGGTGAAAAAATACCTCTGCCTAGATAATTTGGGATCGAAGAAGATGGAGCCACTATAATAATGAATCTGTGTGATGAGAGAGTTTTTCAAAATGATGAATGGAAAATAAATCACTCTAACCTTAAAATTATTCATCTGGCCAAATTAGCAGTTATGAGAGTGGTAACTAAATATACATAGACATAAAAGGACTCAGAAAATTGACAACCAGGCAACTTTGAGGAGAGAATTGTTCAAGGATGTACTTTGGTCAAGTCCGCTTGTTGGTCTGCAAACTGGCTGTGTACACAGAGGCAAGGAGAGGCTGAAGAAAGGGGCAGGCCACTCCAGATTGGTAGGTGGAAGGTTTATTTTTTTTCTTTTTCTTTTCTTTTCTTTTTCTCTCTTTCCTTTTTTTTTCTTTTCTTTCTTTCCTTTCTTTTCTTTAAATTTTTATTAAATTCTAGTTAGTGAACAAATAGTGTAATATTGGTTTCAGGAGTTGAATTTAGTGATTCATTGCTTACATAAAACACCCAGGGCTCATCACAACAACTGCCCTCCTTAATACCCATCATCCACCTAGCCCCCTGCCTGGTAGGTGGCAGGTTTAATAAGCAAAGGAACTTACCAGTGAGGCTTGTCTTGGGTGGCGGCAAGATGAGTAGATCCCTGCATTTGCTTGCCAGAATCTTTAAAGTTTATAACAAAGGCCTTAAGGATTCAATCATGTATATAGTCTGGATGGTCACAACAACACATCGGAATCTCGAGGTTGTATCCTTAGGTCGGCTTCAAGTTTGGGGAAGGCAAGTGGAATGCACATTCTAAGTACAAGTAATGGGGTGAGGTGTCTCAGATTGCCTGGGTCCAGCTAGAGGGCTGCTCACTGGTCATCTCCTCTTGATGACCTCTTCCAATGCTGCTCCACTTCAGGTACTAGTAGTGAGAAGCAAGAAGAAAAGGAAGAGTTAACTATGTCTTAGATATTTAAAACATTATTTTAAAAACTGTGTACAGTATGATTGACATTTTGAGTGTATTATTAATGATACATTTCTGGAAGTCTCTATTAAAGGAATAAAATTATTTGATTATGGGTTTGTGGGTAATTTTTTCTGTTTTTAAGTTTAATATCCTATTTTATTTACTAGGGATTTTTAAAAATTTAATTATAAAGTTGAGATCATTTTAAATGCATAGAGATTGGATTGGTTTTTCTAACAGAAAAAAAGTCATTTTAAGACACTGTAAACAACACAATAGCCTTAATATAGAGGGTAATTATATTATTTACAGTTTTGACAAATAAAGTAAAATTATTTTATTAATAATTACATCAATATATGTCTAAAGTCCATAAAACAAAATTATGGGCATAATTTGACTCTAGAAGAAAAGCAACACATACATATATGCATATAACTAATACCCAGGAACTATGTATAAGAAAATGTTTAATTTTTCAGGGTGCCTGGCTGGCTCAGTCAGTTGGACCTCTGACTTTTGATTTCAGCCCAAGTCATGATCCTGACTTGGCTCCTGGGATGGAGCCCTGCATTGTCAGGCTCCGTGTGTTTGGTGGGGAGTCTTCTTAGGATAGTCTCTCCCCTTCCCCGCGTGCTCTCTCTCTCTCTCAAATAAATAAATCTTAAAAAAAAAAAGGAAAATGTTTAATTTTTAGTTTGTTACATTACAGTAAAATTTGAATACATTTCTAAATTATTTGATTTGATTTGCATTTCTCTATTATGAAATATTTGATACATACAAGTTATTCATTAGTATAATTGTAAAATGTATATCCATTAGTCACCACCCAAACTAAGAAATAGAATATGACATTTCCAATATATTTACCCTCGACTTTTTAATGCTACTAAAATTAAAACTGATACAACCACTTTTTATAGTACTAGGTATTTCTTTCTGGTATTTCTTTTTCCATGTGTTTATTTTCAATAATTTTTTATAACATTTTTAAAACACTTCTCTTGGAAATATCCTAGGGCTATTTCCTCCCCAATATCTGTGCATTTATGTCTTTTAATAGGGAAATTGACTCAATTTAGGTTTACCTATATGTATTATTGAGTTCTTTGTTTATTACTCTTTTTTGTATCCCACATAGAACTTTGTGCATTTATTTCCATTGTGCTGAGTAACTTTATTTTATTTTTCTTTCAGATTTATTTTACAAATGTTAAAAATTCATTCCTCAGTCTTTACATCACTGAAGATAATTTCATTTTTTTCAATTTTGCATGATATTTTGGCTATAGGTAGAATTTAAAATTCAAAATGACTTTCCTACAAAACATGAAATTCAAGAAGTGTCTTCTTGAATACACTTTTGCAAATAAATTATCTAATAAAATGTGTTTATTGGTGTTTTTGTTAATAATTATTTTTCAAAATTTATAAATCTTCTAAGTATATTTTTCATTATATATGTTCCTACTATGTATCAGGAAAATGGTCCTTTTTGTCCCCCTGCTTTTCATTTCAAGTATGTGTATTTTATTCCATCTCTGAAAAATGTTTCTCTATTTAATGTATTACGTAGCCTCTCTTTTGACTTTGTTCACTTTTATAAAAAATACCACCAGACAAATCTTAGAACTTCTGGATAATTTAATAATTAAAAAAAAAGTTATTTTGTACCAAGAGAATATAATAATCATGAACCTTTTTTAACCAAAAAAATCAGGTTTCAAAATATGTAAGGATAAAGAAATAGCACTGGAACAATTAGATATCTCCATGTAAAAAACGTGAATCCAGACATAACTTTTGCACCCTTCACAAAAATTAACTCAAAAGGCATCATAGACTTAAATGTAAAACTATAAATTCCTAGAACATAACAGGGGAAAATCTAGATAACCTTGATTATGGTGATTTTCTTAGAGAGACAGCATGAAAAGCATGATCAATGAAAGAAATAATTCATAAGTTAAACTTCTTTAAAATTAAAAAATTTCCTCTACAAAAATTGTCAATAGAATGAAAAGACAAGCCATAGTCTGGGAGGATAGATTTGCAAAAGACATCCAATAAAGAACTGCTATCCAAAACATATCAACAATTCTTAAAACTTAATAATAAGAAAACAAACAACATGATTTAAAAATGACCAAAAAGCCTGAATGAACACCTCACCGAAGAAGATAACAGATGTTGAGTAAGCATATGAAAATATATTCAACACCATATGTTATTAGGGAAGTGCACATTTAAAAAAAATGAGATACCACTACACACCTATTAGAATGGCCAGAATCAAAGCTGTAGTGATCAAAATAATATGGTACATGCACAAAAATAGACACACAGATTAACAGAACAGAATAGAAAATCCAGAAGTGAACCCCTAACTATATGGTCAGTTAATCTTCAACAAAGCAGGCAAGAATATCCAATGGGAAAAAGACAGTCTCTTCAACAAATGGTGTTAGGAAAACTGGGCAGCAACATGCAAAAGAATGAAACTGGGTCACTTTCTTATATCATACACAAAAAATAAATTCAAGGTGGATTAATGACCTAAATGTGAGACAGGAAACCATTAAAACCCCAGAGGAAAACAACAGGCAGTAACCTCTTTGACATCGGCCATAGAAACTTCTTACTAATGTGTCTCCTGAGGTGAGGGAAACAAAAGCAAAAATAAACTATAGGGACTTCATCAAGATAAAAAGCTTCTGCACAGCAAAGGAAACAATCAACGAAATTAAAAGGCAACCTAAAGAATAGGAGATAACATAACTGATCAAAAATATATAAAGAACTTATAAAACTCAATACCCCAAAACTGAATAATCCAATTAAAATGGGCTGAAGACATGAATAGACATTTTTCCAAAGAAGACATCCAGATGTCTAACAGACACATGAAAAGATGCTCAGCATCTCTGATTATCAGGGAAATACAAATCAAAACCACAATGAGATATTGCCTCACACTTATCAGAATGACTAAAATCAACAGCACAAGAAACAATAGGTGTTAATGAGGATGGGAGAAAGGAGAACCCCCTGGCACTGTTGGTGGGAATGCAAATTGATGCAGCACTCTGGAAAAGAGTATGGAGTTGCTCAAAAAGTTAAAAATAGAACTACCCTATGATCCAGCAATTGTACTACTAGGTATTTCTTCAAAGACTACAAAAATACTAATTCAAAGGGATATGTACACCTGATGTTTAGAGCAGCATTCTACAGCAGCAAAATTATGGAAACAGTCCAAGTGTCCATTGAATGATGAATGGATAAGGAGATTGTGGCATATATATGTGTGTATACACACACACAGACACACACAATGGAATATTACTTAGCCATAAAATGGATGAAATCTTGGCATTCACAACAACATGGATGGAGCTAGACAGTATTATGCTAAGAGAAAGAAGTCAGCCAGAAAAAGACACATATGATTTTACTCATATATGGAATTTAAGAAACAAAACAACAAACAAAAAGAGCAAAGGGGGAAAAAAAGAGCGAGAGGCAAACCAAGAAACAGACTCTTTTTTTTTTCTTTTTTTTTTTTATTTTAAATTTTTTATTCTTATGTTAATCCCCATACATTACATCATTAGTTTTAGATGAAGTGTTCCATGATTCATTGTTTGTGCACAACACCCAGTGCTCCATGCAGAATGTGCCCTCCTCAATACCCACCACCAGGCTAACCCATCCTCCCACCCCCCTCCCCTCTAGAACCCTGTTTGTTTTTCAGAGTCCATCGTCTCTCATGGTTCGTCTACCCCTCCGATTTCCCCCGCTTCATTCTTCCCCTCCCGCTACCTTCTTCTTCTTCTCAAGAAACAGACTCTTAACAACAGAGAACAAACTGATGGTTACCAGAGGCGAAGTGACTGGGGGGATGATTTAAATAAGTGACGGGGATTAAGCAGTGCACTTGTGATGAGCACCAGGTGTTGTATGGAAGTGCTGAATTACTATATTGTACACCTGAAACTATATTACACTGTATGTTAACTAACTGAAATTTAAATAAAAACTTAAAAAATAAAACAATAACACCAAATGCTGCCAAAGATGTAGAGCAATGGGAACTCCCATTCATTGCTGGTGAAAATCCAAAATGGTTAACCAATTTGGAAGACAGTTGGTAGCTTCTTACAAAACTAAATATACCCTTACCATGTGATCCTGCTATCACATTCCTTGGAATTTACCCAAAAGAGTTGAAAACTTATGTCCACACAAACATCTGCCCATGGATATTTACAACAACTTTATTCATAATTGCTGCAACTTGAAAGCAACCTGATGTCCTTCAGTAGGTAAATGGATAAATAAACTGTGGTACATCCAAACAATGTAATATTATTCAGCATTAAAAGAAATGAGCTATGAAGCCATGTAAAGGCTACATATTGTATGATTTCAACTATATGACATTCTGGAAAAGGCAAAAGTATAGAAACAATAAAATGATCAACAGTTGCCAGGGATTATGAAGGAGGGAGGACTGAATAGGTGGAGTGTAGAGGATTTTTAGGGCAGTGAAACAGTTGTGTATCACACTATAACGGTAGATGTGTATCATTATACACTTGTCCAAACCCATAGAATGTACAACACCAAGAATAAAATCTAAGGGAACTATGGATTCTGGGTGATTACGATGTGTTAATGTAGATTCATTGGTTGTAATAAATGTGCCACTGCAGTAAGAGAGGCAATTCCCTGTAATTTTTGCTCAAATTGCTATGAACCCAAAATTGCTACACACACATACAGAGGTGTTTTTCATACCATGTCTTCCCTGCTGGGCCCTGTAGAACGTCCAAGATCCTGTGACATGTGGGCTCCTCTAGGGAGAATGATTTTAGTAGCCATGACTTGGTCCTCTCTGTCTCCCCCCACACACACACACGTACACACACATGTACACACACATATGTATATCTTCTGTATATTCAACAACAGAAAACAAATCCTTTAAAACTTTTCAGATGAATTAGACCAAAAAAAAAGCATATAGAGGATATTATGAGTTTACAACATATGTCTAACAATTTATAACCTTCACAGGAAGTACATTTATAACAATGACAATAATTAACTCTGTAGTAAGTCACAAAAGAAATCACCAATTTCACAATGCAAAAATCATACAATCCTCATAAAGCTAAATAGGTAAGATAAAACTTAAACAACATAAATAGCCAATATCCTAGCTAATTGAAATGTATCAATATCCTTTATAAAAGTAAATAGAAACCATGCCCATTATTATCAAAACCACTAATGTGCTTTCATTTTTATTCTATTCACCTCTCCTTCTGCACTACATAGATAATTCTGAGATTTAAAAATTAAAAACCTCTTTTGCTTTTCTTTATAATTTCTTGAACACCTGCATGTATCAATAAAACAGTGTTGTGGAGCACCTGGGTGGCTCAGTCAGTTGGGTGTCCGACTCTTGATTTAGGCTCAGGTCATGATCTCAGAGTCCTGAGATAGAGCCCCACCTTGAGCTTCCCACTCAACATGGAATCTGCTTTAGATTCTCTCTCCCTCTGCCTCTTCCCTGTTCATGCTCTCTTACCTTTCTATATAACTTCCTCTGAAATGTCTTTTATTAAAATCTTTTGATTTTATGAATAACTAATTTTTTGTATAAACCTAAATTTAAAAAATATCCAATTTATCTGTTTTTCAAACAGTAGGTATTTGAGTTATTTATAATCTTGATCATTATAAACAATGATGTTAGGAACATACTTGTGTAAGTATCTTGGTGTACACAAAATGCAGACAAGAAAAAGTCAAAGGTAAACTAGTACAGAAATTGCTAGAGTTTAGTGTGTGCACACTTTTAATCTTATAAGAATATAATAATGTTTCCAAAATTCATTCTTTCAAGTTATACTTTGAGCAATAATTTTTTGTTTTGATATTCTTCCATTATTTAAATTTATAGACTTAAATTTTTGCTATCTTAATGGGTGTAAAATATCATTTTTTGTGGTTAAATTACATTTTCCTGGTTATCAATGCTATCAGGTAAATTTTCACTGATACTGATCATCATTTCACATGTTTATTCATAAGTAGTTCACATTTTCTTAAATGCCTATTTTTGTTTCTTGCCTATATTTCTCTTAGGTTCTATTATTTTTTTTAATTTGTAAGAGATTATATGCATGCAGGTATATGTTTGTATGTTTTAAATAATAAAATTTTGATTATCTATGTGGCATTTATCAAATCCCAGTGTCATAACTTTTTTTATAAACTTTTATTTAAATTAAATTTAGTTAACATACAGTGTATTATTAGCTTCAGGGTAGAATTTAGTGATTCATCAGCTGCATATAACACCCAGTGTTCATTACATCAAGGGCCCTCCCATCCAAGTACTATGCCCATCACTCAATTACCCCATCCCCCCACCAACCTCCCCTCCAGTGTCATAACTTTTGTGTTTCCTTCTGGTATCTTTGAATAAACTTTGGATAAAGTTTTATTATATTGTAGTCAAATGTACCTTTCTCTTTTCATTATGGTTATCTTATTTTGTGTCTTAAATAATAAATTATTTTCTATAATCAAGTTTTCTTAATTTTCTTTTTTTTCTTAATTTTCTTATAAACAATTATTTTGTTTGGCATTTATATATTTTCTCTGCTTAGAATTGTTTTGTTTATTATGTGGGGGCATGAATCAATTTTTTATATTGTTTATATAGAGAGAACAGATTATACCATAATTTTAATAAATAGTCATTTCTTTTCTCCTTAAGCTCCCATACTACTTGTGATCCATAGGTTCACATTTGTGTGAGCATTTTTCTAGGCTCTCTGCTGAGTGCCACTGGCCAATTTATTCATGCCTGGATTTCACATTCACCTGATCTTCAAGAGTCTATTGACTGTTATTGGCCCTGTCTTCTTGCAGATAAAAAATTTGAGAGTAAGTTTGTTAAGTTCCATTCAAACCTCTGCCAGAATTTAATGATAGAGCATTGAATCTATGGATCATTTTGATGAGAGTTTACATTGTTAAAATATCAACTTTCCATATCCATTAAGAAGTTAAATTTCTACAATTACTTATGTCTTTTTTAATGCATTCCATCATAGTTATATAATTTTTCTCTCCAATAGTATACAAATATTTTATTTGGTGAATTTCTTGTTTTCTGATTTTT
Organism: Mirounga angustirostris; assembly: GCF_029215605.1. NCBI lineage: Eukaryota > Metazoa > Chordata > Mammalia > Carnivora > Phocidae > Mirounga > Mirounga angustirostris. The sequence goes on along the minus strand of NW_026991718.1, from coordinate 45,360,433 downwards.
GTGTGGTTGAAATTTTATCTTCTTATTGCATTTTCTAACACTTGGTTTCTAAGCATATAAATACAAGTGATATTTAATAGTGGGTCACTGCTCTTTTTATCTCTTTTTATATTATTATCTTTAAAATTTTAGTTTATTTCTTTCCAATTCTTATAAATATTACATTTGATTTTGTTTCCTACTGAGTGCTTTAGGACCTCCCCTACAATGATGAATAGGAGAGGTCATAGTAGATATCCTTATCTTGTTTCGGATTTTAAAGGTAGTTTTTACATTTCCATATTGATCACAATAAGATGTACTTCGGGATTTTTTCAGATATCCTTTATCAGGATAAGGAAGTTCTTTTCTACTTATTGTTTGTTAAGTGCTTTTATCAGGAATAGTATTGAATTTTATCACATACATTCTCTGCATCTTCTAAAATGATCAATTGCTTTTTCTCCTGTAGTTTTGTAATCTATTAATGTGCTGTACTACATTGATTTATTTTATACAGGCGGTTCATCTTGCATTCTTGAAATAATCCAACTATGTAAGGTAGTTTGCCTGTACAAATTAATGGATATACATTTTATTATATATGTTATATATATTAAATATATTAACATATTAACATTTATTATATATACATTTATTTGTATTAACAGTATACTAGTATTTTGTTTAGAATTTTAAAATCTATTTTTGCAAGTCAGTTTTGCCTATAGTTTCTCATTCTTCTACTGTATCTACTGAATTTGTTTTTATTTACATGATTGTAAATATGAGTCAATTAAAACCTTTAGAATTAAATCTGTGGTGCTGAACCTCATCTCTTTCCTAAGGGGGCACATAAGCCCAAACTGTTTAAATTGTGTTATAAGCAAATAACTTTTAATCATTCTGGGTTTAAAAGTGTCATGGTGAAATGATGCCTGCTACAAAAACTTAAAATGTAAATACTTGGTCCTTGATATACCTAGTCTACACAACTGGGTACTTAATTTTGTTTTTCTAACAGGAAAGTTTATCCTTCTTTTAATTTTATGTTTATACCCAGCCTTCTGAAAGAAGTATCTTCCTGTCAGAGATTTTAAAGTTAATAACAATTTATACCCTAATTTAAGAAGAGTCTATGTCAAAATGAACCAAGACTACTTCCAAAGGTTTGATATATGTCTATAATCACTGGAAATGCACAGTTAATTTATACCAAAAGGCTGTTTGCCATATTAACTTATATTTGTATGTAAAAGGGTTGTTTTTCATACTGAATCATCCTGAAGCCTGGATATTTTAATGTGGTGACTATTAAGACACATAGCTTTGAGATTTTACCTAAAGCAAACCAGCATGAGACAAATTCTATTTGTGTTACTCATTTTCTGACAGTATCCCAGTACTTTTGGTCTGCAGGAAGGGTGATAAAGACTGTTTTATGTTACCAAACTCTGTCTCCATTTCTTCCTGTTCAAAAACCTAGACTACATTTCCCAGACCTCTTTGCATTTAGAACAATATGCAAATGTTAAGCGGGCAAAAGGGATGGGCTCCTAGCCTATAATAATTTTTGTGCCCTTCTCTACACACTCTTCCCTCTATGCCTGGCCCATGGAAACTTCCCAGGCTAGCTTCCATATTCTCCACCCGTCCCTCTCTCTCCCTGTTTTACATTTTCTACTTTATGAGGAAATTTTCATTCTAAACCAGTCACACATGTGATTTATTTCAGGAATATTATCATTCAATATTGTGTAAGTCTATGCCATTCTGTTCCATGCACTGATAAGTATTCCCATCTATAAAGTAAAATGTTCATTTCATTCTTTCATGCTGTTGTACTTGTAAACTTGCAGCTTACCAGGAGTAGATCATAAATGGGCAAATTGTTTTGTTTTTCAATTACATGCTACTTCTACTACTAATCTTAACAAACTAGACAATCAAATAAGTTGTTCTGTAACCATAAGATGATAAAAACATACTTGTAGAACCAACTGTGTGATGAAACATACACAATTATTCTGATCATCCACACAACTTTAGATGCTGGAGTTTTTTTAATCAATGAAATAGATTTTTACAACTTTATGACACATACCATAGACATAACAGTTTCAATATTATTCAGTCACTAAATATAATGAGTGTATCATTTCATCTTCTCATTTGCAGATGAAGTCTGAAAATGACAATGGAATTATTTTTATTTAGGAACCTTGGTGATTTAACATACATAAGTCAACTTTTACATTATTTCAAAAATATTCTTCCTCTACATTTAAATGTTTAACACGTATATCCTATACCTGGCAATGTAAGCAAGGCATCTGGGGATATGAGGCCTATTTTCTCACTCTCGTCTTCCTTCAGAATGAATCACTAAGGTCTAGAGCTCATTAGTCCACCAAGTCTTCTCAAATACCCATGAATGTTTCATTTTTATCCCACCTTCACATGTATTTATTTTGTTGAGGTGATTTCTTTGCCTTATTTGTGTAACCAAAAGTTACCCAATATCTCAGTTACATTCCCTCAGGAATTCTTCTATTTCTACGCAATACACATTAAACTGCATTCTCTTTGAAATACTACTGAACTAACTGTAATTCTTGTTGAAATCACAGATTTATTTTGCATATTTTATGCTACATGTATATTATAAATATCATGATGTATATGATATACCTATTTATAACGTACTGATTGTATCTTTTCAATTTCATATCACCTTCTTGCAGATGAAGACCATAATAATTTCATTTATTCTAGACTACTCATAATTCCTTTTGCAGAACTAACTATATAAGAAAATCTAATAAACACTTCATTGGTTAATTGATTTTTTTTAAAACCATAGCTTGGATGGAAAAAATCAGCTTACCATAGTGATCATCAACCTTCTTGTAAAAACTAAAATATTAAACTAAGTATTAAAAACATACACGGGGCACCTGGGTGGCTCAGTCGGTTAAGCGACTGCCTTCGGCTCAGGTCATGATCCCGGGGTCCTGGGATCGAGTCCCACATCGGGCTCCCTGCTCTGCGGGGAGCCTGCTTCTCCCTCTCCCACTCCCCCTGCTTGTGTTCCCTCTCTCGCTGTCTCTCTCTGTCAAATAAATAAATAAAACCTTAAAAAAAAAAATTAAAAAAAATAAAATAAAATAAAAAATAAAAACATACTTAACAAATACCAAATTTTCTTATCCAAAAATAAGAATCTTTAGACAATTCCACTAAGGAATGCTATTTGAATCAAAACTAATTATTAATTTGCTTACCCCATTTTGTTTTGCTCTATAATTGAACAATTAAAGTGGAGATTTCTTCTATGCAATAGAGCTATCAATGACAGATCAAGTCCATCAGTGATAGATCAAGTAAGCCTGTATGGATTCACAAATCTTTATTTCATTACTGAGAGAGACTGTACTTTATAACCCAGAAATTCATCTTGACTTTAGGACCTAGAAAATGTCCAAGCAAACAAACTGTAAAATTTGTGTCTAAGCAAATCTATCACAACTCCCATCTATCTCAACATTTATGTCTATTGGTTAATTCTATTTCAATCTTTCCCAAAGATTGCTACTCTAATTTGGGCTAATATTCCATCACAGATGACTTTTATCATAACTATATCATCAACTGATCTATGGTCTTGTCACTAATTTAACCAGAGCTGGACTTAAGCAGTTCACTCAAGTTATTCTGGCTGTTTCTTTTCATCAGATTTTAACTTTCTAACTATGTTCTTGATTCATTTCCATGGTCTGATCATAAGCATGCAAATATTTATCATGCTCATTCGGTTTATTTTTCCTAAGATCTTGCTGCACTGTGTATATTACCCTGAATCATATTCTAATTATGCAAAATTAACACAATCATTTCCACTCCTTCATATGACATTTTTTCTTCTGCCCAATATTATTCATTATTAATATTAGTGAAATATCTGACTAAACCAAAAGAATTGATTAGAGAGTTTGATTTGGGGGGCACCTGGGGGGCGCAGCTGGTCAAGTGTCTGACTCTTGGTTTGGGCTCAGGTTGTGATCTCAGGTTCACGAGATTGAGCCCTGTGCCAGGCTCCATGCTCAGTGGGGAGCTGCTTAAGAATCTCACTGCCTCTCCCTCTGCCCTTCCCTCTGCTCATGCCCTCTCTAATAATAAATAAATCTTATAAAAAAGAAAGTTTCATTTGGCGTTCTTCTAAAACAGTGCTCTTGTAGTCATAAGTCAAACTACCTTGCTATTTACCCATGTCCAATTTCCTAAGAAATATAATGTATGGGAGAAAAGTTCCACATGGAAGCTCTGTGAAATTTATAGCATGTAGACCCTTTAATGTTTGACAGCATTACAAAAAAATCATGACAATGACCATATATATATATATATATATATATATATCTTCTGCATGATAAATTAAGTATTTTTAATCATACAAATTTTTAATATACAGATGCATAATAATTTTCCTTATACATATATTAACCACTTTGTGTTTTAATGCTGTTTATTATTTTTAATATAGGTCTTATATTTATTTTCATTATTTTTCTTTCTTTTTTTTTAAGATTTTGTTTATTTATTTGACAGAGAGAGAGAGAGCACAAGTAGGCAGAGAGGCAGGCAGAGGGAGAGGGAGAAGTAGGGTCCCCGCTGAGCAGGGAGCCCAACGTGGGGCTAGATCCCGGGACCCTGGGATCATGACCTGAGCCAAAGGCAGCTGCTTAACTGACTGAGCCACCCTGGTGCCCCAATTTTCATTATTTTTCAACCAAACTGTTATTTCATTATTTTTATAAGTCATGTATAAGCTGCTGTCATATATTTTATAATTATAGTAATAGAAGGGGATTTTGTTTTATTATTATTATTTAATCATTAAGCTGTTAGAAAACTGAAGTATTGTCGTTAGACAATTTCTGTTTGTTACAGATTTTAACTGCCATATTTATCAAATCTTAAATACATGGATCTGCCTCTGGGCTTTTAATACTATTTGGTTTTTTAGTGAATGGCACTTAAGAACTTATACTCTTTTAGATACAGTAACATTACTGAATATTTTAATACTTAATACAGATAAAATTTTCCCATTATATCCAGGTGTATTTAAAAATTTGCCTTTATGTATATCAATTGATTGATGTCACCATGTCTTTTCTGAATTGTTTCAGCTTCAGCTTGTCCATTGGATTCACTGTCTGAAAAATCACTCAAAGAAGCTATATTACTAAAAAAAAAAAAAAAGAAGAAGCTATATTACTGCCACTAGTCATGAAGAAAGTGTCTCTGATATGGAAAGGGTGCGATTTCTGAATGTTCTTTTTTCCAACTCCCATCACTGTGTTATGGACAGAAATCAGTCTATATCACCTGAAGTCCAAAGAAGCTTTTCTTATTCCAGAGTATCACAAAATCCCACTTTAACATTTACACTGACCTCTAATGAGCATCATTTGATCAAATTTCCATCAAGCTACTTCTGAAACATTAATAGATTTATCAGTTTCTGGCCATTTAATTCCACTGTAGTTCAAGTGCTTGATAGAAAAATGATACACATCAACATTCCATTTCCCTCAGCATTCTCAAGATGCTGCCAAAAACCAAAATTAAACCCTCCCATTTAGTCATAAGATGAAATCTACACACACTGACAAAGAAAAACTCATACTGGGAAGGTGGAAATCTAAGGAGAAGTTTAAGAAGGAAGAAATATAATGTATACATTAGCATCATCTGGGCCCCATCTCAGCCATTAAAAATACCCCACTAGGATTGGAGTATTTCTTTAATATTGGCATTTAATAAACATATAACATAACAAACATACAATAAACATATAATAAACATGTAATATATGTACAGATACATAAAAATATATGTATATATATGTGTGTGATTATGCTAGAATCACTCTCTCTTGGTTGTTCTGTTTCTTATATATAAAACTGTACAAATTCCATCCTAGAATGAAAAGGTAGATGAGGCATTATCCTGGGCATTTTGATGTTTTTACATGGAATATTGATTCTTTTTTCTTCATTAATAAAGACAAACAGAGGGGCACCGGGGTGGCTCAGTCATTTAAGCATCTGACTCTTGATTTTGGCTCAGGTCATGATCTCATGGTTGTGAGATTGAGCTCAGTGGGGACTCGCTTGAGATTCTCACTTACTCCCTCTCCTTCTGCCCCTCACCCTCACCCTCTCTCTTTCTCTAAAATAAATAAATCTTTAAAAAAAAATCCAAAGACATTTTTATACTCACATATTCATGATATAAACACAGTTAAAATATTTTTGATCTAATGTACAAGGATGAGATGCATTTGTATTGATCATTATACTCTGGCGAGAGAAAATGTCTTTTTAACAGTGTTTGCTAAATATTGTCTTCCTAAGGAAGATAATAGATGGAAGATAATGTAGTTTAGCTAAAGCTAGTCTCTCATTTCTCTGACTGAATCTCTGGAATATAAAAGGCAATAAAACATAAACACTAGCTCCCACTGGTCTCCAACTGTTATCTCCAACACTCAACATCATGTATGCCACCCACCTTCTCAGTAAGCCATATATCAACAACTTATTAACCCTATAAGAAAAGCACCAGGTGGTATGAGGGTGTTGCAATGCAAGCCTTAGCTACTCAGATTATGCCTTGAGAATGAACCAGACTTCTCAACAAAAACCCTATCCAACCTGAAGAAAATCCAGAGATTTTTTCGTTGTTTTGTTTTGTTTTGTTTTGTTTTTTGTTTTGTTTTGTTATATGTCAGAGCTACAGTTACAAGATTAGGGGGATCACCAAATGGTGTTATTATCTTTTTATTTAATGCCCTACATTCGAGAAACAGTAACAGCCTTTTTTGTTTTTCTTTTCTTCCCTGTTCCTTTAGTTCTCATTACTAAACATTTATTGGGTTGAATAATCTAGGTGGGTTAAAAGGAATTGAAATAGGTAATCTTTAAATTGCAAAAGATGCACAGAAATCATTCTGCAAAATGTCTTTGTCTCACTCTTATTTTACCTAAACTTCTTGCTCATCTCTAAATTAAGCAAAAGGAGTACAATAATGTCCTATGCATTTTATTCACTATTATTTTGGTCTTCTTTACACCTTGTTATCAAGAGTATCTAAGGTATGGGTTCTAAGGAAAATTTAGTCACTTAGTCACTAATGCACTTATGCATTAGACCTAATACCAATGTATGACAGCAAAGCTGAACCAAGAGCAAAGACAGAGACTATGAACAAGTTGTGTCCAATCAATTTTAAATCATAAGGCATAACTTTTAAATATAATGATCACATTAGTAAGGATAACATAATTAATGTAGATTGGACTTGGTGATTAGATGTATTTATCAAATCAATTTCTAACAAGATATTACTATGTTAAGTTTAAGGAAACAAAATTACCTCGAAGTAGATAGGACAAATTTAAGCACAAAGTGAGGCTGTATTAAAATCCTGAATGATGGAAAATGAACTATTGCTTAGCAGGTTTAGTGTTGTCGGAGTGGGCAGAGTAAATTTTCTTAACTTCTTGGTAAAGAATAATAACCTGTATAACACACATACATACACACAGAGCACACAAATTGTATAAAGTTTTAAAATGAAACAACCAACTATTTATTCAATCATTCAAGCTCTGAGGTCCTATTCTGTGCACTCTTTTCCTCTCCCAGATGGCTTATGAAAGATTCTAGGTTGAGGAGTCACACAGATCTGTGTTAAATTAATAACTTCAGCAAATCTAGCTTTGTAGATTATTGGGAAGCAAATTACGCCCAGTGTATTCTTTTTTATCCATAGGTATGTGTATTCAATTCTGAATAGCACAGACACAAAATTAAATTATGTTACAAAAGACAAAATGATATATTAAAAAATATACATTGAAGTACAGTTAATAGGATTTTAAAGTTACTGATTGTTAAAATGGCTATAAATGACATTTGCAAATATCTTCTCCCATTCTGTTGGTTGTCTTTTGGTTTTGTTGACTGCTTCTTTTGCTATGCAAAAGCTTTTTATCTTGATGAAATCCCAATAGTTCATTTTTGCCCTTGCTTCCCTTGCCTTTGGTGATGTTTCTAGGAAGACGTTGTTGCGGCTGAGGTCGAAGAGGTTGCTGCCTGTGTTCTCCTTTAGGATGTTGATGGACTCCTGTCTCCCATTTAGGTCTTTCAACCATTTGCAGTCTATTTTTGTGTGTGGTGTAAGGAAATGGTCCAGGGTCATTGTTCTGCATGTGGCTGTCCAATTTTCCCAACACCATTTGTTGAAGAGACTGTCTTTTTCCATTGGATTTTCTTTTCTGCTTTGTCGAAGATTCGTTGACCATAGAGTTGAGGGTCCATTTCTGGGCTCTCTATTCTGTTCCATTGATCTATGTGTCTGTTTTTGTGCCGGTACCATACTGTCCTGATGATGACAGCTTTGTAATAGAGCTTGAAGTCCGGAATTGTGATGCCACCAGCTTTGCTTTTCTTTTTCAACATTCCTCTGGCTATTCAGGGTCTTTTCTGGTTCCATATAAATTTTAGGATTATTTGTCCCATTTCTTTGAAAGAAGTGGATGGTATTTTGATAGGGATTGCATTGAATGTATAGATTGCTCTAGGTAGCATTGACATCTTCACAATATTTGTTCTTCCAATCCATGAGCATGGAACATTTTTCCATTTCTTTGTGTCTTCCTCAATTTCTTCCATGAGTATTTTATAGTTGCACTACTGGGTATTTACCCCAAAGATACAAATGTAGGGATCCAAAGGGGTACATGTACCCTGATGTTTATAGCAGCAATGTCCATAATAGCCAAACTATGGAAAGAACCAAGATGTTCATTGACAGATGAATGGATAAAGAAGATGTGGGATACACACACACACACACACACACACACACACACACACACTGGAATATTATGCAGCCATCAAAAGGAATGAAATCTTGCCATTTGCAACAACGTGGATGGAACTGGAGGGTATTATGCTGAGCGAAATAAGTCAATCAGAGAAAGACATGTATCATATGATCTCACTGATATGAGGAATTCTTAATCTCAGGAAACAAACTGAGGGTTGCTGGAATGGTGGGGGTTGGGAGGGATGGGGTGGCTGGGTGATAGACACTGGGGAAGGTATGTGCTATGGTGAGTGCTGTGAATTGTGTAAGACTGTTGAATCACAGACCTGTACCTCTGAAACAAATAATACATTATATGTTAAAAAAAAAAAAAAAAGAAGATAGCAGGAAGGGAAAAATGAAGGGGGGCATAGGAGGGGGAGATGAACCATGAGAGACTATGGACTCTGAGAAACAAACTGAGGGTTCTAGATGGGAGGGGGAGGGGGGATGGGTTAGACTGGTGATGGGTATTAAAGAGGGCACGTACTAAATGGAGCACAGGGTATTATACACAAACAATGAATCATGGAACACTACATCAAAAACTAATGATGTAATGTATGGTGATTAACATAACATAATAAAAAAATTAAAAAAATAAAAGAAATAGCCAGGGTCAGAGCTCAAAAAAAAAAAAAAAAAAAGGGTATAAATGAAAAATAACAGGGGTGCTGGGTGGCTTGGATGCTTAAGCATCTGCCTTCAGCTCAGGTCATGATCCCAGGGTCCTGGGATCGAGTCCCGCATTGGGCTCCCTGCTAGGTGGGGAGCCTGCTTCTCCCTCTGCCTTTCTCTTTCTCTCTCTCTCTGACTCTCATGAATAAATAAAACATAAAAAATACATAAATAAATGAAAAATAACAGCAAAAATAGGCCTTTAAAACATGACAATAGCTAAAATATGCCGAGTTTATCCTATTCCTAATACTAGCTTCTTCCCAATTACCTTCTAAGGTGTATACTATTATCCTTACACTTCCTTTAGAGAAGCATACAAAAGTAACCTTACTATAGGCATATAGGTAATAGGATGTGGAATATGCATTTGAATCCAGATAGATGGACTTGAAGTTCTAGCTTTTTTCCCCCCAATCTTTCAAAATTGAGATATAATTTAGATACATTAAATGCACAAGTCTTAAGTGTTCAATAAGTTTTGACAGTTGTATACACTAGTGTAATCACCACTCAAACTACATTTCAGAACATCTCTAACATCTCAGAAAGTGCCTTCTTGTCTCTTTCTACAGTCAATCTCTATTCCTAAGGAAGTAACCACTTTTCATACTTAACTTTGCCTGTTCGTGATTTTATATAAATGGTAATATAGTATTTATTATTTTGTCTTTTTTACTTTCACTCAATATGAAATATTTAAATTTCATCCATATTGTTGCCAATCACTTGTCTATTCTTTTTAAAGTTTCTAATGAGTATTCCATTGTATAATATACCACAGATTCTTTATCCATTCTTGTGGTGTTGGACATGTGGGTAGTTTCCAGTTTTGGAGGGGACGGGGAGGGGCAGGAGTGCTATTATAAATAAAGATGCCCTGAACATTCTTTTTTTTTTAAGATTTATTTATTTATTCATTTATTTGAGAGAGAGAGAGAATGCACCTGAGAGAGCACAATCAGTGGAAAGGGAGAAGCAGGCTCCCCACTGAGCAGGGAGCCTGATGTGGGGCTCAATCCCAGGACACTGGGATCATGACCTGAGCCGAAGGCAGATGCTTAACCAACTGAGCTACCCAGGTGCCCCTGCTCTGAACATTCTTGTACAAAAATTTTTGTGGACCTATCTTTTCCTTTCTCTAAGATAAATAAGAGGAGAATTGCAGAGTCAGAAGGTAGGTGTTAACTTTCAAGAAACTGCCAAGCAGTTCTTCAAAGTAGTTATACCATTTTACACTCCCATTAGCAATATATAAGTTTTGATTGCACATCCATCTCAACTTTTAGGGTTTTCATTCTTTTATTTTATCTATTCTCAGGGGGTGTGAAGTAGTAATCTCACTGTCAGGGATGTAGCTCTTAATCACAGGATGCTGTGTCCTTCAATATGATGCTCAGAAACATTCTGATTTTAGTGAACATATTATAAACTACAATAAATTCAGAATATGGAAGTCAAGTTACAAGGCATGGTAGAATTTCAGCAGAATACTGAAAGTATTTAAATAGTCTCTACAGAGGAACAGAAACAAAATGGTACTTATAGAGGCTGAGTGACCAAAGTTCAAATTGAACTTCTCCCTTTCAAATTAAAATGGAAATTTCTTTCAGATTTTGATTCAATTCCCAAAGGATGCCTTAACTGAATGAAGCCAGATCACTTTAATTTGACCCCCAAAAGCCAGTTTTATTTTCTTTTTTTAGGTGTTTGTCCTCAGGGTCCTGTCAAAAATCCTGACTGTGAGACTGGTAAGAGAAAAAGCTGGAAGAGACAGGTACTACAGGTAAAGACAATATATCTACGAGCCAAATAAATCCTCCAGGGCCCAATTACCAGCTGCAAAATTGAAGTCAGATTCATTTCTGACTTCAGACATTCTATTTTCAATTTATTTTGCTGTCATATGACAAATATTAGGAAAACAAATGTTTTATCTACAACTTGAGTTAAAAATTTTACTGAAGATGGTGCCTTATAAAATTATTCATTCACCCCATTTGTTAACTATAGATAATTGTAATTCATTGCTTGTCTTACCATTTATTACTAAAAATCAGAGGCCAACACTATAAATTTTATGATTTTAAAAACAGTGTAAGAATATCTGAATCATAAGTTACTTTTTTTTTTTAAGATTTTATTTATTTATTTGACAGAGAGAGACACAGAGAGAGAGGGAACACAAGCAGATGGGGTGGGAGAGGGAGAAGCAGGCTCCCTGCGGAGCAGGAAGCCCAATGTGAGGCTCGATCCCAGGACCCTGGGATCATGACCTGAGCTGAAGGCAAATGCTTAACGACTGAGCCACCCAGGTGCCCCCAGAAGTTATTTTCTAAAAAAGGAAAAAAAAAGTTTATCTAAACTTTTTTTTTAAAGTTTTTCTTGCATTTAAAACTGAATCTCATTATAATTTGGTTAGAAAACTAATTTTTTTTTCTTTTTTCCTCCCAGAGCAGAATCACTTGGAAACTTGTTTTGGTAGTTTATGAATAAAAAATTCTATCACTGTTTGAAGAGATGAAGTGAGTTTGCTGTTCTATTTATCTCCTAAACCAAGACACTGTTGACTTTGATGCTGTAAAAAGAGACAAAGAAATCAAATAGACTGAGTCATTTTTCTCAAATGGGAATATGGAAGAATCTCAAGGGAAACAGATTGCTTTACACAAGTCAGAAGAGGAAAAAATGTAGTGTTTAATGTGGTATCAATCACTGAATTTTAGTGAATTAAACAACTTTGAATGTAACACAGAAGGGACTGAATTCCAAACAAAAATCAAAATGACAGACTATAAACTGACAATAATGATTGCATTTAAGTTGTGACAGTATGTACACCTTAAATGATGAAATAGTAAAATGTTAATATTATGCATGTGACATGACAGTTTTACTGAATATTTCAAAACCATTTGGTACATTAATAAACTCCATACCATCTATGTGAAGAAGATTCTATCAATCAACCTATAGAGCTTATCATTTGTTAATGCTGTTAAGTTAAAGATATGATCTTATGTCACCAAGATGTGAGGGTTATATATTTGCAGACATCTTGCTGTCATCATTTCAGTCTTGATTAAGTAGCACTCATCATGGAGGCTGATGCCTTTAAACTTCCTCCAACCACAAATACTGACTTAAAACTCATTAGCCTAGTAAAAGAATAGTTTTCCCACATAGAAAAAAAAAGAATCTATTAAACAACCATGTATTAAAGATAAATTAAAGCAATTTTAAATGTATTTGAATATAGGTTCTTTAAAATTGATCTACAAAGAGTTTACCACACTAACAATTATCAGAAAATAATTGGAAGAGTGACCACATTAATATTTTTGATTGAGACAATATAATGAAAGTAATAAAAACATAGCCTCCTAGAACTGTTAGCAACATTAAAATATCAAGCCAGTGATATTTACAAAAGTAAGGTAATAAAAAGATATGTTTGTATGTGCAATTGTTGCCTTATTATGTGGTAGGAAGCTTACAAATTTATTCAATAACACACAGATTCTGTAATCTAAAATAGCTACTTATTCTCATAATAGTTGATCCTTATGAGGCTGCACAATCCCATTCCATATGTTAGATAAAGTCCTTTTATAAAAAGGCAAATTATAAAAAGGCTTTATAAAAAGCTTTGAATAACTTTTTTGGGGATAAAATATTGATACAATTTTGTAATTCCATTCAAAATTTGTTAAAATTAAAAAACTGAAATAACTGCTTATAAGTCTGTAATGAAAACTTTTACCTAAGTTCATATATTTTTAGTGCTCAGTTTTCATAGGGCTCTTTGTTATTGAAAGCAGAGTCGATTTAGAAAAGGAGATTATAATTATAGTGAGTTTGCATTTTCAATCAGATATTTCATGTTGTGTCTAAGCAACCTGAATCATCTAGGATTAAATGACTCAATTTCCCCAATATCTTTTGAGGTGAAAAAATCAGAATTTATGACTCCTCAAAATTTAATTTAGAAAATTATGATTACTATGATCTCCCAAGGTTAAATAAAAACAAGATGTAATTTTAGTTAAATTCAATATGTTATATAGGAATATAGCATTTCATAAAACAAGAGTTTAAAACTCAAAGCAAAACAAGACCAAATATTGTCTCATCAAATTGCATATACTTATAAGTGAATAGGAGACACATATTTGTTTTATTTTTAAATAAAATAAATAAAAGTAAAAGAATAGTTTTACTTTTAAAGTAAAAGTAACCTTATCTTACTTGCCTAACCTTATCAATATGATTATAGACAAATTACAATGTAAGATAAAAATTTATTCATTGTTTATCATTAATGTCTATCTTTAATTATTTACAGAAAAATTTGATTGTCATTTTCCTATTCATTTGAAAGGTTGCTGATAATATTGTCATAAAATGATCACAGTTTTCCACGGATTTGGTGTGAGCTTTGGTTTTAGGATTGTCTTAGGGAAGAAATAAAAGAGAAAATGAATTGCAGAGTTTTCAACCAGTGCTAGACATATTAATATGTGTAAGGTTTTAAAAATTAGGCAGTAAAACTCTATGAGATTAGCATAGTATGTGCATCCTCATCCTTGATGAAAATAAAACAACAGAAAGAAAAGGTGAAAAAGAGATCTCACATAAAAAGTAATCAAAACAAACAAAAATGTAACAGGTTAATCTAAAAAAGGCAGAAAATATAAATGAAAAGGGAAAGTCTAACACAAGTACTTGAGAATCAAAATATTCAAAAAGTAATGAAGTTCACAGTGGAGTTAGTAAATTTAGAATTGATATTGAGGGAAAAACAGAACAATGTTTTTCTTCTAGAAATCAAAGAAAATTATGAAATGATAAATGACTCAGAGATAATGTGTCAAGAGGATAGCAAAGATTTAATATAAACATTCCAACACATGTATAATTGATACTCTGAACAAATTATTAACTGTAAATAGAAGTAATAATGAAGATATAATAAATATAATTTTCCTGAACTAAAGACCTTTATGGACATTCTAATAATATCATTGACTACAGGGTCAGATCAATGAAAGTTAGATTAACCCTAGAAACATAAGAGCAAATTTTCTGAAACCTTACAGTAAAAGGTATGAAACCCTGAGCGATAATATAAGCTACCTACAAAGAAACGGAACTTAGGGTCACTGACTACAGTAATCAAATAAAACAAAGCGATACCGGTACCTATTGACTTTTAAGGGAAAAAGATTGTAACACCTTTTGGGAGATTTAAGATAATGCCAAACCTTTCTTTCACATTTGAATTAGGAAACAATGAGAAGGCTGATAACTTATTCAAGTATACAGGTATCAGAATATTCACTATATTATTGAAACAACCTTGGACTGGGGGATATTACTTTTGTATGCAGGAATGATGGGTTTTTGAAAGTGAACCTAAGAATTTTATTTACCAACCTTAAAGGATTGCTGGCCTTCCCCAGTGGATGCCTAACCCTGTACATTTAAACAGGGAGGAGCAGACCAGAATGCACACTATTGATAGCAGGCTGCCGCCAAAGTCAAGAGGGAAGGAAGGCAGCTGAGCTAAGCAAAGCTTGTTTGACCCCAAACATGGATCAGCTACATCACTCCACAAGCCATCACTCCACTCCCATCAGTGAAATAGTGGAAATTGCATGAGTATTACATTGAGGGGTATATCTCCATACATCAACATAAAGGAATAAGAAAAAAAAACAAAACAAAAAAAAACACAAAACATTGCTCACCTCTCCCCCAACACTGACCTTTTATATCTAGCCTAGTTGTCTCTATTTGTGAGGGCAGAACAGAAATATCCATAGTCATTAATTTGCATAGAGTACTACAGCCTATGGTTAAGAGTTTGGGATTTAGCAGCTTAAAACTTAGGTTTGGATCCGAGCTCTCCCATCTTTGATCTTTGTGACTGGCAACTGACATGAATCTCAACTTATTCATAATAGGATATACTTCATAGGTTTAATCTGCTGAATAATTAAGACTGTACATCTAAAGATGTTTAGAGGTGTCAGGGTCATAGCAATAAACTCAAAAGTTTATTGTTATCAACAATAACAGCTCAAAAAAATCTCAAAAGTAAATACTAAAAAGATAGTTTTTTTTTTTTTTCAGTTTAAAAAATAAAAATTAGGTAAAAAGAGCTCACTAAAGGCCAACACAATTTCTAATAGGGGCTAAAAATAAAACTGTTAAAAGTAAGGTGTTTTTTTAAACTAAAAATCTTACAAATTTTATAAATACGATCAAAATACGGACAACAAATGTGAAAAATACTCTTAAAGAGAAAATATAAAATAAAAGCTTAGGGCATAGTCAAAATTAGGAAAGTCTAAGTCTAAAAGTCTTTCCAAAGTTGTACTGTACTTTGACATTTTCAACAGCATAAAGTAGCAATCATAGAACACCAAAAGACAGAAATTAGTCAAGATATATATTCTCCCCCCACTCCTAATTAATTATAAGGCTATTTTATTCAGGGTTTCCCAAATAGCTTTAACCCTTAGCTTCAAGTTGGATTTCTGCAACCATAACAGCCATTGGAACACGGAAGACCTCATTCTGCAAGAGAAATGGACAAAAACACACAGCCGACCAACCAACCAAAACCCCAAAACCTTTTCTTGTGATTTACAGCTCTAGTTGTATAAGAACACAGAGTCAGAAAAGAAGGGATGAGAGCCATTTACTATTTTTTGTGTGTGTGAAGAGCAAAATGCAAAACCCATAGAAACATTCAAAGAAAACATTTTCCTTACTTGAAACATTATGATTTAAGCTTTACTCTAAAATTTTGTAAAATTGTATCATCTAGCAAGCTAGCTAGCAAACAAGCATTAGTCTCAAACAAAAGGTAGCCTTTGAAAAAACAAACATTTAAAAAAGTACTTAGTCGAGGCACAGTTGTGTGCCAGTTGCCAAGATGTTGTTCCTCAAGCACCAGCCAGAGTGCCCAGCCACGTTGCATGCTCCCCTGGACCCAGCCCAATGCGATGTATCTTGAAAGCCAGGAAGGTGCAGGCCCAGCGGTTGGCCATAGATTCCAGCTTCAAAGAGAGTACTTGCTTCAGTACAACTCCAGAGCTCATTGAAGACCCTGCCTTGGTTCATTGGACCTATACAAGATCAGCAAGTACCTATCTCAATTTCAGACCCATTCCCAAAACCTCACTCTTAGGACTTCTGTTTGGAATTGGGGCCCTCCTTTTCTAGCATTAGGTTTTTAAAACTGACAGAGATAGTAAAGAAAAACTTATCCAGGAAAGCAAATTAGATTGAACATGTAACATTTCATATTAAGTCTAGCAATGATGACTTAATGTATTCTTGTTTAAATGAATCTAGTAATCATTAAAAAAATTAAAAAATTTAAAAAGTACTTGGTCATTGCCTTAATTTTCCTTCTTTACTAAATATAGAGAAAATCTTCTTGGAGTAAGCTCAGAGACCTTGGGGTTTCTCAGTAATGGACATTAAGTGTCTTTCTTATCTGTTCCACATGCATGGAAACAAATGTTGCATGGCAATGGCCTTTATTATGCAGTTGATATTAAAGTCCCTTAGCAATTACCGACAATCTTAGCCTTAGACACACAGAGGTCAAAGGCGGTACATAATAATTCTTTATTTTTTCCCTAGAATCACTTTTCCAAGTGCAAGCGTTCCACCCTGTACAGGTCCTGGAAGACCCCCTTCTCTGACCTCTTTTTCCCTCTCTTGAGCATGTTACTTCAGCTTTTAACTGAATGCCTTTCCTGCTGGGTCTGTACTGATTCCACACTCAGCTTCTTTAGGTACTCTGTTCCTTCTTTATTTTTCCTCCCCCATCTTGGGAGCATGGGGTTTGGGGAGCAGACAAGCAGGGAAAGTATTTTAGGTTCTATGTATGGCCAATTCCAGTCCAGAATTATAGAAAGGCCTCTGAATATCCCATGAGTACCTTTAATTCTAGGATTGAAAACAACTCTCAGAGGCTAAAAAGAATTTTAGATGTTAAAAAGGGACAAAACTAGGGATGTCTTATGCCACCCCAATGATGATGTCACCTTAAAACATTTTATATTTTAAAAATATATACAATTATGAGCCCCAAATCATTAATTTAAAAATATAAACATTATATAATTGATTATAAATGTAGCAATAGCATGAGAAAATATGTATCTTACTGGAACAATATAAGGAGACTCCATAATTTGACAAATCAAGTAGAAAAATTAATAAAAAAAGATGAAAGAGACATACTTAATGGAATTAAAATATCTTTATAGAATGCAAAATATTTCATCTAATATAGCATAAAAATATTTAAATACTCTTTCACCTGTAATTATCTGTTTATCTTAATACATAGCCAAACTGTGGAGAGCTAGGGCTTTGTTCATTTCATCTTTGTTTTATACTTCCAGATTTTTAATGGGGGTTGACTATAAATTAATGAATTATAGAATAGATTGTACAACTGTGATAGCCAGTTCAGAGGTAAGGTAGGAATAGTGGAAGGTGAAAGAGAAGGAGGAAAGAAAAAAGAAAGGTTAAAAAATAATTTATATGTAAGCCATATTTTTGTATTGTATTGGATGATTTCAGAACACCATCTAAGTATTATTTAGAAACAGTGATTTAAACATCCCAAAAGCATTTATATGCAAATGAATCCATGATAGCCAACCATGTACCCAACCTTTCCTGCACCTTCATGTGTGTAACTGTCTTTCCTACTTTTTGACAACAATCTATACATTACTGGAAAGGTTTAGTTCAGAAGCCTTTGTTATGTAGTCTGTGTGGCTTGGCCAGTTATATTCTGTCCTGTAGGTAGTCTCAAGAAGTGCCATGAAAAAATGACGGGTGATTTTGAAGTATTTCTTCTTTCCCATCTGCTCCTGGGAGCTGCTCTTCTTAAAGTCCTATTTTTATGTCATCAAATTGACAGCACCAATCTGCCAAACGATGGATTCACAAACATTTACCTGTCAGCGTCCTTAGCAAAAGATCAAAACAAATCTCACATATTACAATTAAATGTGCTGTTTTTCATAACACGATTTGGCACATGCTTTATCATGAGTGGTCAGTGAAATACCTATATAAATAAGCACATCCAAATTGCTTAAGCACATATTTATGTAAGTATTCCTAAGGGCATTAAATCCACATTTAAATATCTAACCACCTGTCCAACACTTGTACCCCTCTTTTGTGTCTCTCCTAATGCATGAGAACTGATAATTATTAAATACTTAAAATGTATATATAAACCATTTTCGCTGACTGGGGAAGTAAGTGGACAACTCTACTAAGGTATAAAAATGAAAGAAAACAAAAAGTTCTCAAATTGTTTACAGCACACTTGTTTTTAGGAAGAAATTATTTAAAGTTGACTATATTCTTAAAATTTTAAGTCCAATTACTTTTCTGAACAATTTACTTTTCCTTTGCCTATTTTCCCCAGTGTTGTTAGTCCTATCTGAAGTCAACTGGCAAAAAGTAATCATTCCCAATTTACAAAAGGGAAACCTAAGAGAAAATACGGTTAGTTCAGCTGTTCTCAGAATCTAAACCTGAGTAAAGATCCATGAAAAATTTTCACAAGTGCCAAGCAAAATATTTTTAAAAGTAATTAGTGGTGAATTTGTCATACAAGCAACTTTATTCCCTCTCTTGGTGTGTCTTTCTACTCTGTGATTATCCTCTTTTTACTTTTTCACTGTTAGTATATCCTTTCTCTTGCATAGTGAAGATAATACAGAGCAGGTTTTATTTTAATATTTTAATGACATACTTGAATGAATAATTTGCTAGTCCTGCAATGGTGCCCTTTGCCATCCTTTCTTATTTTATTCCATCTATTGTTTCCTTCCTATCCATACTTTTTTTCCCACCTATCTTTCAAATCCAATAGCATGGGACTAATTGGCTAGATAACAAATAGCATATAATTGGTGAAGTTCATTAAAAAACTCAGTTCTTTTTATTCTGGCCCAGTGTATTTTTCCATGACAAAGGACTTTTTCTACCTTTTAAAGAACCAATCTGAGTTTATATATACACATATGGTTAATACAGGAAGAAATATTCAAAGTGGCATGAGTATAAATATTTTCATTATGTTGTGTAACAATGCATTTTTTTGGCATATACAATGGCAATTTATAATATCCATGGAAGTGATTGAACATACCTAAGAATTTTAAAGTCTAATCAATTTATATGTTGACAATAGAGTCATCAAAATAATAGATTGTTATCTAACATTTCAAAATATTTCTTTTGAATTTTTGGACAAATAAATTGTATTCATTGACGACTACTTGAAATACCATTGAGCTGGGTGAGTCTCTGAATTATGCTCCATTATCTAAAAATAAGCCTGAAATTAGATTCTAAGTCCAAAATAGCTGGTGGAATAATTTAAAGGGTGTTTTTAAGAGTGTAATACTTGGGGGGAGCAAAGCATAATGTATGGAGAAATTGAATCATCATGTTTTATACCTGAAACTAATGTAACATTGTGTGCCAACTATATTCAAATTAAAAAAAATTTTTAAAGATCATGACACTTCATTATATTTAGAATAAAATTACTGTTGTAGTCTAAGCCTTGTCTCTTGTTTCTCTGAAAAAATAAACAAACAAACAACAACAAAAAACTTTAAAGTGACTTGGTCAAGACAATGATATTCTGTGCTTACTGTCCAATATTTTGTGTGTATAATGCTATTATGTCCCTAACAATGAAGAATTTCAATCTAATACAACATGAACACTTGTTAAATGGGACATTCCCAGTTTACACTATTTTTTACCTGAGCTTAAAATTGTCTTGGATATTTCAATATGAATCATGCTTTCATGTCAAGTTTATGAATTCTTTGCCTAGTCGTAGACTTCAAAGATTTTCTTTTTTTCTAAAAGTTACATATATTTTTAAGTATTACATTTAAGTCCATAATCCTTTTAAAATTACTGTGTATAATATTATTTTATGTATTACATGTATAATATGCATATTATACACACATATATACATATAACATTAACAAATAAAACATATACACATATGTATTATATATACATATATACTACACTTATAAAGTTGAATATAGTCTTAAAATTTTAAGCCCTCCCTATGTAATTTTCTAGATGCTTGCCTTTGCTTTATATTTATCCCATATTACTTATATATATAAATATATATAAAATATATACTATAGATCATAATATGTAATATATAGGATATATTATTATAACACATATCCTATATCATGTATGCCTATTGTAATGCCTAGAACTTCCAGTATTATGTTGAATAAGAGTCATAAAACTGGACATCCTTGCTTCATTTCCAATCCTAGGAGTAAAGCATTTTACTCTTTCACCATTAGGTTTGATGCTTTCTGTATATGTTTTGTAAATGTAATTGTAGTATTTCTTTATTGATAATTTGCCAAAAATGATTTTGCTCTTATCATGGATGGGTATTGGGTTATATCAATTGATATAACCCATATGATTTTTCTTCTTCAGCCAATTGATATGATAATTTATATTGACCGAATTTTTTTTAATGCAGAACCAGTCTATTTATATACCTGAAAAAAATCACACATGGTCATAGTGTATAATTATTTTACACACTTTTGGATTAAATGTGCTAATATTTTGTTGAGGATTTTGCATCTTGGTTCATGGCCTGTAGCTTTTTTTTTTTTAAGATTTCATTTATTTATTTGACAGAGAGAGACACAGCAAGAGAGGGAACACAAGCAGGGGGAGTGGGAGAGGGAGAAGCAGGCTTCCCACTGAGCAGGGAGCCTGATGTGGGGCTCCATCCCAGGACCCCGGGATCATGACCCCAGCCAAAGGCAGATGCTTAACGATTGAGCCACCCAGGCACCCCCTCGGTAGTTTTCTTTTATCTATAGTTTCTTTTTCTGGTTT
This sequence comes from Mirounga angustirostris, assembly GCF_029215605.1. Taxonomy (NCBI): domain Eukaryota; kingdom Metazoa; phylum Chordata; class Mammalia; order Carnivora; family Phocidae; genus Mirounga; species Mirounga angustirostris. The sequence goes on along the minus strand of NW_026991718.1, from coordinate 45,338,871 downwards.
TAATATCAGGGTAATACTGGTCTCATAAAGTGAGCAGGAAAGTGTTCTCTTCTTTTATATAATCTGGAAGACATTGTGTAAAATCAGTGTTAATTTGTCTTTAAATACTTGGTAGGATTTCTTTGGTAAAACAATCTGGGGCTAGGGATTAATGTTTAGATATTTTAACTAAAACTTCAATTTATTTAATGGTTAATGAGACTGTTTAGATTGTCTCCATCATGGTTAAATTTTGGTAATGTGTGTTTTTTAACAAACTGAACCATGTAATCAGTATTTTCAAATTTATAAAGTGAATTATTTTTAGGATTACCTTAATATCCTTTTAATGTTATAGGTTTGGAGTGATATTCCCTTTTCATTACCGACATTGCTGTTTTGTGTCTTCTCCCTCTTTAATTTTGTCAATCTTGATAGAGATGTATTAATCTTGATTTTTTTCAAGTGACCAGTTTTGTTTTATTGATTTTTATATTTTCCACCTTTTTTCAATTTTATTAATTTTAATTATCATCTTTACTATTTTATTCATTATTTTTGCTTTGGGTTTATTTTGCTCTTATTTTTCTAGTTTCTTGAAGCAGGAAATCAGATTATTTGAGAACTTTCCTTTCCTTATTTTTTTTTTTAATATTTTATTTATTTATTTGACAGAGAGAGAGCACACAAGCAGGGGAAGGAGCAGCCTGAGGGAGAGGAAGAAGCCAGCTCCCCCGCTGAGCAGGGAGCCTGCTGACACTGGGATCATGACTGCCCAAGGCAGCTGAAAGCAGCCCTTTAATGAATGAGCCACCCAGGTGCCACTGTCCTTGTTCTTAATACAAATATTCAGTTCTATATATGCTTTTATATTTAATGGTAAGAAAATAGATGCCTTCCATCTAAAATCAGGAACAATGCAAGGATATTTTCTGTCACCACTGCTAAACATCATACGAGAAGTCATAACTAATGCAGTAAGAAAAGAAAGGAAATAAAATGTATGTATGTTGGGAAAAAAGAAAATAAACTGTTCACAAGTGACATGATTATATAGGAAATCCCAAATCAACAGAAACTACTGGAACTAGTAAGTAATTATAGCAAGGTCACATATGAGTTAACATAAAATAGTCAAATGCTTTACTATATACTAACAATGAACAATTGGATTTTGAAATTAAAACATAATATAATTTATATTAGCATCTAAAATATATCTAGATATAAATCTGACATAATATGTACAACATCTATATACGGAAATCTATTAAAATATATAAATTAATGAACATGGATTCCATGTGCATGGATAAGAAGACTCAATATTATATGGATGGCAATATTCTTCTCAAATTCAATCCACATATTAAACAAATTCCCAATTGGGGCACCTGGGTGGCTCAGTTGGTTAAACGTCTGTCTTTGGCTCAGGTCATGATCCCAGGACACTGGGATTGAGCCCCATGTCAGACTCCTGCTCAGCAGGGGAGTCTGCTTCTCCCTCTCTGCCCCTCCTCCTGCTCATTTGCTCTCTCTCTATCTCTCTCTCAAGTAAATAAATATTTAAAAAATAAACAAGTAAACAAGTTCCCAATCAAAAAGCTAACAAATTATTTTGAGGATACTGACAAAGTGATACTAAAGTTTATATGGAAATGCAAAGATCAGAATAGTCAACTCTACATTGAAGAACAATTTCAAAGACTAACAATACCCAACTTCAAGACTTACTACAGCGTTGTATCAGCAAAAGAATAGACAAATGCATTAATGGAACAGAATAGAGTACAGAAATAATAATCCCACACAAATATAATCAACTCAATTTTGACAAAGAAGCAAAGGCAATTCATTGGAGAAAGGATAGTCTTTTCAAAAAATGATCCTAGGATACCATATGCAAAACAATTCAAAAAGAAAAAAAAAAAATCTAGACACAGACTTCACACTGTTTACAAAAATTAAGTCAAAATAGATCTGTCTTCATCAGTTTGGGCTGCCATAATAAAATACCATAAACTGAGTAACTTTAACAACAGAAATTTATTTCTCTCAGTGCTGGAGCCTGGGGAATCCAAGATCAAGGTGCTGGCTAATTTGATTCCTTGTGAGAAACCTCTCCTTGACTTGAAGATAACTTCCTTTTCATTTTGTGCTCACCTGGACTTTCCTGGGTTCATTCTCTTGCATGGTCTCTGTCTCTTTTGTCTCTCTGTCTCTCCTCTTCCTCTTCTTATAAGGCCACCAATCCTTTTAAATTAAGACTCTACCCCAATGACTTCATTTAACCTTAAAACTCTATCACTGAATATAGTCACGCTGGTTGATAGGGCTTCAACACATGAATTTGGGTGAGGACAACACAATTCAATCTATAGCATTCCAACTCTGGCCATCTCAAATTCATGTCCTTCTTGTTTGTTAAATGCATTCATTGAATCCCAACAGTCCCAGAAATCTTAACTTGTTCTAGAATCAGTTATAAAATCTAAAGGCAAAAAGTTTCAGATAAATATCATCTAAAGCAGTCATGGGTGAAACTAAAGGCAGCGTTCATCCTAAGACAAAATTCCTCCCCATCTGTGAACTTGTGAAACCAGACAAGTTAATGCACTCCCAAAGTACAATGGTGGGATAGGCATGGGATGGACATTCCCATTCAAAAAAGGAAGGAAAGAAGTGATGGGTCCCAAGCAAGTCCAAAACCTAGCAAGGCAAATTCCATTACATCTAAGCATTGAATAAGCTCTGCCCTCCAAAACCACCAGGGCAACAACATCATTCCCAAGACTTTAAGTGGGAGTTTTGCCCCCATGACTGAGCTGGACCAGGGTACTGACCCCCCAGGCTCTGCCAAGTGGTCCAACCCCATGGTTCTGCCACCCATTCCTACATTCAAGGCTTTGAATGGAAGCCATCTGATCTGTTGAAATCAAGGTAGTTACCCTAATGAAATGTGAATTGTCTTTGAGGTCATTTTTTCCTCTTCCTGAAAAATAACATACATTTGCAACCAAATAGCACTATCATCCCATCTTATCAAATCCAAGAGGGCTAACAGCTTTCCTTTCCTTTGTCCTATCTCTGTCCCCTTCAATTCAAACTGGCAATGTATCTGTTCCTATAATACCATAAACTCTATATCAACTGATACTGCAGCCATACCCTTAATGTTTCTTCAGAATATGCTTTCTCATTTTTGGCAACGTGAATAGGCTGAAAATTTTCCATATCTTCAAGATCTGGTCCTTTTTTGCTTAATAATTCCTTCTTCAATTAATCTCTCTCCTTTCACATTTTACTACAAGTCAGGTGCCTGGATGGATCAGTTGGTTGGGCGACTGCCTTCAGCTCAGGTCATGGTCTTGCAGTCCCGGAATCGAGTCCCGAGTCAGGCTCCCTGCTCGGTGGGGAGTCTGTTTCTCCCTCTGACCCTCCCCCCTCTCGTGGTCTCTCTCTCTTTCATGTTCTCTCTCTCAAATAAATAAATAAAATCTTAAAATCTTAAAACAAAAAACAAAACAAAAAAAAAAACCATTTTACTACAAGTCATCAGGCGGAACCACGCCGCTCTTTCAACAATTTACTTAAAATATCTTCAGCTAAATATCCAAATTCATCACAAGTTCTACCTTCCACAAAACACTGGAACACAGTTCAGTCAAGTTCTTTGCCACCTTATAACAAAGATGGCCTTTCTTCCACTCTCCAATAACATGTTCTCAGTTCTATCCAAGATCTCACCAGAATCATCCTTAATATCCTTATTTCTAGTTGCACCTTAAAACTCTTCTAGCCTCTAGCCATTATCTAGTTTTAAAACTGCCTCCACATTTTAAGTATTTTGGTACAGCCGCACCTCATTCCTCAATGCCAATATCTGTGTTAGTGAGCTTGGGCTGCCATAACAAAATATCATGGACTTATTTTCTTACAGTTTTGGAGGTTAAAACTCTGGAATCAGGTTGTTAGTATGTTCAGCTACTTTTGAGAGCTCTCTTCCTGGCTTGCAGATGGGCACATTCTTGCTGTGTCCTCCATGGTGGAGAGAGGTAGAGAGCAAGCTCTGTGGTGTCTATTCGTGAGAGCCTTGTCCTCATGACCTCATCTAAACCTAATTATCTCCCAAAGCCTCATCCCCAAATAGTATCACACCGGAGTTTAAAGTTTCAACACAGGAATTTTGGAGACACAATTCAGTCATAGCGGCCACTTTAGAAGACAGTTTGGCAGTTTCTTATAAAATAAACATATTCTTACCATGGAATTCAGAAATTATATTCCTTGGTATTAACCAAAATGAACTGAAACTTCTGTCCACACAAAAACCTGCACACAGATGTTTATAGCAGCTCTATGCATAATTGCCAAAATTTCAAAGCAAAAAAAAGATGTCTTTCAATAGTTAAATGGATAAATTAATTGTGGTATATCCAGATAATGAAATATTATTCAGCACTAAGAAGAAAGGAGCTATTAAGCCATGGAAAGACATGGATGAAACTGAAGTGCATCTTTCTAAGTGAAAAAACAAAACAAAACAAAACAAAACAAAACACTATTAAAAGGCCACATAGTGAATGATTCCAACTATATGGCATTCTGAAAAAGGCAAAACTATGGAGACAGTAAAAGATCAGCAGTTGCCAGGGGTTAGGAGCAGGAAGGGATGTGTAGGCAGAACACAGGGGGGTTTTCAGGCAGTGAAACTATTCTGTGTGATACAATAATGGTGAATACATCATTGTACATTTGTCAAAATCCATAGAATGTACAACACCAAGAGAGAATCCTAATGTAAACTATGAACTTTGAGTGACAGTGATGGTAGATATAGGCTCACTGATTTTAACAAATGGACCACTCTGGTGTGTCATGTTGATAGTGGGAGGAGGTGTGGAGGACACGGGTTATATGGGAACTCTCTGCATTTTCTGCTCAATTTTGCTGTGAAACTGCTTCAAAAATAAGATGCATTTTTTTAAAAAAAGTTAACAGCAGCATCTAGGAAATGGGTGTTTACTGTACGTATTTCAACTTTCTGTATGTTTGAACATTTTCATAATAAAACTTTAGAAAAAAATCTGCCCCAACATTTCCCTTGTCTGTATTTCATATGCTTCATCTTCCTTCTTCCCTTCAGGAATCAACCACTTTCTCTTGTATCAGGGGTTTTTCATAATTCTTGTTTTCAATTTTCAGATAGTTCAACCTCACATTCATTCCCGTGTTGTGTTTAGGCTTTGTTTCCAGGAAAGAGGAAGAAAGAAGCTCAAGTTTAGTTTCTCATGTTTTCAAGAAATAAAAAGTTCTTTACTTGGTTTATTGTTACTACTATTATGGTGAATTGTTTATTGTCCACTTGACACCATCAACCATCAGATTCCTCTTCCTCTTTCAAAAATGTCGCCCAGATCCAGTCTGTTACATTATTCTTATTTCTTCTATTATTTCAAATATTCACCAATAGTGATTCTCCAAGTACTAGAGGGATAAAATTCATTTGGACTTACAGATTTTAACCATTCTTGTTTACAACTATGTTTCTACTTCAAATGTCATTTCTAGTTTATTGGAGCTTATAAAATTAAATGTTATCATTTGTTAGTATCATGATCTGCAGAGTATACTCCTCAATCTTTCTTTAGTGAGTCCATTTTTGGTTCTCAAAGTTTTATTAATAATGTATACATGCATGTGGTCTTGTGTGAAAATCTAAAGATCTTGTAGCTAAATTCAGCACTGTTATAAAATGTTGTAAATCATCCTATATCTTTCTAATAATTAAATGCTTCTTCTGGATTTTCCAAGGACTTGACTTTATCACTAACATATGTAAAGTGATGATAATAGCAGCATGTAGTTCATTGGCTATTGGGGAAATTTAAAAGAATATCAGGTATAAAGCATATAAAACTCTGTGTGTAAGGGCTAAAAAATTATTTTTTTTTTTAAATCAGCATTTACCATTATATTTTAAATTTGTTTTTCTTTAACTCTAATAGATATACTTTATGGAACATAGAGAAAAATGAAGTTGTTACATAGATACAGATCTCCATGAACCTATCTCCATTTATCTATGCCCTTTCTTGTTAAATTCAGATAAATTATCTGAATAAGAACGTTGAACCAATCTTCTTTTAAATATTGCTTAGAATTTTCTAGAATCCACTTTCAAAATCATATTTTAAATTGTAGTTTCATGATAAAATTTATACCATCTTTCAGGTTAAAAGCTGGGGTCTCAATTAAAGCTCTAACTAGATTATAGGTATGGAAAATGTTGGGCTAAGCCTGACAAGCATGCTTTAAGGGTTTCTTTCTAATGCAATTGTTATTTTATTTTCATCATTAACAGTGAAAGTTGACCTAGTTTTCCAAGAATGGATTAATAAAGAACATCGAACTGCTGAAAGATTTAATCCTGCAAAAATGTATTACATTGGCTAAAAAATATGTTTGTCCTTTTAAATAAGAATCAAACAGATATAAGTGAAAGGTATAATAAACAAGGAAGGTCAAATATGATCTCTGCCAATTCTGCTAAAATCCCTCAAACAAATGACACATTGATTTCACAGAGGAATGACTGTCAAGTGGGTAATTACACATGATATTTACATTTATTGTATCAGAGTTGCAAGCCAGAAATAAGATTTTCAAAACAACATTTTAAAGTTGCACACTTCATGCTCTCTAAATATTCAGATATTTTTTCTGTGGTGTTTTCCTATGGCCAGATAATCCCCAATCTGGTGCCCTTCCAGTATTCTCAGACCCCCACACTGTTAAAGGCCATTTCATAAGACTGGAAGCAAGAGAACAGATCACTGGCCAAACAGATGGTGGAGAACAGTTAATTGACCCACTTGAGAAGATGATCAGTAACTCAGACTATGGATTCGTCAAGGGAAATGAATAATAAATTACATCTGTTTTAATTAATTAAAAAATGAAATGCTTTCTCAATTGCTTATTTCAAACAATATAATAAGTATTTAAGGTACTAGGCAGCTTTAAAATAGTAATCCCTTAATTTTGATGACAATTTTATGGTTTAGCAATCCTAGTGTTCTCATCTTACAGATGAAGAATCTGAGGCACTGGATAATTAAGAAATAGTTAGCCAAGAATTCAAAAGTAGGTAAATTTTCTCCAAAGTCCTTAAATAACTACACTACATTTCTGCATGGAATCCTAGAATACTTCAAACTACATTTATAATTATAAAAGTAAAATAATAAAATAATATAAAAACACAATTTGGAAAACATAAAAAGTTAAAAAAAGGACAATCAGCTGTTAACCCTTCCTTTTAAAGGAAAAGTATTTTTTTAAAGATTTTATTTTCATTTATTTATTTGAGGAAGAGAGTGTGTGCATGAGTCGGGAGAGGGGCAGGGGTTGGGAAGAGGGAGAGGGAAAGAATCTTAAGCAAACTCCATACTGATCCAGGAGCCCGACCTGGGGTTTGATCTCATGACCCTGAGATCATGACTTGAGCTGAAACCAAGAGTCAACCCTGAGATCATGGCTTGAGCCAAAACCAAGAGTCAGACGCCCAACCAACTGAGCCACCCAGGCACCCCTAAAGGAACAGTATTTAAATTGTGGGCAGATTTAACAGGGTTATAATCATTTCTATATATTCTACATTTTAATCTGTTTTTCTTTTATTAAAAAAATTGGGTTTTTCTTTTAATATTATATTGCAGGCATTAGTTCCAATCAGTAAAGAACTTGGTAGTTGTAACTCTTGCTTTTATAACTGGAAAAAAAAAGAGTAACATAAATATCAATGACTTCTCTTGGATCTATCAGAGAATTAAAGTCATAGGGCAAACTGCTGCTCTGAAATCCGGAGACAGAGGTGAACACAGAGAATCACAGTTGAGATCAACTTACCTGGAACAAAATTTGCTGGAGCCATAAACTGTTAAGATTACTTAAGGGACAGTTTTGACAAATGGCCAGAGGCCAAGTAGGGAGTAGGCTGAGTGTAAGAAACTTCTGAGAGTCACAATTGTTGTGTTCCCTCACACTTTTGAGGTTCTAGCAACTCCAGTAGGTTCTCATGGTGAAAAACCAAGAAAAATCACCTTGTATTTCTTGCAGGAGCAAGGGAAAAGATACCATTTTGAAATATGCCCAAAGCAATCCCCATAACAAAAGCTTACTCTCCAGGAGAAAAGACTTTACAAGATCATTACTGTATCTGGGAACAACAATTACCCAGTCCATCCAACTGGCCTTTCTGTCTCACCTAATAAGGAAAGAAATCTAAGAAACATTTGTGAAAGTCATAGGGCCACAAGACCACTAAAAGACTGAAATTTAATCATAAGATTATAGACCACCCTCCCCCCCCCCCCCACATAACCACCACATTAAGAGGCTCAAGTATAATAAGTGTAGATTACAGCAGATAGAGCTGGAAGGTTCCGATTCCATTTAAGAAGATCTTAAGGAAACGACAAGGGAGACAAAAATAAAAGATGCTAGAGGAATTTGAAATGCCTGTCACCTACAGCTATAGCAAAAATGAAACACAATCTGACTTAAGCCAGATTAGCATAAAACCTCACAGTAAAGGCCTATTTGCATCAATTCCTGTTATCTCATACAATATGCCAGTCTTCAACAAACAATTACAAGATGTTTTAAGAGATAAGATTTAATAGCCTGAAGAGACAAAGCAAGCATCAAAACCTAATTCAGATATAATATAGAAATTGGAATTAGCAGAGAATTTTTTAAAATGTATGATTATTAATATGTTACAGGTAAAAGCAGACAACATGCAAAGACACATGGTTACTGTAAGTTGAGTGATGGAAACTCTAAAAGGAAATACTAGAAATCAAAAACACTGATAGATATGAAGAATATCTTTGATTCATTAGGAGAATGGGCATAGTAAAGAATGAGTCAGTGAGCTTGAGGTAATCAATAGAAATTTCCTAAACTGAAATGCAAAAAGAACTTTTAAAAATGTAAAATAAATAAATAAAAATAAATAAATAAATAAATAAATAAATAAATAAATAAATAAACCCAAACAGAATATTCAAGAACTTGTGATGATTTCAAAAGGTGTAAAACATCCATGTAATTGGAATACCTGAAGGAGAAAAGATAGAATAGAGCAGACAAAATATTCAAGCTAATATTGGTTCAGAACTTTTTAAATTTAATTATGGACACCAAGCTACAAATCTGAACACAAAACAAGATAGAATCTACACCCAGGTATATCATATACTTAAACTGCAGAAAACCAAAGTCAAATGGAGAAAATCTTGAAAGCAACTGGGGTTGGAGGGTGGGAGATATTACTATATTGCAAGTACTCTCTCGTCTATAATTGTCTTTCTAAAATAAGATTTTGAATGGCTACATAATGTTTCATCATTGGTCTATACTTCAGTATATAGAAACATTTCAAGGTTATAAGACACTGAGTTTTCCCATTTTTATAATGTACATGGTGTTTAAGAAAATATCTTGCGGGCGCCTGGGTGGCTCAGTTGGTTAAGCGACTGCCTTCGGCTCAGGTCATGATCCTGGAGTCCCGGGATCGAGTCCCGCATCGGGCTCCCTGCTCGGCAGGGAGCCTGCTTCTGCCTCTGACCCTCCCCCCTCTCATGTGCTCGCTCTCTCTCTCTCTCTCTCTCTCGTTCTGTCTCAAAAAAAAAAAAAAAAAAAAAAAAAGAAAGAAAGAAAATATCTTGCATGTGCAATGTTTTACATATTTCTGATTTTTTTTTACAAATATAAATACCAAGAATTAGAATGGCTAAAATCTGATTTTACATCATTGAAAAATGTTGAGTAATTACTCTCTAAAAAGACTGCAATTACACTCTAAATAACTGTATATACCAAAGTGAACTCTATGATTTCTTTGTAATCTTAGTAAATCTAGGAGATACAACATAGTGGTTACTAACATTATTCCTAATAGGAATTGATGTTTAATAAGTGCTAGTCTTTGTTCTAAGCCTTTATCTGTATTAACTCATTTAATTCTCATATGCCTATATTGTCATTTGTGGATGAAGTGATAGTCACAAAATATAATAACTTGTTCCTCACAACCAGGAACCATAAAAGTTGATATTTGAACTGATCATTATTGCTACACAATGAATATTATCTTTTCAAAGATTGTATATATTTATTTGAGAGAGAGAGAGAGAGAGAGAATGAGAGCAAGCAGGGGGACAGAGAGGGACAACCAGACTGCACCGAGCACAGAGTCTGATGCGGGGCTTGATCTCATGACCCTGAGATCATGACCTGAACTGAAATGAAGAACTGGACACTTAACAGTCTGAGCCACCCAGGTACCCCCAGAGTGAATATTATTAACACTGATGTGTAACTACTTTCCTGAGATTAAATATATTGTTTTGTGTAGTCATTTCATGCTTTTAAGTCTTTCTTGCATCTTCACAGAATAAAGGACTAAAAATTTAAAACAATTTGCATAGGGTATGAATGAAAAAATATGTCAATTGTTATTCTTAATATTTCTTTTATTTTGAGCTATTTATGGCATTTTATGGCAAAAAAATTATTTTTAATAGAGAAATCTACCTCTCATTTCCTTGATTTTCTGCCTTTAATGTTATTATGCTTTGGAAAGGTAACTCATCTCCTCTATTAAACAAATATTGGCAAAAAAAATTATATACATATATATATATATATATATATATATATATAGGCCTGTAGTTTCTAATTTATTCCAATTAGTTTTAATTTATTTTTTATTCAGTGTGTGTGTGTTTGTGTATGTGTGTGTAATTTTTTTTAAGATTTTATTTTATTTATTTGAGAGAGAGTGAGAGAGAGAAAGAGCATGAGAGGGGGAAGGGTCAGAGGAGAAGCAGGCTTCCCGCCGAGCAGGGAGCCCGCTGTGGGACTTGATCCTGGAACTCTGGGATCATGACCTGAGCTGAAAGTAGTCGCTTAACCAACTGAGCCACCCAGGCACCCCTCGTGTGTGTAATTTTTAATGATTTTCCTTTTTTCATCCCTTCCACCTAAAAAACAGTTGCTAGCCAACTGGGCTAAAGGATTAATTTATTCCCACAAAAGAATATGTGATTTAAATTTTCATTCTTTTCCATGTAATAAAATTTTCTGTATGCTTAGGTCTCAGTCTGCTTTTTTTTCTCTTTCCCTGCAAGTATACTATTTTCTTCATCATTGAAACTTTATATTATTTGATTATATGCTTCCTTTCTCTATTCCAATTATAATCATCTTCACAAATGGATTTTTTTACTTTGCAGTCTAGTCAGTGGTTCCCAGAAGTGATTTTGCACACCAACCCCAACCCCGGCAAATCAATTAGCCAACTGGCATTTTAATTCCAACTGTGTTGCATATATAGAATTAATAGAGAGACAGATAGGATATTTATAATAGGCAACTTTTATAATTCAGTTATTTCAGATTAGTCAACTTTCATAGCTTTATATAACTCATGCTTATGTGCATTAATGATTTCACACTATTTTACTAATGTGGTGTAGAATTTTAAAAAGTCTAACTGCTTGTCAGTTTAGTTATTTTAGATTTCTGTTGATTTCTGAAATTAAAAAAAGAATGAACAATTTGGTGGGTTTTATTGTTAAATTAAATATTCTGATTATCTTCTTTTTTTCTCTTATATATTAGTACATGAAAAAGAGAATTTTTGGGGGGCGGAGCAAGATGGCGGAGGAATAGGAGACCTGGATTTCGTCTCCTCTCAGGAATTCAGCTGGATAGGGATCAAACCATTCTGAACACCTACAAACTCAACAGGAGATCGAAGAAAAGAATAGCAACAACTCTCTCATGAAAAAAGCGACCACTTTCTGGAAGGTAGGACGTGCGGAGAAGTGAATATGAGGCGACATTCAGGAGGATAGACGCTGGGGGAGGGGAGCTCCATCGGCCGCTTCTGGCAAGTGATAAAGACGTGGAGCACAAAATCGGAACTTTTAGAAGTCGGCTCCGCTGAGGGACGTCACTCTGGTGGCTAAGCGGGGGCTGGGACCCTCCGGGACAGTGTGGTCTCAGGACCCTCGGGGTCACAGAAAGACCAGGGGTGCCTGAGTGTGGCAGAGCTCCCAGGTATCAGAGCAGGGAAGCCGGCTGCAGAGGCGGAGCCCAGGCGCGGGCTCTCAGCTCGGGGTGGCCATAAACCGTGATCCGCAGCACAGTCGGGCCCCTGCTCCTCCAGCAGGGACCCAACAAGCGGCAGATCTGGGGAGACTCACCTTCCTCCCCGGGGAGGAGCCGCGCGGGAGTGCACCGCAGGGATCTGCTGGGTTTGGAGACTCCACCCTGGGTCGGGTGCCAAGATAGAAACACGCGGTCACAGGCCGGGTGAGCACGGAGTGCGGCCGGAGACCGGGGAGACGGGAGTGACTGACGGCTTTTCTCTGGGGGCTCACTGAGAAGCGGGGCCCCAAGTTCTCGGATCCTCCGGGGTGGAGATTGGGAGGCCGCCATTTTCACTCTTTGCCTCCAAAGCTGTACGGAAAGCTCGCGGGGAACAAAAGCCCCGGAGAGCAAACCCGAGCAGATTACTTAGCTGGGAGGGGGCAAGGGCGGGGCAAATCCGCCTCTGGCAAAGACATTTGGAAACCACAGCAACAGGCCCCTCCCCAGAAGATCAGCGAGAACAGCCAGCCAAGACTGAGTTTACCAATCAATGAGAACGGCAGAACTCCAGCGCTAGGGGAATACTGCACATAGAATTCATGGCTTTTTTACCACGATTCTTTAGTCTTTCAAAGTTAATTTTTTTTAACTGTTTTTTTTTTTTTGAATTTTTCTTTTTCCCTTTTTCAACCAACATCTTATCAATCCCTTTTTTTAAAAAAACATTTTTATTTTTCATTTTTAGAGTCATATTCTATACCCTCATAGTAGTTACCCATATTTTTGGCATATATATATATATATATATACATATTATATACATATATATATATAAGTTGTTCTCTCTTTAAAATTTTGAGAGTTTCTTCTAACAGATTAAAATATACCCTAAATCTCTAGTATATGGTTTTTTCTACTCCACTGCCTGATCACATTCTCTCCCTTTTTTTTTCTTTTTTCTTTTTTTAAATTCTCTTCTTTCTTTTTTCAACCAACTTCTTATCAATTCCTTTTATAAAATTTTTTATAATTTCCATCTTTACAGTCATATTCCATCCCTTCATCATATCAACCCTTATTTTTGTACATATATAAGTTTTTCTTTCTTTAAAATTTTGGGAGGCACTTTTTTCTAAAAGACCAAAATACACCCCAAATCTAGTGTGTGGTACTGATCTATATACCAGACTGATCATATTTGATCACATTCTGTTTTTTGTTGTTGTTGTTGTTTTGTTTTGTTTGTTTTTGTTTGTCTTTATTGTTATCTTTTTCTTTTTTTTCTTTTTCTTTTTTCTCTCTTTCCGTTTCTTTTTCCACTGCTTCAGGTCTTTTCTGATTTGTTTAGCGTATATTTTCTGGGGACGTGGTTACTCTGCTAGCATTTTGTTCTCTCATTCATCTATTCTCCTCTGCACAAAATGACAAGACGGAAAAAATCACCTCAACAAAAAGAACCAGAGGTAGTACCGACTGCCAGGGACCTACTCAATACGGACATTAGTACGATGTCAGATCTAGAGTTCAGAATCATCACTTTAAAGATACTAGCTGGGCTTGAAAAAAATATGGAAGTTATTAGAGAAACCCTTTCTGGAGAAGCAAAAGAGCTAAAATCTAACCAAGTAGAAATCAAAAAGGCTATTAATGAGGTGCAATCAAAAATGGGGGCGCTAACTGCAAGGATAAATGAGGCAGAAGAGAGAATCAGTAATATAGAAGACCAAATGATGGAAAATAAAGAAGCTGAGAAAAAGAGAAAAAGATCCAGTAGTTGTTTATCTACTGGATCACAAGGGCAGAATTCGAGAGATAAGCGATACCAAAAAATGAAACAACATTAGAATAATTGGGATCCCAGAAGAAGAAGAAAGAGAGAGAGGGGCAGAAGGTATACTGGAGCAAATTATAGCAGAGAACTTCCCTAATTTGGGGAAGGAAACAGGCATCAAAATCCAGGAAGCACAGAGAACCCCCCTCAAAATCAATAAAAATAGGTCAACACCCCGACATCTAATAGTAAAACTTACGAGTCTCATAGACAAAGAGAAAATCCTGAGAGCAGCTCGGGAGAAAAGATATGTAATCTACAATGGTAGAAACATTAGATTGGCAACAGACCTATCCACAGAGACCTGGCAGGCCAGAAAGGACTGGCAGGATATATTCAGAGCACTAAACGAGAAAAATATGCAGCCAAGAATACTGTATCCAGCTAGGCTGTCATTGAAAATTGAAGGAGAGTTAAAAAGCTTCCAGGACAAACAAAAACTAAAGGAATTTGCAAACACAAAACCAGCCCTACAAGAAATATTGAAAGGGGTCCTTAAGCAAAGAGAGACCCTAAAAGCAACATAGACCAGAAAGGAACACAGACAATATACAGTAACAGTCACCTTACAGGCAATACAATGGCACTAAATTCCTATCTTTAATAGTTACCCTGAATGTAAATGGGCTCAATGCCCCAATCAAAAGACACAGGCTATCAGACTGGATTAAAAAACAAGACCCATTGATATGCTGTCTGCAAGAGACTCATTTTAGACCCAAAGACACCCCCAGATTGAAAGTGAGGGGGTGGAAAACCATTTACCATGCTAATGGACACCAAAAGAAAGCTGGGGTGGCAATTCTTATATCAGACAAATTAGATTTTAAACCAAAGACTGTAATAAGAGATGAGGAAGGACATTATATCCTACTTAAAGGGTCTATCCAACAAGAAGATCTAACAATTGTAAATATCTATGCCCCTAACATGGGAGCAGCCAATTATATAAGCCAATTAATAACAAAAGCAAAGAAACACATTGACAACAATACAATAATAGTGGGGGACTTTAGCACCCCCCTCACTGAAATGGACAGATCGTCTAAGCAAAAGATCAACAAAGAAATAAAGACTTTAAATGACACACTGGACCAAATGGACTTCACAGACATATTCAGAACATTCCATCCCAAAGCAACAGAATACACATTCTTCTCTAGTGCCCATGGAACATTCTCCAGAATAGATCACATCCTAGGTCATAAATCAGGTCTCAACCGGTACCAAAAGATTAGGATCATTCCCTGCCTATTTTCGGACCACAATGCTTTGAAACTAGAACTCAATCACAAGAGGAAAGTCGGAAAGAACTCAATAACATGGAGGCTAAAGAGCATCCTACTGAAGAATGAATGGGTCAACTAGGAAATTAAAGAAGAATTAAAAAAATACATGGAAACCAATGAAAATGAAAACACAACTGTTCAAAATCTTTGGGATGCAGCAAAGGCGGCCCTAAGAGGAAAGTATATAGCAATAGAAGCCTTTCTCAAGAAACAAGAAAGGTCTCAAATACACAACCTAACCCTACACTTAAAGGAGCTGGAGAAAGAACATCAAATAAAGCCTAAACCCAGCAGGAGAAGAGAAATAATAAAGATCAGAGCAGAAATCAATGAAATAGAAACTAAAAGAACAGTAGAATAGATCAATGAAACTAGGAGCTTGTTCTTTGAAAGAATTAACAAGATTGATAAACTCCTGGCCAGACTTATCAAAAAGAAAAGAGAAATGACCCAAATCAACAAAATCATGAACGAAAGAGGAGAGATCACAACCAACACCAAAGAAATACAAACAATTCTAAGAACATATTATGAGCAACTCTATGCCAGCAAATTAAATAACCTGGAAGAAATGGATGCATTCCTAGAAATGTATCAACTACCAAAACTGAACCAGGAAGAAATAGAAAACCTGAACAGACCTATAACCACTAAGGAAATTGAAGCAGTCATCAAAAATCTCCCAAAAAACAAAAGCCCAGGGCCAGATGGCTTCCCAGGGGAATTCTACCAAACACTTCAAGAAGAATTAATACCTATTCTTCTGACTGTTCCAAAAAATAGAAATGGAAGGAAAACTTCCAAACTCATTTTATGAGGCCAGCATTACCTTGATCCCCAAACCAGACAAAGACCCCATCAAAGAGGAGAATTACAGACCAATATCCCTGATGAACATGGATGCAAAAATTCTCACCAAAATACTAGCCAATAGGATCCAACAGTACATTAAAAGGATTATTCACCACAACCAAGTGGGATTTTTTCCTGGGCTGCAAGGTTGGTTCAACATCCGCAAATCAATCAATGTGATACAATACATTAACAAAAGAAAGAACAAGAATCATATGATCCTCTCAATAGATGCAGAAAAAGCTTTTGACAAAGTACAGCATCCTTTCTTTATCAAAACTCTTCAGAGTATAGGCATAGAGGGTACATACCTCAATATCATAAAAGCCATCTATGAAAAACCTACAGCGAATATCATCCTCAATGGGGAAAAACTGAGAGCTTTCCCCCTAAGGTCAGGAACGCGGCAGGGATGTCCACTATCACCACTGCTATTCAACACAGTATTGGAAGTCCTAGCCACAGCAATCAGACAACAAAAAGAAATCAAAGGCACCCCAATTGGCAAAGAAGAAGTCAAACTCTCACTCTTTGCAGATGATATGATACTTTATGTGGAAAACCCCAAGGACTCCACCCCAGAACTGCTAGAACTCATACAGGAATTCAGTAAAGTGGCAGGATATAAAATCAATGCACAGAAATCAGTGGCATTCCTATACACCAACAACAAGACAGAAGAAAGAGAAATTAAGGAGTCGATCCCATTTACAATTGCACCCAAAACCATAAGATACCTAGGAATAAATCTAACCAAAGAGACAAAGGAGCTGTACTCAGAAAACTATAAAATACTTATGAAAGAAACTGAGGAAGACACAAAGAAATGGAAAAATATTCCATGCTCATGGATTGGAAGAACAAATATTGTGCAGATGTCAATGCTACCTAGAGCAATCTACACATTCAATGCAATCCCCATCAAAATACCATCCACTTCTTTCAAAGAAATGGGACAAATAATCCTAAAATTTGTATGGAACCAGAAAAGACCACGAATAGCCAGAGGCATGTTGAAAAAGAAAAGCAAAGCTGGTGGCATCACAATTCCGGACTTCAAGCTCTATTACAAAGCTGTCATCATCAAGACAGTATGGTACTGGTACAAAAACAGACACATAGATCAATGGAACAGAATAGAGAGCCCAGAAATGGACCCTCAACTCTATGGTCAACTAATCTTCAACAAAGCAGGAAAGAATGTCCAATGGAAAAAAGACAGTCTCTTCAACAAATGGTGTTGGGAAAATTGGATAGCCACATGCAGAAGAATGAAACTGGACCATTTCCTTACACCACACACAAAAATAGACTGCAAATGGTTGAAAGACCTCTATATGAGACAGGAGGCCATCAAAATCCTAGAGCAGAACATGGGCAGCAACCTCTTTGACCTCAGCCGAAGAAACTTCTTCCTAGAAACATCGCCAAAGTCAAGGGAAGCAAGGGCAAAAATGAACTATTGGGACTTCATCAAGATAAAAAGCTTTTGCAAAGCAAAGGAAACAGTCAACAAAACCAAAAGACAACCGACAGAATGGGAGAAGATGTTTGCAAATTACATAGCAGATAAAGAGCTAGTATCCAAAATCTATAAAGAACTCATCAAACTCAACATCCAAAGAACAAATGATCCAATCAAGAAATTGGCAGAAGACATGAACAGACATTTTTCCAAAGAAGACATCCAAATGGCCAACAGACACATGAAAAAGTGCTCAATATCGCTCGGCATCAGGGAAATCCAAATCAAAACCTCAATGAGATACCACCTCACACCAGTCAGAATGGCTAAAATTAACAAGTCAGGAAACGACAGATGTTGGCGGGGATGTGGAGAAAGGGGAACCCTCCTACACTGTTGGTGGGAATGCAAGCTCGTGCAGCCACTCTGGAAAACAATATGGAGGTTCTTCAAAAAGTTGAAAATAGAGCTACTATATGATCCAGCAATTGCACTACTGGGTATTTACCCCAAAGATACAAAAGTAGAGATCCGAAAGGGTATGTGCACCCCGATGTTTATAGCAGCAATGTCCACAATAGCCAAACTGTGGAAAGAGCCAAGATGTCCATCGACAGATGAATGGATAAAGAAGATGTGGTATATATACACAATGGAATATTATGCAGCCATCAAAAGGAATGAGATCTTGCCATTTGCAACGACGTGGATGGAACTGGAGGGTATTATGTTGAGCGAAATAAGTCAAAAAGAGAAAGACATGTATCATATGACCTCACTGATATGAGGAATTCTTAATCGCAGGAAACAAACTGAGGGTTGCTGGAGTGGGGGGTGGGGTGGGAGGGATGGGGTGACTGGGTGATAGACACTGGGGAGGGTATGTGCTCTGGTAAGCGCTGTGAAGTGTGCAAGACTGTTGAATCTCAGATCTGTACCTCTGAAACAAATAATGCAATATATGTTAAGAAAAAAAAAGAAGAAGGTAGCAGGAGGGGAAGAATGAAGCAGGGGTAATTAGAGGGGTAGACGAACCATGAGAGACGATGGACTCTGAAAAACAAACTGAGGGTTCTGGGGGGGAGGGGGGTGGGAGGATGGGTTGGCCTGGTGGTTGGTATTGAGGAGGGCACGTTCTGCATGGAGCTCTGGGTGTTATGCACAAACAATGAATCATGGAACACTACATCTAAAACTAATGATGTAATGTATGGGGATTAACATAAGAATAAAAAAAAAGAATTTTTTCCACCCTTAATGTTTTGTCTTAATGTACATTTTCTTAAAATTTCTATTTAAAAATTAAATTAAGTTTTAATTTACAATTTTAATGTTGTTTAAAATATCTAGTTAATATTAAATGGTAGAAATAATATTGGATATACTTATATCTGATTCTCCTGAAACAGGCTCTATATTTCATATATTTGGAACAAGATATTTTTTAACTAGACATGTCACCCTCATCTCCAAGTTTACTAAACATTTCTTCACTTCATTCTGGAAGTGTTTTCTGAATATTACTAAATGTCTTGCTGGTATAACCTGAGATAATGTGCCATTTCATTGCCAAATTGTGTCTTTTTGGCAGGCATTTATTATTTAACCTTGGATCTCCCTATAAGCAGGATTTCTCTTTCTGACTCTGATTCCTTTACTCTGAACTGATCAAGTCATAGAAAGCCACAATACCTAGCATGCACCATTGTTAATGATTTGAGTGTATGTATGTATCTGGTCGTATCTGTGTTACTGTACTTTTGAGCCCCAAATGTCCTAAATGTCATCTGTGCATTCATTCAACACATATTTTTTGGGAGTTTAATACGTGCTAAGGGGGTAAGCAAACTTTTTCTGTAAATGAACGGATAGCAAATATTTTAGGTTTCATGGGTCATATAAATTTTCCCTACCCTGGTCTCTCCTTCTCCTCTTCCTCTGCTTCCTCCTTTTTCTCCTCCTACTTCTTCCATTTTTCCTTCACAACACTTTGAAAAAATAAAGTATTCTTAGCTCATAGGCCATATATAGGGCGTCTGTCGACTCCTGTTATTATCAGGCTTACAGTGGTGAGTGATGAGTGATGCTGATAATAGCTAGGCATTTACAGAACTCACACAAATTACACTTGACTGGAAAGAACTCCAAAAAAATACCGTCCACTGTGATACTTTCTACAAGTTGGGAGATTCAGGGAAGACCAGTTAGTAGCATTGGACTGAGACCAAAAGGGTTGTGTAGCCTGTGAATTACTGTCTTGTGCTATTAGTCTTAAATTTTCAGTCTCTCTGAAACCTTAAATCCCAGGAAGGAAAGGCCAACAGAAATCTTCATCACTACTGTATCATCAGATTCTAGTTTCATGCTATCAGGGGCTATGTATTTATTTGCTGGATAGATGAAGATCAGAGACTAAATAAAACTAAGGTGTAAGAGGGGCACCTGGGTGGCTCAGTTGGCTAAGCATCTGCCTTCAGTTCAGGTCATGATCCTGGGGTCCTGGGATCGAGCCCCACATCAGGCTCCCTGCTCAGCGGGGAGCCTGCTTCTCCCTCTCCCTCTGCTTTTGCTCTCTCTCTCTCTCTGCGAAAAAATAAATAAAATCTTAAAAAAAAAAAAAAAACAAGGTGGAAGAGGTATTTTGCAGGTTCTCTTCACATTTCTTGAATACAAGATGGCTTGTATTCAAGCAGCTTGCTTTCTTCTGAGCCTATGTGGAAGTTAGATCACTATGATTTTTTTGGCACAGGCTCTATTTCATAAGGTGAAGTAGAGATACACTTTAAAGTGAAGACTGGGTAGTGATTTATCAATCAACTGTCACTTTTCATTAATTGGAAAGTTCTTCCAGATTCTGACAAGAGGCTGTCATTCTCACTTCCATGGATTATTTCAAATTTTTATCCATTTCTATGCCTTCTTAAGTATTTTGGAGGGAGGTGTGAAACATTTCACCTGAGTCTGCTGGGTAATTCAGAAATGGAATCACAGATTTTAGAGGTAAAAAGGTCCTTTATCCCAGCCTTAAATTTACATATCTCAATTCTTTGGTGAATGATAAAGTGAAAAAGTGTTGCTACTAACATCATGTGTGGGTTTTACCTCGGTTTGGCAAATTTGGTAAACATACCTTTAATTCAGGTGCCTCCTCCCTGGGGTCTTTAAGGGCAACTGAGATTTCTCTTTTGGTTTCATGGATATCCAGGGGTGTGTGTGTGTGTGTGTGTGTGTGTGTGTGTGTGTGTGTGGTGTTTTCTTTCATTTTGTTTTACTGTAGCCATACCTTATTTTTAGGTACAGTTTAAATCTTAGAGAATTCCATCTTCCTCACCCTCCCATGTCCAACCCCTGATTCTCTATCTCAATAAGATATCTCAATTTTCACTGCCATGACCCTAGACTGAACCACCACTTCTGGTCCCTAGGACCATTGTAATGGTTTCTTAATTGTTCTATGTCCATCTACATTCTTGTACCACCATTTTCTTCCAATGTTGCATCTTGAGTCATAATTTAAAAATACAAATGTGATTATGTCATGAACTTTTTAAACACCCGTCAGTGACTTTCCTTAGCTGAGAAGACTCATTTCAGTATTGACTGTACAAAAGTAGCTGTTTGAGCTACCTGCTGCCCCCTGCACTAGCTTCATTATGAACCAGAAACCTCTTAGCTTTCCAGGTCAGTCAGTCTGGCCTTATTTCCATTCCACAAATCATATTGTTTCTTTTCCCCTTCAGGCCTTCACAAATTCTGAAAGCTGTACTTTCATAATCCTTCCCAAGCACTGAGTATTGATCCTTGTTTTCATTCCAAGTCCAGATGGAAGGCCCTTTTCTCCACAATGCTCTGGTATTGGTTAAATTTCTCCAAGCACCCTGTTATTTGCATCCATATTTGTCAGAAATATACAAAGAGCTAGAACTAGAGCTAAATGTAGATGAAAGAAGGAAAAAACATGCTGGTGATAATATAATAATTACAATTAGTACACTAAAATATTAAAAATTATTACTTTAGGAAACTGACTATGCACGTGTGTGCTTCTTTATGTATACATATATTTTTATATTTTTCACATACTTTACATGTAGTTTTTGCAATTATCATGTATTGCTTTTAAAATTAAGGAATAATGATGGTTTTTTGTCTGTCTCATCTATCAGAAGGTGTATTTAAAGAGGTCAGGGACAGCTATTTTAATTCTAGGGCACATAAAATTTCAGCACCATGTGTTATACTAAGTTGTCACTCTATGTATTTGGTGACTATACTAATAAAGAAGGGAATGATGAAAATGATTTAATAAATGAATACAGTGCCTTTGTCACAAACATTCTGTGACTTAAAGTTTATTTTTCTTCAACTTTAGTTTTGTAGGTCTGCAGCTTTATTTTTCCAGATTAAAAAAAAAAGCATAGATTTTGATAAATTAACCTACAGCATTTTCTAAAGCTGTTTTTGCCTCAAGCAGCATACTTTAAATAGGTGTCTTCTAAAGATCAGGTCTTAAAAAGTAGAAAATAGGGTGATGGTAGAATAGCAGGAAAAATGTTTCAGGTGTAAGAATAAGCTTTATAACTTAGCTCACACCATATGGACATTATCTCAGTCTACTAAAATTTGTAGCAAAACCCAGTGTTAGATTCTTAGATTCAAGGAGCATGACCAAGAAATGATCTTCTACCAGAGGATTCCAAATTTCAAACAGCATTTCTGAGTCTGAAAAAAATTTTCCAGTAGAACTTTTCTTCCCTGTAATTCCTTAATTATATTTAAGGAAAGGTGTCAAAATGTATTACCTAACTAGTTCTTTAAAAATGAAGCATCTCCCTAACTAAGGAAGTAATGGTACTAGGGACTTCAATAATCTATCTGAAGCATATACAGCAACATCTGGATTATTTGCAGACTATTAGCTTTGGACCCAAAGTAGCTTTTATGTTGCTATGTAATCACCACTGTGCATTTCCTTACATCTCTGTGGGTTGCACTGAGAAATAAATGCCAACTTTTTAAAATAAATGCTTAGATTTAACACATCATGGAAGATTAGTTAATTTCTCTATATCCAGCTGATTTTCTGCTGTTGCTGTCACTGTCATTTTTACTGATCAATGTTGATATGGAAATGATATCATGAACAAAAGACTGTGCAAAATTGCAGGTTTTTGAAAAGGAATGTGTTTGGGTGAGAGTGGCTATAATAAACTGCATGATATTCTTCCCTCAGTCATAAGAAATCAAATATTTACATAGAGTAAATTGGTCAAGGCTTCCTTTTCTTGTAAAGAAACCAAAATGTTAATCTCTGTAATTGCACTAGTAGAAAGTATAATCCTGATATTACGTAAAATGAAACTTTCGGAACAAAATTATATTTATTGTGAATGCATTATGTAGAGCTATGTTAAGGCAGAGAGTTTGAAAGAATAAGAAAGTTCAATTTAATATTTTTTTCTTGGTGTGTTTGCCAAAGTTCTTAAACTCCTATCTGTTAATGGAATAACCTGAAAATATATATGAAAGGGCCAATGAAATTAAAAGTGGCAAAACCAAATGTCCATTGACTAATGAATAGATAAAGAAGATATTACACACACACGTACACACACACACAGGAATAGTCCTCAGCCATGAAAAAGATTGAAATCCTGCCATTCGCAACTATGTGGATAGAGCTAGAGTATTATGCAAAGTGAAGTCAGTCAAAGACAAAGACCAAGACCATATCATTTCACTTATATGTGGAATTTAAGAAACAAAACAAACAAGCAAAGGGGGAAAAAAGAGAGAGACAGAGGCAAACCAAGAAACAGACTCTTAACTATAGAGAACAGACTGATGGTTACCAGAGGGGAGATGGGTGGGGGAATGGGTTAAGTAGGTGATGGGGATTAAGGGGTGCACTTGCTGTGATGAGCACTGTGTGTTCTATGGCAGTGTGGAATCACTATACTGTACACCAAAACCAATATTATACTGTACGTTAACCAACTGGAAGTTAAGTAAAAACTTAAAAAAAGAAATTAAAAGCATATTTAATTTATGGTTGAATTTAGATCTATAGTCTTTAAACTTGGGAGAATTGCAGACCTTTCAGAATATCTGATGAAAAAAATGAATTCTTTCCACAGAAAGTCATACAAATACAAGTAAACATAAAGTTGCATGTATGAATTTGTGCTACATCTCCTTATCTTTCCCTGTCCCTCCCTTCCACAACACTCATCCTTCCATCTGGGACAAGGACTTTGGTGGACCCTCCCTTAGAGTGTGAGCCCCTCAATGTCTCCAGATAATAAGTGTCACAGGCATAGAAATCATATTATACAGAAAATAAATTAAAAATTGAAGAATTAATATCTAAACAGCAAGATTAGTTTAAGAATAGCACAAGTGTCAACATCCCGATAACAACATCTGTATGTACTAACTAAAGATGATTTTTAATCACTATCTTGATATTCTTCATTTACAAAATTAAAATCCTAAATACGTAAAATTTCATTTCTGATTTATAATTTAAAATTTAGCCAACATGCTACTTTTTTTACATATAGTAAAATTGGCTTTCCCTCTTTGTACTTATTTATAGGATTAGCAACACCAGACTCTGAATTCCTTTGGTGCAGGAATAAAGTCTCCTTCTTTTTTCATGTTTGGCACCTTGCAAAGGATCTACCCCACTCAAGAAGTGAAATAAATATTCGTTCAGAGCAGGAACAAAAGGACGGAAAGAGAGAAAAAAGGAAGAAAGTTAAGAAGTGAGATTTTAGGAAGGAACCTACAAAGGAAAGAATGAAGGAAGAAGAAATGAAACCAATTTATTTATTAATGCTACCACAGATTTTCCCCTACTCCGAATTCCTTGTGTGAGAGGAAAACCTTTTTGTTAGCATGAATATCTGAAAAGTTCACAGAGAAAATAAGAACTTATAGAAAAGAGAACATCTTCGTATTCACTCAGGCTCCTTGTTGGGCTGTAAAGTAGGGATGATACTCTGGGCACCAGAATAACAAAATGAAAATGTCCAGGTTTGTGATTCCCCGTCTCTCCCTTCTGTCTGCTTCTTTCAAAATTTCAATATTCAAACCCTTCACCACAATATTCTAAAATCATCTCTTTCTACTTTTCAGTCCATTAACTTTACTCCTTTTCCTTCACAGCTGATCTTTATCCTTTAAATGGACTTTCTTACTCATATTATCTGTGATTGAGCCATAAAGAAGGTAAAGCATTTGCACTGTAAAAGAAATGCTATTTAATCAAAGGGATTTATTTCTAAGGAGATGAAATATCCCATGCAGTATGTATGGTATTTTTTTTTTTCTCTCAGAAGTCTTTTCCCACAAGTCCAGTGTTCCTAAAAATTACATAATTTACCTGGCAACCTCTCTTTTTTCTAGTTTGGTAATCTCACTCCATTTGTTTGGGTCTACAGTGAAAGGAAGGAGGGACAGTTCAAGAAGTCCCAAAGAATATTACTAGATTTTAGGAAGGCTGAGAAGGATTAAGCTCTCTCATTGCAATTTCTGGATTTTGACTGTCTTGTATAACAGAATATCTTGCACGACATGGTTGCCAGTTGAAAAAAGCTATTGCTTGCATCCTGGTCTGGTCTAACAGAAAAGCTAAGGCTTATGTGCCAGAAAAACCCAACTCTAGAACTACTTCATCCAGACTTGGTAGGATTCCACACTTCCTGAACTCTTGAAGTTTTCTGACAGGGTATGACTAGAGAATGCTTATATTTTAAATCATCAAAGGGAAAACCACAAGTATTATCCACATAGCGAAACATTAAAATGAAAGAAAATTTAAAGCTAAAAAAATGCATTACTACAAAGCATAAATGAGATAAAAGAGGTAAGTCAAGCATAACAATTGTAACAATAAATGTCAAAGTTTTACATGACGTCGTAAATCAACCAAGTCTGTCAGACCCCGCAGAAAAATCAAAGGTTATAATATGCAGCATAAAAATGATAATCTAAAGCCAAATGAATCAGAAAGAGAAAGCAAAATGTACAAAAGTGTATTACAAAAATCAATACAAAATAAGTGGGAGTTATAATATTAATACTAAACCAAAAAGTTGCAAAGCAAGAAGAAAATCAAAATACTACCAATATGGGCATTTGGGTTAAAGAATGGAGCTCTTCTAACAAAAATATGCATCATGAATATCTGTAGCAACAATATGGATAAATATATCACCAAGTATGTATGTGCATAATTTGTAACTGTTATGACTTACACCAACTTATTTACCTACTTTTCTATGTTTGACATTTTAGAGATATCTACACTTCACTATGTATATGTATATTAAACCCTCACATTGTATACCTTAAATATATATAATTTTTATTTGTTAATCATACCTCAATAAAGGTGAAAGGAAAATAAATAGGAATTTCTATAAATAGATAGGCCTTTAGGATTGAGGTGGTAGGGTGTGGGAGAGAGGAAGCATTCTATAATACCAGGATTAGCTCTGTCTTTTACTGAGACTATGCCTCTGATCAGTGAACTTCACAAGAGTTCCTCCATCTGGGCCTCCCCTGACCAGCCCCCAATCTGTAGGTGGAATAGCTTGGCTAGAGTGGAGGGAAGTTGTTTATTTCCTTTCTTCCAGGTCAGTTAGGCTCTGATAATAACCAGGCAGGTTAGTCTCTGGTTAACTAGTTTCCTCTGAGAGCAGACTTTGTTAAGAACAGAGTGCTTTGGCATATTTCAAAAATTGTTCCTTATTTCTTTGCCCCTGAAACATGAGGGGATTTTTCTCTGACATTCATTGTGGGAAACTGGTAGGGCTCCCAGAGGTAAATTTCCACAGTATCATGCCTCCCCACTCCATGACTGGGTTCTCTTCGAGTTATTAACTCTCACAGTTGCCTGCACTAAGCCTCCAGCAATTTTTCCATTACAGTTCAAGTTTTCCTTACCCTGCACTGATTCCCAAGGTGGCGTCCATTCACTCTTGAGTCCCTACTCTGGGAAACCTCAACTTCCTGTATTCACCTCTGTCATTCCAAAGTTGGGGGCAGTAGCATGCACTGTGTCCTCCACTTTCTTATGGATCCAGGAAGAATTGTTGATTTTTCCCATCTGTTTAGTTTTTTAGGATGCAGTGGCAACTTCCAAGCTCCATATGTGTGGGACCAGAAACCAGAAATCATCATACTTCTGAACGGTATTTTGCATTACAACTTAATTGTAAGAGCCTTAAAATGGTTGGCTTTTACATGCCAACCCAAAACATGGGACCTTGGCATATTGAATATCTTACGTTGAATGAATTTAAGAAAACAAAATGGCCAAAATAATAAGCTCACTCTGACCTCCTCTCACTTGCCCTTCTTCCCTGAAGCAGGTCATATAACTTCTATGGGAAAAATACCCTCTCTATGCAGGGGAAAACAACAACAACAACAAAAAATGTTCTTGGGGGGCCTGGGTGGTGCAGTCAGTTGGGAGACTGACTCTTGGTATCTGCTCAGGTCGGGATCCTGGGGTTGGGGTCCTGAGATGGAGCCCCGCCTCCAGCTCTGCGCTCAGCGCAATCTGCTCTGGTTACTCTCTCCCTTTGCCCTGTCCCACCTTGTGCTCTCTCTCTCAAATAAATAAATAAAACTTAAAAAAAGAAAATTATAAGCATTCTTTTAAAATTTCTGCTTCAAGGTGCTTTCAATTTTTAAATATGCATATGTGCATGTGTGAGTAGATGTTAAAATTTTCAACTGGAAAACAATCAATTAATAAAACCTGGAAACTAAATAAGTATTCACTGTTTGCTATCATCGTTGATTCCACCTCAGTACTTTAGGCTGTTATATACTCATTAGATATCACCAAAAATGCTTTTCCTTTCTTCTCCTTCTCTCTCATACCCTACCTCTCTTGCTCCTTTTTCTTTTAAACAACCTGAACCTCATTTTGCAAAGGAAGAATCTGTGACCCTGTGAGATTACATAACTTTACCAGGTCACACAGATCTAAGTATTGGTACTTTGATTCCAGATTGATGCCAGAGTATTTACTCTTTATCACTGTGTATGAATTTTCAATCATCCTCTTGTTATTTACCAGTAAAATACCAATGATAGCTGAGATCTTAGAAAGCAGATTTCCTTTAGGACACAGGCAAGTTTCAGGGACAGAAGATATTGAACTTTAAATGTCCATCACTACCGAGGGTTTGTTAGACTTTGGCAATATCCCCAACAGTCAACTATTGATTATTGTTTACAAGGTTATAGTTTACAGTGACTCCTCATCCCGATAAAAGAGTACTGAGCTCCTTTACTACAGGCATTAATTATAGGTTCTGATTTAAGTGCCTTTTTCTTACAGCACTTTAATTTCTGATTCAAAGAATATCGATTATCCATCAGGGTCTCTGATTTGGATACTTGTTGTTTGTTTGTTTATTTGTTTTTAATGCGTTAATGGATTCTCTTAGGAGAAAAAAATTCTCCAACATACCCCCTTCTCCCACCATGATATCTTTTTTGTTTACAGGAAAATTAGAAAAATAGTTGAATCTTTTGATAATGTATCTTTAGGGTGACCTTAGGTATAAAGAAGAATACTTTGGACCCTCTCTCCTGGTGATATAAATAGGTACTTGTCAGGAGGCATCAGTAATCTCTTTATAAATGAAAACATCTCTGGAAATAAAGTTTGTAGAAAATAGTAACATTGAGTAATTGTATAATGAAAAGAACAAAGCATACTAGGTTCCTTTGGTTAAAAAACAAGCAAAACAAATCCATTAGACAGTATCACCAAATCATAGTTATACAATAAATCCAGTATTTCCTTCTTGCCTTTGTTATTATTTGACAGATATTTGGACAATATTTTATTAACCTTTTATTGTGTGCCAATCTCTCGAATGTTTGATAGAGAAACAGAATCCTTTTTAATCTCAATCATCCCATACAATATTCTAAACAGCCATTTCTAATTAATATGGGTAGGTATATGAAAGAAAAATTATTCATTGTTCTTCTCTGATCATAGATACCTTAAGAGTCATCTAGAAACATACTTCAAATGATAGAAATGTCTTTCAACCCTAAACCTGGTTGTGAAAATGCATATTATTCTTAGGACATAATACAGTGACTTTCCCTCTTTCTATGCAGTGTATGTTTTAGGGTTGAGTTCACCCAGAAGCAGACCTAAGTATTGGAGTGTAAATGATTTAGTAACAACTGCTCTAGGGAAAATTTGTCATGGAATAAAGAAAACAGGCTGGAAAAGGGAGTAAACCAAAATAAGGGAGTGATTTCAGATGATGTCCAGACTCTGCTTGGTCTCTTAAGAAACTCTGGAATATAAACTAGACTCAGGCCAAGAGGATTGACTTTTGTCCTCCTCAAAGGTCAGGCATTGGCCATAAGCTGTCACCAAGGTCATGAAATTCTCAGGAAATTCTGATTTTCCTTGAAAATCTAGCAGCTCTAGTGGCCAAGGGCATCCATTGATGGCCCCACGTCAAGAATGAGTTGGTAACAAGAAAGTTTGAGGAAGATCATGGATAAGTAAAGGGAATTTGTAAAAGGTATCCAGGGATTTAGACCAGGCCTTTACAGTATTTGCCACCATATGGTTAATATTTTTGAAATTTTTTTTCCAAATCCCCATCATCCTTTAGCTATTCTGTGTTTTTAATATTTTCTTGCTTATTCCCATCCTTACAATAGAAAGGAATCATCAGCAAAATGAGGCAGGGGACAACATTTTTGAAGAACAAGTCTGAAAAAATAAAGGCACGTGCTCAAATCAAAGAAACTTAAATATATCTCTGTTTCCCCTGAACTTTCCAAAGCCCACTTTGCTTCATAATGGTCTTTCCACTACTCAGTAATGGCTTATTTATTTGTTCCAAACCTAGGAATAACCCATCACCTTAAAATCGGTCACAGGAAAGACTCATACTCTTATATTAAATAAGTCTCTTACTTACAAGTAAAAATATATTCTTTTCTTTTCCATAATAATAACCTTTATGACTAAGAAAAATTACTAGGATACATATATTTTTCACTTTTGTATCTTTCATGCAAACCTACTGCCCCATACCTGGAAAATGCCTTTAAATTTAATTTAAAATAAAAGTTCATTTCTTTATGTCTAAAAAATTTTAAATTCTAGCCAAGGAAAAAAATAAACACAAATAAAAAAAGGAACAAAATATTTAAATTTGTGGTCTTTGACACTTAATAACTACAACATTGATCATCCTACGAAAACAAAAATATAAGAAAATAGACAGGAAATCCCATTTGGGGAAGTTTCTTCAATGAAATCCTGAACCAGCAATCAAATTAGTCTCTCTATTAGACTCCTAGAAGGAGGCACCAAGATGATCTATAATTAAATTCCTGAAATCCAATTTACACTAGCCACCTTAGAATAAACATCATTAAACTACACATTACTCATCAAAGCAATGCATAAAAGCTTTCTAGATAGCTAGAAAGGCATGAGCAAACGCACAAATTATGTATAATATTTGGATTCCTCAATCTAATGAACAGAAGCGGGACACATGGCAAAAGGAGGTTATGAAATTGCCGTCTACTGGAGAACTTGATGCATAATAGACTGTGTGCCATTTTATTTACTCGGCTGCTCTTAGAATATTAAAGTCCCACCTTTTCCTAGCCTCCTACTTCGCCTCTTTCTCTAAACATAAATATTCAAAAACAATACACACCTGAGAAGTTTGGCTACAAGGTTTTCATATGACTTCTTTCTATATTTCAAAAGAAAATTGATATATAATCTGTTTCCTCTATATTACATATATACAGCATAGTGAATGATTGCTTTTCAGTAAACTATTTGAAGAAAAGTTAAAGTAGGAAGACTCTTGGAAGATGAGTATTCCAAGGGAGGTCTCTAGGAAGCTTACACACACACATAAATATATACATTCTTTGCCTTTCTACATGCTTTTTATATTTACTTACTTGTTTATATATTTATATATAAATATGTAATATATATATGTGTGTGTGCTTTAAGAATGCACAAGTATAAGAGAAATCTTCCATAATTCCTGCTTTACAGCCCATAATCAACTGCCTTATTTCACAGGAGCAAATACACTTTTTATTTCAACTCAATGTGCTCTCAGTGGGAGGTCATTTTTGAAGGAAGACAGTAATTGTAACTGTAGTGAACCATTTGATATTCGAAAGGGTGGACAGACTATGCTCCGGGGATGCTTCTGTTTGAGACATTTTTTGGCTACAAATAAAGCTTAGTAATCTTTGGGCTCACCTGTATGATTTAACCTTAAAACTTGCCAGATATTACCACTACCACAAGATTTAACTGACCATTCCAATCTTAGAAAACAGCATATAGTATTCTCTGTTAAAATGTTCACTTTAAATTTCAAAGTAACAGCAGTTGAAAATTTTTTTAAATGAAGTGATCAAATTAAGGTTACCTTTATATTTACTCTATTTTAATAGTAATAACTAATAGTAATAACTTTAAAATAAATATTAAAAAATCCTTTTGTTATAAATTCAGTGAAATATAATACAATGGTGTCTTAAAATTGATTTACAATTACTAGTGAATAGAGAGCTACTTTAATTTTACTAAAATAATTTCAGTTAAATTTGGAAAATTTGGAGAAATCAGGAAAGGCAGAAAAATATTTATAGAAATGATCTAGAGCAGAGGTTTGAAAACTTTTTCTGTAACAAACAAGATAGTGAAGATCTTAGGCTTTCTGGGCCATAAGGTCTCTGTTTCAACTACTCTATTCGGTGGTTATAACAAAAGTAGTCACAGACAATACAGAAATAAATGAATATGACTATGTTAAATAAATATTTATGGACACAGAAATTTGATTTTCATAGAATAGTCATGTGTCACAAAATGTTATTCTTTTGCCTTTTTAATCATGTAAAAATGTATGATCTATTCTTAGCTCATAGGAAAACAAGACACAAAGAAATGGGCAGTAAGCTGGATTTGGCCTGTGGGTCTTAGCACTCTGATCTCTGGAGTTCTAAAGTAACATCTCCTACCAATTGGCAGTGCTACTCTTTGACATGTGCTTCTTCCTCTTGTATTTATATAACAATACATGCATCTGTATGTATATATTTAACACACTAGTACTATATATATATATGTATATATATATATACATGCATATTTACCTCCTTTGTAAAAACTCAGTACAATAGTATGTAATTAACATAAACTCATGTCAATACATGGCTTTGAACATTATTGTAATTGTCTCATACAATTGTCAGCATCACCATTATTAACACAGTTTTTCCCATTCTATAGATAAGATAACTGGGGCTTGGAGGAGATCTAGAGGTTCTAGGTCTGACGCTCTGTTTCGGTGGTAGAGAGATTGAAGTAAAATATATAAATAAATAATGCAATAAAATAAATGGTCTCTGCCATTTCTGAAACAACACTTTGGGAACCACTATGCTTGGTAAAGTATGGGGAAAAGACATAGGAAATAATTAAATATTAATATGTAATATTTTAACCAAACCATGGAGACACAGGGAAGATTAATGAATCAAGCTTCCTTTTTCAAAAACAAAAGACAAAAAAAATAGCTCACCACTGTGACAACACTGATGATCATTGATTACCATCTAGATTCAAGGTCTCTCTCAGCTGGGCAGTGCTGAATAAACACTCTTAAACTATCCCTCTTTATGTTTCTTTTTTTTTTTAAGATTTTATTTATTCATTTGAGACACAGAGATACAGAGAGAGAGAGACCATGAGCAGGGGGAGAGGCAGAGAAGAGAGGGAGAAGCAGGCTCCCCGTTGAGCCAGGAGCCCAATAAGGGGCTCAATCCCAGGAGACTGGGATCATGACCAGAGCCGAAGGCAGACGCTTAACATCTGAGCCACCCTGCCGCCCCTCCCTCTTTATGTTTCTTAATGCATGTTAACCATCAACATTTCCTTAGCAAAGAATTTTCATTTAATGCAGTAAATTCAGTCTGATTTTCTTGTATTACAAGTTTCCAGCTCTGAATTTAGGTTAGTCACTTTGTTTGGAGTTAGTTGTGGTCAAACTCCTTGGGTTTTCCTTTAAAATCCACTTAATAACCTTTACTGTTAGTATATACCAGATCATTTACTTTTATCATATACTGTTAGTGTAATTAATGAGATCAATTGTCAGAAGGCCACTTAACCTCCCTCCTTCATTTTTTCAAACTTCTTCAGAAAAACCTTCAAGTTTTTCCCCAGCTGCTTTCTACTTCACATGGTTGTATAAACTAAATTGAATGAGGCTTGACTCATAGTAGCTGCTAAATGCATTTTTGTGGTTTCGTACTTTCCTTCCTCTCTCTCAATTAGCAAATTATGGCAGAGGGAATAAAAACCCCATGCTTTGGCTTACGGTAAGTGCCTGCTGAAAAGTTCATTTCTTTCTTTTTCAGTTCATTATGTAAAACATTTAATGCAGCCAGAAATTGCAGCCTAAAGCTCAACTGTGGGGGGGGGGGGTGTGCACACGCATGCATGGGTGCGTACACATATGCTCACACGGAAAGATCTGTAAGCCCTAATTTTCTGGTAATAGCTTATCTTTAAATTCTTAAATGTTATTTAATTTTTATGCATGTTTTCTCTGAGATCTCAGCTTCAAAATCACAGTTTTACAGAGGCAAAATACTAACTATATTGTCATAGCATGGACATCAGTTACTTTTCTTGAAATTCATACAAAGGTTCAAAACATTAACCAAAATATACTTTCAATTTTGCCTTGAATAGGTTTTCATTCTGTTTTCAGGAAATTCTATCCTATACCAGTTGTGAAGTGATGGGCATCACAGAAGAAAGGATAAATTAGCAGTTTTTAAAATGTGACTACACATTGGCATTCATGTTAGCAATACATGAAAAAAACATTATTAAAATATGTTGATTTGTGAATATTTTGACATTTTACCACTAAATCGTCAAAACAATATCATGAGCACATTCAACTCCTTATTTTCAGAAGTACTAACTGACAGCTATTAAGTGCCTTTCTTGGTGCCAGACAACAAATCAATGGTATGATCAATACCACAATTCACAGGCTCTGAATCAGCTATAAACTAAGGGATTTTGTCCAAATATTAATGTTCATATAAAAAACAACCATTTAGGTCATTAGTAAGATCATTTGCAATCATTAATACTCTCAATTATTTTACAGATCGGTTATTTATTTTTTTCCAAAAGGGAATCCTCACTAATTTTTTTATTCCTGATCTCTTGAGTTCAGATATTGGGCTGCTATTCTTAAATGTTGGGGGATTATGTGACCCTAAGAATATAACTTTAGCCAAAGAGAGAAACAAAAGGACTGGCACACAGCTGGTGTCCAGCAAATGCTACTTGCACTTGAATAGCTGATCTGAACAATGCCAGGAAGAATTGTTCATTTGATATATTTTTAATTGCTGGTAAAAAAACTGATTTTTATCTTTAATTATACAAATATTAGTCTTAAATTTTAGAAAAAGTCTGTATTAAATATGTCTCAAATAATCTATTGTGTCTTTCTTTTTTTTATGATGTTATTTTAATCACCATACATTACATCAACAGTTTTTGATATAGTGTTCTGTGATTCATTGTGTGCATATAACACCCAGTGCTCCATTCAGTACATGCCCTCTTTAATACCCATCACCAGGCTAACCCATCCCCCCACCCCCCTCCCCTCTAGAACCCTCAGTTTGTTTCTCAGAGTCCACAGTCTCTCATGGTTCCTCTCCCCCTCCAATTTCCCCCCCCTTCATTTTTTCCTTCCTGATATCTTCTTCTTTTTTTTTTTTTTAACATATAATGTATTATTTGTTTCAGAGGTACAGGTCTGTGATTCAACAGTCTCACACAATTCACAGCACTCACCATAGCATATACCCTCCCCAATGTCTATCACCCAGTCACCCCATCCCTCCCAACCCCCACCATTCCAGCAACCCTCAGTTTGTTTCCTGAGATTAAGAATTCCTCATATCAGTGAGATCATATGATACATGTCTTTCTCTGATTGACTTATTTCACTCAGCATAACACCCTCCAGTTCCATCCACGTCATTGCAAATGGCAAGATTTCATTCCTTTTGATGTCTGCATAATATTCCATTATATATATATACCACATCTTTATCCATTCATCTGTCGATGGACATCTTGGCTCTTTCCATAGTTTGGCTATTGTGGACACTGCTGCTATAAACATTGAGGTGCACGTACCCCTTCGGATCCCTACATTTGTATCTTTGGGGTAAATACCCAGTAGTGCAATTGCTGGGTCATATGGTAGCTCTATTTTCAACTTTTTGAGGAACCTCCATACTGTTTTCCAGAGTGGCTGCACAAGCTTGCATTCCCACCAACAGTGTAGGAGGGTTCCCCTTTCTCCGCATCCCCGCCAACATCTGTCGTTTCCTGACTTGTTAATTTTAGCCATTCTGACTGGTGTGAGGTGGTATCTCATTGAGGTTTTGATTTGGATTTCCCTGATGCCGAGCTAATATACTCAGGGAACCTGGGCTAAATCAATATTTAGACTCCAAGGATATGAGAACAGAGCTTATATAAATTGTATATCATCTCTATTTGTTCTAATGGGTCTCAGACATAATCCTGGTGTAGGCTTGGAGGAGAGAGATTAGGTTCATCAAAGCTGTCCTCCACAACAGCATGAAAACTGGAGTTTGGCAAGCTTAAATATGGGCTAATTCCACAGAGGTAGAAACATTTCAGACATTGATCAACTCCAGACTCATGGGCTACCTAACCAATAATTATCGGTCAATTCTTTCACCATTCTTCATTAGAACACCACTAATTCCTTACTTGTGGAATTTTTTTGATATTTATCTATGTTCAACAAATCCTATTCTTTGCATGTATAGCCGATATCTCAATCTCAAACTCCAACGTTTGCTTAATATGAGGAAAAAAAAAACTTTATTTTTCTTAATTATCTGGGGTTTTTGTGATATTGCTATGAATATCTTATACACACAACCTCCTTTGGCTCAACATATTTCAAAACATTATTTTGACTAAAGCTTTAATAATACTGCTGAGTACTAATTAAAAGGTATTAGATTTTTATACTAATCCTTAACCTAAAAACTCACCTTCAAAGTATTTATGTCAAGGAAATACATATAGTTCTATGGTAGGATTGAACTGAAAAATGTTCATCACTACTGTCTTTATTATAACAGCAAAATTAGCAATACTGCAATCATCTAAATAGGGCTTTGCTTAGATAAATTGTAGTATAATAGAATGAATGAAATAGTCGTTTACTAGAAATATTTATCTGTATGAACGTATGATATATTGATAAGTGAAAGTAGAATTACAAAACTAGGTTTATATTTGATCTGATTGTATTTAAGTATAAAGATATATTATAAAATGCTAAGAAGAATAGAAAAACTGTATTTATGGAGTGAGAGGGTATAAAATGTATATTGTTTGCTTATGTGCATTTTCTAACTTAGTTATTTTTGTAATAAATATATTTTAAAAGATGTACACATTTCTTTATGCCACAGTATTAAGTGTGATTTTGAGAGGTCTAAATTTCACCTTTTCTTTTTCTTCATTCTTTCCTTGACAAAAATAAGAAAAAAGATGACACATTTTTTTCAATAGTTCTCCTTACATAATAAATTGCAACAAATTAAACTGTCAACAAATATCAAAGGGAAAACAAATCTTTTTGATAACTACCTAGTGAAATGTCACTTTGGGACATTTGACATTTTGATATGATCATTGATAATTGTTGTGAAAAGCTCAGTAAATTTGTAAACCAGGTGCAAATAGTGTGGCATAAAATGTTCATTATGCAAATTAGGTGGTCTAAATCTTCACATGTAGCTAATGTGTTTATGTTAAAGTTGAAGGCATTTATTTTCTTCCCACCTAGTAGAACCCAACTGTACATCTTTCTAATTGTCTCCCTGTTGAGAAAACTATTTATACTGCTACACAAACAAACTCACCAAAGAAAGACTAAATAAGATGTGATCATTTTAGTCCTGATGTCCAAATGACATGGCAGAAGAGAAAGGCTTGAAGATAAAAAGACTTATACATAATTGTAGAATAGGGAAGAAATTTAGTAATCAAAAAGTCTCTTGCTTTCAGCTAATCAATGAGAATACTGCAGCTTACAGTAATTGCATTTTTCACTTAAAACTTGATAATTAATGGAAGAACTATATTATAACTCTAGTGAGGTCATAAATTTACCCACATCTTAAATTATATGTGCATAGAAAATGTATTTCCTTTATTTTTCCACTACTGATTTTATCTCCTTACTCCCTATTTGGTGAATGGGGCAAGGTGGGGGTTGGGGGATGTCATAATGGCCAATTCCAGTAACCTATGCCCAAGCAAATAACTATGACTTTTGGTAACATACTTTGTATGATAAAAAGTTATTTTCATTCTCCATGTGTTCCTTTTTGATGTGCCATATGGGTGTATGAAAAAGTGGAGAAGTAAACGTGACCTCATGTGGTGCAAGAGATTGAGGTCCACAAAAACACATTGTGTCTTCTGAATATTCTGTGGGGCCTGCAGAAAACTGGTGACCTACTCCTCTCTCCAGAGTGATGACCAGTGAGGGCAAGTGGGTTTCCTGTGGTTTTTGTAAACTGATGATATGCTGGCATTCATTGCTGGAGTCCGTATTCCTAATCATTTGTCTGTAGTTACAAATTATTCTCTCAAAATTACCCTTCTGCTTGGACACCCTTCTGATTTCTCACTTAAATATGCAAGGATGTTGGAACCCTTTCATGAAATGCACTGGCCCTGAAGAACTGAAGATGATAAGAACAGAAAAGGGAAAATAATGATAATGTACTACATAGCTCAATTGTAGATAGGACTTCATATGATCAGAGTAAGCCCTTGGGATCATTCATCTAAGTTTTCACCACTACTCTTGCATCATGAATGTCCTATTTTTTTTTTTTTTTATGGCACTCATGGCCTTTTTTGAGTTATGGTTCTGTGGAATATACCCATTATTGAGGCTTGCATAGTCCTGAAAATCTGCCTTCTCATTATAAAAAGCAGAGTTCTCAGAATCTGTTTTAAGTCTTGATTAGTTAGTTTCCCTTGGTAGGAGCCAAGGGGTCTGGGCTTGTGACTTCTTTGGCTATATCATTCTAGCAAAACTTTTCAACTATTGTTCCCTATTGGGCTATGTTTTAGGAATGCTACCCAAAGTTTTTACCTTGACACAGTTCTCAAATTTACTTTATCTGTTCTCTCAGCACCAAGCTTTTTTCTTTCAACCTAATGGTGACTACCTTAAAAACAACAGTGTTTCAAATATAACTATAAAAATTATGAGTGGGGATCTTTCTAAAAAGATCATTAGAACAACATGACTATGAAGAACACTGTATAAGGTCATTCCTCCCAGAGAGTAGAATCAGAGCTCAATTAAATCTTTGCCATCCCCAGGAGAGGGACTCCTCACAATATTTGCTTAGAAGAATCTTGGAATTGCTGTTTAGTACTGACTGCTGTGTTTCTTTTATTTTTCTCTTTTTTAAAGGGGACAACTTACTGGGGTTATCTCGTCCTTGTTGCATCTTTGTATAAGGGGGTATAAATGGAAATGGAGTACAGATAACTTGTCTTTTTAGTTTACTGGTTGTCAGGAAATAAAAAAAGAATCTGGATCTAATGGAGATAATTGGGTATTATCCAGAAAGCCTTACTTTAGCCTGAATGCAGTGACTGGATGGGACTTCAGGAGAGTCTTTTAGGGAGAGAGTGAGTTTATTCTATGTACAAGAAAAAAAATGAAATAAGTATTTGATGACCGGGAGGATGGATGATGGCAGAGACCTGCTAGATGTTTACTAACATCAGTTACTATTTCTGGGTGTACATCAAAACTACATGTCTTAGGCTCCCTTATAATTTGAATGGGATGCATGCATTTCTTAATGATTTATTTATTTGAGAGACAGAGAGAGTGCGAAAGAGTGGGGGAGAGGCAAAGGGAGAGAATCTTTAAGCAGTCTCCCCACTGAGCGAGGAGCCAGATGCTGGGCTTGATCCCATGACCCATGAGATCATGACCTAAGCTGAAACCAAGAGTCAGATGCTTAACCAACTGAGCTACCCAGGTGCCCCAGGATGCCCACACTTCTAAGCTTTGCCATAAACCTTTGAGTATAATTGTCCAGAATTTCTCTTCTTCTGTGGTGACATCAGAATTACATATTTTAAATATCAGAAATCTGCAACACTTGGATGGGAGTGAGGAGATCTTTGCTGGATTGCAGTTATAAGAATTGTTTTTGTTAGTTTCCTATTGCTGCTGTAACAAATTATTACAAACTTAGTGGCTCAAAACAATAGAAAATCACTATCTCACAGTTCTGTAGGTCAGAAGAAATCAAATTGCTGAGAAGGACTGCATTCCTTTTGGGGACTCCAAGTGAGAATTCATTTCCTTGCCTTTCCCAGCTTCTAGAGGCTACTATATTCTTTGGCTCATAGTGCCTTCCTCTATTTTTGAACCCAGGAACATAGCATCTTCCAATCTCCCTCTCTGACTTTTTACTCCTGCTTCTGTTGTCACATCTCCTCCTCTGACTCTGACTCTCCTGACTCCTTCTTATAAGGACACTAATGATTACACTGTACTAACACAAATAATTCAGGTAAATCTCCCCATCTTAAAAATTCTGAACTTGATCACATTTGAAAAGTCCTTCTTCCTATGTAAGGTAACATATTCACAGATCCTGGAGGTTAGGAACCAGACATCCTTGAAGGGCCTTTTTTTGATCTATCACATTGTGTTAATTTTTATTATGTAAGTTTTTTTTTTAATTGTAGTCACTATACCATTTATTACCTTGGCTAATATAGGGGTATAGGGAGTGATGATAATTTTGATATTTCACAAGAAAAAGTTTGAAGTTATCTGAGATAATACCAAATGGTATGTCCAATACGAGCTTTAATGTATGCACTTGGGGTTTAGAATAAAAAAATAAACCAATACAATCCATAATCACCTCAGGGATACCACTTTTTTTTTTAAAGGTTTTATTTATTTATTTGAGAGAGAGAATGACAGACAGAGAGCACGAGAGGGGAGAGGGTCGGAGGGAGAAGCAGACCCCCCGCTGAGCAGGGAGCCCGATGTGGGACTCGATCCTGGGACTCCAGGATCATGACCTGAGCGGAAGGCAGTCGCTTAACCAACTGAGCCACCCAGGCGCCCCAGGGATACCACTTTTAATCTCTTATCTTCTAGGGCAAAACATCTGAAAAAGATCAATATTTAAAAATGGATAACAAGCATTCTGAGAAAGTGTTTTCAGAGCATTGGGAAGATAATAGGAGTATAGCCTCTAGAAGTCAAGGGCAAAGTACATTTTAATGGTTACCATGTAGTCAACAAGGTCAAATGCTCTAGAAAGCTCAAGTGTGGTAAATTCTAAGAAATATTTACTGGACTCAACAGCATGTGCGCCTTCTGTGACTCAGACAAGAACAATTTCCATGCAGTGGTAGCTTATACTCCTTCCTGGAGGAGTCCAGGGTAGGTACAAATTGAAGACAACAGAAACATAAAATTGTTTCAGGCAACTCATTTATGAAAAAGGTTGAAAAAATAAGTGGTTTTCTTTTGTTTTGCTTTTATCTTGAGGAAACCAGGAAGTAAAGGAATAGATTTTTAAATGTGTGAGAACATCAAACATGTGTAAACACTGATGGGAATAGGCAAGTCCACAGAAAGATACAGGATAGCAGGGCTGTTAAAGTGGTGTCATCAAAAGATAACATTCCAATATGTCATGGTTGCAAAAAATTAATGATGTTTCTGGGAAGACACTTTTATTTCTCTGTCATGTTGCTTTGAATAAGGGACAGATATGGTGGAATAGATTATTTGAGGAAATTAGGGAATATTTTAAATAGTTACTGTGACCAGGTAAATATAGAATGATTCGTGGGCAGTATGATGCCACCAGTCTGCCTAAAGATGTAGTTTTCTCCAGCAGTTTAAAAGAGGGGTAGAAAAGCTGAGCAGCCAATATTTTAGACTTTTGCAAAATTGCAGTTTTATTGGCAGCATGTAATAGAAATGCAAATAATGAAAGAATTTGAGGATTTGGCAAGAGGATGATTAAAATGATGTGCCATAGAATTTAGAAAAATAGAGAAGATAGAAAATACAGTAATGGGGATTTGGGGAGGAGGCTAATCAATGCGAAGGCATTAGAGAAGCCATAAGGCGAGTTCTTGGTAAGACTCAGACTCGATGCAGTGGGCAGCCACACGTGAGAGCTGCCAGGCTAGATCTGGATACAAGAACACGGTATTGGATTTCAAGAGTTTAGAATTGCAGCAATTCTAGATAATTATGGAAATGAGTGGCTGAAATAGAGTCAAGGTGAAGGTTCCAGGAGTTTAGAATGTTAAAGAACTAAGGACTCACATGCTGGATATCTGTCTGGATGCTGAATTACCTTTGTATGACAGATTACTAGGTTTGATCTGAAGAGAAGAGTGACGAGTCTGCTAACAAAACCTTAAGTTAATGATGAAGTGTGAGTAAAACATCTGATGGTGGGGGCAACTTGAAGGAAGAGTGAATGGTCTAAACATATGACACAAGTGAGCAGGGTAAAATGAGCAGGATAAGACAAACCAAACAACATAACAACCTCAAGGAAAAACCCTGCATATTCTCCAGACTTGTATGGATTAAATAGTACAATAATGCTTTGGAATACATGGGGCTAGAGTAACTTTCCTTCAGAGCTTGATTACAAAATGACCATTTGATAATGAATTTTTTATCTTTATTTTTTGAAGCTAAGCTTCAAAAATCGGCACCTAATGAATATGATTTATTATCTGTGGAAGTGATTCATCCCAATACCTGTTTGACAATATTCCTAAATGTAGTCAAGACAACAACTAGATAATCTTAAACCTGGCTAAAGGAAGGTTAATGTAGATTACTTTATGAACAATAATACAAGCTAAATGAAGAGAATTTTCCAAGAGTAAGTAGTCAGCAGTGTTTCTTGAGCCCTTTCCAGAGGATCTTGTGCTCAGACAAACAGAAGTGTGTGTTTTGAACTAGATAGCAAATACCTTTTTACAGCAGTGGTGGGTATTACAGGCCCCATAGCTTGTTCCCATCAAGAGCCTCCAGGTAACTTTCCTTGCTCTGATTCTGTATAGAAAAAAAAAAAAAAAGAAAAAGAAACCCTGGTTTATACACCAGTGCTTTTGAAAACTTGGGGAAAATAAACGTGGGAAGAAAATCATGTGTCTAAAGCTAAGAATCAGATTCTAGCCTTCAAGTTCCACCATTTCCTTGTGAAGTCCTACCTTCACAATCATCTTTCCTCCTTCTTTATAGTCTCTGCCTTATTCCCTGTGACATTTATGCAAAAATGAATTTAGAAGTAGATGTGCAAAACATAAGAAACGTATATGAAAACCCTATGCTTATTATCCCTATAATATTTGTAGGCATGAATAAGGCCAAAATCTTAACCTATTAAGAAAAAAGTTCACTTATATTAATACT
The DNA here is from genome assembly GCF_029215605.1 of Mirounga angustirostris. Classification (NCBI taxonomy): domain Eukaryota; kingdom Metazoa; phylum Chordata; class Mammalia; order Carnivora; family Phocidae; genus Mirounga; species Mirounga angustirostris. The sequence goes on along the minus strand of NW_026991718.1, from coordinate 45,296,634 downwards.
AAGCTGAGTGATAGATCATGGCACGGTGATTTACCCATTGGTGTGGTTCACTTTCTACTTCTCTCCTTTCCCTACCATTCTTGTGCTGTGAGCCACAGCCTAGTTCATGAGATGACATCCAGGCATACTTTAGAGGCCTTCTGTCTTGCACATATGCTATCTCAGCAGTAACCAGTCCCAAGGCATACCCTGTGTGCAGACCCAGCTGTCTCCTCCATTTTCCCTCCTCCCCTCTGACAGCCAACAGGGAGACTCTAACCAGCAGTAGTCTAGCAACCTAAGTCAGATCATCACCAGGCATTTGAGACTAATGCTAAGTCCTGAGCTCCCTGTTGCCTTTCTCTCATTGACGGACTTCCCTGCAGTTGCTAAGTGTTTTATTTTGGTGTGAAGTTATTTAGTCCAAAATAGCTTATCAAAACCACACTGCTGCATATAATTCACTTCAGTTTCTGAAAACTGGGTTTATGCATCAATACAGATTTTTTTTAAAGTGTTCTTCTGCTTTTTTTTCTCATTGCTCTTGGCAGCTACATCATCTTTAAGTATGTTAAATAGTTCAAATGATGATAGTTTAGGATACAGGCAATGTTCAGAATTTTTCACAATTGGCGTATCACCAACCCATCAAGGTAGGTGCTGGCCTAACTAACAGCTAGTGCAGGAACCTAGATAAGCCAGCTATACCAGGAATTAATTCTTCGGTTGCTTAACAAGATAAATTTCTAGGGGACCATCTGGGTATCTGAGTGGTGACAACATTCAGGCAGGCTCATTGCAGCGGGATTTTAACCACCAGCAGTTGTCAATGAGTCAGCTACACAATTTGTTCCAGGTAACTAAAAGCTCTGATTTAGGGTAGGTTTTGGTGGTATGAGTTTTGATGACAATCACACTATTTTAATAATATCAAAACCCCAAGCTTTTATCAAACAACATGAAAAATATCATGTTGAATATTTTAGGAAATAATTTTGTGACCCAAAGATCCATTTGTTTGCTTGATTGCTGGGATTGGGTTAAAAAAAAGTTAGTAGGGAATAGACCTAAGTTAGCAACTACACAGTGGTTACTGTTACCGGCAGCAATTTTTCTGTATTTCATTGTTCTTTATACAATTTAACTATGTACACCTGTTTGTCTTTGTTATATTTGAATCAAAGAGCATCTTTGTAAATGTTCATTTAGGTGCAAATTTTGAACTAACAAAACTATTAAGGAAATGTTGCTTATGTTATGTTTTAACCATCCTATGTTTCTACATACAGCAAGCAGCACTATAACACTTTATAGCTGTAATATCACATCTCACTCCTGCTTCAAAAAATGGATATGTCAGGAATCTTCTTCATATTGAAAAATATCCAGGGATCTGAAATAGCTTGAACAAATTTAGCTCTTAGTGCCTGACCTCCTTTATTTCAATAAACCTACATTACTGAAATACACAGTAATACATGAAGCTGTAGACTATGCACATGTAATACTATACATATATGTCACATACACACTTACATTCTCGTCTTCCCTATTTCTCCCACTATCTACTTCACACACACACACACACTAAATAGGCTAAAATATGAGGATTTTTTAAATTGGAGTCTAGTGTAATCCAAAATTCTGGAACACAGTGGAATTTCTCTATTAGCAACTCTAACCAAATTGAATGAGATCAATTAACTAATTGTTTCAGTCTATTCTTTGTTTTCTGTCTTGAGAGCTCTAATACTGAGGAATTAAAACATGAGGAATAAAAGAAAGAAAAGCTCTCTAAAGCTGGTATTAATATTTAAAACACACCTTTCATTACATACTATTTGATGCCTTTGAGGTCCCTAGATTTGTGATTTTGATTATTTTCTATTTGGTTAAATTTCTTACAATTACATGTTCTCCTCTGCGCCACATAACCAGTCAAACCGCCTCATGTTTTCTTTATGCAAAACTGCCTTCACCATAGATGCACTTCCTTGCACACCAAAGGGAATGGAAAATGAAAGGTCATGCTAATAGTAATTGGTGCTTCATTTGAAAGTTAAATGGATCTGCCTCCGAATGTCTGAATTTTGGTAGCCTTTCCAGATGAAGTCATGGCTGCCAAACTCTTGAGTTTTCTCTTACATATTTCCCACCTAATTCTGTACAGGAAGGGAACCACATAAAGTACTTCCTCAAAACAGTAAATAGAATAGAAAAATAAGTCTGTATTTTGTCATATGCTGTTTAGGATGCCTTAGTGTTGGCCCTACCAGGGTGCTCATGATGGCAACTAGTCCCAGACTCTTTGTTCCCTGATGCATTGCTCCAAAAATGCAAATTGTCCACAATATCATTCTTCCTGAGTATTTATCTCACTTCAAGTAAAAGTTCAAGACCATGCCAAGCTTTTCATTTTACTAGTCATCCCCTGAGGGGCAGGATGGGCAATGATGATAGTGCAGGAATGATGAATTAAGATACTTTGGGTGTTCTGGAATATTGAACTTTCTTATATATCAAGGGCTGGTGACATTAATTATAAATTTGACATATCTATTTTATCAAGGTATGTTAAATGAACTAGTGGCCAGTAGAGCTCAGCTTTTGTATCTGAGGTTTTACTTTTGAACTCTGATTCATGGGTTCCCAATTTTATCTCTATCTGCATGGATTGTTTATCCAGTCATGTCGTCTAATCCAGAAAACCAAAAATTAGCAAAAAAAGGTCACATTTATTTGTGGCCATATCTATCTATTTGATGGATTAAGGAGATACTTATTCTTTTATTGTTTTCTCTTTATTTCAACCTTTATCATTAATGTCCAAAGATTTCCCTGTTTTAGAATCTTACCCTTGATATTTTATAATTTTCAAACTCCAATGAACTTCACCTCAGCTTCTGCCATTCCTTAACTGGTCATAACTTTATCAGTGGTCTTTCAACTATGGTTTCCAAATAATCATCTGGGTCTTTGTTAGCAATAGTGATGCTCAGGCAGCACCTCACTTTCTGTTAGGTTAAAATTCCAAGCAATTCTGATTCAGGTGTTCTCCTAATCATACTTAGGGAAACACTGACATAGATATTCTCATCCCCAAGGGCCACTTCACCATATAAATATAAAATCCAATACTACTGCCTTTAGCCCCAAACTCATAACTTTTTATCTCCTCTTCTCACTCCTATTCACAGATTCTAGACCTTATAGAATTATGCTCCTTTGATCTCTCAATATTTCTTGGAATATAGATCAGGTATAGTCTCATTCCACCTGCAACTTATGTTTTATATTTATACCCATGTGTTCTCTAAACAGTACCATAATTAGCTTTCATGCCTTACTACAGTCACAAAAACCCAGAAAAAGAGAAAAAAGAAAAAGAAAAAAAAGTTGATAACTATTGCAACTCTATATCTGCATTGCTAAGTACAATTCTGAAGAAAATCATTCAACTAGATGGTCACCATTAAAATTCCTGGTTTTCAAACTAGACAGTGTCCTCAGAACCATGTATCCATCTATTTCACCTCTATGCCCTCCTTTACTTATTTCTCAAGCACTGTTCCAAAAGCAAAGAACAATAATAAAAATCCCAACTGTACTTTCAAAACTTTTTCCTTCCTCTACAAGATAATTGGAACAATCCTGCATAATTTCCCACAAATTCTTGTCCCTTTTGCAAATTTAGAAACATTACCATAAATATAAGGCTTGTTTATATGTTCTCATAAGTTGAAATAATTGATCCTTCTCTTCCTGAATTAAGCCATTGTTGTTTTCCCTGACCATATAGTTTAAGAATTTACTCCATCAAACATATATATATTTCAAACTTTCTCTTGCATATTCAGTCTGTTTCACATAGTTAGTGCATTGTCATTAGCCATGTAATATGTGTTTAATATTCCTATTTTATAAAAAGATCTCTCAAGGCTTGTTTACCTCTAGTTCCTGCAGTATTTTTAAGCTTTTTAAAATTGCAGACAGTTCTCCTTTTGCTAATTCATGTTGATTATTGTCCAGATGTTATCCAACCATTATTATCTACTTTCTAGTCTCATATTGTCTCTCATTCCTCTACATAATATTGGTTCCTAATTCCCTCTAACTTATGAATATATTCACCTTATTCAATCTGTGTACATATTATCTTTCTTAGATTCTACAACCATGTGGTTAAAATCCTAAGCTAAAAAATTATCTCTAACCTAATATATTCAACAAAATAATGCAATGTATTTCTTGCTAAGTTTTCTGTGATTTAGATTTTCTTCTTCCAGAACTCACAATAAACAGTAACTGGATTTTTTGAACCCATTTTATCTTGTTTTTTTACTTTTATTTTAGAGTTTTTATCTTTTTACATTTTTGCATTGTGATTTGGTCAAAGGTCTCCACATAGTGTTTTAGATCATAGAAAATTACTCTTTTATTTTATCCTAAATATATTTAAACTTAGTTGTAGTTTTATGAAAAGTTTCAAGTGACAAATTTTCTTATGTTTAGTAAGTTTCTCATATTTTTTGCATTTCTTGAATTAGCATTAGATCTGCCGGAATTAATTTATCTGTTTATTCAATATAATCCCTCCTCCAGTTTGCTGATTTTCTGGTAATATTTAGCAACCTTAAATAATTATAAATAAGTATTTATACTATTCAAAGTTGAGAGGAAAAGTGGAAAGTCACTTTCATTTCTTTTCAATTAATCATCTTCATTTTTCAGAACAGTTTTTAGGTGTACAAAAAATGGAGTAGGAAGTACAGAGAGTTCCCAAATACTCCCTCTCTCCCCTGCTTACAGCTTCCCGTATTATTAACATCTTGCATTAGTGTGGCACATTTGTTACAACTGATAAATCCATATTGATATGATATTAATGAAAGTCTATCATTTACATTAAGGACCACTCTTTGTGTCATATAGTTCTACATGTTTGAGGAAATGCAAAATGTCAGGTATCCACTTACAATATCACATAAAATAATTTTACTAAACGTGCCTACTTCATCTATCCATCCCTCTCCTTTTCTCCCAAATCCCTGGCAACCACTGAACATTTTACTGTCTTTGGATCTTTGTCTTTTCCAGGATGTCATAAAATTGGAATCATATAGTGTGTAGCTTTTTCAAACTGGCTTCTTTTACTAAGAAATATGCATTTAAGGTCCCGCATGTCTATTTATGGCTTGCTAGATCATTTCTTTTTATCAATATCCTTTGTATGGCTATATCACAGTTTGTTTACCAATTCACCTTTTGCAGGACATCTTAGTTGCTTTCAGGTTTTGGCAGTTATGATTAAAGCTACAGGTTTTGGTGTGGGCATACATTTTCAACTAATTTGGGTAAATACCTAGAATTATGATCACTAGCTCATGTAGGAAAACTATTACTATCTTTGAAAGAAAGTGAAAAACTGTCTTCCAAAAAGGCTGTACCATTTTGCATTTCCACCAGCAATGAAAGAGTTCCTGTTGCTCCAATCCTTGTCAGCATTTGGTGGTGTTAGGTTTTTGGAGTTTAGCCATTCTAATAGATGTGTAGGGGTATCTCATTGTTGTTTTAATTTGAAATTCCCTAATATATAAGAGAATAAGCATTCTTCATATGCTTATTTGCCACCTAAACATGTTTTTGGTTAGGTGTTGGTTCATATTATTTGCCCTTTTTTTTTTTTTTTAAGTCAGGTTGTTTGTTTTGTTATTGCTGAGCTTTAAGAGTTCTTTGCATATTTTGGATATAAGTCTTTTATGAAAAAATGTTTTTTTTCCCCCAAATATTCTTCTCTGTCTGTGCATTCTGTAAGATAATCAGAGTTTAGGCAAACAGTTTTAAGCCTCAGGAATATCAAATAATACTTCCTTATCTTATACAAGGACACTAAGGCATAGTGACTTTACCTTTGGGTTTTACTTCCAATTATTTGGAGACCAATAGGCCCAGAACTTTAGCTGCTTAAACAATTGACTTGGAATTGTTATTTCTTCTGTGTGTGTGTGTGTGTGTGCATATGTGTGTTACATACCTGCTTAAAGCATGTGAATCTTCCATAGCATGTAATTTATATCTGCCTGAAACTCAATGATAAAAAAGAATCTCCACTTTCCTACATTGAATTTCAAGTTCAAAGCCAAGATTAAACTAATAATGGCCATATGTGTTAAACAAAATAGATGAGATAAATATTATGTAGAAAACATGGTGATAAAAAATGGACTGTTTTAACTCCAGCTATTCTTACAGGGGAGGGAGAATAATGACAGAACAACAGAGGCAGTAATCATGAAGTCTTCCCTGATCAATCTCCCTTTTCTTTGTGATTTTGCATATATTTTATAAATTTGAAAATGCCTCTGGGAAATTAATGCTGATTCTTCAGTATTTCACCTGAATATGTAAATTAGATAAAGTCAGACTTGGCAATTTATATGGGAATTAGGCCACATCTGTCATTGTCCATGGGCTATCAAGACATAAACAGACAAAAACAATGTTTTAAGAGTATATGAAAGCATATACTCTAAGTGAAATCCACATGCAGTATCTGCCAGATAATCTAGAAATAACATAGGTGTACTGAATTCTGTTAACATGTATATTCTGTTAATATTCTGCTAAAATTGATAATTCAGAAAGTTAACTTGAAAAATGGTAAATGAAAGGGATAATCTAGGTTACCTTAGTTATTTTAATAAGAAATTTAAAATAGGGACGCCTGGGTGGCTCAGTCAGTTGAGCGTCTGCCTTCAGCTCGGGTCATGATCCCAGGGTCCTGGGATTGAGTCCTGCATCGGGCTCCCTGCTCCGTGGAGAGCCTGCTTCTCCCTCTGCCTCTGCCTCTCTCTCTCTATCTCTCATGAATAAATAAAAAAAAAAAAAAAGAAATTTAAAATATAATACTACATGTGCTAATTCATATATTGAAACCCTAACCCTCAATGTGATGGTTTTTGGAGAGGGGACTTTAAGAGATAATTACATTTAGATGAGGTCATAAAAGTGGGGCCCTCATCATAGGCTTAGTGCCCTCATAAGAAGAGACCACAGAACTCCCTCTTTCTCTGTTCCCCCCTCCTCACCAGCTGCGTGTTATGAAGACTCAGAGAGAAGTTGGCCAACCACACACCAGGAAAAGATCTATTACCAGAAACCAATCATTCTGGTACCTTGATCTTATACTTCCAGGCTCCAGAAATCTGAGAAAGTAAATATCTGGTTTTCAACACCACCTAGTATGCTATTCTCTTATCTTAGCCCAAGTGGACTAAGGCAACACATAATTACAACAACCAAGAGGGTTGGTGTGTGTGTGTGGGCGGGGGGGGGGAGCACAAATAGAGAGAGATAGGAATAGCAAGCAGTAAGAAAAAGGAAAAAAAGTAGCAAGCAAATTAAACAAGAATGTCTTTTCTTTCCAATATTCTCTGAGATGAAGATTCTGATATCTCTGTATGTTGTAGAGTGGAATAAAAATGAAGTCTGAGCCAGAATTCTTCACAACAAATCTTTTGTTCTTCCTTGCTCTGTGCACAAGGTAGGTGCTAGCCTAGTGCAATCATTACATTATGTTAAGAAGTAAGCATGGCATGAAATGTTCTTGCCTGTGCATAGAAAGTGTTCTGTGCTATACCATTTATTACACTGTAATATTTGCAAAATGCAAAAAAAGATTAAAGGCTAATTTTTTTAGATTATTTTCTTTTTTTTCTTTATCTTGGCATCCTAATTGATATCACTCTTTTGTTTTAGATAGTTTATTTGATTTGAAGTCAATAAATAAAAAGTGTGCCCTTTTCACAAAGCATATTCCATCATGCTGTAATGAAGTCTTTATTTTTTTTAAGAGATTTTTATTTATTTATTTGACAGAGAGAGATCACAAGTAGGTAGAGCATCAAGGAGAGGGAGAAGCAGGCTCCCTGCTGAGCAGAGAGCCTGATGTAGGGCTCAATCCCAGGACCCTGGGAGCATGACCTGAGCTGAAGGCAGACGCTTAACCAACTGAGCCACCCATGCACCCCAATATAATGAAGTCTTTTAAAATACCACTTTCCAAAAGCTTTTAGAGGGCTGGAAGAAAAATACACCATGACTAATCTATACCACATACATATTTTGGAACTCAGCCATTTACTATTTTTATAGTCAGGTAAGATGATCACAAGACCATCAAAACAAAACAAAAAAATCTCATTATTAATTACTGAGTAGATACCATGACCCCAAGTTTAGCCTGTACTCAAGTGACATTGCTGCAAAAAGGTGGGATAAATTGTTAAGAAATGTATATCTGAAGGCACACAGACTTAAATTTCAACTCTGTCACTGACACCAATTGGCCACATGATCTTTAGAGGTTTAATGAGAAATTATATATTAAGGTGCTTAGCACAATAGGGGTCAGTTAGTCATTGATCGTCTAATGCTAGCTGACTTAGAAGTCTTTGAATTAGTGATTGGAAGGACACTTGTTTCTCAGCATCCAAATGTACTTTTAATATGTAAAGGTACAGTTATAATATTTCCTATTTATGCATTCAACAAATATGCATTATGCACCTACTATGCTAGGTGCTGTTATAGAGAGCATTGTATTTACACGCACACAAATCAGCTAATCCTCAGAATAATCTTGTGGTGCCCCACTAAATTACCAAGACTTCCTACCTAATATATATGAATGGATTATTTTCCATAAAATAAAAATAAACATACAGTCTGAGAACATATTTATGTATTGACAAATTTCAAGACTTCCTAGGAGAGTTGCAATTTGTGATATTATGTATAATCAGACCATATTTCATATAAGTTGCACCATTGATTTGTATGTCACGGCTACTACACTCTTGTAGTATAAGCATAATACAAACTTGAAATGATTCCTGTGTTCGAAAAAAAAAAAAAAAAAAAAAACAAAACTGAGCTACATAGAAGCAAAAAGTACAGGGATTCCACATCTATAGTCTATTACAATAATACAAATGAAATGTTTTCTCCTAATTAAAGTGACCTGGGCATTTCCCCCACATTTAGTATCAAGTAAATTTATTAACCTGGTATAAGGCATAAGTGTCTGTATGTGTGTATATGTGTATATATCTATATACATACACACACATATACATATATTAATCTTTACACATACTCACATGTACATTCACACACTTTGAAGATTGAGAAAATTGAGGCTTAAGGTTGTTATGGTAATGGTCAAATGCATGCCCCATCATTAAGTAATTGTTTCTCAGCTCCAGTCCTTGTCCTCTATGTACCGCTTGGCAATGATGAGGTCAGAACCTTACAAACCACATTTGAACCTCATCAACTGCTTCTAAGGCTCTTCCAGTAGGGAGCCCCGAAGGGGGACTAGAAGGCTGGAAGTGGAGAGAGGGACATGTTCTACCCTGTGTGTTTCCCACTTCTTCTAGTTTTTAGTTTCCCGTTTCCTTAGTTTTTTTGTGTTTTGTTTTTTGACTTTTGTTGTTCTTGTTGTTGTTTTGCCCAGCAGTGGCAGTTTATATCCATCATGTTAGTTGCACTGTATTTTTTAAAAGGGCCCTGCAGTTTTATGGATCATGGGGCTAGGGAGAGGGAGTGGGAGAAGCATTGGAAGAGGAAACGTACTGAGTCAGAGTGGAGAAAAAGTGTTTTCAAGGTTCCCCTCCCTCCTCTCCTCCCTCTATTTTCTTTTTCTTTTTCTTTCTTTCTTTCTTTCTTTTTTTTTTTTTAAGTGATCTCTACACACAGCATGGGCCTGAAATTCACAATTCACGACCCAGAGATCGAGAGTTGCATGCTCTTCCAACTGAGCCAGAGGAAGTCTTTGCAGAAGCACCCGAGCAAGGCCCCAGATAAAGGGCCTCTGAATGGAGGCACCTGGGCTAGGAATTCAGCTATGTGGAAGAGCATATGGCTGACCAGGGACGACTGAGTCCTTGACTGAAAATCCCCTCACAGGTTGCAACGCACTGGTTGTGGCAGCAAATAGGACTGAACGGCAGCTCTCCCATGAAGCCGGACAGGTAAAGCCTCTGTGATTCCCCATGGTTAGAGCTGAAAGATCATCCGTAGGATCTGGGTCAAGAGTGGGATACTCAGTTCCCTCACACCCTTTCCCAGTCAATCTATAGGATCCACCCTTCCCCAGCACCGGGCAGTCAATGTTCTTACGTTTTTTTCACCATGGATTAATTTTACCTTTTGTAAAACTTGATATAAATATAATCATAAAGTCAATACTGTGGATAACATAAAATTACAGGAGTGAAGAGTAGAAAAAAAAATGAGCAAAGTTCATGGGAAGGCAAAAAGAGATGGAGTCCAGAGCTCAGGCAGAGATTCACGTCAGAAATAAATAGAATAGTTCTTATATTAACAGCAAGACAGGTGGAGGAGATGAATGGGGTTGAAGATAATTTCTACAAAGGAAATAGATATCAGCTGAGATGATTATCTGTATCATTCCTTTGATGTTTAACATATTATATTTTATTAAGGGTTTCCTGATTGCAATCCATCCTATTACATTCTACTTAAATAATGACATCTGGTCTTAAAGGGCAAAGGTTAATTTAGAAATATTTATCAGAGCCATAGGGTAGAGAAAAAAACATTTAATACTCAATGTGTCAAAAGCCTGTAAAAGCTATGAAGAAAGAAAAACATCCCAGAAAACTTATCATGTGAAAAAAAAAATTTAATTAATGAGTTAACACATGCAATTTAAACATCTGAGTAGACAGTAACAGTAGAGATGTTGGAAATGTCAATATCCAACATGCATGACAATTTTGATACTTAGATGCAACCTATGGATGTATAAATTGATACAAAAATTGCATAGAACATCTCAGTATATGTATACTACAATAACATACGTGTGTGTATGTATATATACTGTGTGAGCGTGTGTGTCTGCATATTTATATTCCTTTTAACACAGCAATTTTATGTTTAGGAATTTATCATGCAGGAACAATAAAGGGTGTGCTCATGTGTTTATACAAAGAATTTTGATCCACATGTACGTATTAATTAGTGATACAACTGAAAAACTCTCCTGAGCTCAACAATAAAATATAATTATTAGCATGATAATATAAACATGTAAAGAAGAGATGTTTGTGGTGTATTGTGAATTGGAAAAATCTTCTAAAAATTATGTACAATATGAACCCCTTTGTATAAATATAAATATAGAAAAATATTAAAATCTTATAGCTAAGTGTTCACAATTGCCATCTCTTAATTGGTGGGATTACATGTGAGTTTTAGATGCTTCTTTTTTTTTTCCTTATCAGAACTGTCTAAATTTTCCACAGTAAATGTTCATTACTTTCATAATAAGGAAAATAATTTGCATTTATAATAAGTTATAGTTTGTTTCTACCCATGTTTTTTTAGTTGCTATTTCATGTTGTAACTATCAAACAAAACCCTTTGAGACTCCACTGTAATATAGTAGAACAATTTTGCAACTGATCTTCACAGTATTAAAGTCTCTCTGGATTTTCTGTTTTTTATTGCCTTAATAGTTTAATGTCAACTATTTTTCATAAGAAAAATCTATCTTGGGCGTTTCAATCATTTTAAAAAAGGAAAAGCATATTTTGTTATGAAGGATTGAAAATAAACACTTGGCTCTATATGAGATCATAAAGTTACCTGTTATTTTTCTTTTTTGTGTGAAAAAATGCAATAGGAAGACTAAAGTAATAAATTACACAACTGGTATAATAACATAAAATATATTATTTAAGGCAGAATAGTATAGTAAGAGCTACCAAATAAGAATAACTTGGATTTAAATCCAAATCTTTCCATTTGACAATTATGTAATCTTGAAATGATTACTTAACACATCAATATCCCAGAATAGGCCTTAAAAAGTACAAATCATCCTGCCTTCTTCACGGGTTGAGAATGAGGCTTAAATGTGTAATGCACAAAGATGGATACTTTATAATAATGCAATTATTATTAGCTATTATTAGATGTTTTACTGTTCAACCAGAAAATACAGAATTTCAGATTGTAATGAATTCTATGAAGAAAATAAAGCAACAAAATAGATATTGATAGGACTATGTGGGATGGAGTTCAGATTGAGGCACTGGAAAAGAACTATAAATTGGTATTTGAAAAGTATATTAGCCTTGTATTACTGTATAAAAAATTAAGTACAAACTTAAAAGCTTAAAGCAACATCTATTTATTTTTCCAGAGTTTTTGTAGGTTAGGCATCCAGGCATGCCTTACATAGATTAACTGTTCAGGGTCTCACCAGGTTAAAATCAACCAGATGTGGGGGCACCTGGGTGGCTCAGTCGGTTAAGCGGCTGCCTTCGGCTCAGGTCATGATCCCAGAGTCCTGGGCTCGAGCCCCGCATCAGGCTCCCTGCTCAGCAGAGAGCCTGCTTCTCCCTTTCCCTCTGCCTGCCACTCTGCCTACTTGTGCTCTCTCTCTCTCTGTCAAATTAATTTAAAAAAAATGTTTAAAATCAACCAGATGTGTTCTCTTCTGAAGCCTGCAGTCCTTTTCCAAGCTCACTTAACTTGTTAGCAGAATTCAGTTCCATTGTAAGACTGAGGTCTCCGTTTTCTTCCAAGCTGCCTACTGAGCTCTCTCAGCTCCTGAAGGGCACTCTCAAATTCTAGCAACATGATCCTTTCATAACATGGAAACTTATTTCTTCAAAGCAAGAAGACTCTCTCCCCAATCTGCTAAAATGGAGTCCTGTCATAGAAATCCAACCCATCCACGTCGTTGCAAATGGCAAGGGTATTATGTTGAGCGAAATAAGTCAAACAAAGAAAGACATGTATCATATGATCTCACTGATATGAGGAATTCTTAATCGCAGGAAACAAACTGAGGGTTGCTGGAGTGGGGGGTGGGGTGGGAGGGATGGGGTGACTGGGTGATAGACACTGGGGAGGGTATGTGCTCTGGTAAGCGCTGTGAATTGTGCAAGACTGTTGAATCTCAGATCTTTACCTCTGAAACAAATAATGCAATATATGTTAAGAAAAAAAAAAAGAAGAAGAAGAAGAAGGTAGCGGAGGGGAAGAATGAAGCGGGGGAAATCGGAGGGGTAGACGAACCATGAGAGAGGATGGCCTCTGAAAAACAAACTGAGGGTTCTAGAGGGGAGGGGGGTGGGAGGATGGGTTAGCCTGGTGGTGGGTATTGAGGAGGGCACGTTCTGCATGGAGCACTGGGTGTTATGCACCAACAATGAATCATGGAACACTACATCTAAAACTAATGATGTAATGTATGGGGATTAAATAAGAATAAAAAAAAGAAAAGAAAGACAAAAAAAAAGAAACCCAACCCATCATGTTCATAGGTCCTGCCCATGCTCAAGGAGAGGGAATTATAAAGGACTTGTCCACCAGAGGGCAGGAATCTTGGACCCATCTTAGAATTCTGCTTACTGAAAGGAGAGACTAAGATAATGAGTAGGAACTAGACTTGAAAGTTCATTGGGTAGATGATTTTAGAGCAGAGATAAAGACATGGATACAGAACTGGACATCATTTTGTGCACATGCAATGATCTAAATTCGTTCTTGCTGACTGATGCTGCTTCATATCTTGAATCTGAAAGGAACAGAGTTCTTGCTTTAGAGGTAACCACTTCTTCCCAGTGTGGCATTACTCTTATAGTTCGTGGCAATTATTTTAGTGATCTTACGACACAACAATTCTTTGAGTTTTCCACTTAAAATACTGACCATCATATTAGCAATCTCCTATCAATTTCTTAAAAATTAAAAAAAAAAAGAAACAATAAGGGAGAAAGAGACAGATAGATTCTAAGAAGATATTATAATACTAGTTGAACTCAAGAACTGACTTTTTTAAAAGATTTTATTTATTTATTTGACACAGAGAGAGAGAGAGAGAACAAGCAGGGGGAGCTGCAGAGGGAAAGGGAGAACAGGCTCCCTGCTGAGCAGAGAGGCCAACACAGGGCTCTATCCCCAGACCCTGGGATCATGCCCCGAGCCGAAGGTAGATGCCTAACCAACTGAGACACCCAGGTGCCCCAGGAACTGACTCTTGAATAACTAAATCTTGACTGAAATTGAGAAAAGTTGATTAAAAAAATGGGGAAATACAATAAATAATAATAATAATAGATAGAAACTAGGCAAGTGGCCATTTGTTTGCCACAAGCATTGAGGATTATCTAGGACCTACAGTGTATCCTAGACAAGACCCAACACTACATACTGGTTTGGAAAGTCAATGTTGTAGTAATTTCAGCATTTAGAGGTCAGGAATGAGGATGAGGATCAATTTTGAAAGAGGGATGAGGAAGTGGGCTTGGACCCATGTTAGATCATCAGAATTTAAATATACTTATATCAAGGACAAGTGTAGTCATGCCAAGTAATAAACATTCCATGCTGTGATAGGCAGAATGAATAATAAAAGCCATCATAGAACTAGTGTTTAAATGTTTTAAACTGTAAAATTATTTACTGCAATTGTTTAGTAGCATGGGGATTGAAGTGTGCTATAGACACCACAAATAACTGGATAAAGCTGAATAAAAATGTTGGTCTCATTTTCATCACACTTGAAGTGAAATCATGAAGAGGCAAAAATCTCTCTATGGCAATGGTCTATAACACAGCCCTATAATAACCATACCCATTAAGCTGTGGTTAAATGAGGAGAAAATACAAGTAGAGTTGGCCTTCCACTTAAGATACATGAGGGCAGTTTAACAACTTTTAGGACAACTGAAAAAAATGTGAGATCACAGATTTTTTTTATTTTATTTACTTTTAAAATAAAAACATTTTCCAGACCTAATTTTTGCTAAAACTTAAGATTTATGCTTCTGTTTATTGCTTACTGGATGATGGTAGAATTCCTTTCTCAAAGTTAAATTGGGGGCTAAGTTAATGGGCATAGCTCTTAGAAGAATTTTTCATTTCTTGGAAATTTTTCATGCAAGACTGTTGCACTGAACTGTTACTTCTTCTAACTCAGAAGTCTGAGTCTATATTATACTAAACTAGTATAAAAATAAAAGCTAACATTTCCAGCATAAACTGCAATGAAGATTCTTCCTATAGTTGCTCCTGCCAAAATGCTTTATGAGGCAATCCTTTCATAAAACAAGACACAATATTAAACCTCCTTCTTCCTCCACTCTCTTCCTTTTTCTTCTCTGCATGTTGCCATATCTGTAGCTTATAAGGGCTAAGAGTAGGGGGTGAATGGGATAAATGGGTTTCACCTCAAAAAGAATCACCCAGTGCAGCACACCATAGCTCTCCCATTATCTGGATACAGTTTCCAAGTAAAGTACATGTACTCTCTTTCCTATTTGGGATCTATTTCATGAATTGAAACTGAGATTGGCCAAGAGGTGAAACCTAAATTCACATAATATACCTGCATTGGCCTTATGAATAGTTTATAACCACTCCCACCCCCATCTGTTTATACACACATTTTATAGGTTGACTCTCAGTTTGAATTTCTTGTGAGGTTATGTTTTCATTACATTGTGTTTATTAGTATTATAGAGGAAATTTTGCAATAGCTACATACGGAGTTTTGGTCTTTATACAAATAAAATCGGAATCCTTTGGGGTTTCTGATATAATTTACTAAAGATACCAACTTATTCAAATTATTAGGCAAAAGGCATTGCTTACTATAAATAACCACACCTTAGCCAATTACTTCCCTCAGGAGGGCTGGAACTTTGGATTCTGCTAGTGACAGGTCAGCATTTCTCTTGGCAGCAGGTAATTTAGATACTCTCATGTCCTACCACAGGTGGGATTGAAGAAAGAAAGAAAATGAATTCCATCCCTCTTGTATTTTAAAAATGCAAAGAGTATGCCTAAATTCTAGTTCTGAAATGTTATACAGTCTGTCAATTTTGTGACCTTAATGTATTCAATCCTCCAAGTAAATACTTTTTGGGGTCTGGCACCTAGAAATACTGATTCCTTGGATTTATGTTTTGATGCTATATTCTAGAAATCATAATTGCAACAATTTCAAGCAAATAGTTGCACTGAATGATATGTTCACTACTCTAAATTTGCAAAGAAAATGTTTCTGAGTAGGTAAATGTTGCTGCCTAATTCTTTTGGCGATTTGAATTTAATTATGAATTTGTGGTGGCTTATGAAATTCTCTTACAGTTTGCAAGCACCTTCATAGTCTATGGGTAACTTACTTTCACAAAGCTCTCTAATTAAACTTGCTAGGTTCATGGCACAATATGTTTAAAAAAATAATGAAATAAGGAATTTAAAAATTATCATTCATAGTTACTAAAAATATTATAATATCCTCTTATGTATAACTTTCAGACCAGCTATACCCATTTATTCTGTTTCTTTCATTTATAGCTCCCAACCATGGAAAGCTGTCTTCACATTGATATATCACACTACAGAATTTGGTTAATTTTCTCCATGTTCATAAGTGGCTTATTTTTTGTTTCTTGAAAAGTATTTTCTTATTTTAAGCTATTTCATGTATTGGTATATGTGGACTTGTTTTCACACTTGCACTTTGGGGTCAAATGATGAAGTATAATTTTTATAATCATTGATTTTAGTTTAATCAATAAAATGATTTATGACCAGATACTTACTGTATAAAGGCAATTAAAATTTCCTTAATGCAAATCATAATCAAATCTCTGCAACAGGAAAGTTAGCACAAAAGAAAAAAGAAATCTCACTTAACAAGTCTGGAAAAAAAAATTTACTTTTAAGAATTCTACTAAGCAGCTAAGTACAACTGTCCTTTGGCATTAGAGCTGAGAAAGGAATTCTAATATATATTAGAATTGTATATATATTTATATATATATAATTTATAAATAAAAATATATATATTAGAATATATAATATATTTATATATAAATATATAATATATATAATATATTAGAATTGTGTGTGTATATATGCAATCATATATATATATATATATATATATATATATATATATAAAATCTTCCCAGTGTGGTAGGCAGAATAATGACTTCCTGAAGATGTCTACATACTAATCCCCTGGATCTGTTAATATGTTGTATTACAAGGCAAGGAGAATTTCACAAATATAATTATGCTTACAATAATTAAGATAAGGAGGTTATCCTAGGTTGTCTGGGTGGGCCTAATCTAATAACATGAGTACTTTTGTTTTTTCCTTTTCTAAAGATTTTATTTATTTTTTTGAAAGAGAGCATGAGCACGAGCTGGGAGGAGGGGTAGAGGGAGAAGCAGACTCCCCGCTGAGCAGGGAGCCTGATGAGGGACTTGATCCTAGAACCCTGGTATCATGACCTGAGTTGAAGGCAGATGTTTAATAGACTGAGCCACCCAGGCGCCCATAACATGAGATCTTAAAAGTAGAAAACTTTCTCTAGCTGGAGGTAGTGGGGTACAGCAGAAGGAGATGTTAGAAAATTTTGAAGCTTGAGAAAGATTTTATTCACCATTGCAGGTTTGCAGAGGGAAGTGGCAATGTGACAAGAAATGCAGGTGGCTAGAAGGAGCTGAGAGAAGCTCCTGGCTAACAGCCAGTAAAGAAACAAGGACCTCAGTCCTAAAACACAACCAATAGGGCTTCAGTGAACTTTGAAGTGGGCATTCCCCCAGAGCCTTCAGGTAAGAATTCATACCGGCCATGAACATTGAAATGATCCTGACTTCTGGAACTGTAAGATGAAGTTGTGTTATTTTAATCCACTAAGTTAGTGGTCGTTAGTTATGATAGCAATAGAAAAGTAATATAGACTTTGGTTTCAGAAGTGAGGTGTATTGTAACAGATACCTAAAAGTGTGGAACTGGCTTTGGAAATGGGCAGTTGGCAGGGACTGGAAGAATTCGATGAACATGATGGAAAAACCCTAGAGTTCCTTGAACAAACTGTTAGTAGTAAAATGGATGCTAACAAATTTGCTAGTAAGGGATCCAAAGGAACTGAGTAGCATAAAAGAAATCTAAATTGCCTTAGAGAGTATATAAATCACCATGAACAGACTATTAGTAGAAATATGGAACTTGAAGGTGCTGCTGGTGTGGCCTTAGAAGTTGAGAAACATTTTAATGGGAATAGGCAGAAAGTTTAATGGAATTATGTCCTGCAGTTATGGGTAAAGCAGAATTTGTGAATACATTTGCATTTTTAGCCTAGGAGATTTCAAACAAGGTACTGGAGGTGTGGTCTGGTTTCTTCATGCTGCTTGTAGTAAAATAAAAGCACATTGTGGGAATAATTGTAAAAGAAAAAATAACCAGGACTTGATGATTTGGCCGATCCTCAGCCTATCCAGACGGGAAAGATACTAGTATAAAGAGAATCACTGTCAAATGGGGCACCTGGGTGGCTTAGTCAGTTGGGAGTCTGCCTTTGGCTCAGGCCATCATCTCTGGGTCCTGGGATTAAGTCTCCCAACAGGCTCTGTGCTCAGCAGGGAGCCTGCTTTTCCCTCTCCCTTTGTGCCTCCCTCCCCTCACACTCTCTCTCTCTCAAATAAATAAATAAAATCTTAAAAAAAAAGAGAGAGAGATAGAGATTCACTGTCAGGAAAACATGTCTTAGAGTAAAAAGCACATGTTTGACTCTACAACTCTTCCCTTAAAACTGAGAAAGACCAAAATTCAGAGTATGCAGTCACAAGATAGTAAGGATGTAGATCACAAACCCTCTCAATCAAACTAATGGACATCACAAAACAGATGCACATTTGTCTCAACCATGTCAGCAGAAAGCAAAAATTGAGATGGAATTATCTCATAAAGATGTGTGGAGGTGCCTCTTGTCTAGTTAACTGAACCCATGTGACATATAAGGGAGAATTTCACATCAGCAGAAACACTGCCAGCCTAGACCGAAAGGGAAAGAGAGGGTACAAAATGAGAGAAGGTTGTTGGCCCCCAGATTTCTACTGGCAGGAAGCAGGCCAATAAAACTACCCACCTGCAGACATGTGCTACTTTTTTATGAAATCATAATTAAAGTTTGTGTGATTCAATACATATGCATATGTATCATGTAATGTATAAATATTTATTTTGATTTAACATATCTTGTTGAGAAGTCTAGCCCCTGGCCAGAAATCCGTATGTAATCACTGAAGCCTAACCATAGGCCATTACCAAGGCTTTATTTGGAATTCCTCACTGGGGGCAAGCTGCCCTGTCCACATTAGATTGTGTAGTCAATGCATTGCAGCTTCTGAAGACAGTTACAGGCAAGAACTCAGGCCCCCCTAGCTGACCCGGCCCTGATGCATATCTGAAATCCTAGCCCAGGGATCTGTATTCAGAGGCATCTACACTGAGGCCTTCAGCAGAGGCCTTTCTCGGGCACCTCTTCTGAGACATCCTTATCTGATGGAGGTAAGAAAACCTGAAGACACCTTTTATCTACTCTTAGTACTTTTTCACTCTTTGCCCTTATCATTCTCCTTCCTTCTGGTCCAGTACTCAGCTCCATAAAACTGCAGGAATATTTGGTCTATATAACTGCAAGGCCCCCAAAACAGTGAGACTATTTCCCACATCTGCCCTAAGCCATCTGACCATCACTGGAGCCATTCCATGAGGAAAAATGAAACAGTGTGGCAGTCAGTATTTTCTCTGGTTTAGCCTCTTGCTAATGCTATCATTTACTAATGATTGAAGGGCTCCATTCTTAACATTTCAATCACTTATAATATAGACTCATAATAGCACAAAGAAGATCTTAATGATTTTCAAAAAAAGGATAAATTTTAAAGACCATCCAAAAAGTGATAAAAATAGAATCTAGTTAAACTCATATAAGCTGTTGGACATATTACGAAAATTATACCAACCAATTATTATCTTCCCGGTGAGATTTGACAGTAATCAAATTTCTTTAAAGTGAACTTGTTAAACTTACAATTTCAGTTCTATGGATTTTCCCTAAGGAACTAATAATGATTATTTGCAAATATATCTCTAATGTGTATTTATTCCAGTATTGCTTACAACATTATATAATTAAGATGGACTACTTTGCAGTTGTTTAAATAGAGGTGTAAATAGACACAGACACATATACAAAAATAAATGTTCTGTAGGGACATATGCAGAACTATAGCAGTTTCATTTTAAAAATAGGAGGATGGATGAGATAGACGAGAGAGAGAGAGATAATAGATGACAGATAGAAAGATAAAAGATGTGAAAAGACTAAACAATAATATGTCCTCTAAATTTTTTCTACTCTGTGTTGTTGGGTTATTTTCTTCTATTTTATTTCTAAATTATCTGTAATAAACAAGTATTTCCTTAAGTTAGAAAATAAAAAGCAAGGCTCTGTTGTCCAGATACTCAAACTAAGAAAATATCCAAATTTGTGTAAATAATTCACAATGAAAAAAATCTTTGGGTTGAAAGTCAAAGCTTAGCTAAACAAATTAGATAAACAGGCCCAATTCTCAAAAGCCTTCAGTCTCCCCCATTATGTCAGTATCCATTATGACGTCTACCATGTATCTGGCCTGAAACCTGAGACATCCGTGAGCAAACCCCACATTTAGATCTTTTCTAGATCTTTTTCTCATTTAACATAATTCTCCAAAAAGAAGAGGAGTCTCATCCAGATTTTGATAGAAATCTACACCTAAATCGTGAGCTTTTAGTCTACTACCAAAACCTGTATGCTGAGCAGGGTATGAAACACCTCTTCGCTCAGACATCACATTAAGCTGGGGAAGGTTGTCAGCAGTTTGGTGCTCTTGTTAATTTGAACATTAATGAAAATGAAAACTCACAAGTATTTTTTTTTCTGATATTATGACACATAATGAAATAAATGAGCCAAAAATGCATTTACGTACTTTTACATTGAGAGTTACTTTTTTTTTTTTTTTAAGATTTTATTTATTTGACAGAGACACAACGAGAGAGGGAGTACAAGCAGGGGGAGTGGGAGAGGGAGAAGCAGGCCTCCCGCGGAGCAGGGAGCCCGATGCGGGGCTCGATCCCAGGACCCTGGGATCATGACCTGAGCCAAAGGCAGACGCTCAATGACTGAGCCACCCAGGAGCCCTGAGAGTTACTTTTTAAATGAATGGATAATATTTATTCATAATAATGTGAACACAGTTGTAGCTTTATAAATTCAAACTTAATGAATTAACCCTAGGGAGGTAAATTTCTGAAAATTTTACTTTTGCTTGCTTTAAGTGTTTTATATGCAAATCTCTATAGTCTACAATCGTGCACCATACATACACCATTTTACACCCGTTTAACCAATAGATTAGGGTCACTGGAAGAACTGAGAAAAGGACTTTTCCTTAAGATAAAGCAGTGATGCATTTAGCAAGGTTATTTCTTTTGCAAAATGTGTACAACTCCTTTGCAGAAACATCTATCTTCATCAGATGAAGAAATCTCATTATGCTGACTACAAATTCTATTTTCTGTTCAGTAAGTGTGAGGATTGATTCCCTATGCATTAAGTCAAATGCTTGCTTTTACAAATTAATTTTCTATAAAAGCTAGATCTGTAAAAAATTAAAAGATTTCCAGGATAAATATAATTTTCTCATAGATCTCTCTTCGGTTCATACACACAGAAAAAATCTTTATTTATAATAATAACAAAAAACCTTAACCTAGTCCAATCAGCAAAAAAGCTTAAAAGCTATTTTACAGTATTATAATGGGTATTTCATTCACGCTATTTTTGTGACTTGCCCTGCTTTCACGGAAAATAAAAGAACATGTAAATTTCTTACAGAAAACATTTCCTGAAAAAGAAAAAGGAAAATTTCTCCCAAGAATCATACCTTCCACCATAAGTGCTGGAAATGATAATTAAAGTAAATTAATATAATCCCAAATTTTTCAAAAATATAGTATTAATATTCATTAAAGAATAAGATGATCAAAGACAGAATTGGAGTAACGTTCCAAATTACATATAAAACTGTGCTGTTGGTATCTGCACACGGATATGTGTATGGGTTTTGTTTCTGGGTATCTTCAGGCAATGGCCATACATGTGGACACCTTCCCACTTTCTATAGGATTAAATGATCTCTGAATTGTTCAGACTGCAGCTTAGACAGGAGAAGTTACTATTACTAAAAAGAGTTGATAATTTAAAGTTTTGAAAGAGAACTACAGATAATAAAAAGGAAAATGCCTCCGATTTATTAAGTAAAATGGTCCAATTTAAATACATAGGACAGGCAACAAGGTTTACTTCCTAACATTATATGGTTTCTTTTATCAAATTCACCTCAAAGTTGTTTAAATACACTTAAATAGTGTAAGCAATTAAGGCCATCAGATATATGTTGAATACTATATATTCTATATACATATTTCCGTATTTGAGCATAGTAAACAATTTAGATACAACATAGTGTGTGTATATATAATGTATATAGCTTACTGTTTTTATGTAATTTGTACATGTTAAAATGTAAAATGTTAAAATGTAATTTTTATGTAATGTTAAAACATTTATTTGTACAAGCCACAAATGAAAATCAGTGGCATTATTTTTTTATTAACATATGCCATACAAAAATAGCTCTTTTACATTTTCTTTTCATTTAAAAGCAGAATAATGCCAATCAAAAAAAGTGGGTTCTTCAAAATAACAAGTCTTTCTGTATTTGAACAAAGAAGAATATTAATTACTGATTACAAGTGAAATTAAAAAAAGAATGTTCAAGATATAACAATGAAACATTCCAGAATTTCATCCACATTTAAGTTAATTGGTGACAAATGAAGAAAGTGACAAAGCCAAAGACAAGGTTTTGGGAGGCAAGGAGAGAAAAATCTAAATTTACAGATTTCACTCCAAAACAAAAAGCGTTCTTTTTGCCAAGGTTAGCTGAACAAGCAGGAAAAAAAAGAAAAAAAAAAAAAAAAAGCAATAGCTATAAATCTGCCCTGTTCAAGATCTACTGTCTCTTTTAGTTGTTACACTATATTTTAGCAGACTTTTTAAAAAGTGAATTTTGCAGAAAACCTGAACATATATATTACATTTACATATTTCCTTCTGATTGTTGGATATATTAAAAGACTATAGATTAGAACCAGAAAAGCATTTTTCAAAGACTGGCTAAGTAGCACTTGTTGTTTTATAAGAACTAAAATTTTGTATGCCATTCTTTTTTTTTTTTTTAAGATTTTATTTATTCATTTATTTGAGAGAGTGAGAGAGAGAGCACATGAGAGGGGGGAAGGTCAGAGGGAGAAGCAGACTCCCTGCCGAGCAGGGAGCCCGATGTGGGACTCGATCCCGGGACTCCAGGATCATGACCTGAGCCGAAGGCAGTCGCTTAACCAACTGAGCCACCCAGGTGCCCCTTGTATGCCATTCTTACTTCATGTTACCTTCCAAGAAAAAAGGATTTTACCAAATAGTCTTACGTATACTATTTATCATTTTTATAAAATCATGGCACTTTATCCAAATAATATACTCTTGTATGTATGATAAACATGGTCTAAACTTTCAGTTCCCTAAAATTAAAGAAATTTTCTGGAAAACATCATCTTTTGAGAGGTAAATCTAATGAATTCTTTTTAAAGGGACATGCATCAATCTGTAAGTAGTCCTTTCCTTTGAAAAAAATAGTTTGTTGCTTGGGTTAATATCCAGACTAAAATGAACAAATTGTGCACCCAAACATGGAATATGAAAAAAATGATAATTACTGAATAATTATTTTTAAATTAACCTGACCATCTGAAACAGTGAGTTGATATGAGTTAAAAAAAAAAATAAGCTGTCTTCAGAATGTCCAAAAAACAGAGTTGAAGAAGGAAATACCCCACCTGTGTGTCTTCAACTCTGTCAAAGAGAAAGAGGACCTGCCCTAAAAATGGACCAGAATATTTTGATCAACTTGGTAGGAATGGCCAGGAGGGCTGGACAAATCAGCTTAATGACTGAAGTCATTTTACTCCCTAGCTCTGAATTAAAGTGGTCCAAGCAGTTTCACAGTAAAATGACCAACTATTTTGATTTTTCTACAGAATAGACAATTCAATTCAAACCAATTCAATGAATGTCTTTTCATTCTTATGCTAGGCAAAGTGAACAGTGTTAGGTTTTTAAAGATAAGTAGGTTCAATTATTGGTCTTTTAAAAAGGAGCTCCCAATTTGGGGCTGGCTAACAGCAATCTAGAATGTAACTAATATGTGATAAGTGCTCATGAATAAGGTGTTATGGGAGCACACAGGCAGCAACAATTAATTCTGCTTCAAGTGAGGAGAAATATTTTACAAATAAGGTCATAAGTCAACTGGGACCTTGCCTGGAAGATGAGGGAAAGCATTCTAAACAAAAGAAAGAAAATGGGACAACTTCTTTAATCATTACAATTCCACTAGGCATTTATTATCTTTATTTTGCCGATCTATTTATTGAGGCTCAAAGTCCTTGTTTAAGTTCCCTTTTTGAGTTAGAGTTAAAAACAAGGTTTTAATGCATTTCTTGTGATGCCAATTATAATCTTGCCACTTCCTCTGTTCCTTCAGTTAAAAATTCCAAATGGACCAATGACAATAGACACAAAAAGTAGAATATGTAACCAATATAAATATATTTCCATGGAGGTAGAATGACTTCTTACAGCATAAAGTCAAAATAAAAAGCTTTTCTGAAGGTAAAACAGCTAAAAGTTTCTGAGCTCTAGGCATCAAATGTCTGGGATCAAAATGAGGAGGTAGCAAAGACATTATTCAGGACTGGAGGCCATGGAGGGAACTAAAAATACCAGCACCAGATGAGTATTCAAAGTCCAGAGAAAAGGCAGCATAGGCACCCTTCATGCCAGAGTTTAATGTTCACAGACCAATAGGACCTGAAGTGGCCAATGATTGCCACTAATACTTAATGTTGTCCTTTGAAATTATAAAATTGTTAAAAAACTATAATTATTGAAAAAGAGAAAATAACCATTGTTTTCAGAATACAAGTGAGACTTTTTGAAATGACAATGATATGAAAATTTAGGCTATGATTAGGTAAACATTAAAAATTAAAAAAAGAGGAGTGCCTGGGTGGCTCAGTCGTTAAGCGTCTGCCTTCGGCTCAGGTCATGATCCCAGTCCTGGGATCAAGCCCCGCATCGGGCTCCCTGCTTGGCGGGGAGCCCGCTTCTCCCTCTCCCACTCCCCCTGCCTGTGTTCCCTCTCTCGCTGTGTCTCTCTCTGTCAAATAAATAAATAAAATCTTTAAAAATAAATAAATAAATAAAAATAAAAATAAGGAATTACAGTAAGTAAAAGTACACCAGCATTCTCATACACTGCTAGATGAATTATAAACTTATACAACTCCTCTGGAGTATTAAGTTTGCAATGGTAAAAACCTTAAAACTATCTTATTCAATTTTATGACACCATAGCTTTATCTAAAATATGTGCACAAAGATTTAATTTTACAACTGTTGTTCTACTTAAATGGTAAAAAACTGCCCATGACCTTGGTGTGCAGGGATAGTTTGAGGAAATTAATTTGCACACATGGGATCATGTGCTAAGCCAGTAATGAAAACAATGCCATAGAATTAAATTGTTTCACATAGAAATATGCTCAGTCATAATCTTGATTTTTTTAAGAGAATAAATGACTATGTCCATAGTAATTATCTCTTGCCTATGGCTGGAGAGAGCATGACTATTACGTTCCTTAGGACGTAAGTTAGGTTTTTTAAAAAAAAGGTTTATTAAATCAGAGACTTAAAACTCTTTATGAGGTAAGGCACATAGATAGATCTTTTTTTTTTTTTTCACATAGATAGATCTTAACTCAATGCAGCAAACCTGTCACGGAGGACCTAAAGTACTCTTTAGAAAATAGGTGTATATTAAACTTCTGATGCTGGTAGTTGTGAAATGTTTTGTTTTCATTTTCTAGATTGTTTTTTTCTGTTACTTGTTGATGAAATGTATTATTGCATTATTTCAGATGACTGTCAATAGGAAGTGGGAGATCACATCCAAAGTGTTCGTGATTCAGAGAGCTTGTCCTGCAGAGCTTCATTTATGCCCTGGAATCTTAAAACCATCAAGGGCCCTCTTGGATCTCAGAGCTAGCACAATGTTAAAAAGGCAAAATCCTCATGGTGGGGAGGGCAGATTCAGCATATCATTAACCAGTTCATTTGATGGCAAATAACAGAAAAATCGATTAGAAGCAAGTTAAAGGGAAGTGTTGCCTTGAAAGTTTATTCATCCAACCTGTAATATGCCATCATCAGTGTCTAGGTCATCCTGAGTAGAATCTGTTCTCAGCTTTCTCCACTTCAGACTTTCTTAGAAAACCCATTGTTCAACTTTGAAATTAACACACTTAAAAATAATAAATTTTCCTTACATATTCCTAATATGGTTTATTATGATTAGTACTGTTACAATTCATTGGTGAATCTGATTTCCATCATTGTATTTAGGATTTTGAATATATATTCAAAATGTGATTGCTCTTCATTTTTGGTATTTTGTTAAATTTGTCTTGATTTTGTAATCAAAGTTATACTACCATTGTGAAACAAGGTGGGAGTTATTCCAACTTGTTCTGTGCTTAGAAAGAACAGAAATTCCTAAAACATTGAACATATGAGAATCTTCTACCCTTGAAAATCTTCTGGGCTAGAAGTATTTATTTCCTGTCTATTTCAATTACTGTTTTTTTTTCTTATGTTTTAATTATTTTAATTTTATAATTTTTAAAAGATCTTATTTATTTGAGAGAGTGAGCAAGAGAGAGAGAGAGCAGGGAGAGGGGCAGAGGGAGAAGCAGGCTCCCTGCTGAGCAGGGAGCGCAACCCCAGGCTCAGTCCCAGGGTCCTGGGATGATGACCAGAGTCAAAGGCAGATGCTTAACCGACTGAGCCACCCAGGCACCCCAGGATTTCCTTCATTTCTACAGCTAAATAATATTCTGATCTTTCTACATATCACATTTTCTTTGTCTATTCATTGGTCTATGGATATTTAGGTTGTTTTCATGCCTGGATTATTGTATATAATGCCACAATGAACATAAAGGTGCAGATATCTCTTTGACAGTGTGTTTGTTTTCTTGGGCTATATATCAACTAGGGTGAATTCCTGGATAATATGGTAGTTCTATTTTTAATTTTTTTAAAAACCTCCATACTTTTTTCCACTCATAGTGGCTGCACCAACTTACAGTCCCTCCAACAGCGCACAAAGGTTCTCATTGCTTCATGTTCTTGCAAACATTTGTTAATGTCTTATCTTTTTGATGATAGCCATTTGTACTTATTTCTTTCCTATGTTTTGCACTGAGACTTCATTTTTAAGATGTGTTTATATAGGGGTTCAACTGTACTAAAAAACCATTTTGTTGAAAAACTTACATGGCACTTTAATAAATATCTCAAATTACCAAGCATATATTCCTAATACTTTATGTTAATTTATTTTTCTAGTATATGTGCTGCCGAAACGAGCATGTTAATTTATCTTTCTAATGTCATTCAAAACCCAGATTGAGAAGAAATTTTGAAGTCAGATATCTTGGAATTAAGTGACTATTCTGTCATTTCTTTTCTTTTTTTTTTTTTTGTAATCCTCAGTATCTTCATTTAAAATTACCTCTATGAATTCTTATGCAATAAAAAATGAAACTATAGATATAGAAATTTCAAGACATAGTCTATCACCTACCTATTAGTAAATAGTTATTCAAAAGTTATCAGTACAACTCAGCACATAAATGAACACTGAATCAGGATTATACTAAAAAATTCAAGTTCATGATGCAATTGTGACATTTACATGTGGCTATGTATTTAGTTCGCATAATGATCCTACATCAGCAGATGAAGGTAAACATCAGGGTGACATATTAATTTCTCTTAAATTGATTTTATGGGCTTATGCAAAGAACTGTTTGTTATTGTTATATATATTTCTGGAAAATGGACTCTTGACACCACCTAAATTATTACTGTTTCCCCTGTATTCCATACCATTTATGTATCTAGTCAGTACTCTATTTGTTTACCTCTGATAACATGCTTTGAAATTGGTTCCACTAATTCACTTTATAAATGTCTATTAAATTCCAGTAATGTTGACCAGTGTTGTAGTGAAGGCATAAAAATGAATGACTGTTCTTTTGGAATTTTCAATTAGGAAAAAAAAAAAGTTTATATGGTTAGCAACTTATATAGTAGTCTCTGAACAATGTAGTAGAAATTTATTTTACATCTACATTAAAATATTATGCATAAGTCCCAATAATTAATCAATTCAATAAATATTAAATCATCTTTTATAATGTACTGAACACTTTTTAGGTATTTAGTATATAGCAGTGAAACAAACAGACAAAAACTCCTGTTGTTTTGGAGCTTATAGTCTAGTGGGGAGACACAGAAAACAGATGAATAAACTAGCAAATGAATGAATGAAATAATAACTTAATAAATAAATGAATTCCTATGTTATGCCAAAGAGTAAAAGTGCTATGAAGTAAACTTAAGCTATAATTTGTATACAGGGATTTCTGGGGTTGGGAAGAGGTTAGTTTCATTTTCAATAATAAAATTAGTTAAGGCATCCCTGAGAAGTTAAAACTTAAGTAAAAGCCTACAAGAGGTGAACCATACTTTTCTTGGCGGGAGATTATTTAGGTAGCATAATGTTTAAGTGAAAGGTCTTGAGGCAGGAATATATCATTCCAATTGGAGAAAAAGCATGGAGTCCAGTTTAGCTGAAGCAGAATAATATAAGTCAAAACTAGCAAGGGATGACTCAAGAGATGTAATGGGGGCCAGACATGCAGAGATTTGTAAGTCTTTGTGATGGCTTTGGCTTTTACTGTAGCTTTTATTTCCCATAGCCATGGAAAGCCACTGGAG
Organism: Mirounga angustirostris; assembly: GCF_029215605.1. Classification (NCBI taxonomy): domain Eukaryota; kingdom Metazoa; phylum Chordata; class Mammalia; order Carnivora; family Phocidae; genus Mirounga; species Mirounga angustirostris. Next base: position 45,267,736 of record NW_026991718.1, on the reverse strand, counting down.
AGCTTGAGCAGATGAGTGACCTGATCTGGCTTACAGCTTAATAGGATTACTCTTGCTGCTATGTACCAAATGGACAACAGGGAGGCAAATGCAGAAGCAAGGACACCAGCTAGAGGGCTACTGAAAAACGCCAAATAAGAAATGATCAAGGGTTGAAACCTGGTGAAATAAAGACATGTGTTCAGAAACTTGAAGTGTTTTCAATGCATAGTTGACACCACCGACAGATGTATTGGTTATGGGATTTGAGACAAAGAGGGAAGTCAAGATGCTCTAAGAGCAGAATGGCATATTCTCTTATATATATACATATTTTTTTAAAGATTTTATTTATTTATTCATGAGAGACAGAGAGAGAGAGAGGCAGAGGGAGAAACAGGCTCCCAAGGAGCAGAGAGCCCAATGAGGGACTCGATCCCAGGACCCTGGGATCATGACCTGAGCCGAAGGCAGATGCTTAACCATCTGAGCCACCCAGGCACCCTATATACATATTTTTTTAAGAAGATTGTGGAAGGATTAAAGTTGGAAATAAGACCCATACAAATTTGTATGTGTCAAGTTTGCAATGTCAATTACATATTTCAGTGGTATTGAGTATAAAAAAGTAGAGTTCAGTAGAGAGGTCTGCAATGGTAGATAATAGAAACCCTAAAACTACATGGTGATATCTATCTATCTATCTATCTATCTATCTATCTATCTATCTATCATCTATCTATCTATCTATCATCTATCTATCTATCAAGGGGGAGGGCAGAGAACAAGAAGCAAATAAAGCACTGTCACTTTTAGAGATCAGGGAAATAAGTTGGCAATAGTGAAGTAGACTGAATGGAATAATCATTGAGGTAGCAAAAACAATTTTTTTATAACTATAGTCAAGTGAAGAAAGTATTTCTAAAAGACAAGGCATCAATAAATTTTCATTGCTAGATTGATTTACTGGAAAGAAATCCATAGATTATAAGTATATAGTGTTCTATTATTATTTACAGATAATATATGCTGTGTTCAAGATTGGGTATGGGGCGCCTGGGTGGCTCAGTTGGTTAAGCGACTGCCTTCGGCTCAGGTCATGATCCTGGAGTCCCGGGATCGAGTCCCGCATCGGGGTCGCTGCTCGGCAGGGAGTCGCTTCTCCTTCTGACCCTCCTCCTCTCATGCTCTCTGTCTCTCATTCTCTCTCTCTCAAATAAATAAATAAAATCTTTAAAAAAAAAAAAATCCTTCTAAGCTTGGGCGCCTGGGTGGCTCAGTTGGTTAAGCGACTGCCTTCGGCTCAGGTCATGATCCTGGAGTCCCAGAGTTGAGTCCCGCATCGGGCTCCCTGCTCAGCAGGGAGTCTGCTTCTCCCTCTGACCCTCCTCCCTCTCATGCTCTCTGTCTCTCATTGTCTCTCTCGCAAATAAATAAAATCTTAAAAAAAAAAAAATTAAAATAAATAAATAAATAAATAAAGATTGGGTATGAAAAGGGTATAAATTTAAGTTTTGTACAACATCACTAAAATGATACTCTTTAATTTTCCATTATTTATAAATTATCAACAAGGATAAATTTTATCTATCTTTTTCTTCATGAAAAAGTAACATGTTTTAATATTTTACAGGCTACAGTACACTCCTTAAAATATATTTGAATTCCAATTTTTAATGAAGTAAAATATAAAATAAAATATTTTAAAAACAATATTAATTGCTCTATAGAGTTGTACTATACACTAATATAGTAAGTCATGACAAAATCTCTTCCGTCCAGAGAAATAGCTATGCAAAAAATTCTCCTTTAATATTGGCTTATTGTGCACTCAAATGTTTATAGGTAAATAAAAATCCATATTTTTTCAGTTATTAATCCAGCTTTGTTATATGAATTCAAACTTGCAAGAAACAATAATAATATTTTCTTTTCTTTAAGGCTACAGTAAGTCTGTATCTGCTAGACAATACAATCCAGAAAAGAAGTTGTCAGAAATATATTTATGCAATATCATATAAGAAGATACAAACTTGAATAGAAAGATATTTTATATATTAAACAGAAACCAAGTAAGATGTAGAAATATGTTTGCCTAAAGAATGTATTTTCTCTTAATTGTACAAATTATCTCCATAGAATTCCTTAGAAACTTTTGAGATATATATATACATTTAATCTACAGGCCACAATAGCATAGTATAATAAATTGGAAGAATGATTTACTAAATGGTATCCCAATCATCCTAAGAAGTGCAAACATCTGTGTTTAATTACCCTGAGAGCAAACTTCACAAATATAAAAATACTTAAAAATACATCATTATGAAAAAATCCCATGAAATCAGTAACTTTCCAAAATTCCAATTAAATAAAAAGATTGAAAAAAATACTTCATAGATGATTTTCTACATCATGATATTGATTGGCAGATTTTAGGTAGGAGCCTATAGTATATTAAATTTTCTATTTAATTTATAAGTAGAACAAACTTAGAAAATTGTATATATAACTTCTTGTGTCATCTAGACACAAATGCTTTCCAAATCAGACTAATGAAAGGGTATTTTACAAAACTTTATACGGGGAACTAGCAGTGAAATTGATTCCTCAATCATACCAACTCTTGCCAATCTTAAGTAACTCCAGGAGGGTGTTTTCCCTCACATAGGCAATGGTCATTAAAACTCTGATGAGGGGCGCCTGGGTGGCTCAGTTGGTTAAGCGACTGCCTTCGGCTCAGGTCATGATCCTGGAGTCCCGGGATCGAGTCCCGCATCGGGCTCCCTGCTTGGCAGGGTGTCTGCTTCTCCCCCTGACCCTCCCCCCTCTCATGTACTCGCTCTCTCTCTCATTCTCTCTCTCTCAAATAAATAAATAAAATCTTAAAAAAAAAAAAAAAAACTCTGATGAGGCCCCAGCGTGGGAGATATGTGCCCTAGATTTCTATTTCCTATTTAAAAATCAACTGACCAGAACCTGAGTGAGCACATGCTTTTGTAACCACATGCCTAATGCCATTTGCCTTTATGATGCTTTAAATTTCATTACCCAGGATACTCCGAAATATGACTCATAACGCTATCTTTCTGTAATGTGTAATTCTGAGAGCAATCGGAGATAGCTTATTTCCTCATATGCTCAGTAAGTAATGCAAAGAATCACATTAGAAACATAAAGCAATGCACTCCTTGTTTATGCTGTATCACTCTACAAAGTATCTTGAAAAGAAATATTAAATTGGTGCAAGGTAAAACAAACCCAGCAAGAGAAACAAATTTAAAACACATAGTCAATTCATTAAATATTAGAAGGAACAAAAAGTCTTTATATAAATCAACTTTCATACTTAATCTTTGTAGACAAATACAATTTAATTAAACACTGATGAGAAAGACATTATTTGTAATCTTAATATTCATGGTTAGCAGCTTGAACAAAATTCTTCCTGGTATACCCCCAAGTTAGGATATCATCACACACGATGTTTATATATATATATATTTTTTTTACCTTCCATTCAATGAGAAAAAAAATTAATGGCTAAAGAGAATTTATTGTTTGCCACTGAGGAAGATTCAACATATTTAATATAGTATAGTAGTGCCCCTGCTATTTGCTAAATCAGGAGAGACATGGCTGTAAACAACCAATATGCTTATTCAGCCAACTACCGAAATATCAGAAAGCATAACAGAGCTATAAATACTTCCTAATTATTCTCAGCCACCTTTGCAATTTTTTTTAGAGGGAATATATTTTCAATATTAAAAATATCAGAGCAATGTTTCAGAGCACTGAATTATCATTAGTAAAACATGGGTATTGGCAGTGTATGTGGTCAATGGATATGATTTAAACATGTTGTTTAATGTTTACTTTTGTTGTTTTATAGTAGTCTTCCTATATTAAAAAACCCATAATAATTCATATAGTATAACGGTAGTGATAAAAATCAATTGAATAATCTACTCAGATTAATAAATATACAATGGAGAAGAACACAAACTCAAAATTTGTTTCAAAGAATCATGCTGCATATGTTGATAAAATAAATTTAATTTCAAATTATGTGATATTTTTCAAAGTCAGGCAAAAATAAAACATTTAAATGTCAGCACAATACTTGTATTCAGTTAAATCTTTATTCAAATTAAATCATATTTCTTTCCTTTCATTATAAATAGCAGTTCATTAATATGTTCTTATGGGAATTCAGAGTAAAATAAATTTGGGAACTGACACAATAAATGTGTAGATAAGTAACTTAGAAAAAATCAATAAAATTCTTTGTGACAATAATGTTACCATGTTAAATTTATAGCAGCTGGTTAAACAATACACATCCTCCTCCATACTTCTAAGTTTTGCTCCAGGATCTTTTTTATAGACTATATTATTTCATGGTAGAATTGTAAAGAGGCAGTTAAAATAATTTTTGTGAACGTTCAGTTCACCTTCAAGAAAGAGTCTATTTTGAAGATTTCTCCAAATAATAGCTTACTTAAATATCTCAGAAACAGTTTTCTTTAGGGCACATGTAGGTTTTCACCATGGGTAATTCTAAAATAGAATGTTTTTACCCAAAATGGGAGGCTCCCACAGGGAATGTTAACCTTTTAAAGATATAATCAAGATCAAACTTGATATAGGAGAATCACTGAGTTTGACATCTATTTTTAAATCATCTTCCTTTCCATCTGACTTCCTCAAATGTATAGGTGAGTATATATACACACACACACACACACATACACATACACACACACATTTTCCTCCTAGACCTAGTTTACATTATTAGTCATAGGGTTTTTTTTTTTAAGTTTCAAAATATTAAATTTATACTATTATTATTCTATGGTCATGAAACATTACTGCAAACAGCCTAATGAAACCTGTCACTGATCATAAGATAGTAATACTGCAAAGATGCCGTGGTTACACTTCCCAGTATCCTCCCTTAAGTGGACAAAAAGAGAAAAATAGACTCAACTTTGCTGCCTAGAAATCTGTGCTTTACCTTACCTGCCAGTTTAATAATCCTATTATTGTCTATTAGGGGTTTGACATCTAAAGAAGGATCAGATTCATGGTTCATATCTAGCAGATGTATAATAATGTATGTATGCATTTCTGTTTCATGATATCAAATGTATTCTTAATTATTTATATTAATGATCTGATTTTAATTTTATGTTTATACCCACTCAACCTAATTTTGGGGGAGGTATCACACTATTATATTTTAAAAGTTCAAAAATAGGCAAAATAATCTACAGTTCAACCTAATTGTTATATTTATATTCATATATTAAAATCACATATAATTATTTTCTAATGTGAAAATTACATGGTCAATAGAGAACACTTGAAGAACAATCACAATAAAACCATTTATAATCTTATTATTTGAAAAATACAATACACCAAGTACTATGCATTAATGTATACAAAAATCTAGTTCCAATCCTTTCAATGGGCTTATAGATGCATCAATAATTGAATATGTTGTATATATTACATGTATATTCTATGTGTTCTATGGATGAGCTTTAGGTGAATATATAGCTGTATGTATTATATATATCCACATATATATATGTAGATAAGTGGTTTTAAAAATGATATAATGCTCTATTAATTTATAATCTTTTCTTCACTTTGTATTTATTTATTTATTTATTTATTTTCCTCACCTTGTATTTAAAAATGGGCATTTTCAATTAATAAAATGCCTTTCATAGCATAAGATAATAAATCACTTAATCAAATGGAAGGAAATTATCTTACATAAACATTCCTTAATTGCTTGATAGAATTTTTATAACAAGTTTTTCTGTATGTAGATCATTGAACACATGTTTTATTATTTCCTAGACATGTAATTACTGAATAAAAACTTGTATAAAATTTTAAAATATATGATATGCCTTGAAAATGAAGAGAAGTGAACAGCTAGCAGAGATCCTTAACTTGAAGAAGAATAAGTCAAAAATGATGCTTCGATGTCTAGCTTAATTAACTTAATAAATAAGATGACTGATTGCCAATGAATTAAATAATAGACTACAATACTGCGATCTTTTTATAATTGATCAAATTATACTATCATTATTCACTCTGGCAACAGATATAGAAAAATTTAATTATACTCTTATTATTTTTTGTCTGTAAAATGACATTTAAGTTGATAAAGCAGGCCACGTTAATATGAACTTAGAGTGTATATATAAAAAAAGACCTATCAACAAATGAGAAGATATGCAACCTCAGTAATTTTTTAAAGAGTACATTGAAAAAATCATTACAGTGTTTAGATCTATCCAAAGGGCAAAAGTAGTATCCCTGTTAAACTGAGTGAACAAAGGAGTGGGCAAACAAGTAATTTTCAACTCTGCAGTAATGGAAATAGATGGGACCTCTTTGGAGAGTATTAATCCCTTTAACAATGCACATTCCCTTGACAAAGCAATTACACCTCTGGGGATATATCCTACATACAGATCACATGTGAACGTCAAGTTATGAAACAAGAGGTTAAATGCTTTCTTTAATATCTTCCTATTGTCTGTGCCAAGTTGTAATATCCCAGTGTTCTAAAGCCAGCTGCTTCACAGCCTTGCTCAAACACGCCGAGAAATTCTGAAACCAGCTCTGCTAGGACCAGCCTATCCCTTTCTGGGCCATAAAGGAAAAGACCAAGATTTTATTGAGTGATTTAGGAGGCCAAGGGATGAGGGTAATTTCAGTGAGAGTTTGAGAAGGCTTCAGTATGTCAATAAAGTCTGTACTTTCTCCACGTGAGGAGAGAAGGGAACAGTTACCACCTTTCTCAAGCTAAGCAACACAGACTTCAATAAACTTCTAAGATTTCTTGGCACGTTTACTGTGTAGTTTAAGGAACATAGTGTCCAGTGCCTGAATTACACCCGACTGAAGAAAATGTTTTCATTGCAGCTGGCCCGACCTGTGGCATAGCAAAGAAACAGGGGTACACTGGGGCTTCAATTCCAGAAGTATACAGATTTCCTAGGGACAGATGTCAGCTCCATAATACTACCTCTGGAATTCTGAGGTGACATTTGCAATGGGGTGTGCTGCTGGAAACCCCAAAGTGGGGGAGATTTTTAATTTGCCAGATGGAGATGGCATTGCCCATGGCAAATATTCTACAGATGAAGGATCCTGAGCCATATGAGGTAAGGGATGACTTAAGAACCCAGAAGACTATGTATGAGAGAAAGAATCAGCATTGAATTCTGCCACATACAGAGCATTACGATTAAAAAAAGGATCAGATTATAATTTTACCTGTCAAAATTCTTACAATTTTTTTCTACCAGTCAAATAAGGTATTTGTGATATTTTATCTTTCTCCTGTTCTCAATACCTCATAGCTGGAAGAGCCTCAAACTGTAGCTATTAAATGGAAAAATAGAGAAAGATGAGTTTATCTTACCAATTCACTTGACTGCAGGTTTCACAGTTGAGATATGCCCAAACAGGAGAAGTAAAGCAATTATTTAATTGGATGAAAATTAATTGTATTGATATGACATTGTTAGGAAGACACTTGAAGACACTGGAAGACATTTGATTATGTGAGCATGACAGAAAAATAAAGTACCTGCACGAGTGTTAACACAGGTCACAGAACAGACTTGAAAGGGCAGCCAGTCAAAAGAATGGCCAGTTTATTTACTAAAAACTGGATTGAGATTTGTCTAAAGATTTTCATTGTTGCACTGTTTATATTAATAAAGGATAGATAAAACCTTAATTGCTCCCGAGTAGAAAACTGGTTAATGAAAGTACACTACAGCTTTAAAATGAATTCATGAGAAATGATGGTAGATTTTACTTGGGATAATATAAAACCATCCACAAGACATGCTGTTAAATGCAGGAAGGTACAGACATAACTTAAGAGTGTTGTTAATTATATGTTCTGCATTCCATAATTTTTAACTAAACGTTTCTAAAACTGCCTGTACAAATGAGTTTCTTTAGGTGTTAACTTCTTTTTTTCTTCATCAGGCTGATTTGCTTTGTTAGGGGTAATTTTATTTTTAATAACTCTCAAACTGTGCTAGTAAATTCTCGTCATATTACATTAACAAAAAGCTCAAATATCTTAGTTGCTTTCCACAATAGACATTTATTATTTGCTTCTCCTATCTATCCCCATGGCTCACCTGAAGTTCTTCTCTTTATTCAAGGACAAAGAAACAACCCCACCCTGGGTAAAGATGGCCTCACAACCAATAAGATCCCTGATTCAACTCTGAAAGACTCTTCTCAGAAGTGGCAAGCATATGTCATTCTTGCTCAGATTGCACTGACCAAAGAAAGTCACATGGCACATCCTGATGTTTATGGAGCAAAGAAATACAATACTTTTACTGGGAGGGGAAGTAAATAATTAGGACCAACAATACTTTTACCTGCACAGCAAATGATTAAGAATATCTTTTTTCTTTTAATGAAATGTCATAAAGTCATGCCTAAACTTTAGGGAATTTTTAAAACACAACAAAGCCTGTTTTTTAAATGAAAAATATTTTCAAATATATAGTAAAGTTGAAAGAATTTAACAATCAAAACCCACACACGCAACACTTAGATTCTATTAAGATTTTCCTTTAAAACTTAATTTTTTGGTTACTTTTTTAAGTCTAGAAAGCCCTTTCTCACATATTGTAAGTAAACAGCAGGTATTATTATGTTCATCTTAAAAATAAGGAAAATGAGCTTCACAGCTACTTGCTAAGTCCACTTACTAGTTCAGTGCCAAGCTGACCTTGGCTGTACATGGTTTTTGTCTAGGAAGCTTTAAAAATACTGATGTTGGGCACCTGGGTGGCTCAGTTGGTTGAGCGACAGCCTTCGGCTCAGGTCACGATCCTGGAGTCCCAGGATCGAGTCCTGCATCAGGCTCCCTGCTCGGCAGGGAGTCTGCTTCTCCCTCTGACCCTCCTCCCTCTCATGCTCTCTGTCTCTCATTCTCTCTCTCGCAAATAAACACAATCTTAAAAAAAAAAAATACTGATGTTTAGGGATGCCTGGGTGGCTCAGTCGGTTAAGCGTCTGCCTTCGGCTCAGGTCATGATCCCAGGGTCCTGGGATGGAGTCCCGCATTGGGCTCCTTGCTTGGCAGAGAGCCTGCTTCTCCCTCTACCTGCTCTGCCTGCCTCTCCCCCTGCTTGTGCTCTCTCTGACAAAAAAATAAATAAAATCTTTAAAAAATAAATAAATAAAAATACTGATGTTTAGATCTCATCCCCAGAGATTATATTTATATGTACATTATATTTACATACATATATATCACAGGTTTATATACACATATATACACAGATATGTATATAACACATATAACATATGTATTTAAATAACAAGTAAAATATACTTATATTTAATATTATATAAAATAATATTAAATACATAACATTATATAATTATAATATGTTATAAATAATGTATATATACACATATACATCCATATATTATTGTGGTAAAAAATGATGTAAAATTTACCATCTTAACTTTTTTTAAGTTCAGTAGTGTTAGGTATATTCACATTGTGAAACAGGTCTCCATAACTTTCATCTTGCAAATCTGAAACTCTATAACCATTAAACAACTCTCATTTCCTTCTCCACGAGCCCCTGGTAACCACCATCCTATTTTCTGTTTCTATAAATTTGACTACTATAGATACATCATGTAGTATTTGCCTTTTGTGACTGGATTATTTCACCTACCATAATATCCTCGGGTTCTTCTATATTGTAGCACATGACAGTATTTCCTTTCTTTTTTTTTTTTTTTTAAAGATTTTATTTATTTTTTTGACAGAGACATAGCGAGAGCAGGAACACAAGCAGGGGGAGTGGGAGAGGGAGAAGCAGGCTTCCCGCAGAGCAGGGAGGCCGATGTGGGACTCGATCCCAGGACCCTGGGATCATGACCTGAGCCGAAGGCAGACATTTAATGACTGAGCCACCCAGGCGCCCTATTTCCTTTCTTTTTAAGGCTCAATAATATTCCACTATATGTGTGTACCACATTTTGTTTATCCATTCATCTGTTGATGGACACTAGGTTACTTCCATCTCTTAGGTATTGTGAAGAGTGGTCCTATGATCATGGATGTACAAATAATCTCACTGAGATAAAAAATCTTAGTTTTGTTGATTTGTCTATTTTTTTTTTTAATTCTCTATTTCATTTATCCCTGCTCCAATCCTAATTGTTTCCTTTTTTTTTTTTTTTTGCTACTTTTGGGTTTAGTTTATATCCTTTTTCTAATTTCTTGAGGTGTAAAGTTAGGTTATTGAATTTAGATCCTTCTTTTTTTAATGTATACATTTAAAGCTATAAACTTCCTTCATCATACAGCTTTTACTACATTCCATGTTTTGGTTTCATTTGTCTGAAGGCATTTTTTAACTTCTCTTGAGAATTCTTCTTTGACACATTAATTATTTAAGAGTGTGCTACTGAATTTCCTCAAATTTGTGGATTTTCTGGTTTTCTTTCTATTTATTTCTCATTCTATTCCATTATCATCAGAAAAGTTACTTTGTATATTCTCAACCTTCTTGATTTGTTTAGACTTATCCTGTGTCCTAACATGTCATCTATCCTGGAAAATGTTCCATGTGCATTTGAAAATAATGTACATTCTGATGTTCAATGGAATGTTCTGTATATGTCTGTTACGTCCAATTGCTCTGTAGTATTGTTCAAGTTCTCTATCTCCTATTGATCAGCTGTCTGGTTGTTCTACCCACCATCAGAATTTGGGTATTGAATTCTCCTATTATCATTGTGTTCCTGTCTGTTTTCCCTTCAATTCTATCAATGTTTGCTCCACATATTTTGGAGCTCTGAGGTCTGATGCATAAATATTGATAATTTTTATATCTTCTTAGTGAATTGACCCTTTTATCATTATATAATGTTCTTTTGTCTTTTTTTTTTTAAAGATTTTTTTTAAATTTATTTATTTATTTGAGACAGAGAGAACAAGAGAGAGAGAGCACATGAGAGGGGGGAGGGTCAGAGGCAGAAGCAGGCTCCCTGCTCGGCAGGGAGCCCGATGCGGGACTCGATCCAGGGACTCCAGGATCATGACCTGAGCCGAAGGCAGTCGCTTCACCAACTGAGCCACCCAGGCGCCCCTGTTCTTTTGTCTCTTGTAACAGTTTTGACTTAAATCTATTTTGTATGATATTAATATAGATCTCTTTGCTATTTTTTGGTTCCATCCATTAAATAAAGCAAGCAGTGGGCTTTCCCCCTACTTATATGAAAGTACTATCATCTTTGGCTTCTCTTTGGTAAACTACCTTTTTCTTTCCTTTCAACTTCATACTATTGTTTCCTTAGATCTAAAATGAGTCTCTTGTAGACAGTATATAGTTAGATAGTATTTTTTATCCATTCAGTTACTGTATGTCTTCTTAATGGGGAATTTAATCCACTTATATTTAAAATAATTACTGCTAGGAAGGTCTTACTATTGCCATTTTGTTAATCATTTATACTATGCCTCATAGGCTTTTTGTCCTTTTTCTTCCTTACTGCCTTTTTTGTTTGTTTGTTATTGACTTTTTTTTTGGTCATGATAAGCTTTGATTCCCTTCTCATTTTCTTCTGTTTATATTCTATATATATTTCTTTGTGATTTCTATTGCAATTACATGAAATGTCTTAAATTTATGAGTATCTAAAAATGATTGCATACAAAAAAACTCTATGCCTTTACACTTCCATCCTCCTCACTTTGTGTTACTGATGTGACTAATTATATCTTTATATATTGTTTTCTCATTAACATAGATTATCATTTATTTATGTTTTTGCCATTTAAATTTTATACCACAAAATTATAGTATTACAGGTTAATATATTTGTCCATGCATTTATCTTTACTGGAGAAGCTCTTCATTGCTTTGTGCTGCTATCTAGCACTCATTCATTTCAACTTGAAGGATTCCTTTTAACATTTCTTATAGAGCAGGTCTAGTGATAATGAACTTCCTCAACTTTTTTTTTTATCTCAGAAAGTCTCAATTTGTTCTTTTTTTTTAAAGACTTTATTTATTTATTGAGAGAGAGAGAGAAAGAAAGAGAGTGCATGTGAGTGGGGGGAGGAGCAGAGAGAGAGGGAGAAAGAGAGTCCCAAGCCAACTCCATGCTGAGCACAGAGGCCAACACAGAGATAGATCTCATGACCTGAGCCAAAATCAAGAGTTGGAGGTTTAACTGACTGAGACACCCAGGTGCCCCTCAATTTGTTCTTCATTTTTGAAGGACAGTTTTGTCCAAAACAGTATTCTTTTTTTTTTTTTTAAAGATTTTATTTATTTATTTGACAGAGAGAGAGAGACAGCGAGAGCAGGAACACAAGCAGGGGGAGTGGGAGAGGGAGAAGCAGGCTTTCCGCTGAGCAGGGAGCCCGATGTGGGACTCGATCCCAGGACCCTGGGATCATGACCTGAGCCGAAGGCAGACGCTTAATGACTGAGCCACCCAGGCGCCCTGAAAACAGTATTCTTGATTGAGAGTTTTGTTTTCTCTTTTAGCTCTTTGACTATATCATCTCATTTCCTTCTGGCTTTCAAGGTTTCTGCTGAGAAATCAGTTGTCTCCAGAGTTCTTACCGAAATATTCTGATCTGGTATTGTTATTAACTCAGTGTCTCTGTGGAGGAAGGAAGACCTGGAGCTGCCTAGTCCTCCATTTTGCTAATGTCACCTTTGGGAACTTTTTGAGATATGTATTATCCTTATTATTCAGTATGTTGAAGTTAATGCTATAATGTGACACCCAGGTCTTCCATTCAGGACTGATGCTCTCATTACTTCGGTTGCCAGGCATGTTGGGTACTGACAGCTCAGGATGGAGTCTCTTCCTGAGATTCCCTTAGAGAATTACCTTGCACAAGTTTACACTCTCACCAGAAGGAACCAACCTCCAGTGATTATTCTATATGGCAGTTCTAAGACTTCCCTGGTGCCTCAACGGGTCACAGTTCTGAAGGAGTGTATGAGTTTCAGAGCTCTTCATGGAATCAGTTAAAGCTGATCAGTCCTGTCCCTTCTCAGTCTCACTTCCCTTGCTCTCTCATAGATGCTCATGAGAGCACTCTTCAGGAAATTTCCAGTATGCAAATGTTTTTCTCAGTCTTTCCAAGGGAATCTGGCTGAAATAATTCAGATACATTCCTGTCTCTACCCAAATATTTCCACCTTGTTTTTTATAAATCTATTCCTCATAGAAATGCTTTTTATCCTGATAAATCCAAGTATGTTGTAATGAAAGGATATTTACACATTATTCATACCTTACTTTAATGTTACTTTCAGTAAAGCATGTAAAAAGACTTCAAAATACCCTAAATGCCATCCATCTTCATATTTCTTTCCAGCTAATTTCTATTTGATCAAATGGGATTATTTTTCCCACTCATGAAATCTATTAACCTTTTAATGATACAAGTCACTGATGCTTTGATAAACACTACAAGGTGTTAGAAATATAAAGTCAAATGGAATCAGCAAAGTTCAAGATAAATCTTAAACAAAACTATTGTAAACTTAATAGAAATGCTATGCTTATTAAATAGAAAACAAATGGAAGAGTGTGAAAATGTCATCTCTTTTTCATATTGTTTTATATTGTATGATATTTTAAGAATTTTTAGGTCTCTCTTAGAAGATGCCTTTAAATAATGGCTATATAATTTATTAAAAATATAAGATTTCTCTCCTTTACCAATGTTATCTCTTTATTTAACTATAAACAGCATAAAGTTTAGTTCCTAAATGCAGCCCCATGGGAATGACATTCATTTCTGCATGACAATTTTCAAGACTACAAACATCAATTTGTTAAAAATTATGATGAACAAGAAATCAGACAAAAATGCAAATTGTTAGAATATTCACTTGAAATATACTTATTAATAATCTTAACACTGCATGCAGTATTCAAAATTCCAATACTGTAATTAAATTAGCACTGTTTATGCATTCAGTATTTAAAGTCTGAAATTGCAAGCAATAACCATAAAATAACGTAATAAATAAATGATAATAACTAATTACCACAGAAATGGAATAAAACCATAGTAATAATCACAGCTTTTATTGACAACAGCTCCTTTATAGCACTCCAAATGACTGGGTAATTCTACAAAGATTATTTTTACTACCGACAAGACTTTTGGTTCTACCCATTAAATAAAGCAAGCAGCAGGCTTTCCCCCCTACTTATATGAGAGCACTATCTTTTTTTTGTTTCTGTTTTGTAAATTGTCCATGAAGCAGTGCCTGCCTACTCATATTCATTTTGTGACCTGTACTATAGATTATAGAGGATAAAGTAATTGAAGACTACTTCAAATCATATAATTTTAAGATTACCAAAATAAGTGCATTTCCAAGGGAATAATTTTGACTGGTTAAATTACAAAAGAATAATCATCACACACACACACACACACACAAACACACACATTTCCTGCTTATTCCTTCTCATCTACCACCTACTTTGCTCTTTTTATTTCTAGAAAACCAAAAGTTAAGATTACATAAATTTTCTAGAAGCTAGGGAAGTGCTTGAATATATGATTTAGATAATACTTGACTAAGAGAGGGCTCTATTTTCTCTATGCTGCACAGGAAAATTGTTCATTCTTAATGAACATTTTTCCTGTGCAGCATAGAGAAAATGTACGTGCAATCCACTATTTAAACTGGATGAAAGTTAAATATGATCCCTGATGAACTGTGTATTTAAATCAGAAGAGCAAAATAATAATACTTGTAGAAAAAATAATAGAAGAGAACACCTTTATTACCTTGGCATTGGTAATGATTCCTTAAGCAGGATACAAGAATCACTGATCACAAAGAAAACTAATGACTAAATTGGATTATTATAAAATTAAGAATTTTGTTCTTCAAAACATAACTTTAAAAAATAAAATCAAGTCACAGAGTGAAAGAAGAAATAATATTCACAAAAGACAAGAAAGGACCTGTCCCTCATGTAAGGGAGTATATATGTGTGTTTTCCTACATTAAGTGTGTTTATACTCAGTAAAAAAGACAACACACACACACACACACAAAAAAACCGAACAATAGACTTGAGCAAGTATTTTACATAGAAGAATTTCCAAAGGTCAATAACCATATGAAAAATCCCTCACTGTTAACAGAAATCAGTAAATGCAATGTATACTAATTAACTACAACACACGTCTCTGGAGTGCTAAGAAAATACATATTAATATCTTTTAGGGCTAGCAAGAAAGTAGAGAAATAGCTACTCACATAAATTGCTTGTGAGAATGTAAACTGGAACACCATTTTGGAAAAATTTTTACGTTACTCATTAATATTGAAAAGATACATATTTTATGATTTTGTAATTACTCTCCCAAGAATAAACTCAAGAGAACTTCATTCATATGTGTGCCAAGAGATAGAAACAAACCGATCATGGCAATATTATTCATAATAGCTTTAAACTGCAATGATAAACAAACACAACAAAAATAAAAACAAAATAAAAAGCCAAAAACTCAAAATCCACCACAGTGGAATTGGGAAAAAAAAATTGAATGTATTCATACAGTGGGACAATGTACTGCTTTGAAATAAACGAACTGAAACTACACATAACACATAGATGAATCTCACAATAATATAATTTTGAGTGAAAGAGCCTAGAGACAGCCTCTGTGATTCTGTGAATACAAAGTTTAAAAATAGAACAACAGCAGCCAGTTGCTGTGTTGGAGATCAAGGCAGTGTTTACCCTTCATGAGGGTGGAAGGCAGAGTGATCCAGCAGGAACATCTGGGGATTTTTTATTCTGGCTAGTTCTAGACCTGAATGGTGTTTTACTGATATTTACATAGTTTAGATAATTCTTTGAATTATACACTTACAATTTGGTACCTCTCTCTGGGTTATGCTTTAAATATATATATGGAGGGATTATATGGACACACACTGAAATTTATGCTTCAAAAAACCTATTTTGTGACCCTAAGAATGTCAACAAAAATTATTTTTTTAGCGTCAAATATTCAATAAAATTCGGCAGCAGAAAGTGTATAGGCTGTATATGCTGATGAGGATGATGTATCATTAAAAATAGATAGCAAAACAATATATTCAAAATGCATTACACTGATTACATTTCATGACTAGAAAATATTTTCAATATAAAAGAAAAGCTAAAATTCCATTATAAAAATCAGAAATGTCTATCTAAGACATTTGAAAAAAATTCAAAGACAGATGACACCCATTTTTGGAGAGAATACATGAAAAAGTGTAAATTAACATATTGCTTCTTTATTCTTTTTTTTCTTCCAAGTTACTACTTCATTATTTTTAAACTCAATTTTGAAATATATTTTTAAATTATCAATTTTTTCATCCTTTATGGATATGCATACAACAGCCTTTTCTATAGTAGCAACTTTTAACAACCAAATGGATTCCCACGAATAGGAAAATGAGAGAATTATGTTGTGAACTATGTTGTTTCTATATATGGGACATTGTGCAATTGATAAAGTACAGAGTTAGTTCTATGAAGTCTATTTGTGAGGATTTCTACTATGTGTTATTAAGTGAGAAAAAAATAAGATGCAAGATGTACGTGAGTTTTTTTTAAGTGAAATAATGAATAAAATCACTATATGTGAAAAAATTATATTGATTCTTGATGGATATGTTGATGGATATATTGGAGTATGAATTCTGCATGCAAAGATGGCCAAGTTTTCTATTTCATTCTTTTTTACAGACTACCCTAATTTTTCAACGTAAAAATATTATCTGTATGGCCAACGAGGGGCTCGATCTCAAAACCCCGAGATCATGACCTGACCTGAAATCAAGACTGGGTCACTCAACCAACTAAGCCACCCAGGCGCCCCATTACTTTATTTAATACTACAAACTTATCTTTATAGGCAATAGTTACTTGGCATAAATTTTTGCAAAGACTATTACTATTTAACAAGCATATAATATGTACCATGTGCCAAACAACATTGGGAGCATTTTACAATATGGGATGTCATAGTAACTTTAAAAAGTGTGTCAGGTAGTATAACTATCAACTTTTTGAAAAAGGAATAAAGGAGGGTTCAAAGGTATTAGGTCAGTTTCCCATATAACATTGATATTAAGTGGAAGTGTTGAACTCACTGCCCATAAATTTTACTCCAAAATCAGTTTGAATTTGTTCACAGGGAAGGAAAGAATAAACTCAATAGCATGTATCATATACTTTCTAAATGCTACATGTAGGAAGAAATTATCAATTTAATTTATATTTAATATAACTTAATATAAACCTCCTTACTGAATGTGTATTAGCTCATTTCCCTGCTCTAGGAATATAAGCTTTATCTCATACATAACATTCCCAGTC
The DNA here is from genome assembly GCF_029215605.1 of Mirounga angustirostris. Taxonomy (NCBI): domain Eukaryota; kingdom Metazoa; phylum Chordata; class Mammalia; order Carnivora; family Phocidae; genus Mirounga; species Mirounga angustirostris. The sequence goes on along the minus strand of NW_026991718.1, from coordinate 45,250,285 downwards.
CATCCAGATATCTTCCTGTAAAGCAGTTGGAGGGATTAGAAAATTAAGTTTATGGAATTAACAACGGGATTTGTGGAGTGCTGAAATTTACATTATACAATAAGAACATATACATATTTCACCTTTTACTGTCTTATCAGTCCTCTGGTCAGTGTTCATTGTCCTGTCCCTGGTCATGGCCTCTGGCAGGATGGCATCTTGATTCAGGGACCCTGATATTAAATTCTTTTTTTAAATTTAATTAGACACTTTATTAATAAACACTTTTAAATACTGAGTTTCTATGCATTAATTTCTATAATTTTTAGTAGGACTCATTCTCTTCTAACCCACAGTTATTAGGATAACTTATTACTATTGTTCCTTGGCTTTATGTTAATGTCTCAGAACTGCACAAAATTGTAAACGTGATAGAATTTCCATGAAATGGTGTTGTTCTTTCCACAGATATTCTTACACCTTATGGTTCAATCTTTCACATCTATCTTACATATCCCCTTAGCCAGTCTTATATTTTCCTTGGCATTTATTACTGCTTGATATCATAGTCTCAAAATTAGAATATCTGGTAAACGAGCAGATTCTTGACTCCTGGTTTAAAGGTAAGTCTGGCATATAACTCCTTCATAATAAATATTTGTTTTTCTTAAAGATTATTTATTTATTTATTTATTTATTTATTTGACAGAGAGGGAACACAAGCAGGGGGAGTGGCAGAGGGAGAAGCAGGCTCCCCGCGGAGCAGGGAGCCCGGCGCGGGGCTCGATCCCAGGACCCTGAGATCACGACCTGAGCCGAAGGCAGACGCTTAACGACTGAGCCACCCAGGCGCCCCCATAATAAATATTTGTAAAAAAATGAATAAAAGAGGTAGTCATACTGAACATTTCCAACGTGTATCCAGGCATCCCCCCCATAAGAGCTTCCTCAAGAAATTGATATTTCTTTTTGTTTCTACTGTACAAAACTCTTTACAAGTGTTGTTGTTTTCTGGCATCTAATGTTATACAGTAAATATGAAGTTAAATTAATTTTAAAAAATGCCAAATAATTTAGATGAATGAATTCACTCTATGACATTCCTTCTGTGCATATTATTTTTTCTGTTAATATTTTGATCATTGTTTCATTGAAATTTTATGTATTTTAATTGATTCATCTAAAATTTTATTCTGACAAGTGGTTGATAGGCATTATCAGATTTCCACAAGGTACACACTCATAAAAGTTTAACAATCTCTGATCTAGAAATAAAACTGCTCGTTCACTGGCTGTGACTATCTTCAACTTTAGCAGATAATGTCTAAATATTTTTGGAAGTGCTATTACCAACGTATCTTCACAAAGGCAGGATGTGAAGTTGCCCTGGAATTGCTATATATCCGCAGTATCACTTCCTATTTCCAGACCTAAAATTTTGCCTGTCTGATGGAGGTTTGAATTTAATTTGCATTTCTTTGATCCAGAGAATTTAAAACCTTTCCAAATATTTTTTTTCTTACTAACTGAATTTACCTGTAATATAGTTTTATCCAAATGTTGTCCTCATTATTCTACTTAGCTGTTTTTATATTTATCTGTAAGCTGTTATGATAATGGTATTTTTTAATTGTGTGTTAAAAATTGCAATCAAATATATACATTGCCATTACTGTCTGCCACATCATGATTGATTTTTTCATTTTATATATTTTTCTGGTGAAGCAATATTTGATCATTATGGAATAAGTTTATTTAATCCCTAATAATGCTTCATAAATATTTTTCCCATGATATTAATTTAGACATACCAGCTCTATTTGGTTCCTATTTGAATGCTTTATATTTTTACAGCATTTTTTTTTAAGATTTTATTTATTTATTTGTCAGAGAGAGAGAGAGAGAGCACAAGCAGGGGGAGCTGCAGGCAGAAGGAGAAGAAGGCTCCCTCCTGATCAAGGAGCTCAATGCAGGACTCAATCCCAGGACCCGGGGATCATGACCCATGCCGAAGCCAGACGCTTGACCGACTGAGCCACCCAGGCGTCCCTTTTTATAGCCACTTATTTCACCTTTTCTTTATTCTTTTGGTTAATTGCATGATTCATCTTCATAAATAGCTTGAATTTTTAAAAATAAGTCTATTCTAAAATTCTACTTTTTTTTTCTAAAGGAGCATTTTGTCCCTATAGAACTAATGTAATTACTAACATATTTCAGCTAAATCTACTACTTCATTTATGCATTATATTTTCCCTATTTTATCTGTGAATTTTCTTTCTTGAGTTTTTCAACTAGATTATTTTTTTCATTAATTTTATGGTCCTTTCACTATTGTGAAAGTTTTATATTTCTTCCATTTGCTACCCTCAAAAATAAAACATATATTTTTATTTTATCAACATAAAATTTTAATTTTAAAAATCCCCTTTCTCACCAATAACATTAAAAACCCTGTTACTTACACACTTTACAAATTACATGCTATTTGTCCATGACTTTTAATTCTCTTATTTTAAATAAAACCTCAGAAGGCATTAGTATTATTTACCCATATTTTTATCACACTTTGGCTCTATATTCATTTTCTAATCCATCAGTAATCACTCTCTGTCTGCCTGAGTTATATCTTTTGGAATTTTACTTGTTGAGGCTTTGCTGTAATTAACGTGTGCGTGTTTTAGAAATATGTTTTTATTGCATCCTTGTTTGTGGAATACATTATTACCAATCTTAGAATTATAGGTTGGTAATTATTTTTACCAACTCACTGGAAGATCATTTCTTTCAGAGAAGATTACCTTTTGTTTCTGCAAGGTATCAAAGTCTGTGGAAGTCAGAGACCATCTTAAATGACAATTCCCCTGGGACTGAAAGTCCTAGCTACCAAAAAAAAAAAAAAAAAAAAAAAAAATCCATGAAACAGATGTCTTTTAGCCATGATTTCTCAGGGATTTTTTTTTTTTTTTTTTTTTTCTGTTCTCTTCTGACTACTCCATTCTTACAGTCTCTTAGAAATGGGAGTTTATCATGGGGAAGAAGTGGGTTTCTTTCTTTAATTTTCATTCTAATTTTGTGACCCTTAACACCCTTTATTAGAAGTGGGTTTCCTATAACCCACCTAGACCTTGAACCTGGTCTTTCATCCCCTTTCCCCTTAAGGCCACTGGCTTAAAGCCTTAATTTGCTTTGACCTTAAAACTCCCTCAGGGTAAAAGTTATTTGGGAGGTATTTTTATTATCTCTCTAGATTTTGACATCCTCCCAAATTTAAGTGGTAATTATCTGCTTTCTCCTCAAGCTCTTTAACACTCCTAAAATTAGAAAAAAATAATAATTAAAAAGAATTTCATTGTTTTTAGCTGGAAATTTGTTCTGAATAAACAAACCACCATTCTCCCAGAGATTTATTAAGGCTTTGTTTGTCATACAAGCACCAACTACTGGGAATAAATTAAGCAGAGATAATAGTAAATGTATTTTCAAATTTTCTTTTGGTAGAAAACTAACTGTACTCCTTCTTAGTAAACTTAAACTCCCTAAGCATTTGGCCACGAGTTTGTCCAAAAAACGTAAATAATTAATGCTTTATTAGTAACCCCATTTACATAGAACCTTAAAAAATCCAGGTAAAAGAGTTAGTTTTTAATCACAAGATAAATGATTTAAATAATATACTCATTATAAATTAGAATTATTATCTTAATGATACAAAATAATATAAGTATTCCAGAGACTTTGTTATTCAGCCTGTATGGACTATAAAATAATAATAGACACCAAAGATATGCTATTATTTCTTAATAAAAGCAATCAAGAGTAATGTATCCTAGGTAACTATACTTATGGTGAACATTGCCTAATGTAAAGAACTGCTGAATCTGTATGTTGTACACCTGAAACTAATGTAACATTGTATGTTAATTATACATAAATTAAAAAAAGAGTAATGTATTCCATAATAAAGTTAGTAAACCATAATAACTGACCAATTTTAGAATCCTGAAGAAAATAAGTAAAATATCTTAAATTACAGACTCTGGTCTCAAATTGTATATGTACATGCAAACACACACACACATTCCTTCCTATTTGACAAAAGTTGAGCATTCACATTTTTTCCAATTATTTTATTTTTTAAAAAATATTTTATTTATTTACTTAGAGAGCGAGAGCAAGCGAGAGGGAGAGCATGAGCAGGGAGAGGGGTAGAGGAAGAGGGAGAAGCAGACTCCCCACTGAGCAGGGAACCTGCCATGAGTTTGATCCCAGGACCCCAGGATCATGACCTGAGCCGAAGGCAAATGCTTAACGGGCTTAACCAACTGAGCCACCCAGGCGCCCCCCCCCCCCAATTATTTTAAATCCTCAAATTTAAATCCTCTTTTTTTTTTTTTTTTAGAGAGAGAGAGAGTGCAGAGTGCAAGCAAGGCAAGCATGTAGCCTGACTCAGGACTTGATCCCACAAACCTGAGATCATGACCTGAGCTAAAATCCAGAGTCGGAAGCTTAACTGACTGAGCCACCCAGGCGCCCCTATATATTATAGTGTTATTTAAAAAAAAGGCAATAAAGAAAGAAATTAAAATAAACAAGACAAACTATAATAATAGCAGCAATAAATTAACCAAATGGGAGCTTTAGGGGAATTATAGCTAATGGTGTGTCATTCCTAAAGAAAGTTGAAAAAACTGATAGAGGCCTGACTAATCACACACCTCCCAAACCATTACATGGGAAGTGTATTTTATTGGTGGACGTATTAAGGGAAAGAGAACCACAAAAAGAAGGAAACTACTTTCTTTATCGAAGCCCTAATGCACATAAAGTATTTTAGAGTACATCTAGGTAAAAATAATAGCATCTCCTAAGGCAATATGCTTTTTAGAGTCTAGGGATTTTTCCCTTTTACAGAAGGGCTTTTTGAAACCCCGTGTGATTTTGAGGAGACAACTCTCTTAATCTGAACACAGATAATTTTACTGTTCCTAGTTAAATATTTAAAGATTCATTTATGGCATTCAGTTATGGCTCTTTAAATATGAGAGAATACATGACTTTCCTTATTGGAACTGAATAATAGACCATTGTTCTTTTTCTCTCCATCTAGTTCTAATACACATCAGGCATTACATGAACCTGGCACTTCTAGGAACATAAAAAGTTACATTCAACATTTAAAAGGATGTGGGAGTGTGCTTCTTGGCATAGCGTGCAATAGAATCCAACTCACAAACCTCCACTGCTTTTCTTCTCTCCATTAAAAAAAAATAATGGATGGTTATCTCAAAAATTGCAAATAGAATAATACAAAGAAAAAAACTGAAATCACTTTGGCTCCTTCATCCTGTAATCATTATGAGTAAACATGTATTTCTTTCTAGGATCAATATATCTATCTATGACTGTCTTTACAACGGTGAAAACCCCACATGTGGGAGAAAATAAATTTTTCATAATCTATGTTTACATGTCATGGGCTCTCTAAAATTGAAAACACTGTTCTTTATTTTATTATTTTATTTAACTAATATTTATTGAGTTCCTGGTATTAGATAGGGACTATTATAATTACTGGGAATATAAGAAAGAGTCAAACAGAAAAAAATCTTTGCCCTCATAGAAATTAATCTGCAGTGGTGGTGGGCAGGGCCCAGGGCAGAACAGTGCACATGCCTCTGAGTCTACTCTCATTGTGTGATTTAAGTGACTTACCTCACCCTAGTCTAGGCTCCTGAGTAGGAGGAAAACTCTGTGATCTTAGGTTATACTAAAATTTCTTAGGTAGAGCCATGAAAGTACAATCTATAAAATGACATTAATAAATTGGATTTCGGGGCTCCTGGGTGACTCAGTTAAGCATCTGCCTTTGGCTCAGGTTGTAATCTCAGGGTCCTGGGATTGAGCCCCCACAGAGGGCTCCCTGTTCAGTGGGGAGTCTGCTTCTTCCTCTCCCTCTGCCCCCACCCCCGCACACACTCTCTCTCTCTCAAACAAATAAAATCTTTAAAAAAATAAATTGGACTTCATCCAAATTAAAATCTTCTGCTTTTCAAGTGAAACTGTTAAGAAAATGAAAAACAAACCACAGATTGGATGAAAATATTTGCAAATCATATGTCTCAAGAACAGCATATAAAGAACTCTCAAAACTCAGTAACAAGAAAACAACTCCATTAAAAAATAGGCACAAACATTTAAACAGACACTTCACCAAAAAGATACAGTGATGGCAAATAAGAACATGAAAAGATCTTCAATATCATTAGTCATTAGGGACATAAAGTTAAGCCACAAGGCCATACCACTACACATTTATTAGAATGACTACAATTTTTTAAAAAATGACTATACCAATTGTTGGCAAGGATGTGTTGGCACTGGGACTTTTGTACAATATTGGAAAAAAATGTAAAACGGTATATTCACTTTGAATATGGCTATATGTGATTTTCCTTTTATATCAATGTTTACTGCATAAAAATCACAAAACTGTGATTTATAACAATATTATTTGGATTTAATTTCATACACACACACACACACACACATTTGCTTTTTCTGTTTCACCTTGTGATTGAACTGAATTGTCCTGGCAACTCTCTCTTTAAGCACTTTGATAACACCACTTTCTCAGTCAAAAAATTTCCATTATTACATGCTTGCATAGATATTACTAGGCTTCTTTTCTATAAACATATTGAGCATCAGGGAGGTATGATTTCTGGAATACTAGTGATGTTGGATTCAGTGAAACATCTTCCAGAATAGGCACTCTTCTTGCATCACACCAAAATTTATTTTTCTCTTTCAGTTTTATTGAGATGTAATTGACATACAGCAATGTATGTTTAAGGTATATAGCATAATGGCTTGACTTATATACACTGCAAAATGATTTCCACAATAAATTTTGTTAACATCCATCACCTCACAGAATAACCAACCGACCAAACAAATATTTTTTTCCTTGAGATGAGAACTTCTAGAATTTACTTTCTTAGCAACTTTCAAACATACCATACAGCAGTGTTCACTACAGTCATCATGTCTGAGATAGGCACCTCTAGTTAGGCCAGTTTGGGACTGGTAATTTCAGATGGCCTCATTTACATGTTTGGTGCTTGGCATTCTGGTGATTTAGGTTGCCTGAGATGGACTTTTATTTCTCCAGGGTATCGTTACTCTCTAATGGCTTTAAATATCATTTTTGTAAAATTCAGCTTTCATAATTGTTATGGTCTATAATCTTAGTTCAATGTAAACTTCTCTGTCATCTTAAGAACAGAAATTTCAATCCCAAACTTAAAAACTCGGTCTTTACCATATAGATATTGGCGTTTTTTATTTCTATCTTCCACATATCTTAAATTTAACTTTATATTTTCTACATCCGTATCATTTTCTGTTAAGAAAAGAGTTTCTACACCAGCTTTTTCAGTTCAATAATTTATTGTTGGTGCTGTCCTATTTTTTTTTAATTTAAAATTTACATTTTTTTATACTTGGTGTTTCCGTGTGAATCTTCCTAATTGCAAGTACTAACTTCATGTCCTCAATAGCTTTCGTTCATCTGTAAGTCTATTCGGCTTGTCACTCTCATTGTAACAGTGGTTGTACTCCTCAATTATCTAATTATTTTTCCATTAGTTCATTTCCCTTGATGAGATCAGCCACTTTGGCAGTTAATATGTACCTGAGGAGAGTGGCGGGTGTCCAGGTCCCTCATGCCCTTCTGTTGAATTCAACTTGGTATGTGTCCCAAAGCAGACAGTCTTCAGTGCCACAGTTTGGGACTGGCCACCTCCACTGGCTACGTACCACATCCTGCCTTGATCTATCCTGAACTTAGGTGCTGGTTTTCTTTAAAAAAATATTTTTTTCACCACGTCTGGCAGGTCCTGAGCAGGAATTTCTGATCAGACATTCACGTTCTAGAGATATGTTTATTTCCAATTCTGACACCTGGATCTCCTCCACACTCTATTGCCATTACCCTCAGAGAGCAGGCCCGAGTCGCCTTTTTTTTTTTTTCTTGCCAAGAGTGACCCTCATTTTAAAAATTATTATTAATGTGTCATATTCTTATACCTCCCCATGGCTTTTGTGGCATCTCCAGTGACAGGCTTGGAACAAAAGCTGGCTAGTTGCCTCAATTCTAGTTTATTGCTCATCATTTATTAAAAGTATACATCACTGATAGTCTATACTTAAATGGCATGATAATTTTTATTTCTTACTATGACCACAAAGTAAATAAAATAATGATAAACAGCAGCTAGCACTCTGTTAAAATACATCTGCTTTCCCATTTTACTAATTAACCATGATTTTCCAACTTGCGTACGCATTATAATTACACAGAAGACCTGCTAAAACACAAGTTCCTAAGTCCCTAACACCAGAGTTGCTGATTGTTACATCTGGGGTGGTGCCAGAGAATTTGCATTTCTAACAAGTTCCCAGGTGCTGAGGCTGCTGCGGTATCATTACTATAAAATAATGAGGTTTGACTTGTAACATGTACATTAGCACAACAGAAAGGCAGCTTCATCTGAGCCCAGGGTTTACTTATTGTCAGCCAAGTAAATTTCAAAATTTTTGATTATTCTTTTAGTATTGTCTGGAAGATTTCAAACTGTTTCCACCATAGCCAATTTGATATACAGCCTCCAAAGACATGTACACAAATCCTGCATCTAAGAATTTGGTTGGATGGCACTCTGAGGGAGAGAGAGAGAAAGAGAGAGAGAGATTTTAAGAAATTGGGGGCTGGCAGGTCAAAAATACACTTCGCTAACCAGTAGGCTAGAAATTCTGGCAAGAGAGTTGCAATCTTGAGTTGAAGGTAGTCTGGAGGTCTGGAGGTAGCATTACTTCCTCCTGGGGGACCCTCAGTCTTTTCTTTAAAGGTCTTTAACTGATTGGATGGAGTCTACCGCCTTTATGGAGGATAATCTGTTTTACTCAAAGTACTGATTTGGATGTTAATAATTTCTTTTTTTTTTTTTCTTTTTAAAGCTGTATTTATTTATTTGAGAGAGAGCATGCATGTGCATGTACGAGCAGGGGAAGAGATAGAGGGAGAAGAGTGAGAGAATCCTCAAGCAAATTCCCTACTGAGCACAGAGCCCAATGTGGGGCTCGATCCCAGGACCCCAAGATCATGACCTGAGTCGAAACCAAGAGCCAGATGCTCAACTGACTTAGCCACACAGGAACCTCGAATGTTAATTATTTCTAAAAAATAACTCCACAGCAACATCTAGACCAGTATTTGACCAAATATCAGGTACTATAGCATAGCCCAGTTGACACATAAAATTAACCTTCATTCTACCTGACATTTAGTTTGGTTTATTTGATGGTCATTTCCAATAGGATATCTGAGAGAGAGAGAGAAGCATGAGGTCAGGGAAATTAGCCCTTTGGTTTCCTACTAGATGTGTTATCATAGATCTCACAGCTCCAGCCAAGGACACATTTTATACATGACCTTGTCTGTCCAGTTCTAATTTACTCTCATTTTCTTTTGCTCATTCCCATCATGGAGTGGTGAAAGACTATTCTACTTCTTACAAGTTCAGTGGGTAGAGTACCCTTTTTGGTTTGCCTAACTCTTCTCATATCTTTGAAAATAGCCCCCTTTTTATAAACTCTCCTCAAATTATCCAATTAGACTGTGCTCTCCTTTTCCTTTCAGAAATGGACAAACTACAGGATTGGGATTTAGTAGATTATTCCTGTGGATACTCTAATCTGTTTAACAAAGCTAAGGATGCTTCTTCCACTTTTTAAGAATTTTCTTTTTAATTATAGAGACTACAACCATTCAGTATAAATCCCAGTTTTACCTTTGAATCACCTTTGTTTGCAAGGTTATCATTTCTCAACCCTCCATTGGCCATTAGCACCATGAAACAGACTTGACATTTGGAAATACAACAAATACTGAAATTGAGCTGATAATACTACACAAAATATAAAATAATCTTTGCTATCAAACTGTTTCAATCATACCTGGCTCTGTTGGAAATACAAGACCAGGTTTTCTTTAGGTCAGTAATTGGTGCCATTTATGCAACTGTAGTTGAAAAATATGGTATTTCTGTACACTTTTTTTCCCCACATCCATGACTTGATTCTTCTAAATAGAAAATATATTGCATCTTGCCTTGTTTGATAGGCTTGGAGTAGTCAGCACCACATCTACATCTTTCCTATAGATCCATGTTCTCCAATTCTGCTTGCTGCTCAGCGTACTTATCCCCTGCACCCTGCCATATGACACAGCCTGCCTTCTTGCCTTTGCCTAGTCAGTTACTGACAGGATTTTTACAAGACTTTAATATAAAAATGACAGAAAAAAAAAAAAACCTTTGTGAGCTTCATATAGAGTTTAAGGTAGAGTTGATAACATGACACATTAAAACCACAGTAAATGTAGTCTTTCCATTTATTTGCAATTGCATGCATGTTTCCCAAATGGAGATTTTAGAACCAAATAGCACAGAAGATCATAAGTATTTTATGATTATTCATCTAAACTTATTTTAATAATAGCTATATAAACTCATGTCTACTGGCTGTAATATAATTTAACAGCAATTATTCTATTTTTACATATTGGATTGCTTCCACAGATTAACAGTTAAATGACCCCTGATAATTATTCCTTTTTTGTAAACTTAAATGTTAACCTCTGAATATAAACAATAAATTCTTTTTTTCAAGATTTATTTATTTGAGAGAGAGGGTGAGCACAGAGGGCGAGGGAGAGGGAGAAGCAGACTCCTCACTGAGCAGAGAGCCTGACGTGGGACTTGATCCCAGGACCCTGAGATCATGACCTGAGCCAAAGGCAGACACTTAACTGCCTGAGCCAGCCAGGCACCCCTATAATAAATTCTCTATTACTATGTATATTAATTTGCTAGGGATGCCATAACAAAATATCACAGACTGTGGAGTAAATAACAGAAATTTATTTTTTCACAGTTCTAAGAAGGCTAGTAATCCAGAATCATGGTGTTGGCAGCTTTACTTCCTCCAAGGCCTCTCTCCTTGGCTTTCAGATATCCTCCTTCTTGCTAAGTCCTCACATGGTCCTTCCTCTGTGTATGCATATCCCTGGTGTCACTTGTGTCCCCAAGTTTTCTCTTTTTATAGAGATATCAGTAAAATTGGATTAGGGTCCACCTGTATGACTCATTTAAAGTTAATTACCTTTTGAAGGCCCTATTTCCAAAGACAAACACCTTTTGAGATACAGGGGGTGAGGGATTCAACATTTGGATTTTGAGGGTACACAATTTATCCCCAAACCCAATATTTCAGATAAAATAAGAATATATACCTGCATTTGTTCATTTGTTCAAACAGAGTACAGAAAGGATAAATGAAAAAGTAATGGGATGTTTTCCTACAGGGTTTTGTGGCAATGGTATAGCAAGGATGAGGATGGGACAGATTATAAGGAATGGGGAGAAAGATGACACTTCCCTGGGTTTGCCTGTCTATACAGTGTAGACATTTGGAGGTAAGTTAATGTTTTAGATAGATAGATAGATAGATAGATAGATAGATAGATAGATAGATAGATAGATAGATAGATGATAGATAGATTTACATATATAATGGAATCACCAGTGATAGAGGGGGAAAATGGAAAATAAAAATGATGAACTGCACTTCAAATGACTAACATAAGTTTGATATATATATAATGAAATATATATAACATCAAAATATGTACATGCATTTATTCATGTATATCTACCTACGCATTGTATTCATTAGTAGCTCTTTATAAAATGTGATATATGTGGGCGCCTGGGTGGCTCAGTTGGTTAAGCGACTGCCTTCGGCTCAGGTCATGATCCTGGAGTCTCGGGATCGAGTCCCGCATTGGGCTCCCTGCTCAGCGGGGGTCTGCTTCTCCCTCTGACCCTCTTCCCTCTCGTGCTCTCTGTCTCTCATTCTCTCTCTCTCAAATAAATAAATAAATAAAATCTTTAAAAAAAAATGTGATATATGAGATACTTTGTTTTCTTGTTTTGTTTTGTTTTGTTTTTTAAAGAAAGGCAGGCTGCCACATGTAGTGCCCCATTTGGATGTGTCTGGAGTCTTGGAAGCTTGACTACCCTATGTTCTACAAATGGACCATAAGAGGTTGTTTGGAGGTTCTCGTAGGGGACCTGCTACTCCTATATCCTTGACTGAAGACTGGTCCTCCTCTATGGAGGAAGGTCATTCTCTTCCCAGCACGCAGCTTCAGGAGGGAAGCACATGGAGCAGTGAGGGAGGAAGGGGACACCTGCCTAGCCAGCCAGATCAGCTGCATTAATCCTGGCTCTCCAATGCAGTGACAGATGTTGCAGCCAGATTGCCCTCACATCCAAAGATACTTTATATGTTTTATATATATTGTATAATTTAACAGTTTTTTTTTCATATTCCTTGTAAATATTCTCAATTGTCACTTGACTTTTATATTTACTTAAAAGCACTTATGAGATATTATACATTTATGCAAATTACTCCCCTTACTTTTATTATTCTCTCATTACTTCTATTCATGGAAAAGCTTCCCATTTATAAGACCAAATGCAGGGGCATGTGGCTGGCTCAGTCGGTAGAACATGTGACTCTAGATCTCAGGGTTATGAGTTCAAGCCACATGTTGGGCATGTAGCCTACTTAAAAAAATAAAAATAAAATAGTCTTTAAAAAGACCAGATGTATATTTAGTAATAATAGCATTAATATATTTGTGGTTATATTCCATTAAATTTTGTATTTATATACATAATTATGCTTCTGTATTTTTATTTTGGACACAGCAATTTTTCCTTTCAATTTCAACTGACGGGGCACCTGGGTGGCTCAGTAGGTTAAGCATCTGTTTTTGGCTGAGATCATGACCCCAGGGTCCTGGGATCGAGCCTACATTGGGCTCTCTTCTCAGCGGGGAGCCTGCTTCTCCCTCTCCCTCTGCCTGATGCTCTGCCTACTTGTGATCTCTCTCTCTCTGTCAAATAAATAAATAAAATCTTAAAATAAATAAATAAATAATAAAATAAAATATTCAATTTCAACTGATAGTCCTGGCCATATTTGAATGACATATTTATACCATATTTTCACAAAATATCTTATATAAATATATATGTATATATATTTATCTATAAAAATAAAATATGCTATATATTTATAATTTATAAAAATTACTGTGTTTGTTTCTGGACTCTATTTAACTTATTTTTTGACTCTTTTCTTTGAGTAAAATCATAGAGAGAAAACATTTTTGTAAGAGCATAAACTTTTTTCACTGTGAGAAAAAATATTCAACTATTCAGGCAAATTTTCTAGTTTATTATGACAGTTTTTAAAAATTCTATGTAAGGATAGATTGTTGTGAGGACTCTGAAAAAATTGAAATAGATTTTAATGGATTCAACAAAATTAAAGTTATTTTATTAGCAAATACATTTAAAATATTTTTTCATTCTTTTTGTGGTTGCCATTGTTGTTTCAGGCAATCAAATCCATTTATCTCTTATTGTTACTAGCAGCTTATTGGTTTGGTTTGGTTTTTTTCTGAAGAAACTCAGGACTGAAAGTACATTTCCTGATTAAAATACATTTGCTAAAATATTCCCATATTTAGGCTCAGAAGAGTGATGAAGTGGAAGGAGTAACTCTCTATGTAAACTTTTCCCTTTGAAGAGTTCTCCTGTTCTGCCATGAGTACAGATGGACTGGGATATGCACTTTTATAGATATGTGGGGGAGTTGTACAGACATGCCTATAAACAGAGGCCAAAAAACACTTTGCTTACAACTCAAGGGGAATTCACTTATCTCAGCAATATACCAGAAAGAATGTCATTTATATGTATCAATGATTGGTCCCTTTATGTTTCTTCTGGGAAATAGTATTGAATAATTTCTACTTCTTTGGTATTCAAAAGATGTTTTTATCTTATAGGATCATACGACCAGAGATTTTACTGTCCTTCTCTAATTTCTACTTGTTTATGTCCATAAATTGTCCATTGACATTTAAAATTTACTGTGGACATTTAGTGGAATACATTATCCTTTCATCCAAGTGTAAAAGTCCACTATCTTTAAATCAATATTCAAATTTACCCATAAAGCTCATCAGAGTTTATTCAAATATTAATGATATATTATTCAATATAATCTGCCAGAATTGCAAACATATTTTGTAGCTACTCTTCTCTGCAGAGGACTTCTGAAGTAATAGTCTTTGTAATAATGAAAACAATACCATTAGTGATAAATGCAATATAAAGATTTATTAAAATGTAAGCATTCGAATCTCAAATTTTATGAACTATAAACCCTTGTTTCTAGAAAGCTGGTATAGCATTAGGCTGTGTCTGTAATTCAACTAACCAGAGTTTGTATCCTTGTTTTGACATTTAATATGCTCTGACACCCTCATCAAGTTTCTTACCTTGAATAACACTCTACTCTAGATTTTTTTAAACACTGGTCTCTCAGTATGATATATAATAACTCAAAATTATAGGTAAAGTAAATGCATAGGGAAGGATTGTGAGGACTTTACAAGTTTTCTTAGTTCTGGCCTCAGTTTGGATTCTCCACTACATGTGGTTATAAACCTGAAGAGAAGCACTGAAGAGTAGAGGAGAAAAGAATCTATGTGCATTACTAAGATAGATGGACTGTAGCTAATAAATAAATCATTTATACAATTTCTGAATCTCCCAGAGATTTTCATTTTGACAGCGGTATCATTTTGTTTTCCTTTGGACATTTAAAGAAGGCAATATGTATATTAGAAAAAATGAGTTTGAAAACACATTTTGGTGTTTTTTACTTAGTAAAGAAAGTTAGCTGTCAGTTGTTTTAGTTGATCACCTCGTTTCTTTTAAATGTATCCTCCTTTCCCTACAGAGAACACTGCATCTTCCAGCAATCACCTGAGATGCTAGGAAATTTTCATCCATGGCTGTTTAATATATTGTCAGTTAAGATGTCAACTGGAGGTGCAGGTTGCATAGAGTATTAATGTAAACAATTACGTTTTAAAATATAAACTATCATAACTATTAATCTAGCTGGGTAGTGACATGAGCAATTTTGCTTCTTAGAAAATTAACTGCATCAGCAGAGAAGAAAAAACTTTCAAGAAGAGTAATACTAAAGAAAAGTTTTACTGTCAGTTGTAGTAATTGAGGTGAGATATGGTGATTTGAACTAAGGGAAAGTAATAGAAATGGAAATAAGATAAATTCAAGAGATGTTAAAGAAAACATTTTGACAAAATACAGTGATTTAGAGGTTGGGAGTGTGTGAGCAAGAAAATGGCAATATTTCTGATTGGGAAGTTCATGGTAACATTAAGAGAGATAGAGAATACAGAAGTAGGAGCAGGCTTTGTAGACAGTGTGATTATTTCTGTTTGGACACAGTGATTTTTGAAGAGCATGTTCCTAAAACTTTGACATTTTTCTCCCCAGAACTTTTCTGTTTTGTCTCCAATTTAACATCACTACTTACACAGATTTTTAAATTTTGTGGTTGATTTTTATTTAAGAAACATAATGTAACAGCCTTATACATCAATATTGATAAATTTTTTTGTGTGTATGTATATTACATATATGTATATTATATATAAAGCCTATATAAATATTTTCTATATTCGCTGATATTTTAATTATTTTTTTAAGATTTATTTATTTGTTTGACAGAGAGAGAGGGTGTGTGCCCATGGTGGGGGGGTGGGGCAGGGACACAGGGAGAGGGAGAGAGAGAATCTTAAGCAGACTCTGCTGAACATAGAGCCCAACACAGGGCTCAATCTCACAACCCTGAGATCACAGCCTGAGCCAAAACCAAGAGTCAGATGCTTAATCAACTGCACCACCCATGTGCCCCTTAATTATTTTTAAATAACATCTTTTTTCACCATTTCAGTCATGGAATATTTTTTCTTTTAGTACTACTTCTCTCATGTTTTATATCTGTCACTCTCCTATCTGGCATTACTGGCTCCTACATCGGCCACTCACAATGACTACACCAAAGTCAGTTAATTGTAGATAAACTGAAACTATTTCTAGCATCATATTCAACTGTCTCTCAAAGTTAGTGGATATTCAAAGCAACAAATCATTTTCCTAAGTGTATGGTAATTTTTTCATAATATGTACTTGTTGATCATTTGGTTACTAGGGCTGCTACTTCATTTTCAACATTTTCAAGTAGTGATAATGAAATTTAAAACATGACCATAACTAGATTCAATTATGGCACTAGAAACAATAGCACCTGTCTTAAAAGAAATAATTCGTTCTCCATGTCACCAGAGATAGGATTCTTAAAACAAACCTCCTATAAATTGCTAAACATTTTTATATATCATCTGTTGAGTATTTAACCACTCTAAATAAAGAAGATAGTCTTTCCCTAAGCCTGTTTCCATCACACCCAGACCTTTGTTCTCATGCCACCCTTGTTGAAAGGAACCTATGTTATAGTTGTAATATTTACTAAATATGAATCTAATATAATGAGCACATGTTCATTACTGTCAATAACTTTCTGCTTGCTCTACTTTTCATTTTCAATGATTATAGAATATTCTTTTATAGTTTAGAATTTTTTATTCTTTAGGTTTGTGTTTTCCCACTTCTATTCTCTTTGTAAATTTAGTGTATTTTCAGAAGGGAGAATTAGAAACTTGTATTTTCACAACTCAACAACAAAAAGGTAAGTTATTCAATTAGAGAAATGAGCAAAGAACTCAAATTAACATTTCTCCAAAGAAGATATACAAATAACCAACAATCATATTAAAACATGCTTAACATCATTAATCATTATGGAAACACAAATCAAAACCCACCAGGAAAAAATTGAGATACTACTTCATATTCTTTTGGATGACCATAATATTAAAAAAATAAAATCATATATTTAAAGTATATGTTAGGATGTGGAAAACTGTAATCCTTACACATTGCTGGTGGGATTATAAAATGGTGCAGCTACTTGGGAAGCAGTTTGGTGGGTTCTCAAGTCAAACATTAAATTCCCATATGACCCAGTGATTAAATGCATAGGTATATGTCCAAAATAACTGAAAATAAGTACTTCAACAAATACATTCACATTCATGTCCATAGAAGCATTATTCATAATAGCCAAGAGTTGAAACAACCCAAATGTCTATCAATGGATGAGGTATTATTCAGCCATAAAAAGGAATGAAGAGAGTGCTACAATGTGGATGAACCTCCAAAACATTACATAAGTGAAAGAAACCAGACACAAAAGGTTACATATTATATGATTCTGTAGGGTTGAAGGCAGGCTGCCCCAAGATGGAGACCCAACCGGCTCAAGAGAAATTTTTGCCCGCCATTAACTATATAGAAGAATCTAAGTTGGGGGTCTTTTCCAAAATAAAGATTATTCGCAGAGATAAATTTTATCTAAATGACCCATATGTATGGCAGGGCAAACATCTAATTACTAAACATCTGCTCTTCTTATTGTCCTGTGAACTGCATTTCTTTCCTCTGAAGTGCTAGGCCATTGTCTCCTTAGTTCATAATGACAGATATACCTCATTTTGCCTGTCTTTGAAATTTCTATGTCTGTGTGGATTCCCCATATGTATGCTATTAAATTTGATTTTTTCCTGTTAATCTGTCTCATGTAAATTTGATTCTCAGTCCAGCTAGAAGGACCCTTGAAGAGAGCAGGAGTTCTTCCTCCCTGACGATTCCATTTATATAAAATATCCATAATAGATAAAATGACAGAGATAGAAAGCACATTGGTGGTTTCCAGGAGCTGGGTTGGGGAGTAGAAAGAGGAGTAAGTGCTTAATGGGTATAGTGATTCCTTTTGGTGTGATGAAAATGTTTTGGAGTTAAATAGAGGTAGTGGTTGCACAACATTGTGAAGGTATTAAAAGCCAGTAAATTCTTCATTTTGAAGTGGTTAATAGTTACGTGGATTTCATCTTATGATAATACTTATGTGGATTTAAAGACTTTAACATAAGAACTGAAACCATAAAACTCCTAGAAGAAAACACAGGGAAAAATTTCTTCTTATTGGTTTTGATAATGATTTTTTGCATTATTTAATTTTTTAAAATTGAGATGAAATCCACGTAACTAAGGAACCCTGTGTCTTTTACCTTGGTAAGAAATTATGCATTTTTCAAAGTGGGATGTAAAAGACACAGGGTTCCTTATGTACACCTCAACTTATGACTGGGACACCAACATGGTCCTTACACACTATTCCTTTTTTTTTTCACATGTAATTACTTAAATATACATATAAAATATTTTAAACTACTTTTCAGGAAGGAATGGTTGGTGTTCCTTTTGTTGGGTTTTGTGTTTTTTTCCCCTGTTGAAACAAAAATTTGACACTAGGGAACTCTTAGGAGAACTGAGCATCCTAGAACCAGGAAGGACATCATAAAGGATGACCAAATCCTTGCAAAAATTGAGCAAACTCTCCCTTGATGAATTAAAATTTTGTTCTAGAGATGTATCTATGAATTGAATAAATTGAAAAGGGTGAGCCTAAATTGTTCCTTTGAATGCATGCCAAGATCACTTTGTTATAGGGGCCAACATTAATACAAGTAATAATATATTTTAGTAACAGTAATGTGTGTGTGTGCATACTGTCATTTATTAGCATCTCCTTAAACCACAGCTCTTCCTTTTAAACTGTCTTGTCCATTAAAATCAGTGCCCAATACACCTGAAATTAATACAACATTGCATATTAACTATACCAGAATTAAAATTAAAAACTTAGTTAAAAAGTCAATGCTAGAGTGAGAGAACAAATGAGAAATTTTACTTAAATGTCCTCTTTTAATTCTATGAAGAAAATCTGTATCTGTGTTACTAGACCCTTTAAAATTTTTTTGTTGTTAACCTACAAAAATGATAGTAGTGAGAAATCTGTAAGGCCTCAGTAGAGGGATGATTCCTGGACTGGAAATTCTCAAAAGGGTAGCTCGTATTACAGTGTTTAGTTTTGCATTACCTTTAGCTTTTAGCAACACTATAAATTATTGTCTAAGCATTTAGATAATTCCAAGCAGGCTTAGATTGAGAAGCTAAATTTCTGTTTACTGACTACAGTCTCATCGTATCAGCTTTTGATATTTTAATAGTGAAATGAAAAAGAGGAAAAAATCCTATAATCTCTAATCACTAGTGGTATAGCAAATCTACTAATTATGTACCTAAATGATGTCCAGGGAGTGAGAAAAACAAAGTCACTACTGGAATTGGGATGACATCCTTCCTCGCTAGTGCAGGGATGATATAATCATTTTGAAAATATTTTTTATGGATCATGAGTTCACACATATAACTTCTCTCTCCCCATTAATTCCTCCATCTACCCTTGCTACACTCTTAGAAAATGCATATATAGAGAGAAGGAAAACAATGATACAAATGATACAGTGAGAACAATTTTGAGAAATAGAAGGGAAAATTGTTTATGTGTTAGACAGTTGAAAGGTCACCTATGTAATAGAAAATTCATTTCAAGACTAGGAAGTTTAGTAGCCTGGAAAAATTCCCTGTTGAAATAAATAGCCACATTCTTCAGGACAGCAGCCTGTCAGAAGCAAAGAGCAATTTACAACTCCATACTGAATGAGCATGGGGAGGAGTGGATGTTCCTTGACACTTGCAAGTGAAAAATGAACCAAAGGAATTCACCCTGGTTTTAGGTCTCCATTGCTTTTAAAGACATATGGGGAATTGATACATATTTCTTATTCTGAAACAAATTTTTAAACATCGTGGGAAGACATGTCCAAATAATAAATTGGCTGGCAGTTTAGAGACAGTAGAACTCTATGGGCATACTGCCTATAGAATTATTATTTGGTTTATATTTAAGACTGTCAGTAAAGCCAAATGGCCTTCTTGCTTTCCTCTATATTAATCTGCATTCAGACTAATAAAAAAAAAGTATATTCCAATCATGCCCTTACTGAATTCATCCAATCATTTTTTAAAAGTTTATTTATTTATTTATTTTAAGTAAACTCTACATCCAACGTGGGGCTTGAACTCACAACTCTGAGATCAAGAGTCGCATACTCTACTGACTGAGCCAGCCAGGTGCCCCATCAGAGCATCTTGGAAAAATACATATCACAATCCAAATATAAATTTAAATTTAATCTCATTTATAATCTCCATTAAATAACTCCTTTTTAATATTTATAATGGATTAATAATGGGGTAAAATGAAATTTAAACTTATCAATATTCTTAACAGGCTGGTAACTACTATTTGTCTATTGTGAACTAATAAAACCAGAATAAATAGCAACACAGATCTGATTTGCACTTTCTTGAATCTGTTAACAAAAACAAATTCTGAAATTTAATGATAGCTACACATTTTAAAAGCGAAATACCAGTATAGATAAAAAATATGTCTCTTTTATTTAAAAATGTTATTTCTCTCACTGAAAATTAAGACAAAAATATAAATCTTTTTTATTAAGCTTGCCTTTGTTCCTTAATAGAGCACTTTTTTCTTGTATTTTCCATATCTGTGAAAGATATTAAATGCTAGTTGTCTCTTTCTCTCATAGGGACTTTTCTAAATTATTCATGGAAGACAAAAAAGGTGTCTTATATCTAAGTATACTTACTTTTTAATTTCCTTTTTTTAATTAAAATATTTACAGTATTATATATTTTTCCCACAAGACTCATTTTTTATTATGTTATGTTAATCACCATACATTACATCATTAGTTTTTGATGTAGTGTTCCATGATTCATTGTTTGTGTATAACACCCAGTGCTCCATGCAGAACGTGCCTTCTTTAATAATTTCCTTTTGAATTCATAGTCAATATAGTAAAGATAGTGCAATTACCTAAACTCACCACTGCTTCCGTTTCTTAGCATATGACACCAGTCCAGAAGCATCCAAGGTTCATGATTGATGGACCAGGTCCTTTACTCAAGAGATTCCTGAATTTGGATGATGATTCTTCCTTAGGATCATCAAGTATAAAAACAAGCAGATGGAAGCCATGTGTTCTAAAGCTTTCATGTCACAATATCAACATGAATATATTTTCCCAAATAATCCTTTAGCTCAATATAATTCTGGTCTGAATCATGAATTATTCCTTTTTCCTTCACTCACATAATTTCTGTAAATCCACTAGAGTATTTTTATAGTGATTTTGTTGTTGTTTTTGCAACTAAAAGGAGAGAAATTGCCTGAAAATTCCTAACATTACACAAGAGAAATACATCTCTTGGCTTTTACTAGTACTACAGAACACTTTATCTTACTCTTGATAAGTAAGTGGTTTTTAAATCGCTCAAAATAAGCAATTATGAAATTGACAAATTAAATGCTTGATTACTGAACATGATTGAATTTTGTTAATTAGATCTCATAACATATATTTTGCATTTTATAATAAAAACTGGTGCATTTTCCACCAGAGGATTTCAAATTGCTCAGCTACTGTACATTTTAAGTTATAGAGAACTTTATTAATTTTCTATTCATTTCTGATTTGGATTGCAGGTGGGATGATTAACAAATTTACCTGTATTTTTAGGATTTTCTAAATAGCTTGTCAGATCATTTTCTACATTAATCATTTCCTCTAAATTGTGAAAATTTAGAAAGTGAAACTAAGAGTGTGAATTTTAGTGGTATTGTGTATAATTCACCTAGTACCCATTAATATAAAGCATAATGCCACATATAACACAATACGAAATATGGTAAAACTTTAAAGCTGAGAGAGTTGCCATCCTTGTTCTACTTCAGTAGATTCATGGCTGTTGTCAGTTGCAACACTGTAAACGTTCCCTGCTCTGCACAATCGCATATGCCAGGTGAGGATAAACACTCAGACTTTGCTGGAGCCATACTGTTCAACAGGCAGGAGAGGAATCACTGGCCTGACTAATCCAGCAAATAATAATGAAGGCAAAACAGAAAGCACCTCTTCTGCATTTGCAGAGTGGAGTTAAAGGTCTCTGCCAGCATCACATTTGTGTTTATGATCATAGTCTTAAGTGAAAGTTCAGAGTATGAGTAATAGCAAACACAGATGAGAGTTATCCCATAGATCGAGCCATGCAAAGACACACTCCAGGGATCAAACTGTAGCTTCAAAATGGTGCATTATATTGTTCCTGTATAACTTAAATGTGACGAAATTATGAAACTTTTTGAAAAGATAAGGAAAATCACCTATTAGTCTCTCCTTTGAATGAAACTATTATTTGATATTTTCCTATCTCCTTTTCTATCTTTCCTTTTCCATTTTTTTACATGATCAATTACAGAAAATATTTTAGTATGTGTTCTACATTCTTATTGATCAAAATACCATAACCTCTTCCATGTTTCTATACTTCTTATATTTATAGTTTAAATGCTCAGAATGTTTTTAATCAGCATTTCCCAGAAATAATCTAGCCATTATATTATGATTTATACTTTTATTGATATAAATTTTATTCTTAAAATTTAGTTATTTCAAAATCATTCTACCATTAAAATAAATCCTTATTTTAATATATAATAAATGTGTATATAACTAGCAGAACAAATACAAATGTCAAATAATTAATAAATGCCCTTGTTCTTAGCATATATAATTATATTATGCTAATATTATTCATATTAGATTTTAAAAGTAAATTAACTTTTTCTGTTTCTAAATTGAGTCGTCCTATTTGATAAGCCAAGTGCCCTGGCTTCTTACACACAAAGTCTGAGAAGAAGAAAATAAGTTATATAACAAGAAAATCTGGATTCAAATATTTAGCTATTCTCATTACCTCAAGAAATGTGGGTAAATTAAAAAAAAATGTGGAAAGTGTTTCCTTCACTGTGCCTCTGAGTTGTAAGAATCAAGTAGAAAGGATTAAGCAAAGGCTTTGTGAGATAATTAAATCTAAGCAAAAGTTATTCATAACTGACATAAAGATATTTTGTTTAAAATGAATGTAGAAGTATTAGCTATAATTATTTTCACTAAGAGCCCACCTTGATTTTTATTTTTTTTTATTTTGCTGCTCACATATGCTTTTTCAGAGATTTGTCCTTTCACCTGAAGAGAAAACTTCTTGATTATATCCTCTGGGACATGTTTGACATTCTCCCTCCTCTATAGACTCTTCCCCTCCATCCAGGTCTGTAATCTCCTAGTTTAACTCAATTCCCCAATCCTCTCCAACCTAATCCTCTACTGTGCCTGGCATGTGTTTTCAGTCATATATGATCTCTTTAATTTTCAAGTGCTTTTCTGAAGGGGCTGTATAAATGAAATGCGGTTTCTGTGTTTGTTTTGTTTTCCCATATTTCTAATAGTTTGTTTGCTAATATTTTCAATATTCCATAGACCTGAAGGTGGGGTAGATTTTTTCCTGGTTTCGCATTCCATTTTCACTCTTCATATTTATACCCTAAACAGCCAGTTCATTCAAAGCTCATGCTTCTTCTTTTCATTTTAGTCTTCTTAGGACTTTGGGGTTTTTTCAACCTCATTCGTAAAAGGTTTTATCACCTGGCTCACTTTTTCTTCTTCACCAATATGGTGATAACTTATTTCCTTTAAACAACTTTACTCATTGTTTCTGCATCCTACCTGATCTTTTAGGGGAAACAACTAATTGCACATCCCTATTTATTCCCACTCTGCCCATGGTTTTCGATGAAGCATTAAAAGAAAAGTTCCAAAAAAGAAAAAAAGTTCCAGTTGTAACATTTTCTCCATTGATACATCATAGGCAGTGATGAATAAGATGGTGAATAAGAATATTATAAACCCCTGTAATCAATATAAATTTGGTGGCTTGCCTAATCTTGGCACAAAAAGGAAAACAAAAGAAAATTAAATTATAGTCATCTGTGTCTAGTTAAAATGGAATCCTGTTTTCTCTATTTCATACTAAGGGAAGTTACTGAAATTTTCTAATTTAATTCAAATAACCCTGAAAGTAAAGCTTTAAAGAATTAATGAACTGAAGTCATTGTAATACTGAGTTAAAATTGTTACAATAAGAAGAATATGTTGCCAGAGTTGTATTCTTTAGTCTGGTGATAGATATATCTTCATCTTTTAAACCAGGTTAATATTTTCCCTCCTAATATTTTCACTCAAAATAATGCTTTACCCATTTTTACATTGTGAGCAAAAAACATTGTTATGAAAACTCCTTATAAATATAGCTGTAAAAGTGAGGGAAACTAGTCATGAATCATTTCTGTATGGTACAAAATAAAATATATAGAATAAACAGATATCAGTCTTTATATCTGAAATTTTATATCTTATTTAATATATATTTTAATTCTAATTTTCACTTGCTAGCTCTAAATGAATACGGCTGACTGAGATTGATTGATTAGAGAGAGAGTGAGAGTGCAAAAGGGAGTGAGGGGCAGAGGCAGAGGAGAGAGAGAATCCCAAGCTGGCTCCACACCCAGTTGGAACCTGAGGCAGGGCTAGATCTCACAACCCCGAGATCATGACTAGAGCGGAAATCAAGAATCAGATGCCCAATGAACTGAACACCCACACGCCCCCTAAATGAGATTTAAATATATATTCACAATACATTACACATAAATGCATATAAGGAGAGAGAGAGAGATTGACATAGGGAGAGAGAGAAAAAGAGATTCTGAAATAAAAGTAATATATAATAAACACTCAAGGGATTAAGTGTCTTGTTATGGGCACCAACATGTCAGAACTAGAACACAGAATTGAGCCTATGGTTTTGGTCTCATCACTGGAGGTCTGTACTGTATGTATATCACAGTAATCAACCTAGAATTTTCATTGTTTTGTTGTTTTTTACAACTTTATTTTCTCCACATTTAAGTCAGATGATTGGCCAAGATAGCTTCAATTCTCTCACAAGAAGTGTGACATTCCTAACATTCATAGGAAGAATAATAAGTCAGAACCACCACTGTATTTGTGTGAACACTGAATAAGGCTGCTAACCTGAGCTTGTATCTGGAATGGTAGAGAGAAATACTAAGAACCCAGATACCTTCAAGCAATCAAACACTCTAGATTACTGACATTCTTAATGGGACTTAGGTCCTAGAATTGATTTTGGCATCTGCATCACTACCTAAATATCTTCCTAAGGTTGAGTTGGCAAAAATCTAGTGTTTGTGCAGTAATTGAAAGAAGGTAAATTCCAAGGTCATTACATTTCTTTTTCCCCTCTCATTAAAAAAAAAAAAAAATCTATAGCCAAAGGCACAAATACTGTGAAATTGCTCATATTCACAGCAGTCTGTATATAAATCAGTACTATGATGAAACTACTCCTAAAACCTCGTTATGATTCCAGGCTACAAATGAGAAAATATGACAGGTATGTTATTTTCTCTCCTAACAAAACACAATCTAGTTTTATTTTTTCAAATGTTGAAAATATCACACTTTTTTGGTAGAATTAAGACTATAAAACTGGTAAAGAGAAATGAATCTAAAAACTAAATTAGTCAATGGAATGAAAGTTCCACTCACAGATATATGACAATTTTAATATCTTAATAATTATTTCATAAAAGCATATGGATTACTTTTTACAGATTAAGGAAAATAAATTTATAAATAATTTCCATTTTTACATATGTATTTTACGCTTGATGCAGAAAACACTGGAGAAAATATAGGTTCTCACACATAAAGTCTGCATGTGTATATTTACCCTGAAACCTGTCACCATACCAACTCCTTCTCTCATAAACAGGGTTTATGTTCTGGGTGATGATGTAATAGGTTTTATTTTTATTTTCATTACTTTCTAGGTTTTCTATAAAGATCTGTACTTTTTACTTAGCAATACATTATGAACATTTCCCACATTTAAAATGATTTTTCAGTGATACAACTTTTAACATTTTACTGTGTTACATCTTATACCATGAATTAAATAGGAATACTTCTGTTTAAAAGATTATAAGTGAGAAACAGATCAGTGTAGACTACTGTTCAAGCAATTCTGCTTATGTTTATGATTTTTCCCTTAAGCATAAATATTTAGTAGTGAAATGTCTATCCTGAGAAACATATGGCAGATACAATTTTTAGTTCTTCATATTGTCAAATTCTACACATTGTCAAATTTATCCTTCTAGTCACACACACACACACACACACGCACGCATACATTCATACAAATATGCAGATACTGATATAGATGTATGGATATACATACAAATGTAGATATTATTTTACATTTCTACCAGCAGTAAAGAATACCCATTTTGCTTACTCTTAGCACCAACAATATTATATTTTAAAACAGGCAAAGTATTATGGGCCAATTTAGAGACCTAAATTCCTGACTCATTATGGTTTAATTAGCCATCCCATTCATCATTACTAAAGTTGTAGGTTTTTTTTCCACACATCTATTGGCTTTAAAATTTTTTTAGTATTAACATATTATTTTCTTAATTGATATTTTTCTTGGGAAGTTTCTCTATACTTAGTGATTTGGAAATATTCTTAATATATTAAAGATGTTGGTGCTTTATTTGTCCCATATATATGGAGTGAGCAATTGTTCTTATTCCTCCACTAGATTCAATTCACCTTTATTCTTGGTTATAGCACCCCTGCTTTTGCTCACCACCATCTATCTGCTTCTAGGGTGGGGCATGTGGCTCAGATCTAAGTCATTACAGCAGTATATCCATTGCCAGGCCATGACAATAATTCCAGTGATGAGCATAGGTCATAAGAAGATCCAGTCAGGCTGTGACCTTAGGGTTCTGTTTGATGTTTGGGGGAAAATGTTGTTCACTTGCTTCCTTAAAGACACAACGAGTGGCCATGTAAGTTGCCAAGACCTCCTGATCATGGATTCAATGAGGAAAATGATCAGAGAGATGAGGAAAACAGAATGAAGGAAAAGAAAGTGACCATTTTTACTCCATTTGTTTGCTGATCAAGCTTCATGTGATATTATAAATAAAATGGTTTTTGAATTGCATATTATTGGACCTTCTTTCCATGGCATTATATGAACTTTCATAGTTTAACTATTTTAATGGTTGAATTTTAGCTTGATTTATAAGGATCTTTATGGATCCACAGACCTTCATGCATTAGAAAGAGAATAAGGGGGAAATATTTAGCAGGTAGCAATAGCCAATAAATATCAACTTTATAGTATTATTCAAATAATATAAAGTTGTTATTTATTTGCTTTTGGTGACATCAATTTATAAACCTAATGCATCTAAATATTAATTTATATTCTTTATATCAAAACTTTAAGGAGCTCCTAGGTGGCTCAGTCATTTAAGCGTCTGCCTTTAGCTCAGGTCATGATCCCAGGGTCCTGGTATTGAGCCCCATGTTGGGCTCCCTGCTCAGCCAGGAGTCTGTTCTCCCTCTCCCTCTGCTGCTACCCTGTTTGTGCTCTCTCATTCTCTAAAAAAAAAAGAGAAAAAAACCCCAACTTTTAAGTATTTTCACTGAAAACCTTAATTCACTTAAAATTTATTTCGAGTATGAGATAAGGGTGTATTTATCAGTTTATTCAATAAATCTTGACATTTTTTTGAATAATGTGTCTGTAATACCAAATTTGGAAAGCTATATTAATTGTATTCTCAACATCTATTTTTGAACATGTTCTAGACTTTCTTTTATGCCCTATTAATTTATTCTGGGATAGTGTCATTATGTCCTAATTCTTGTAGTTATAATGTATATCTCACATCTTTGCAAATTTCTGAATATCTTGGTTAAACGAAGTTTGAAAAAATTTCCTTCATTTGTGAATTATGCATATATTTGAAATAGTGAATCCTACTACTCATTTTCATTCTCATTAAATATTTACTTACATTCCTCCTTAATTTTTAATAATGCCAGGTATTTAGGTTCAGCAATTTGATTTAGATTTACATTAGAAAACATTTTTTTGTGGGGAGCAATTTGTCTAATTAGTATTTCATTGTATGTCTGTTTCACAATTTGTTTCACTATCTTCTTTTTTTTTTATTATGGTATGTTAATCACCATACATTACATCATTAGTTTTTGATGTAGTGTTCCATGATCCGAAGGGGTATGTGCACCCCGATGTTTATAGCAGCAATATCCACAATAGCCAAACTATGGAAACAGCTGAGATGTCCATCAACAGATGACTGGATAGAGAGGATGTGGTATACACACACACACACACACACACACACACACACACCCACAATGGAATATTATGCAGCCATCAAAAGGAATGAAATCTTGCCATTTGCAACAACGTGGATGGAACTGGAGGGTATTATGCTGAGCGAAATAAGTCAGTCAGAGAAAGACATGTTTCACTATCTTCAATCGCTGAATATATCACTTGTCTGTAGTCCTCTTCAGTTATAACTAAGCCTAATAAATAATGCCAAGCAATTATTCAAATATATCAGAAGTTTAAGTCATATAAATGAGATTACTAGGTCACTGTCTGTACATATGTGAAATTTTGCTAAGTATACTAACAGCTTCTAATGCCACAACCGATGTTTTATGTGCCTGTTTCCCTACATCCTTGACAAGATAGTTATTAAGCTTTTTAATTGTGGCAATGTTGTTAACAAAAGTGGTAGCATTGCAAATTTACTTTGTGTTACCTTCCTGATATACAAATAAGGTAGATTATATATCTACCTTCCTTATATAAAAATAAGGTAGATTATATTTTCATATGTTCAAATATTATTTTCTTCCTTTTTTAAGATTTATTTATTTATTTGAGGTGGGGGAGGGGAGGGGAATCAGAGAGAATCCCAAGCAGATTCCACACTGAGTGCAGAGCCCAATGCAGGACTCGATCCCAGGACCCTGAGATCACGACCTGAGCGGAAAACAAAGAGTTTGATGCTTAACTGACTACTCCGTCCAGGCACCTTGTAGGTTAAAAAACTATTTTCAATTCCATATCTGTATAATATGAGTTCTGAACCATTTTCTATAGGATTATCATTCTTTCCCTATCAGTTTTTATTAATAATCTTTATATATTTTGAGATTTATATACTATGGGGCTTGTCTCTGATACAAATTGCAAATGTGTTTCCTACTTTATTTATATTTCATTCTAACTTATGTTTTTAAGATGTGCAGATGTTTGCTGTTTTCATAACAAAATCTTTGTTTTCTTAAATGGTTTCTTCTAGTGTATATTTCATTAAAATATTCAAATAATTTTTATGTTTCATGTGATTTTTTAGGTTGTTACACATGTAAATCCTTGATCCATTTAGAGTTTATGTCAGTATATGGTGGGAGTTTCCAAATGTATAGTTTTCCAGATGTCTACAAAATTATTCCAACACTATTTATTGAAAGTTATATCTTCTCACCACAGAACTAAAATGCTACCTCCTCCTATATCAATTTATTTTTCTAGATTTTCTTTACTATTCACTTTGGTCTTCTATTTACATACCTATACCATTCTTTTGAAATTTTATAACTTTTAATAGCTAGTAAGATGTTAGCCCTAATTGATCTTCTATTTAGAGTTTTCTTACTGCTTTTACAAGCTTTTTTTTTTATCCCCCCAATGAATTGTTTCCAGTCTCTCCATCCACACTATCACAACAAAAACAGTCGCTATGTTTAATTGGTTATCCCTAAAGGTGTTATGCTCACTGAACTGTGTACTCTTGTACCACAAATTTTAACTGGTTGTTCTTTGTATATAAATAAATGTCATAATTTATAGCCTATGTTATTATTGTGAATGGATTTTTACTATAATTTTTCATAGCTATTGGTGTTATGCATGAATACTAATTATTTCTATTAGAAGTACTTGTAATTTGAGTGCCTTCAATTGTTTTATTTTTTAAAATTATATGATATGCATCAGATTATACTGCATCAGAATTATCCATTTGAAATGATTTGAAATTATTCTCCTTATAATGTTCTGGGCTTAGTGCCTTTCTTGCTATAACCTTTTGATAAAAAGTCCAATATTTTCTAAGTTTACCAGTATGGTTACATTTTTCCTGCTTTTGAGATAATATTGTCTTTGTATTTTTTTTTAAGATTTTTTAAATTTATTTATTTGACAGAGAGAGAGGGAAAGAGAGCATAAGTAGGGGGAGTGGCAGAGGGAGAAACAGGCTCCCCGTTGAGCAGGTAGCCCGATGTGGGGCTTGATCCCAGGACCCCAGGATCATGACCTGAGCCAAAAGCAGAAGTTTAACCGAGTGAGCCACCCAGGCACCCTCCCAATTGTATATTTTTATAGAAATCATCCATATTACATTTTTTTTTCAAATTTATTTTCACAGTGCTATATTCCATTTCACTATGGCTTTTCCCTCTTGTTTTGTTTAATATTCCCAGTTTGGGTATATGTGCAATGAAATTGGCTCAATTTTTACATTTCAGAGGAATTGCAAATTTATATACACCATTTTTTTAAAGCAGTTCACCAATAAGTATCTGAAACCATAAACATATTCATATTATTTGTAAAAGTAATACCATTTCTGGGAAGTGATCCCAAAGTAATAAACAAATGTATCTGAAAGCTTTAGAAGTGGATATGTTCATTTCCCCATTACATATTAGAGTGAAAATTCAGAAACAGTATAAAATATCACTGGCAGTCACAAAACTTGCAACATGTTTGTTTATCAAATAAATGAGGTAGCCTTTATGTTGGGACTAGGAACTCTAAAGAAAAATATATCATTCTAGAAAGAGGAACCAGTCAAAATTCCCTAGCTAAAAGAAGTGCCTTAGTCATTAGATGAGAGATGTATCTTTGTAGTAGAGTGTTTGTTTTTTGGAGAAGTCTCTCAGCTGAACCACCATTGCACACAAACCGAAGTCACAACACTGAAAGATTTTCACTAAAAAGTCTTTTAGACTTTGTTACACAAGTAGCTCTTTCTACACATGTTTCCAATAGACTGTGCACAAAGAGGAAGTTGTCTTTCATTTGCTAAACTTCAACAAGAAACTGACGTATCTTTGGGCTTCCAGTGCCTTAATTAAAGCAGAAATGACTATTAAACTGACTATTTTATATCAGTGGAAATCTATTACTAGGACATTCATAGTAGATATCAACAGGATCTGGCAGAAAGACTTCCTTGTTAGCATCTAAGCTATAACCTGTGAGCGATCCTTCAACTTCCTTCACAGGAGAATTTTGGGACTATATTAAAATGCAGTATCAAGACAACACTGAAAAAATACTGAAAGCTGGAGAAACATAGTTTTTAGAGCTTTACTAACTTTCCCAATGTCACAGAGCTAGCAAAAAGTAAAATATTATTTGAACTCATCTTCTCTGCAGAGGAGGCAACAAATGGCTATTTATACATCACTCTGAGGTTTCACTTCAGAGAAAGAAGCCCAATAGCGGCTATGTTGTGGGAGTGGAGAAAACCAACAGAGCTGATGAACTTGCATTTGATTATTTATATCCCATGAGTGGGGAAAAAAATATTAAGGGTAAGACATTTCTTCTTCCTTTCAAATTTTCTTCACACTAATAAACATTCAACAAATTTCTGTTGATGGTTGACTGATTCTTTGTCACTGAATTTCAAATTTTTGTCTCCATGGATAGTAAAGGCTACATTTTCTGTTATATTCATCTTGTTTCTATATATTCAAGAACTTTTTTTTCCCATTTCATTTGATGTTTTTGGCAAATTGCATGCAATCTTATGTTGTGACTTTCTTGATCTTGCACCTACAAGACTATGCAATTTCCTTACACAACTGGTTGTCTGAACTTTTGTTTGGCACACTCATTTTTGTTTCAAATTCATGAGCATTTCTTTGTGTAGTCATGTGCATTTTTTCCTTTCTGTGAATATGTCCATCAAATTCTTTTTCAAAAAACATTTATCAATATATTATAAGATTTGTATCTATTTATCTATAGATACAAATATACTAATATACACATATATGTATATATTTATTTATGTGTCTGTGTGTATAAGAGAGAGACTGGTAATTAGTGATTGCAACCAAATTACATTTAGTAAAATAGTTTAGTTAAACTATTAAACATTCAGTCTGTAGTAAATTTATCAGAATACAAACATAAAACTTATGAAGCAGTAAGCTTTCCAACTGAGAATTATTATGTATGTCATAATGAATAAAATAATTTTAAAATTGAAGATTTTTATGACATTTACGTTTTGTATTCAAAACTTCTTGTCTAAATATAGGATTTAAATAATAATACTCTTTGCACTTACTATTTATTCTCAAATTATAATATACATTATACATTTCCTCTATTGTTTTCAAAAAAGAATGCACTGTCTGCTCAAATGTATTTTAAACTCTTAGGTATTTAGTAAGTACTGCACCTTGTACTTTACTTTTATCACATATTCTGCACACACACAGAGTAGGTGTTAAATGAATACACTCTTAAATTAAACTATATAATTAATCAGAAAACTGCATTTACCAACCATGTTGAACATTTAGGATTATATTATATGTAATACTATCTTAGACTTGAGTTAGTTATAACTTCTACCTGTGCTGAAAGTATAGTCTCATTATCATAACCATTTATAGCATCGTTATAATAAAACATATTATTTAGTTATGCTAAGAAAATGTAAGATGTGCCATGAGTATGTTACCTTTAATGCAGCATTGCTTAATGAAAGGTTATAACTAGGTAGCTTATCTATTATTTTGCATTATCTATTACTCTGAACATTTCATCAGTAGAATATATTATTTGCATAATAATGAGGATACATACTCTGAGATATGCATTAGATCACTTATGCACATTTGCTTTCTTTTCTACAGCTTTCTAGCCCAGGCTTTCTCCATAAATATGCATATTGTATTGTGAAGAATAGGAAATATTTATGCATTGGAATTCCTCTCAATACTTTAACGCTTTCTCAATTTTAAGTAATAGATCATTTTATCTTTAAATAATCAGGATGGAATGATTTCTAAAATATTTATTGATGAGAATACTTGGCAATCTATCTGAAAACAAAGAAATGCAAAAGCAATCTGGAAAACCATCCAGTGGGGGCATGGAAGTAATACAAATAATTCTAAAGCAAAGGGAGCCTTCTAAAATATATTCTTAGCGATATTAAGATTCCAAGGCAGGATTCCTAAACAATCATTTGGAAGAATAGAGTTAAGTGGGGCTTACAAAAATAGGAAAAACTGTCAAAAGGTTAAAGGTTCAAGACAATATGGCAGATAGAATGGGCTGCTGTCTGTATCTCCTAAAATCAGCAGTGGGAAAAAAATAAATAAACATAACAGAAATTACAGGAAAGATTTTTTACAAGAAATGACATTAAAATTTTGAGAAACTCCTGGGAAGAACAGAGTATTATGAACTCATGAGAGAGCAGATGGTATTGTCTTAGGAAGAGAATACATTGAAGGAAAAATTTAAGTTGTACTGTTGTCACACTCTTAAATTATTTGGAAAAACCTTTAACTGACCTATTACAACAGAGATGACCGGCATCAGGCCTAAGCTGCTGGGTGTGAATGGGGTAATTTTGGGTTGCCACAAAACCTTATTGGGATGAAGAGCTGTAAAAAGAGGTGTGACTGACTATTTTATGTCAGACATTGACAACTCCTTTTACCTCAAATTCCTCAAATTCCCAGCAATGGCACATTAAACTGTGGAAACTGAATGGTGTGTTTTCCAACTCCAGTTCCTTTGTGTTTAAAGATTCACTCACTAGAGGAGTTGTTGCCTAATGAAGTAATAACAATTAGAGGTGATCTTCAGCAGTTTAATGAGGCCTCTCACTAAATCCCATGGAGAGGGCCCCAGTCCTTCATATGAACTGTAGCTTTTCCATTATATATTACCAGACAGGAAAGCCAATATTGTCAGTGATTCAGCTTGTTTGCCAAAGTAACTACATACCTCGCAATTTCAACTACTATAAAAGGATGACTCAGGTACAACATGAACCAAAATTATTAGGCTAGAACAATCTAGAAATTAAAATAATTATAATAAATACTTTCCAAAAACATAATGGAGGACATTAGAAATATGAAGCAAAAACATAGTCATAAAAAATTCATATGGGAGAATAAAGAATGAAGATTATAAATTAAATAAAGAACAACAAAAAGAACAAATAGAAAAAGTAAAGAACAAATTATTGAGAAAGAAGTTCAGACTAGACAAAAAATAAAATCTGTGAAAGCAGAGGAAAGACAATGGGATAGAAAGTATTAAAGGGATAAGGATTATATATGGAAGACAGAGATAGAAAGACCAACACCAGGAGACAGGTAACATTCTCATATGGGTTTATACACACTGTATACTGCATAGCTTGCACGGCTGCTATTTATATCCACACTCATCATACATTTGTATATTTATTATAACTATATCCTTGTAGATGGTAGTATGTTGTCTCGCAGTAGGTGAATTTTTTCAAAAATGCACCATTTATTTTTCTGTGCCATCCAAGATGGGGTAGGCTCGCTAAAGTCAAGCACTGTCACAAATACAACTAAAATTCCGGGAGAGAATACAAAAAGCAACTACCTGAGGACTCTGAAAGGTAAACATTATCAGAAAGATGGGGCAGAGAAATAAAAATCTGAAAAACTACCAGTACAACATGTAGTTTCGTATTTTCTTTGCTGTTTTCCTCTTTTATCTCCATATTTTGACCTGAAGATGCCCAAATTGAAAAACTGTACAGTGGGCAAGGACAACAATAACCTATAAGCTACTAATCTCATTCTGACCAGAAGACTCAAAAACGGAACTTCTGTGAGGTGGAAAGTGTGGAGAAATCCAAAATTTTTCCCCATTTATTTTCTTTCTTCTCTCCAGAGAAGACAAGCCCCAGTCACGGAGCTGCTACCAAAGAAGGAGCACATACACCCAAATTCCCAAGATATCCACTTTAAATATAATTATACCAATTGGTTAAAGAGGGGAAAGGATGGAAAAAGAAACACCGTACAAATATAATATTATAAAGTAGAATTTAAAATAAAGAAAATTACCAGTGAAAATAAATATTTATGATAAAAAGGGTCAATTCACCAAGAACTAAACAAAACTAACTGTCCACCCAACAAAAACACTTCAATATAGATAAATAAAAAACTGCCAGAAGTGAAATGAAAAGTAAACAAAACCAAAATTACATTTAGTCACCTAACTCCTCTCTAATAGATGGAATGAGTAGATAGAGAATCAGCAAGGATAGAGTATACACACACAATACTATTTTTTAATTAATTATTTATTTATTTGACAGAGAGAGACACAGCGAGAGAGGGAACACAAGCAGGGGGAGTGGGAGAGGGAGAAGCAGGCTTCCTGCAGAGCAGGGAGTCCGATGCGGGGCTCGATCCCAGGACCCTGGGATCATGACCTGAGCCGAAGGCAGACGCTTAACGACTGAGCCACCCAGGCACTCCACGCATAATACTATTGACCGACTTGATCTAATTCCCATTTATAAAACAACCTATCCAACAATAGCAGAATATACATTGGTGGGGTTGTTGTTTATTTTTTCGAGAAAGCACCATTGGGGCTAGAATGGGACTTCTAAAAGATCACACACAAAGAGAATTTTAAAAATTAAAGCAGAGGTGTAGTTGCATAGTAATAAATTTCCCATTCTTAAAGAAAATTGAAAAACAGACTTAAATCCTAAGAAAGAGGAAAAATGACATCCCTTCACGTATTATAGTATCATTTAAGAAAAAAAAAAAAACAAGGATATAATAGAAAGAAAAAAATCATCCACTAGGAAGAGGATTAATATTACCTCTAATTCTTAACAGTAAAGCTGGATATAAGAAGATGACAGACTAAAACAAGAATCTTTTTCCTGGTTATTTTTGAGTATTTCTGGGGAAAAAAAATCTAAACATAGATTTGTAAGTCCAACCACAATTTCATGAGTAATAAAATACACGTAGCCATACAAAACTTCAAAATGCACTGTCCAACATGTAGATGATGTAGCTTTCTGAGATGTAAAGTAAACCAGATGCAGAGCTTGAAAGTAGTCTTTATGTTAATGAGTAATTATTATCGTAATTATTAGCTGCATTCTCAAATTACTTTATAAGATACGAGGTCAGGCTAGAATTGGCTAGTTTCAAACACAAAAGAAATGAAAAATAGATACAGTATAGAAATGTGTGCCTTGAAGAGATGGAAAAGATGAATGCTTCTGGACCCCAAACAGCAGGAAATTTCTTTTTTATAAAAGATTTAAATGGCAAAGTCCCTTTAGTACTTTTTAACTAACAGCAGAAATTTAGCCCATTGGTAAAGACCAGGTTAAGGGTTTGCCTTCCCACGAGCCAATTGCTTCAAATAGCCACCATTAAGTTGAGGACTGTGGGCAAGGAAGAAAAGAAATAAGCAATTTTTAAGAACTATATCTAGGAAAGCAGTTTAGCTGTAATTACTGACTCATGAAACTGACTCTAATAGTTTAGAAGTCTACTTCATTTTTGAGAGAATTATACTGATAAGGAAACAACTAACCTGATCTGAAGATATTTCAAGTATTTAAACATCAAAAAACACCCAGGCCCTCTAAATTTCCCTGGCAGGAGGAGGATTACATTAACAATGTAAACAATAGCTTTATCTTCAAACTTGTGTTTTGTAAATGATGTCTGATGGGACATTCACATAAGCGGAGAAGTGATGTATACCACGTGTTCTGCGGTCTCCATCATATAGTATTTGAAATGCCCCATGAGTACACAATTCCAGTGGACTCACAATTTGTGGGAATTTTGCAAGACTCATAGCAGGGCCAGATATACAATTTGCTGGACTCAATGCAAAATTAAGATGTAGGGCTCCTTATTCAAAGTAGGCACATTATATTTATTACTGAGTAAACAAGGGCACTAACAGTCCCAGGAAGTCATGCTTTCCATTTTAACCAGAGTTTCCTTCAAATGCAAGAAAGCAAAGGCATTCTAAGATACATGAATGATCAAGGAATCCCCTTGTAACCTTTCTGGCTCTTGTTAAATTCCCCCCATTAGCCAAACATGTACGTAGAAAACAATGTCATGAAAATAAAAGGAAGAAAGGTAAATGATATTTTATTGTAGTACATTATGAGAAATACTCCCCTATATGTCTGCTATTCTACTTTAATAGAGTAGAAATAAGTTATATAATCTAATACCCTCCAATAATGTCAAATTCCACAAATGCCAAAGAAACAGACCCTTACTACAGAGAACAAACTTATGGTTGCCAGAGGGAAGGGGGGTGGGGGCATGGGTGAAATAGATGATGGGGATTAAAGACTACACTTACCATGATGAGCACTAGTGAGGCATAAAATTGTTGAATCACTATATTGTACACCTGAAACTACCATAACACTGTATGTTAACTATACAGGAATCAAAATTAAAAACAATAGTTTTTTTAAATCCCACAAATGTCGATATCAAAAAGTCTGTGAGCTAATCATCCTATGCTATATTTTTCTATTGCTATCTTGGAAAAGTTATGTTTTAAAAGTTGTATTTAATTTAGTGTTATTTATAATAACCTTACATATTTGGGAGAGAAAACTGAAGCCCAAGAGTTTATCTTATTATTACAAAAATGATATAAGCACACTTGTACATGAAATCAGCTCTTGTGCTTATCAGTTCAGACTTTTTCCAAACAAGATAACTTTCCATATCATATCATAATGGATTTATTTATTTGGAAAAGATTGTGTATTCCTGGGACATGATAGCTGTGTGTGGTGAGGATACAGAGCAGTTCTAGGAGAGGTAATGAGAAGAGAAACAATAAGAGAAGAGTGCATTGATTATATAATCATATTTATCAATGTTATTAAAACACTTGGTAAATGTGTATATAAAATTAAAGGAAAGTTGTTTTCCTTTGTCATATCTTTTAGTAGACAATGAAATTCAAACTATAGGTGAAAAATAGCATTTCAACTTAAGGCAATAAGAGAGAAACTTGACTGACATGCTTACGTACTGTCCAGGAATAGTTCATGAAGAAAAGAGATAAAATGCACAACTTATTTACATACTAAAATGTATGTAAAATTTTAACTAATTATTTTCAATATACTACAATTCTTCTAGGTAAAGACTGTGAATGACATGTGATTTCTTGTAACTTTAGTTAGAAGAATGGTCTGCAACTGAAAATGTGGTACGTATTTTTGTGCATCTATGCATCATTTGTACTTAATCCCTTTTTCAAAATCAATTTTAACTGCATAACAATAGATTGAAAATAAATCTTTACAATGCAGCAAAATATTCAGATACTGCTAAAGTACACTTTTACCATCACTTTCAGTCTCCTTGACTCCAACCATTCTCCCCAATTTATCCATTGTTGTTATTTGTGATACATATCTGTAGGTAATGTTCTATGCATTAAAATATGTATTTGAGGACTTCTAATCCTTTGCATCGTTGGATGGTCAGTAAGGTAAAATATTTAATTAGCTCTTAGAATTATGAGACATACATATCTTAATTATTTTATATAAATTTAATTTAAACCATAAACTATTCATATTTTTATATGCATGCATATTCATATTACCCAATTGGAATCCTATATCTTTTTTTCCATAATATTATCTATAATGCATTTTAAATGGTTTCCAGTTTTGATGTCTTTAAAGTGGATGAAAAATCTTTAAATAATTGCAAAGCAATTTGGATGAAAAATCTTGTTTTATGAGGTTTGTTATAAGACATTTTTGGCTTTTCTAAAAATTTAAATTCAGTTTTTACAGAAATGTTTTCTTTTGTACTGATAGATTTCTGTAAAATATAATTAAATTAGATAAATCCAATAAAAAAGTAAAACATAATGAAGTTAAACAA
Organism: Mirounga angustirostris; assembly: GCF_029215605.1. Taxonomy (NCBI): domain Eukaryota; kingdom Metazoa; phylum Chordata; class Mammalia; order Carnivora; family Phocidae; genus Mirounga; species Mirounga angustirostris. Next base: position 45,211,320 of record NW_026991718.1, on the reverse strand, counting down.
CCAAAACGATTTTGTAGGAACAGTTTAGGAAACAGGTTGGGAAATAATGAACCTTGGTAAGCAAAACTCTAGGGGTAAGGAAAGAAGTACATAGTCACATGAGAAATTACCTTTCTAACAGTGATATTTTAATATGCCATAGGCAACTGTCAGTTTAAAGAAAAATGGAGAGCACACTTATTTATTTATTGGCTACCACAATAATATAAAAGAGCTTCTAAAGTAAGTTTCAAAATCGTTTCTAGGGGCGCCTGGGTGACTCAAACGTTAAGCGTCTGCCTTCGGCTCAGGTCATGATCCCAGGGTCCTGGGATCGAGCCCCGCATCGGGCTCCCTGCTCCGCGGGAAGCCTGCTTCTCCCTCTCCCACTCCCCCTGCTTGTGTTCCCTCTCTCGCTGTGTCTCTCTCTGTTAAATAAATAAATAAAATCTTAAAAAAAAAAAATCGTTTCTAAAATAAGTCACAGATTTGTGTGTTTTATAAAGTTTGTAAATGTGTGTGCACACATGTATGTCAACATATGCGAGTGTGAATATATAAATGTTCATATATGTATATATGAATACAAACATATAAAAAGTACTGAGAGTAAAGGTGTTTTATAAACTTTTGTGGTAAATTATAATCTATATCATATGATACTCCTTGAACAATATATTTGGGAGAGTTCTCCATGTTACTGAATACAGGTGTGAACTTAAACTTTCTAATAGCTGCTTTTGTATATCTTAACATAAAAATGCCAGTTTCATGGATCCTTCCATTATAGATGAATATTTAATTTGTTTCTTATAATTTCTGACTACTGAAGGCAGGACTTAAGTGAACATTTTGCAGCATCTAATTGTACACATATGGAATTGCAGATGCAGATGCCAATCAATTGCACTACTGGATCTGGACATTATTTCAACAGCTACTGTTAAATTACCTTTTTAAGGGGCTTAATTAATTTAAATTTCCATGACTACTATAAAAGCCTATATCCATATCTCCACAGACTTGTTCAATTTATTAATAGTCAGTTGTCTTATTTTCCTCCAATTTGATTGGTAGAAAGTGGTATCTCACTGTACCTTTGTTTTGCATATCATCAATAATGAGTATATAAGAACATGTTAGGGACTGAGGGGTTCTCTCTCCTGTGAATTGCATTTTAAATGCTTTCTTCTGGATTCCTGGCCTATATTTATTGATAGGTAAGAGTGTTTTCTAAATTATATTTTATACTATAAATCTCTATATGTACATATGAAAGTATTTCTACATATTTGACATTTCAAAAATTAACTTATATTTTATCAGAAAGGTTCCTAATTACTTTATATTTTGATAACATTTTTATTCTCATAGTTCCACTGCCATCTAAAATACTATTTTTCTAATGTTAAAATGATTTTATTGAGTAAGTACTGATAAAAGAGTAAAAACATTTTTAGACACACTAGTTGTGTACATCAGCCAACATATTTCTGAATTTTTGAGTGCCAAACTGTTTATATTCAACTCTATACATTTTTACATTTTTTATAGGATGAGAACTTGTTTATATAATGAATAAGTCATGGGGATGAAAGGTACAGCATAGAGAATACAGTCAGTGATATTGTAACAGTGTTGTATGGTGACAGATGGTAGCTACACCTGTGGTTAGCACAGGGTAATGTATTTACTTGTTGAATCACTATGTCCTACACCTGAAACTAATGTAACATTCTGTGTCAATTATACTCAAATTTAAATTTCTTTTAAAAATTTAAAAAGTAGGAGTGGAGCAAGATGGCGGAGGAGTAGGAGACCTGGATTTCGTCTGGTCTCAGGAATTCAGCTAGATAGGTATCAAACCATTCTGAACACCTACAAACTCAATAGGAGATCAAAGAAAAGAATAGCAGCAACTCTCTGAACAGAAAAGCAACCACTTTCTGGAAGAGTCATATTCTATCCCTTCACTGTAGTTAACCTTGTTTTGGTATATATGTAAGTTATTCTCTCTTTAAATTTTGGGATGCAGTTTCTTCTATCAGACCAAAATATACCCCAAATCTCTAGTGTATGGTTTTCTTCTAGTCTCCTACCTGATCACATTCTCTCTCTTTTATTTATTTTTTTTTAATTTCTCCTTTCTTTTTTCACCAACTTTTTATCTTATAAATTCCTTTTATAAAATCTTTTATAATTTTCATCTTTACAATCATATTCCATCCCTTCATTGTATATACCCTTATTTTTGTACATGCATGTTTTTCTTTCTTTAAAATTTTGGGAGGCACTTTCTTTTAACAGACAAAATATGCCCCAAATCTAGTGTGTGGCACTGATGTATGCATCAGCCTGATCATAGTTGATCATATTCTTTTTCTCTCTCTCTCTCTCTTTTTTTTTCTTTCTTTCCCTTTCTTTTCCCGATTTCAGGTCAGTTCTCATTTGTTTAGTGTATACTTTTCTGGGGTCATTGTTACCCTGTTAGCATTTTGTTCTCTCATTCATCTATTCTCCTCTGGACAAAATGACAAGACGGAAAAATCACCTCAAAAAAAAAGAACAAGAGGCAGTACCGACGGCCAGGGACCTAATCAATACAGACATCAGTAAGATGTTGGAACTAGAGTTCAGAATGACAATTATAAAGATAATAGCTGAGCTTGAAAAAAGCATGGAAGATACTCGAGAAACCCTTTCTGGAGCAATAAAAGAACTAAAATCTAAGCAAGTTGAAATAAAAAAGGCTATTAATGAGGTGCAATAAAAAATGGAGGCTCTAACTGCTAGGATAAATGAGGCAGAAGAGAGAATTAGTGATATAGAACCCCAATGATGGAGAATAAAGAAGCTGAGAAAAAGAGAGATAAATAACTACTGGATCATGAGGGCAGAATTCAAGATATAAGTAATATCATAAGATGAAACAATATTAGAATAATTGGGATCCCAGAAGAAGAAGAAAGAGAGAGAGGGGCAGAAGGTATATGGGAGCAAATTACAGCAGAGAACTTCCCTAATTTGGGGAAGGAAATAGGCATCAAAATCCCAGAGGCACAGAGAACCCCCCTCAAAATCAATAAAAATAGGTCAACACCTCGACATTTAATAGTAAAACTTACAAGTCTCAGAGACAAAGAGAAAATCCTGAAAGCAGCTCGGGAGAAGAGATCTGTAACCTATAATGGTAGAAACATTAGATTGGCAACAGACCTATCCACAGAGACCTGGCAGACCAGAAAGGACTGGCATGATATATTCAGAGCACTAAATGAGAAAAATATGCAGCCAAGAATACTATATCCAGCTAGGCTGTCATTGAAAATAGAAGGAGAGATAAAAATCTTCCAGGACAAACAAAAATTAAAAGAATTTGCAAACACCAAACCAGCCCTACAAGAAATCTTGAAAGGGGTCCTCTAAGCAAAGAGAGAGCCTAAAAGTAACATAGACCAGAAAGGAACACAGACAATATACAGTAATAGTCACCCAGGGGCAATACAATAGCACTAAATTCATATCTTTCAATAGTTACCCTGAATATAAATGGGCTAAATGCCCCAATCAAAAGACACAGGCTATCAGATTGGATAAAAAAACAAGACCCACCAATATGCTGCCTGCAAGAGACTCATTTTAGACCCAAAGACACCTCCAGATTGAAAGTGAGGGGGTAGAAAACCATTTACCATGCTAATGGACATCAAAAGAAAGCTGGGGTGGCAATCCTTATACCAGACAAATTAGATTTTAAATCAAAGACTATAATAAAAGATGAGGAAGGACACTATATCATACTTAAAGCATCTATCCAACAAGATTGTAAATATCTATGCCCCTAACATGGGAGCAGCCAATAATATTAGCCAATTAAAAACAAAAACAAAGAAACACATTGACAACAATACAATAATAGTAGGGGACTTTAACACCCCCCTCACTAAAATGGACAGATCATCTAAGCAAAAGATCAACAAGGAAATACTTTAAATGATACCCTGGACCAAATGGACTTCACAGATATATTCAGAACATTCCATCCCAAAGCAACAGAATACACATTCTTCTCTAGTGCCCATGGAACATTCTCCAGAATAGATAACATCCTAGGTCACAAATCAGGTCTCAACCGGTACCAAAAGATTGGGATCATTCCCTGCCTATTTTCAGACCACAGTGCTTTGAAACTCGAGCTCAATCACAAGAGGAAAGTTGGAAAGAACTCAAATACATGGAGGCTAAAGAGCATCCTACTAAAGAATGGGTCAACCAGGAAATTAAAGAAGAATTAAAAACATTCATGGAAACCAATGAAAATGAAAACACAACTGTTCAAAATCTTTGGGATGCAGCAAAGGCATCCCTAAGAGGAAAGTATATAGCAATAGAAGCCTTTCTCAAGAAACAAGGTCTCAAATACACAACCTAACCCTACACTTAAAGGAGCTAGAGAAAGAACAGCAAATAAAGCCTAACCCAGTAGGGTAAGAGAAATAATAAAGATCAGAGCAGAAATCAATGAAATAGAAACCAAAAGAACAGTAGAACAGATCAATGAAACTAGGAGCTGGTTCTTTGAAAGAATTAATAAGATTGATAAACCCCTGGCCAGACTTATCAAAAAGAAAAGAGAAATGACCCAAATCAACAAAATCATGAATGAAACAGGAGAGATCACAACCAACACCAAAGAAATACAAACAATTATAAGAACATATTATGAGCAACTCTATGCCAGCAAATTAGATAATCTGGAAGAAATGGATGCATTCCTAGAGATGTATAAACTACCAAAACTAAACCAGGAAGAAAGAGAAAACCTGAACAGACCCATAACCAGTAAGCAAATTGAAGCAGTAATCAAAAATCTCCCAACAAGAGCCCAGGGTCATGGCTTCCCAGGGGAATTCTACTAAACATTTAAAGAAGAATTAATACCTATACTTCTGAAACTGTTCCAAAAAATAGAAATGGAAAGAAAACTTCCAAACTCATTTTTGAGGCCACCATTAACTTGATCCCAAAACCAGAAAGACAAATACCATGTGATTTCACTCATATGTGGAATTTAAGAGACAAAACAGATGAACATGGTATTTGTCTTTCTCTGACTGACTTATTTTGCTTAGCATAATACTGTCTAGCTCCATCCACAACATTGCAAATGGAAAGATTTTGTTCTTTTTTATTGCTGAGTAATACTCCACTGTATATGTAAATGTGTGTGTGTGTGTATAATATGGATGTATACATATTATATATATACCACATCTTCTTTATCCATTCATCAGTTGATGGACACTTGGGCTTTTCCATAATTTGGCTATAAACATCAGGGTGCATTTACCCTTTTGAATTAGCATTTTGTATTCTTTGGGTAAATACCTAGTAGTGCAATTGTTGGATCTTAGGGTAATTCTATTATTAACTTTTTGAGGAACATCCATACTGTCTTCCAGAGTGGCTGCACCAGCTTTTCCTCTATGGTCAGGAACAAGACTGGTATGCCCACTCTCACCACTGTTATTTAACATAGTAAAGGCTGGTTTCCTAACACTTGTGAACATAACAAGTGTCCTCTTTTATCATTGTACATTGGATGTCTGAAAATAAAATTATCTTGATTAGAAATTATTTATCTCAAGAAAAAATATTTAATATTTATTTGGGTAGCTATGAAATGCTGTCTATCATTTCAAATTGTTTAATAATTATTTGTCTGATTTATTAAGTATTCCTATTTCTTCTTGTGCTAATTTTGTAAAAATGTGTATATGTCTAGTGATGTATAAATTTCATCTAAGTTTTCATTGTTAGCACATTTCATAAATCAACTTGTTACTTTTATCTATGATACTTTTATAGTTATATTCCATTTTTCATTCTTTATTTTGTTTGATTTTAAAAATATTATTCTACATTTGTATTTCTGAGCAGTATATTGCTTAGCCTTGTAAGATTGGAACTTTTTATAAATAGAAACACAGTATGTATTCTGTAACTTTGGATTTGCTTAATATTATGTTAACATATGACTTTATGTTGATGAATGAGCTATTGTTCATTCATTTTTACTACTATAGATTTTTTTTAATATATCACACTTTGCTTGTTCATTCTCCTGGTAACACATATTTGTATTATGCACTGGTTTTGCTATAACTAAAAAATGCTGTCATGAGCATCTTTCCTTTTGAGTAATTAGAGTATATATCTAGAAGTGGGATTTCTGCATTGCTTTATGTGTGTGACTTCAATTTTATTTGCCTAATGCAAACTGTTTTCAAGTGTGGTAACTTTATTCCACAAGCATATATATAAGACCCATGGCTACATATCCTTGAAAGCACATTTATTTTCATTTTTTTTTTCATTTTGATGTCCCAGCTATATCTAAAGTATACTAAAATAATGTTGCAATTTGGTTTTAGTGTACATTTCCTTATAACTATTGAATATCAGCATCTTTTGACATTTTAATTAGTCATTTGTGCTTATTTTTCAATGAAATGCCAGTTCAACTTTTGTGCAAATTTTCTATTGGTTTGTTTTTCATTTTATTACTGATTTATAAATCTCTCCATATGTTTTCATAAATTTAAGGTTTTGCAAATATTTTCCCAGTTTGTAACTGGCATTTTAAAGATTTTTTTCATACACACATGCTATTTTATAAGTTTAGTTAAATTTACCACTCAAATAACTGATCCATGTATTGTTTTTAAAATTCATCTCTACCTAGAGAAATAAGACATTCTCATTTATTTTTTGAAAATTTTAAAAATTTTGCTGTTCTTATTTAGGTCTCTAATCTACAAGGTGGTTTTATAAAATGATTACATGAAATAGTTGTCCTATTGATTATTTTCCATATTCAGCAAGCATTCTCAGCAATATCTGTTTATATTTTGTCCCTTCTCCATCAATCAGTAATACTTGATATAATAATAGTTATAAGAAACCTTGAGAATTAGGACACAATTTTCTATGGGTTTCTCATATTTCTACATATCCCATGAACAAAGGTACTGACAGCCTTTGTCCTGACTATATTTTCAAGAATTTTTTTATAGCAAATAACTTTGGAAGATAGACATAAGCGCGCTTCTCAGAGGAAGAGGGAAGTTTTGTTGTTGTTGCTGCCTGTGATATTAATGATAATGTGCCCCTCCCCTGGGGCAACAGTTAGATATGTTAGCTAGCAGGTCTCTTTAAAAGCTTAAAGGGGGTGCTTGGGTGGATCAATCAGTTAAGCGTCTGCCATAGGCTCAGGTCACCATCCCAGAGTCCTGGGATTGAACCTCTGCATCAGTCTCCCTGCTCAGCAGGGCATTTGCTTCTCCCTCTCCCTCTTCCCCTTCTCCCACCTGCTCACTCTCTCTCTCTCTCAAATAAATAAGTAATATCTTTAAAAAATAAAATAAAGAAGCTTAAGGTTCCTCAACTGTGACACAAGTCATGGAGTACTCACCACATAATATGGACTTTCCCACATACCCTGGTAAGATTTGGGGGACAAGGGGAACAGATATAAGCATTAAGCTCATGCTACCTCTGTGTCATGAGTAATAAAGTATTTTGTCTTTCCCCCAGGAGTCTCACATCTTCTGCTAGTATCTATGAAACTGTGCCAACCTAAATTTAGTTTGCCCATAAGATAAATGTCAGACCCTTCGCATAATTCTTGACAGTAAACACTCAGCAAAAATGATGTGAAAATTAGAAAAGAATAAAGTTTTGGTATCATCTTGTGGAAGGACCCACTTTGAATGTACATGTTAAAAGAAAATCTCGTTTCCTCTACACTCACAATTCTTCTGAAACCAAATGTGTAGGTTTTTTCCCCACACCAACTAATCCTCCAACACTCCAGACATTAGAGTGTCCTGTAATTCAATTATGACACTAACTACCTGGAGCTATCTCAGACCACACAGGTCCTGCAAGACTGTCCCCCACTGTAGACCCCAATCACAAGTTGCAGGTTGTCACCCCTACTTCCGCCCAACCAAGAATAAATTGGAAGTTCTCACAATTCACTGTTACAACTCACAGAACTCAGGGAAAGATTTACTCATGCTACCGGTTTATTATAAAGGATATGATAAAGGATAGAGATGAATCAGCAGATGATGAAATACACATGCCGAGGTTTGGAAGAGTCCCTATAAAGCTGGGGTGCACCACCCTCCCATGTGCACCAATCAGGGAGCTCTGGAACCCTATAGTTCATGGATTTCTACGGAGGCTTCATCACATAGACATGAACAATTATTAACTCAATTTCTGGCCCATCTCCCCTTCCTGGAGGATGGTGATTGGGCTAAAAGTTCCAAGCTTCTAATCATAGCTTGGTTTTTCTGGTGACCACCTCCTTTCTGAAGCTATCAAGGAACCACCCCCCGCCCCGCCCCCCACCCTCTCTCCAGAACTAGTTTGTTAGAACAAAAGATATTCCTATCCTATAGCCCAAGAAATTCTAGAGAATTTAGGAACTGGGTATCAAGAACTGGGGTCATTGACCAAATATTAGAACAAAAGATGCTCCTAGCCCCCTATCACTCAGGAAATTATAATGGTTTTAGAAGTTCTGTGTTAGGAATTGGAGGCAGAGACTAGATATTTATTTTATTTATATTTATAGGTTCAAGATAAGAAAATAAATCTCTTATCTAGTAATTTAAATGATATGACTTTAATGAGTATTTAATCTATATTTAATACCTAATTGTCATAATCACTTATCTGGAAGGTACTATTATCATTTGTATTTTTACAAATATACTAACAAACTTCTAAAATATACTAAGGCATGAAAGTTTTAAGTTACTTGCTCACATCTGGAAAGTGCCTGAACCAGAATTCCCATCTAAGTGTTTGACTCCAGAGTTTACAATTTTTAACATCATATCTACATTACTGTAGTGATATCTACAATATTTTGGATAAAAATAATTATGGATTATTTTATATGCAACACATTGATTCTTTAGATATGTGCTTTTCCTTGTTCCACTTCACATCATATAGAGACAGCTGAATTTACCCACTTGAACAGAAAAAAATAATAATTTTAAAAAGCAGAAAGTTTGCCAGAGTATTAATAATTTCCTGCAAGTGCTATAAAACTTGACTTTAAAGAAATTGTTTTGATATATGTGCTATGTTTATTACCCTACAAAGAAAGAGCACTTCTAAGAACATCACAGAATGCTAATTTAATTTGTATATACCACAAAGATACAAATGAGTTTGTAGTTTGAAATAAATTTATGTCTGGAGGACTCATTAAAAGTAATTTGTTATTTTTTCATCTTAATGAATTGTATTAATAGCAATAATTATACATCCTACAGTGCTATGACCAATGACAGCTCACTCTTTTCTATAAAGTACTTTAAGAGAGGGGCGCCTGGGTGGCTCAGTCGTTAAGCGTCTGCCTTCAGCTCAGGTCATGATCCCAGGGTCCTGGGATCGAGCCCCGCATCGGGCTCCCTGCTCGGTGGGAGGCCTGCTTCTCCCTCTCCCACTTCCCCTGCTTGTGTTCCCTCTCTCACTGTGTCTCTCTCTGTCAAATAAATAAAATAAAATCTTAAAAAAAAAAAAAAGTACTTTAAGAGAAAGCAGCAGATCAAAATGTTCATATTGATGCAAAAGGTTTTTAGTACATTAATGTTCATATGCATAAAAATATAAAGGCTTACATGTTATCATGCAAAAAGTAAAAATGTTAGAATAGAGTATGTTCTTCCAGCCCCTGGCTTAGTCTTTCAAATTTCTTTTTTTTTTTTAAAGATTTTATTTATTTGACAGAGAAAGACACAGCGAGAGAGGGGAACACAAGCAGGGGGAGTGGGAGAGGGAGAAGCAGGCTCCCAAGGAGCAGGGAGCCCAATGCGGGACTCGATCCCAGGACCCTGGAACCATGACCTGAGCCGAAGGCAGACGCTTCACGACTGAGCCACCCAGGCGCCCCGTCTTTCAAATTTCTTGAGATCATCAAGAAATATAAAATAAGTAAAAATAGACTATCAGTGAAATAGACTAAATTTCCCCCACAAATTTGACATTTAAAAATTACTCCCAGACATACAGATGGCCAACAGACAAATGAAAAAATGCTCAACATCACTAATCATCAGGGAAATGCAAATCAAAACCACAATGAGATATGATCTTACACCCATCAGAATAGCTAAAATCAAAAAGACAAGAAATAACAAGTGTTTGCAAGGATGTAGAAAAAAAGGAACATTTATACACTGTTGGTATGAATGTAAATTGGTACAGCTACCATGGAAAACAGCATGTAAGTTCCTCAAAAAATTTAAAACACCGTATGATCCAGTAATTCTACTACTAGGATATATATCTCTCATATGTATATATACATATATATATATATATATATATATATATATATATATATATATCTCATATGTGTGTGTGTGTGCATACATAGCCATAAAAAAGGGTAAGACTGCGCCATTTGCACCAACCACGGACAGACCTAGAGAGTTTTATGCTAAGTGAAATAAGTCAGACTGAGAAAGACAAATACCATGATTTCACTCTTATGTGTAATCTAAAAATTTGAATAAATAAATAAAAAGCAGAATCAGGCTTGTAAATACAGAGGATAAACTCATGGTTGTCAGACAGGGGAGGGAGGATGGACAAAATGGGTGAAGGGAAGTGAGAGATACAGGCTTCCGGTTATGGAATGAATAAGTCATGGGAACAAAAGACACAGAATAAGGAATATAGGCAATGATATTGTAAAACAATGTATGGTAGCTGTACTTGTGGTGAGCATAGCATAAGGTATAAACTTGTGGAATCATTATGTTGTACACCTGAAACTAATGTAACATCGTGTGACAATTACACTCAAATAAAAAAAAAAAAATACTCCCAGGTATAACACAGGAAAAACCAGCTTGAAAAATTAACCAACCAAAGATGTGCGAAGCAGAAGTGAGTACATAATACTCTAAGAATGATCACACTTGTGGCCTCTAGTATCACCCTAGATGAGAAGGCTAAGTAATCAGACTTACCAGAGAAAAAACTTAATTTTGTAGAAAACCCTGCCAGGTACATGAAGAACCAGGGCATTCAGGACATGAATTTCATTGAAATACTGTTTAGCTTTACATTTGCTTATATGAACGTGCAGGCACAATGGGAACATTTTCATGAGTTTTTGGTAATGTGCCTCATTGTGCCGTTAATCCCACCTAGTGTGGCTTTGCTCTAGATAACTTCAGAAGCTCTATCATTTGGAAAAAAGAAACTCTTAAGGCAGAATGAATTTATCTGCCATGGCTACATCAGTATGGAGTGTCTGTCTTACTGCCACCAGCCATTAACCTCATCTAAGGGCAAGACGAATCAAAAACACTCAGGTGGCAGAGAAAGAAGATGAGAACCGGGTCTTTGTTGACATCAGTGGGTGTTGACAAAGAAAGTTTCATGAAAATTGTTTCGGGATATTGTTATTTGAACTCAGAACATCTGACTACATGTACTGGCGTCTTGCATTTGCTTCTCTAGAAAGTTTCCTGGTGACCTGACCACATTGGCAATATTGTTTCTGGTACGTAGAAGGTTCACATCTACTACCTGAACTTCATAAACTATGATCTAAGACTTAAAATCTGTACCTCAGTGGCATTTTGATTTTTATTCTCAAGATGGCAAAATTTGCTGTACAAAGATATGCTCCTTTAGCTTTTGTATTTCCTTTGCACAAATATTTATTAAAGGCCTACTATGTACTAGGCACAAAACAAGCTACATTAATTAGCTTGTCTACACATAGGTAGTGTAGACTAATCATGAAAAAATACTGTAAGTGTTTGGATAAAATCCTGATTCTTGCCATTCAGCATTCTGAGATAGATTTATTATGGTTATTTTTGTTATGCATTCATTTCTCTAAATAACCTTTCAATCCCTCAAATACGGGGTCTTCCACTTGTGCTTTTCTGCAATCTGACAACAAGTGAGGGAGGAAAAAAGTTCAGAGTTTTACAATTTGTTTCCTACTTTGGACACATTCTCTGAAACCATCCTCAAATTTGTGCCATGTCTCCAGAGGAAAGTATTGCACATCCTGGGAATCTGAAATTGGTCTGACTCCTTCACCAGGGGCATCTCCAATATCACAATTGTTTGGCTCTCTGGAGAATATCAGCATCACTGTTTCTTAGTCTTACACTATAAGGAAATTTGAATATGTAATTAAGTGATGCAACCAACCTGTATCCTTTAGCCTGACCCTGATAATTTCACAACTGAACAGATTTCATCAAAGTATGAATAAACTTTGGTGAATATCTTTGTAGAGCAGGTATTTTCAGGTAAAAATTATGTGCTGCTTTGTCATTTTTGCTTTCTGTTAAAGCACAGCATCTAAATACCCTATGAACAATATCAATAACAATCAATCAAAAGACAATGGATTTATTAGACTCTGAAGTGTTGACACAGGAGAAGCCAAGAACATAGAGGGAAAGGGAAAGCCTTTAAACACATGAGGAGAACAGAGACAAAATGGAGCCATACATGCTGAGTGGGACTTCATATGGACAAAAAGAAAGAAAGAAAGAAAGAAAAAAGACTGTGGAAGGAATGCATAGTACTATTAAGAATTCGAGATAGTATTTCTAAAGTTGGTATTTGATGGCTCCTTACCCAAGACTCACTCCCTAGAATTCTCGCTGAAACATACAGATTTCTTTTGTGTAATGGCATCCCCACTCCCATCCCTAGTTCCATGAAGGACTCCCATTCTCCTAGCCACAGAATTCAGTTCTGAAATGATTATGAGATCCAGTTTAGACCATGTGGCATTCAGAACATTTCACTAGGGCACTGAGGAAAGAAGCTTTGTCTAGCTCCTTGAGATCTAAGAGAATATTGGAATAGCTGGAATGGTGTTTGGTTGGGAGCTCAGGAACTGCTGCATATACTTTTACTCATCAGATGGGTAGTCTTAATGGTGAAAGTGACTCACAGAGGAGAAAAATGCCAAAAGCATCACAGGAAACAGAAATAGAACCAAAGTTCTGAGGATGTGAATGTTGAAATTAATGTGATTGAATCCAATTCTCCCTCTTGGCTTTTCAGCTACAAAACTAATTACCTCTTTATTTAAAGGATGCCTTTAAATAAAACATACATACATTTAAAAATCACATACATACATATGCCCTACATGTGCATATATAAACATATATACACATATTGCATGTATTTTGTGTGTATATATATGTGTATTTTATATATATATATAATATCATGTGTCATATTTAACTGTAAGATTCTTAAATTATTTAAAGATTGGTACAAAATTGAGATTACCGGTAAGCCCTAAAGTAGATAAGTAATAATGATTTCAGATTTCTAGTCACTTAATACATGAATAAATAGCATTATAGTACATATACATTTAACTTATTTTACAACCTCATTTATTTTTTTCATGTATTTTTAATATAAAAATTTTAAGAAGACATTTCACCAAGCATTTACTATGTTTCAACTATTGATCTAAATATTTCCACATATTAAAGTCTGTAATCTTTATGACAATATTATGAAGTAGATACCTTTATTATCTTGGTATTATAGGAAAAGAAATCCAAAATATTGGCCACCAGCATCCATGAAATTAACATTCATTTAGTATGTGCAATAATAGTTTGTGAAAAGAAACTGTGAAATTAACCTGCATCACAGGTTAAGATTTATGGTTTACCCATTAGATAAAAATAGCTTTGGTTTTCTTCCTCTCACTGTTTTGGACTTGTAGTGCAAAAAGTTAAGCATTCATTTCCTCATTCCACTTTCTGCCTGCTTTAAATACTCTCATTCCCCCAGCAGACATGAACAAATGAATATGCATGCATCTTTTCAAGAATATAGTATTTTTTTCTTGTATGTTTGTGTTGTATAGATGCATAAATGGTAATGAGCAGTGATAATTCAATAATAATTTCTTTTTCTTTTTACTCAACTTCCATTTTAAGATTTATCCATATGCTGTATTTGCCTCTAATTTATACATTTTATTTGCTACATTATGACAACGTATGTACTCTATATATCTCACTGTTGCATTATTTTTTATTTTTTTAAGTAATTGATCACTAGGATGGTTCCAATTATCTGCTTCCATATACAATGCTGTGATAAATATCTCACAAATATCTCCTAAAAGGCAGATATCTCCTAAAAGGTATGATGTTTCTTTAATATACACAGAGGTTTCTCTTTTAATTGCTTATTAATAAGCTTTGACCTCTTTGTATTATCTCTATTTTTTATTTGGTTGATATAAACTTCTTATATATTGTAGATATGAAATATTTTCCAGGTACTCATTTTTCAAATATCTTCTTTCTCTATTATCCCAGCATTATTTTTTCATTTGTGTCTTTGAATAACAATATTAATGTGGTACACAGAGCCAGACTTTTATTTTTTGGCTTTAGGATATATGATTTCAGATGTTTCTTTAAAATCCCTTACCCAATCCAAGGACACACATAAGCTTTCCTTGGCTTTATTCTAATAACCTTACGTTTTACCATTCCCATATAAGTCTTTGTATATGTTTAGTGTTAAGTAGAGATCCAAAGTTATATATATTCTTTTTCCATGGGTCAGTTTTCCCAACATTAGCTCTTAAACAATCCAGCACTTTACTCAATTTCTGCGGTACTTTTTTTATAAAACAAATTCATTCATATGTGATTTATTTCTATTTTTAAGACCTTCACCCTGTTCAACAAACTGATTTGTTTAATGTGATGTTTACAGCACATAGTTTTACTAACATGGCCCCTTTAAAATATGCCTTCTCAGGTGGGGAAAGTCTTCCAAATTAATTTTTTAAGTGACTGGACTATTGTTGAATAAATGATTTTAGAAATGTATTTTAGAATTGTTTGTTGAGTATTTATTTTTCAAAATTCATAAGGAATTTTAATTTAAACTGCTGAATTCATGGTAATTTGGCTAACGACAATGGGTGATCTTAACTATTCTCAATCTTAAGAAAAAATGTATCTGAAGGGTTTCACTAAATATGACATTTATAAAAAGTTTTATAGTATACATAATATTAAGGCAGTTACCCTCTGTTCATTGCATAACTAGGACAACATTCTTCAAATACATTTTACATCTATTTTAAAATAAATGGATGGGAAGCTTCCTGAAGTATGTGCTCTGTTGGGGCAGAATGGGTTCAGAGCATCCAGAGTGCCATTTTACAAGTCTTGTTTTTTTAGTTTTGGTTTTTTGGGGGTTTTTTTGGCCTGGCAACTCCCTGTAAGCCCAAATTAGACAGCTTGTCTTTATTTGATCTGAGTCAGAACTCACCGAGCTCACTCAGAGTAAACGGTCTTTACCCTGGGGTACTTGTTAAAACCATCAGAGACAATTATTTCATACTACAACTGCTTAAACCAATAATAATAGTTGGGGCAATTGGGAACATGACCAAAAAAACTTAAAAGAAACAGTTGGGAAATGGGATGTATATAAGAGACTTTGAAAAACTCTGACATACTGTTTCTTGGCCTTTTAGCTAAGATCAAGTGAAAAGCTTGTTTTCAACAAAAATTATGAGATATGAAAGGAATCACAAAAGTATGGTACATACATAGGGGGAAAAAAGAGTGAAGGAACTGTCCCTGAGAAAACTCAGATGTTAAATTTATATGATAAAGATTTTATATCAGTTATTGTAAGTATCTTACAAGAACTAAAGTAAACTATGTCTCACAAACTAAAGGAAAATATGAGAATTTTTGTTTAATATAAAAATTTTTACATATATTTTCAGATGACATACTATTAGATACACAAATTCCTAAGTATTTCACACACACACACGCATGCACAAAGCTACTAGAAGTAATAAATGAGTTTAGTAAGATTGTACAATACAAAATCAATATAAAATATCAATTGTATTTCCATACACTAGCAATGAACAATCCAAAAATGAAATTAAGAAAAGTATTTTGGGGCTCCTGGGTGGTGTAGTTCATTAAGCATCTGACTCTTGGTTTTGACTCAGGTTGTGATCTCAGGGTTGTGAGATAGAAGCCCATGACAAGCCCTGGGCTCAGCATGGAGTCTACTTGAGACTCTCTGCTTCTCCCTCCCCTCCCCAAAAAAAAGTAAAAAAAAAAAAAAAAAAAAAAAAAAAATTAAACAAAAAAAAAGAAAACTATTCCATTTACAAGAGCATATAAGAGAATAAAATGTATAAGGATAAATTTAGAAAAAGAAGTGCAAGACTTATACACTGAAAGGCACTATAAAACATCTTTGAAAGAAATTAAGGAACACCTACATTTATAAATAGGAAGACATTCCATATTCGTGGACTGGAAGACAATATTGTTGAGATGTCAGTAATCCTCAGATTGATTTGAAGATTATCAAAATTCCACCTAGTTTTTTGTTTGCAGAAATTGATAAGCTGACCCAAATTATTTATAAAGAAATTCAAGGGACCCAGAATAGCCACAATAATAAAAACAAAGTTGGAAGACACATTTCCCAATTTCAAAACTTCCTACAAATTACATTATTCAAGAAAAGGTGGCATTGTCATAAGGGTAGAGACATAGTTAACATACCTCATCTCTTGATGAACAATGTTGTAGAGATTACTATTCAAATGATAATAAAAGAAAAAGATTACTGGAACCCATGAACACATAATGCAGAATCAAATATATCAAACAGTATACAAATACTTAAAGGAAGATATTAATTCTGAAAATGATCTATTCCACAGATCTGAAAAATGTTTAGGAAACAGTTTTGAATTCTCAGAAGAATAAGTTATTGATTAGTGATATGGGGAATAATTTGAAAAGCTTTCCCAGAATTCGCAGGACAAAATGAAAATTTACAGAAAAAAGATGCAAGTGTATCTATGGAGGCTGCAAACCAGCGATTTAAAATGCGGATTGCTGGTGATTACTGATAGAACAGAACAAATAGGGCAGAAGTGGTAGCCAAAATTATAGGGTGCATATGCTTTCTAGACCAAAAAAATCCACTGCATGTGTAATGAAAGGGTTCACTATGGTCCATGTAACATCATTCTCAAGACACCTACATGTAAACAAATAGGAGTGGGGAAGAAACCTCATTCCATAAAATGTTCAAAAGCCAAATCAAAAATAAAGGTTAACTTTATACTTACAATAACAAATAAACTGAGATTCCTCACATTTTCTGTTGAAACCCAAATGACAAAAGTATAAAGCAATTTAATGTTAAAAAATAAAAGCTTGGCCAGGTATTTTCTGTGCAGTCGTATTATCTTAAAAGATAAAAACCACTCAAAGAAAAGAGAACTCAAGAAAAATGTGAACCTATTAACTTTCTTAAAATATTCCATAAAGATCCATTGCAACCAGTTGACAGAAAAGGCAAAATTAATACCCATAAATGGAAAGACTGAAAAAAATGTATAACAATGAGCAAGTTTTAGTGATAATTCAAAAATGATATAAATTATTAATTTCATTAGAACTGTAACAGTGAATTATAATTAAAAAAATGATATAGCATATTGGGCCTCTAAAACTAAAATAGATTGTAATTACCAGTTATTTATTCCTTTCTCATATGCTGGTAACATACTTCTTTTTTTGTTACCTATCCTTTCCCTACGTGATAGAAGTTTCTATCAGGATGTATGATCCCCCCTTCCCAAAGTTAAGCACAGGAAGTTGTTTTAAACACATCCTCAAATTCACATGTCACAAAATATGTGAATCGTTGGAAGATGGACTGGCTTATTGACTCACTTTTAGTGAACATAATATGTCAGAAGTACACTGTGTAACTTTTGACACTAAGTTAGAAAAAGGCAATACAACTTCCACCTGGCTGGCTCTCTCTCTGGAGCTCTGAACTGACATGTAAAAAGTCTGGCTCCCCTAAAATTTTCATAGAAAGGGGAGCCTGGTTGGCTCAGTTGGTTAAGCCACTGACTCTTGATTTCTGCTCAGGTAGTGGTCTCACTACCTGTGAAACCACATCTCAGGGTCCTGAGATGCAGCCTGGAGTTGGGCTCAGAGCTTAGCCGGGAGCCTGCTTAGGATTCTCTCTCTCCTCTCCCTCTGCCGCTCCTCCCACCACACACACATTCTCTCTTTCTCTTTCTAAAAACAAAAACAAAACTTTCATACTGAGATGTCAGGTCGAAAGACCACATAGAGCAAGAGATAAAGTGCCTGAGGAGTCTTGTCTGTTCTATTCCTAAACTGTTCAACTCCATCTAGAATAAACCTCTAGACATAGGACGGTGACTTCAGAGGATTCCAGACTCCTGGCTCTGAGGTGCCCAGCAAACATCAAGTGAAGGAGGTAAGGTTTCGTCATCACATCCTATCTGACTGACCTCCAGAATCCATGAGCAAAATGAATGATTATTTTTCAAAGCCAAATGGGTAATTTTTTAAAGAAAGTTATGCAACAAACATAGGCCAACTTTTCAATTAGAAGACTCCACTTAGACATTGTGATTGGTTTAAGAATGATCACATGGTTCAAGATAAGCCAATCAGAATTGTGATTGCTCTCTTGCTTCTTTAATTTGGTATATTCTTTTGTCAGGATAGTGGAAGGAGGTATTGACATGGAAGCTCTACATGTGAGATAATAAAAAACAAGTTCTGTGTTAAACTGGAGCTCTAGAGCCTGTATTTATAAAGATGAAAAGTGACATATTTACTAGTGACATATTCAAATCCCACAGTCCATCCTCACCTGAAATAAGCACAGCAATTTAGCCTTCCCAATATGTGGACCAGAGAGTACTCTTTTGTGACTTAATCTAGTTTGAATCAGTGTCACTTTTAATCAAGATTACTGAATAATGCAAGAGTACAATGTGTTTTGTTGTTCTGTTACAAATGGGATTCCCATAGATTTCTTCTAAGCAGCAAACGTTCATTTTTATCAGTGATATTCCTCAGTAAGTCTCCAAAGATACATGAAACCCTCCAAGGGCTTCCCTCCATCAAGGAAAAAAAAAAAATCAGTTTATTTGCTTGGAAATGATTTTAGTGATAAAAATTTAGAGACTTTTTTTAAAGGATGCTACTTTTTTCGGATCAGCTGAAATTGTGAACTATTACAAGTCAAAAATTACAATCTGAAAATGTCAAAAGTTTGAGCAACTGAGAGTGGAATTCTGATCTGCCTAAAATAATGGAAAAGAGATATCTGACACTACCTCATTTACATATTCATAAAGGAAGGAAAGGAGGACTGCAGATATAGTTTCCCATTTATTGGTGCTGTCAGATCCTAATAATGTAAGTCTGATATTGTATAAAATTCCATATGCATCAAGAAGCTATTTTTAAGACATTAAAAAATTAATTGTAAGTTTGTTGGAGGAACAAATGAAAAATGTTTTTCTTCTTTAAAATATTAAAAAACAGGATTAATATTTTAAGAGACTAGTTTTATTCTCCATTTCAAGCTCAGGGAACATAAATAAATAGAATAAATTATGGAACTTAGAATTTTAAAGAGAAACATAGATAACCATACATTTGTGGTACTATTGTCATATCTTTCTTATTTTAACCCTGCAGAAGCCAGTCACGTTTCCTTATAGGACACACACACACTCTTCTGATTTAATTCCTCTTAAAACCCAATTTTTCCCTGGGCAAAAAACATATCTTAAATTTTATTTATTTCCTGTAAAAAAGTATATTGTAAAATTTAAAAGGATTTGGAACATACAACAGAGGAAAAGGGCTACGTTGGAAAAGTATAGGTCATCTGACGTTATCTCTTTCTGATGAATCTGATGCCATCTCTCTTTCTCCTTCTCTCCTCTTTTCCTACCTACTCAATCTTTGTTAGACACAGATGCCCAGCAAAGTCACAGAAATATAAAGGTAGTTTCAAGAAGAGTAAAGCACGATAACTGTAGTGCCACAGCATCCACTTTTCTGATTGCGTGTGTGGTTATTGGTTCTAAGTTTCCCTGTCATATTGCCATTTCACACTATGTAGCAAAGCAGTCTGGCCATGAGTTGGTAAGCTATCTTTTCCAGCATAGAAAGCAGAAAACAAATTTTTTTTTAATTTTTAAAAAGGGAAAGAGAAGAGAAGGGGAGGGGAGGGAAAGACCACAAGGGAAAATGCTGTCCTAAAGCTGCTACCATAAACTTCAAATACATAGGAAGCTGAGGCAAGGTAGCAAGTAAGATTCAAGAAAAGAGAGTAATTGGGGCGCCTGGGTGGCTCAGTTGGTTAAGCGACTGCCTTCAGCTCAGGTCATGATCCTTGAGTCCTGGGATTGAGTCCCGCATCGGGCTCCCTGCTCAGCAGGGAGCCTGCTTCTCCCTCTGACCCTCCCCCCTCTCATGTGCTCTCTCTCTCTCTCATTCTGTCTCAGATAAATAAATAAAGTCTTTAAAAAAAAAAAAAGAAAAGAAAAGAGAGTAATTGGCTTAAGCAGCAGGAGAAATAAAGGCCCAGGAGGGTATTAAAACACAGAAAGTAAGTTTTACCATAAATAATTTGACAGGAATATTTAACACATGCTAATTTCTGTTTTATTCCTGCAACTGTATACTGAACACAAAGAGTTAGTGGCATCTGTTACCTTCCTCAAAGCGAGGTAAGTGTTGTACCCTAAAGATTGTGACTTCTCTGGATTTGAGGGGACAACTGTGAACACAACTTTATTTTAAATATTCAAGTTTTAGAAGCAGAATGCTCCAAAATGTGTAAAAGCAAAAAAGGCATAACCGGAAGATAGTTGTATGTCCCCAAATGAGGGGATTTTCCTAGACTCTTTTCCTAAGGACTGGCCTTGTGAGGCAGTTCTGCTTCACACACCATTCGCATCTGTGTACCTCCTCTGGGTCTTGTCAAAAGCTGAACTCAGCTGAAGAGAGAGGAGCTTCCAGATGTTCAAATAGTGAATTAAGACAACAAGCCAAATGAAGGTAATGGTCAAGCCTTTAATTGCTGTTGAGACAGCACAGTAAGAAGCTGAAGAGGAGAAAGCTTCCCCAATGGTCCACTGTCTCCCCATGGACTAGCACTAGGCGATGATCTGGTGGATCAATACAGATGTTTGTCTTACTGTCTAGAGGCCCCTAGTCAAAAAGCTTCTGTCATTTTTGCCAGTAGGACTGCAGGGGAGGCAAAGGAGAAGAACCAAGAATAGAATGGAGAGAAATGTTTTCAAAGATCCCTGACAGAGTGGTCTGGGCAGAGTTTCCCAAGGGAGCCTCTTCAATGGTCCCCCGATAAAGAGACCCCTAAATGGAAAGCCGGGCCTAGGAATTCAGATACGCAAAGGGGCCCAGACAATGAGGGAGCCATCAGATCTTGACTGCAACTCCCTTTAGAGACTGCAATGCAATGGCTCTGCTCCAAGTCTGGTGTTGGCAGAACCATGTTCCCCCCTGGCGACTGGTGAGGTAAAGCCTTTGCAATTGCCTGTGGTTGAACCTAAAAAATCAGGCATCTGGCCTGGAGCCAGACAACTCAGTTCTGTCTATGTGAATGATAGTGGAGACAAAACATTAGCCAACTAAGTTTGAAGCTTTCAAAATGAGCACAGGCCTTAGTTTGACATGCTGAATAGATCATGGCAGGAAGTAAGTCTGTGTAGGGGAGTGCTTTATTCCAATTTTCTGGTCAGTGAAAGTCCCCATGAGGCAAATGTAAAATCCCAGTGAGGGGGCGCCTGGGTGGCTCAGTCATTAAGCGTCTGCCTTCGGCTCAGGTCATGATCCCAGGGTCCTGGGATCAAGCCCCGCATCGGGCTCCCTTGCTCCGCGGGAAGCCTGCTTCTCCCTCTACCACTCCCCCTGCTTGTGTTCCCTCTCTCGCTGTGTCTCTCTCTGTCAAATAAATAAATAAATAAATCTTAGGGGAAAAAAAAAATCCCAGTGAGGAGGAAACAGCTGCCCACTAAATGACTATGGCTGATTAGAATAAATGTTTCTCACCATATAACAGAGAGGTGTTTAAAGTACGATTTAATTTGATGAAGAAAATTAAAGCAATGGAATATTTCTTAAGCTGCTCAACAAAAATATACCTATTCTATGACTATAAAAATGTACCAGTTAGGATTGAATTTAGTAGAAAGTTAGGACCCAGCTAAAAATGATTACAAACACAAGGTCATTTTTGTATTGCTTAACAGCATGTCAGGGGAGAGGTGATTCCAGGTTTTATGTAATGGCTCATTTATGCTTTCAAGACCCCAGGCTCCATTTCAAAATCCCTACAGTGCAGGTTGTCTGTTCTTAGGCTAAATGCTTCATGATCATTAGATTAAAATTAGTGTTCTTGACACCATATCCATGGTCAAGTCAGGAAGAAGGGACAAGGGGCAGAGTAAGTAGTTTCTTTTTTGCTTGATCCTCTAAAAAGAAGCAAGAATTTTCCAACCAGTCCCCTTAGATGACTTCTACTTATATGTTCTTGGTTTAAACTGAGTTACACAACAACCACTGTTAGTGGCAAAGTAGGCTGGAAAACCAGGTATCTCCATCAAGCTTCAACAAGAAGTGCCAAGAAAGAAGCCTGGATTACCTGTTCAGTTAGTGAAATTAGACTATCATGTGTGACAATCACAAAATAAATGCATACCTAAACCATGGCATATTAAAAACTCTTTGAAAATCTACAGCTCTATTTTAATCCTTTAATGCTCATGGCAGGTATCTGATTTATATAGCAGTGCTTACACATATTTAGCTTTAAAAATCAGCATTACAATAAGTTTGAAGTCAATGACTAAAAATGACATTTTGATATTATAGCATGTCTCATATAGGCAAACAGGGTGTTAAAGAAAAAATGTCAAGAAATATCAAATGTTAACAAACAATAATTATTCAGTTCATTTTCCTAAATATAGTTAAAGGGATAAATTATCACTGACTAACAAAATGAAGAAATAAATAAATTTTTAAAAGAATCCATGCTTACAAGGCAGTCTATTGTAGATATGCCGGCAAAGATGTTTTTATGTTCCCATGGCATAGATAACTTTTTAATTCATAAGCTTAAAATATATACACCTATTTGTGTATTTTGAGGATAATAAATATAGAAAATACATCATCTAATGCATATTCTCTGCCATACTCAGAGGTGGAAAATATTTAAGGTTTGCACATGTAAGATTTTCATTTAAAATCTCCACCGATTACAGTGACTTCACTATGGAATGCTAGAACTCGGATCCTAAGGAATATCAATATTTCTGATTTCAAGAAAAAAACATATTAATCTTCTTAAGGAACTCTTCTGTCAGTATGGTATAATTCCAAGCATATAAATCTTCAGATAATTGTTGATTGACAACTAAAGATGATCCAGATAGTCAACAATTTTAGTAGATATTTTCTGGTGATTAATGCAACACCATAATCTTCAAATGTAAGCTATTTTGTAGGAATAATTTTATTCATATTTATGCAGAGTCATTCAGTTCAAACTCTTCTGTAAAACATGTCAAAATCTGTATTTGTAAGTGAAGTCTCTTATCCTCTCTTTTACGATAAACCAAAATTGTTTCTCAACTTCAACTATCTCTATATCTCCCACATCAAAAATGTGTATAGTCTTATACATAGTTGTTGGGACTGTGAAGTGGAACAACTACTTGGCAAGTCTCTTGGCCATATCTGAAAGCCACATATACCCTCTGACCCTGACACAAAAGTATATAAACGTGCATCAAACATGTGCATAAGAACAATCCCAAGAGCCTTATTCATTCTTAGTAGGTTGAAATACTTCTCAAATCCCTATCTGCAAAAATGAATAAGTGAAAAATCACATACTGACACAATGAAAAATCATATATTCATCAGCAATGAGAATGAGCAAACCATTGCTACATGAAAAAACAGGAATGAATCTCACAAAATTGTGAGCAAAAGAGTTCAGATAGAATAGAGCACTTACAATATGATTCCATTCATATGCAGTTCTATGTATTTTGAGAGAAGACAAGGCCATAGTTACTCTTATGGGAGAGAGTTGCAGAATGCACAAGTGGTCGTTGGGGACTATGGAGTGCTGGCACAGTTCATGTATGGATGTTGAGTCCTGCATACATGAGCACGTTCTCTTTGAAAATTAATTGAGTTGAGTTCTTAAGATTTGTGTACTATTCCATATATATGTTATATGCCTAAAACTGTTTATAAAAAATAAATAGTTTTTGTGTTAATTTTACAAAATTAATAGGAAGGAAATTTAAAAGACAAAGTATAAAACTTCATAAAGATTACAATAATAATACCATCATTGTTTAAATCTGTGAAAATTGGAAAACAAACAAAACTCCTCCCAATTCCCCAACAACAAACAAAGCAGTCTTGCATATTTGGATTTTGATGTGTGAATTTCAAATAACACTGAGGTAAAATATCAGGAAATCATTCAATCTAATTGGCTTTAAGAAAGATATTTATCTCTTATGAAAGTATAATACCAAAGTTGAGAGCCAGTAACAAATATGTAGTCTTGAAGTCAGATTCTAAAGTGTACTACATAAATTAAAGCCCTATTTTTAGGAATTATTATAATTCTAAGCATATCAGTAATTTCACTGTGTGAATAATAATTGACACTAAGTCTAAACTGCAGAATTTCAAGAAAGTTTTTGTGATATAACTGCTTTGGGGACTGTTATTGTGTCACTGTTAAAACAGCATAAACATTAGTTCGCCTGTGGATAGCTGATCATGTAGCCAACTGACAAAATTTAATAAGTCAGACTCCTTATTATAAGTATGCTTCTTGAAATCCTTGGTGTTTGCATTCACATTGCATCTTCCAGGGGTTCTTACGCTCAGAAAAAGTGCAGAAAATAATCATCGTTATTAATTCACAAGCAAGGGTATTACATTATATTTAACTTGAGTTTGTCATATAGGAAATGTATCTTAATGTTGATGTTCCTGATATAACCTAGAGGAGGAATGGGCAAAACTCTTTGCCCTAATACAAAATAGCATCAAGATAGGGCAATTACTTTGGTCTTAATTTTTTTTTTTTTTTTTGGTCATAGTATTTTTCCTTTGAAATGTAAATATTAAAGCCATTTTTCTATAGAGTTAGGGATGAGAATCTTGAAAAATACCCAAATATCTTGCCAAAGAGGATAGATTGTGTAGACATTAAATTATTATAAAACATTATGCAACGACTTACAAGAATGATGTAGAAATATAACTGTTGATTGGAAAGATGCATTATATATTAGGAAAAGAACTCCATTGACAAAATATTGATATTATCTGATCAAATTTTTGTAAAGTGGGAGAATATGTATCTGTGTGTTCATTTCAAAGATAATATGGAAAAATACAGACCAATGTTTAAGGTTTATTGAAAAAAAAACAAAAATTACTGGGGCGCCTGGGTGGCTCAGTCATTAAGCATCTGCCTTTGGCTCGGGTCATGATCCCAGGGTCCTGGGATAAAGCCCCACATCGGGCTCCCTGCTCAGCAGGAAGCCTGCTTCTCCCTCTCCCACTCCCCCTGCTTGTGTTCCCTCTCTCGCTGTGTCTCTGTCAAATAAATAAATAAAACCTTGAAAAAAAATTAAGCTAATTTGAAGTTGTTACTTGAGGATTTTTGTCTTGTTTTGTTCTCTCCTGGTTGTTTTAACTATAGAGGATGATGATTCTGTACAGTACAGCACCAAAGAAAAGAACTGTGGGCATATATTAATACAAGTTTTATAAACTGAGTTTTATGTTGTAGTACCAATTTTGCACTTTAACTATGCTGTGTCTCTCTCAGTCAAATAAATAAATAAAATCTTAAAAAAAATTATGGATTTGTTTTGGCTACTTATTATTCAATAGCAAAAATAACATTAACTTGGGGGGAGGAGCAAGATGGCAGAGGAGTAGGAGACCTAAATTTCGTCTGGTCCCAGGAATTCAGCTAGATAGGGATCAAACCATTTTGAACACCTACGAATTCAACAGGAGATCAAAGAAAAGAATAGCAGCAACTCTCTGAACAGAAAAGCAACCACTTTCTGGAAGGTAGGACGTGCGGAGAAGTGAATCCAAGGCAATATTAGGGAAGATAGATGGCGGGGGGAGGGAGCCTCCATCAGCCACTACCGGCAAGTGGTAGAGCAGCAGAGCACAAAATCGGAACTTCTAGAAGTCGGCTCTGCTGAGGGACGTTGCTCTAGTGGCTAAGTCGGGGGGAAACCCTCGCTGGGACAGTTTGGTCTCAGGACACTCGGGGTCACAGAAAGACAGGAGGTGCCTGAGTGTGGCAGAGCTCCCAGGTATCAGAGCAGGGAAGCCAGCTGCAGAGACGGAGCCGAGGAGCGGGCTCTCAGCTCGGGGTTGTCATAAACTGATCCACGGCAGAGTTGGGTCAGTGCTCTTCCAGCAGGGACCCAACAAGCAGCAGATCCAGGGTGACTCTCCTTCTTCCCCCCAGGAGGAGAGGCGTGGGAGTGCACCACAGGAATCTGCTGGGTTTGGAGACTCCAAATGGGATCATGTGCCAGAGACAGAAACACTTGGTCACAGGCCCAGTTAGCACAAAGTGTGGCCAGAGACCAGGGAGACGGGAGTGATTGACTGCTTTTCTCCGGAGGCTCATTGAGGAGTGGAGCCCCGAGTTCTCGGCTCCTACAGGGTGGAGATTGGGAGGCTGTCATTTTCACTCTTGTCCTCCAAAGCTGTACGGAAAGCTTGCAGGGAACAAAAGCTCCTGAAAGCAAATGCGAGCAGATTACTTAGCCTGGCCCCCAGCAAGGGTGGGGCAATTCCTCCTTGGGCAAAGACATTTGAGAATCACTGCTACAGGCTCCTCCCCCAGAAGGTCAGCAAAAACAGCCAGCCAAGACCAAGTTTACCGATCAATGAGAATGGAAGAACACCAGCACTAGGGGAATCCAGCACATAGAATTCATGGCATTTTTCCCATGATTCTTTAGTCTTTCAAATTTAATTTTTAAAATTTTCTTATTTTTCTTTTTCTTTTTTTTTTTTTTGAATTTTTCTTTTTCCCTTTTTCAACCAACATCTTATCAATCCCTTTATTTAAAAAATCTTTTTTTTATTTTTCATTTTTAGAGACATTCTATCCCTTCATAGTAGTTAACCTTATTTTCGGGGGATATATATATATATATGTTGTTCTCTCTTTAAAATTTTGGGATACAGTTTCTTCTAACAGACCAAAATATACCCCAAATCTCTAGTGCATGGCTTTGTTCTAGTTTCCTGCCTGATCAAATTCTCTTTTTTTTTTTTTTAATCCTCTTCTTTGTTTTTTCAACCCACTTCTTATCAATTACTTTTATAAAATCTTTTATAATTTTCATCTTTACAGTTAAATTCCATCCCTTCAAGGTACTTACCCTTATTTTTGTACATATATAAGTTTTTCTTTCTTTAAAATTTTGGGAGGCACTTTCTTCTAACAGACCAAAATATGCCCAAAATCTAGTGTGTGGCACTGAATTATGCACCAGCCTGATCATAATTGATCATATTCTGTTTTTGTTTTTTTTTAAGTCTTTTTCTTTTTTCTTTCTTTCCCTTTCTTTCCCCCCAGTTTCAGGTCTCTTCTGATTTGTTTAGTGTATATTTTTCTGGGGTCATTGTTACCCTGTTAGCATTTTGTTCTCTCATTCATCTATTCTCCTCTGGACAAAATGACAAGATGGAAAAATCACCTCAAAAAAAAGAACAAGAGGCAGTACTGATTGCCAGTGACCTAATCAATACAGACATTAGCAAGATGTTGGAACTAGAGTTCAGAATGACGATTTTTTTTTAAAGATTTTATTTATTTATTTGAGAGCGAGAATGAGAGAGAGAGAGAGAGCATGAGAGGGGGAGGGTCAGAGGGAGAAGCAGACTCCCCACTGAGCAGGGAGCCTGACGCGGTACTCGAGCCAGGGACTCCAGGATCATGACCAGAGCCGAAGGCAGTCACTTAAACAACTGAGCCACCCAGGCGCCCCCAGAATGACGATTTTAAAGTTACTAGCTGGGCTTGAAAAAAGCATGGAAGATATTAGAGAAACCCTTTCTGGAGAAATAAAAGAACTAAAATCTAACCAAGTCAAAATTAAAAGGCTATTAATGAGGTGCAATCAAAAATGGAGGCGATAACTGCTAGGATAAATGAGGCAGAAGAGAGAATTAGTGATATAGAAGACCAAATGATGGAAAATTAAGAAGCTGAGAAAAAGAGAGAGAAACAACTACTGGATCATAAGGGCAGAATTCGGGAGATGAGTGATACCATAAGATGAAACAATATTAGAATAATTGGGATCCCAGAAGAAGAAGAAAGAGAGAGAGGTCAGAAGGTATATTGGAGCAAACTATAGCAGAGAACTTCCCTAATTTGGGGAAGGAAATAGGCATCAAAATCCAGGAGGCACAGAGAACTCCCCTCAAAATCAATAAAAACAGGTCAACACCCCGACATCTAATAGTAAAACTTACAAGCCTCAGGGACAAGGAGAAAATCCTGAAAGCAGCTCAGGATAAGAGATCTGTAACCTACAATGGTAGAAACATTTGATTGGCAACAGACCTATCCACAGAGATTCTGGCAGGCCAGAAAGGACAGGCAGGATATATTCAGAGCACTAAAGGAGAAAAATATGCAGCCAAGAATACTATATCCAGCTAGGCTGTCATTGAAAATAGAAGGAGAGATAAAAAGCTTCCAGGACAAACAAAAACTAAAGGAATTTGCAAACACAAAACCAGCCCTACAAGAAGTATTGAAAGCAATCCTCTAAGCAAAGAGAGAGCCTAAAAATAACATAGACTAGAAAGGAACACAGGCGATATACAGTAACAGTCACCTTACAGGCAATACAATAGCACTAAATTCATATCTTTCAATAGTTTCCCTGAATGCAAATGGGCTAAATGCCCCAATCAAAAGACACAGGCTATCAGATTGGATAAAAAAACAAGACCCATCAATATGCTGTCTGCAAGAGACTCATTTTAGGCCCAAGACACCCCCAGATTGAAAGTGAGGGGGTGGAAAACCATTTACCATGCTAATGGACATCAAAGAAAGCTGGGGCGGCAATCCTTATACCAGACAAATTAGATTTTAAAGAAAACACTATAATAAGAGATGAGGAAGGATACTATATCATACTTAAAGGGTCTATCCAACAAGAAGATCTAATGATTGCAAATATCTATGCCCCTAACATGGGAGCAGCAATTATATAAGCCAATTAATAACAAAAGCAAAGAAACACATCGACAACAATACAGTAATAGTGGGAGACTTTAACACCCCCCTCACTAAAATGGACAGATCATCTAAGCAAAAGATCAACAAGGAAATAAAGACTTTAAATGATACCCTGGACCAAATGGACTTCACAGATATATTCAGAACATTCCATCCCAAAGCAACAGAATACACATTCTTCTCTAGTGCCCATGGAACATTCTCCAGAATAGACCATATACTGGGTCACAAATCAGGTCTCAACCGGTACCAAAAGATTGGGATCATTCCCTGCATATTTTAGGACCACAATGCTTTGAAACTAGAACTCAATCACAAGAGGAAAGTTGGAAAGAACTCAAATACATGGAGGCTAAAGAACATCCTACTAAGGAATGAATGGGTCAACCAGGAAATTAAAGAAGAATTAAAAAAAATTCATGGAAACCAATGAAAATGAAAACATAACTGTTCAAAATCTTTGGGATGCAGCAAAGGTGGTCCTAAGAGAAAAGGATATAGCAATACAAGCCTTTCTCAAGACACAATGAAGGTCTCAAATACACAACCTAACCCTACGCCTAAAGGAACTGGAGAAAGAACATCAAATAAAGCCTAAACCCAGCAGGAGAAGAGAAATAATAAAGATCAGAGCAGAAATCAATGAAATAGAAACCAAAAGAACAGTAGAACAGATCAATGAAACTAGGAGCTGGTTCTTTGAAAGAATTAATAAGATTGATAAACCCCTGGCCAGACTTATCAAAAAGAAAAGAGAAATGACCCAAATCAACAAAATCATGAATGAAACAGGAGAGATCACAACCAACACCAAAGAAATACAAACAATTATAAGAACATATTATGAGCAACTCTATGCCAGCAAATTAGATAATCTGGAAGAAATGGATGCATTCCTAGAGATGTATAAACTACCAAAACTGAACCAGGAAGAAATAGAAAACCTGAACAGACCTATAATCACTAAAGAAATTGAAGCAGTCATCAAAAATCTCCCAACAAACAAAAGCCCAGGGCCAGATGGCTTCCCAGGGGAATTCTACCAAACATTGCAAGAAGACTTAATACCTATTCTTCTGAAACTATTCCAAAAAATAGAAATGGAAGGAAAACTTCCAAACTCGTTTTATGAGGCCACCATTACCCTGATCCCAAAACCAGACAAAGACCCCATCAAAAAGGAGAACTACAGACTAATATCCCTGATAAACATGGATGCAAAAATTCTCACCAAAATACTAGCCAATAGGATCCAACAGCACATTAAAAGGATTTTTCACCACAACCAAGTGGGATTTATTTCTGGGCTTCAAGTTTGGTTCAACATCCTCAAATCAATCAATATGATAAAATACATTAATAAAAGAAAGAACAAGAACTATATGATCCTCTCAATAGATGCAGAAAAAGCATTTGACAAAATACAGCATCCTTTCTTGATCCTTTCTTGATCAAAACTCTTCAGAGTAGGGCGCCTGGGTGGCTCAGATGGTTAAGCGTCTGCCTTCGGCTCAGGTCATGATCTCAGGGTCCTGGGATCGAGTCCCGCATCGGGCTTCCTGCTCCTTGGGAGCCTGCTTCTCCCTCTGCCTCTCTCTCTCTCTCTCTGTCTCTCATGAATAAATAAATAAAATCTTTAAAAAAAAAAAACAACTCTTCAGAGTATAGGGATAGAGGGTACATACCTCAATATTATAAAAGCCATCTATGAAAAACTCACAGTGAATATCATTCTCAATGGGGAAAAACTGAGAGCATTCCCCCTAAGGTCAGGAACATGGCAGGGATGTCCACTATCACCACTGCTATTCAACATAGTATTAGAAGTCCTAGCCACAGCAATCAGACAACAAAAAGAAATAAAAGGCATCCAAATCAGCAAAGAAGAAGTCAAACTCTCACTCTTTGCAGATGATATGATACTTGATGTGGAAAACCCCAAAGACTCCACCCCAAAACTGCTAGAACTCATACAGGAATTTAGTAAAGTGGCAGGATATAAAATCAATGCACAGAAGTCAGTGGCATTCCTATACACCAAAAACAAGACAGAAGAAAGAGAAATTAAGGAGTCAATCCCGTTTACAATTGCACCCAAAACCATAAGATGCTTAGGAATAAATCTATCCAAAGAGGCAAAGAATCCGTACTCAGAAAACTATAAAATACTCATGAAAGAAATTGAGGAAGACACAAAGAAATGGAAAAACGTTCCATGCTCATGGATTGGAAGAACAAATATTGTGAAGATGTCAATGCTACCTAGAGCAATCTACACATTTAATGCAATCCCTATCAAAATACCATCCACTTTTTTCAAAGAAATGGAACAAATAATCCTAAAATTTGTATGGAACCAGAAAATACCCCAAATAGCCAGAGGAATGTTGAAAAAGAAAAGCAAAGCTGGTGGCATCACAATTCCGGATGCGGAGAAAGGGGAACCCTCCTACACTGTTGGTGGAATGCAAGCTGGTGCAGCCAGTCTGGTAAACAGTATGGAAGTTCCTCAAAAAATTGAAAATAGAGCTACCATATGACCCAGCAATTGCACTACTGGGATTTACCCCAAAGAAACAAATGTAGGGATCCGAAGGGGTACATGCACCCCGATGTTTATAGCAGCAATATCCACAATAGCCAAACTGTGGAAAGAGCCAAGATGTCCATCAACAGATGAATGGATAAAGAAGATGTGGTATGTATGTATATATATATATACATACATGTATATATATATATATATACACATACATACAATGGAATATTATGCAGCCATCAAAAGGAATGAAATCTTGCCATTTGCAACAACGTGGATGGAACTGGAGGGTATTATGCTGAGCAAAATAAGTCAATCAGAGAAAGACAAGTATCATATGATCTCACTGATATGAGGAATTCTTAATCTCAGGAAACAAACTGAGGGTTGCTGGAGGGGTGGGGGGTGGGAGGGATGGGGTGGCTGGGCGATAGACATTGGGGAGGGTATGTGCTATGGTGAGTGCTGTGAATTGTGTAAGACTGTTGAATCACAGACCTGTACCTCTGTAACAAATAATACATTGTATGTTAAAAAAAAAAAAAAGAAGAAGACGAAGAAGATAGCAGGAGGGTAAGAATGAAGGGGGGAAATCAGAGGGGGAGACGAACCATGAGAGGCTATGGACTCTGAGAAACAAACTGAGGGTTCTAGAGGGGAGGGGTTTGGGGGGATGGGTTATCCTGGTAATGGGTATTAAAGAGGGCACGTACTGAATGGAGCACTGGGTGTTATACGCAAACAATGAATTTTGGACCACTACTTCAAAATCCAATGATGTAATGTATGGTGATTAACATAATAATAAAAAATATAATGAAAATAATTGGTTTATCTGATCCATTTTCTCTATATGGTGGCTAAGAGAATTAGTTGCTACACAATATTCTTTCTTAGTATTTCGTGGAGGACCGTGATGCACCTAGCTGAAAGATTATATATCCTAGCTTCCACTGCAACCATATGACTAAATTCTATCCAATAAGATAGAAAGAGTAGCGTTGTATGAGACTGCCGAGAAGATGGTTTTGAAGACGCTGACTCACAGCAATATAATTCATTACCTTTTGTACTTCCTTCTTCCTGCTACACACTTGTAATGGCTAAGTTCAGTAGCCATTTTGAGCACATGCAAATTTAAGAATAAAAGTAAAATGCTAAGAAGAATACAGTAGGATAAGAGAAGGAGCCTCTGTTTTTAGTTACTGTTGAACCAGAATTGTTATATAGAATTATAAATTTAGCACATAAAATTGATACAAAGAGGAGAACATTCTCCTACATAAAGGTAACTTTATATAGATGTAGACTCAAAAATAATAGATATGATTCAATAATTTAAACATTTTCCTAATCAAAATATTAATTTATCAGTGATTTTTTAAAAAATATTGTTATTATCTGATGTTGTTTTATCAAAATAAACTTCAATCTAAGAAAAGGCATTATTTTCAACACAAACACACAAAAACATACAGAGTGAGCTAAAAATTACTGTCCTAGATTTTTTGTTTCAAAATGTGTATAATTCTACTCATTGTAATTAAATTTTCTCCAAATGTTTTGAGATTTTTCATGCACATAAAATGTCTTTGAAGGATGTTTGCTAGATTATCTTTTGAACAAAAGTGTAAAAACCACTGAAAGAGGAAAAGAGAGAGGGCCATTTGGATAAACAAAGAGGTAGAAACACATATATACACATACATAGTCTTCCAAAAGGTACATGCAATCCTTATTTGTCAGGGATATCTTTGGTATTGTGAAGTGGTCTTAACTTCACAGAGATCTTTTGTAAAAATGTATATTTTAAAATTCCAATCTGCCATTGATTTCTATTCACAGTAGACATATTTTTTCACTATAATCAGCTGCCAAATGTAATGTAAAACAAAAACTACTATCTCTATTTCTATCTGTATATGCATAATTTTTTTAAGTTCCTAGAAGTCATTTCCTCACCAAAAAGCCTTTACTTTTACAGTAAAGTTAATCAGGTGAGAACTATTTTCAGACCAGTCTACTCGATGCTAACTCAAGTAAACACGCTTTGACAGAGTTAGAATGGTAAAAACACAGACATGGAAATAAGAAAAATGTGCATTTATATCTTGACACCACGTCATCTGCAACACTAATATTTCTGTGAATATTGAATGACAGTGAACATAATGTGTTTAAAAACCAATAGCAACTATTTTATAAAGTTATAGTTTTGTTTGAATCAAAAGTTCAAACTATTTAGTCATTAATTTAGGAAGCTATGCAATTTAAGTATAAGCTGTGATTTGTTCACATTCAATTAAGATAATAAAGTTTAGTTTTATTTGGAACTCTATTGCCTAGGCATAGAGTCCCTAAAATTAGAATTTTGATTAGACACACAGCATGATAATTGAACAAAAATATTGAAATAAGAAGTGTCCAAATCTGGATTTTTTTTTTTTTCAACAACAATGTACTGTTCTACATTTGTTTTATATTTGTAGACATGTATGTCACTAGATAAAATATATCTGTGGTTTAAAAAAGTGTTTGTGATCCTAGGATCTTTGTTTTAGAATTACTTCTAATGAAGATGTTGATATTATTTGCTACTGATAAAATGTGTTTACCTGAAGCTCTCCCCAGTTGTCCAGGTACAGTCATTGAGTAGCTGACAGACTTGACAGTGGTGGTGTCTCCCAGAGGATAATGCCCTGAACAGTCAGTGAGCACAACTGATCCTGTTATCTCGTCTGTCTGGCTCGGCTCTCGGAGGCTTTCCGCATGTTTTGTGTTGGTCTAACTTAGTAATTGATTTGGAATAGCATCATAGGATAGATTCCATCTTCTTAGAATGACTAAGCAAGGGAAGTCAGCCAGCAAAGCCTGGCAGCAACTGACAAAAAATCGTTTTTACGGCACCAGCGAACACAAGGGCAAACCCCAGACAAAATTCTGAAATGTGTAACACTAGCCACCTGCATCCATCTATTCCTCTCTTTCTTCCCTCCCTCCATTTACTATTTCTCCTCTTTTTTTTTTTTTTTTTGCCCTATTAAAATGTTGTATCAGAAAATAATAGAATAAAAAGTCTGACTGGTAAATGGAAAAAAAAAAATCCTAGACATATCAGGACTTTTGGCTTCTGGATGATGTTAAATTTGTAGACCAATCTCATTTTTAGACTGAAAAAAAAAGTCATATTAATAAATGCCAGGTTCTACTTCTAGCTCTGTTCCTGATTAAATAAATAACTCTGAAGTTGTTGACTTGTCCTTGTAGATATCAGTTGCTCAATTGAAACTTTATTAGAAGTGCTGGAAGTGGCTCTACAGAGCCCTGGGGCTCTCTGTGAAGACTTATATAGCCATTATTGAATGAAAAGTCAGGGACTGTCCATTATACTTAATTCCAGAACAAAATACTCTCCACCTCAAAACTGAATCAGGGGCTCTATATCCTAACAACACTTTTAAAGTCTACCATATTGAAAATTGCGTTTTACCCCCAGATTTCAATATTTTCCAGACTAGGTTTTAGGCAAGTTCAAGGTACCCGGGGACCTCCATATTTCCCAGGAGAAACTTCAAGCTCATTACTTACTCAGCAGATGACCAAGAATGGAGGAGTTCATCCATGAGACAAGAAAGTAGATACACGTTTTCTTTTTTCAAAAAGGTCACAGACTTCAACCTTTTAATGTAAACCATTTTAATATGTATTTCTACTCTATGTAAAATATATCTATCTACACTGTACTGTTCCCTCTTGAAGGCTATAAACAAATGTGAGTACTCATTTTAATGGTTTAAAGGAAAACAAAAGCTAGAAGTAACAAGGAAAAAATATCAAGTTAATGTTTTAAGGTTATCAATATATCATATAGATTTGGCAAAAAAAAAGTAGAGTAGAGTGCATTTAAGGGTGTTCAAATGGGAGAGACGATTTGGATCTAGAGAAAATAAGAAGTTCAACATTAAAATGGAACATTAGGTGACAGTTGGTCTTTGAAAGCAAGTTCAAGCACATTTTTCTTTTTTTTTTTTTTTTTTTTGCTTTTGTGTGGATTGCTTTTTTTTTCCATCTTTTTTTTTTTTTTTAATGTTATGTTAATCACCATACATTACATCAAGCACATTTCTGCCAGGAAAAGACATCACACTACTCCCCTCACTCCTGCAAGCTTAACATCTCATGGACAGAGGGTGGTAAACTGTATTTAATGTAGATGTAAGGCATGTTTGTAAAACATAAATGCACTTGGTATGCATGACTTCATTTGCATTCTCATAGCTATATTGACAATATTGACATCATTTCTTGGTAATGAAACTTCATTTTCCAACCAGTAAAATTAATATCTAAATTTAGGGAAATACTAATATTTAATTTCACTGTAAAAACTTCTGATTTTTATCACTTAAAGTGTAACATATAATTTTATCAGAAAACTCTCTCTGGTGCTCTAAAATAAAACTGGAAATAATTTTCACTGTGTAAATTTTATTTGGACATATTTCAGGGGCATACAAAGAAGTTAAAAGCTAATTTTCATTCTCTGTCTTTCTTTTCTTTATTCTAGAAATAGAAATTTCGAAACTGCCAGGTCTCTCTATCTATGAGAAGGATGGTAAAAAGCTCTTATCCAAAGTGCAGAAGCTGAGCCTGGCCCTGACTTTAACAGCTTCAGTTAGGTGCAGTGAGTTCATCTGGAGACTATGACAGTTCGTGTACAACCTCTTAGTGGAAATAAGAACAGTGAACCAATAGACCTAAATGTAAGAGAATTTGTTTTGGCACACAATGAGTTGATTGTCACTTATTTTACTTCTCATATGAGAGGTAAGATAAAATTAGTTTTCAGAGTTTGCTGCCTATGATTTAGAAATTTAAAGGGCATGATAAAAGTTTCTAGCAAAAAAAAATGTATTTTGTGTGTTTTCTGTTTTCAATTAGCAAAATAATTGCCATTCCAAAGTAAAGTAGCACCTGGATATCAGTCCCAATAAATTCTTTCCCAAATTCTTACTAACAGAACTCAATGATACTTGTTTTTTTGTGTGTTTTTATGTATAATTGTAATAAATCTCCATTAACTAAGGTAAAACATACATGCCTTATACTGAAATCTTGTACTTTGAGTAATCCATGAGTAATATTGTTGTTTACTTGCAAATCTCAAGAGAATCACTAAAAGGAACTATTAGAACAAACCAAATAAGCAGTCATTTTAAAAAGTCTAATTTTTAGATAGTATTTATCTATCAGATTAACCCACTTAAATGCCAAGGCTATGAGAAAACAGGCACTCTCAATCATTAGGGGAAATGGACATTTTCTAACTAAATCATGTATGCTTTTATTCTTTGACTCAGAAATCTAAGTATGTAGTTTAGTTCTACATATATGAAACAATATGCAAAATTTTATCTATTTTGATATTTGCAGTTGTAAAATACATAGAAGACTAGTTGAAGAGACAAAGATATATTTATTTAGTTGAATATGGTATAGCCATAGAAATGAAGAAAATTAGGTATACACATAGGTTAATTCCTAGGACATATTATTAAATATAAAAGCAATATACCAAAAACTATGTGTATGTGTATTAGTGTACATTAATTTTTAAAAATAAAGACAGGAATGGTGCCATAAATGATTAGGTATGAGAGTAAGACTTCTTTAAGTAGACTGTTTTTTTATTGTTTTGAAATTGACAAATGTACATATTTTGTTCATCCAAAAAAGCTTTATTCAGCAAGAATGATAAAAATCAAATGTAAAATTGAATACAAAAGCAAACAAATGAACCTATCTATATAACAAATTGCTAATTAAACTGTACCTCCAATAAAAAGTTAATTTAAGTGACTTGTATCTCTTTGTATCTATAGTGGGATATAGTCTAAGAACAAAAGAAATTGTAAAGAAATATTGAATTTATCTGGTAAGACTGCTCTTGGTGGAGATATTAATATAATAATTATGAAAGCATTCTGCATGCATTTTAGGATAGAGCAAATAAATAATTTTTTTATTTCTCTGGGACCCAGGTTTATTACTGTAGGAGAAGACAGACAAAAATATGAAATGGGAAAAAGGTGAAGAAGTGATGGTGAAATTGAATTGGAGGTGTAAGGTAAACACATGATTTTTTAAATATTTTATTCCTAGCGCTATACACTGAAAAGACCTAAGTCCACTGGTAGCCCAGAAGCAATGAGCACGCCCAACATATTCACATCTTACATTCTAAATGTATTCCCCATTTAAGAAGATATGGGCTCTCCTTAAAGGAATGATTGATATCAGAGCTGAAGCAGGGAAAGAATATTGCCCTAACACATCCCTTTGAGTCAACAGCAAGAATATGCTTAGAAACTAATAAAGTTATACTAAAAGGAACAAGATGGCATGAAGGGGTTTCCAAGGGATAAATTTTGAGCACCAGAAAAAAAAATCATGCTGATAATGGATTATCACGTATCCAATGACAACATCAAAAGAATCTGTAACTCCTAGTGATTCTCAAAATTATAAAGGAGGCTGAGATGAGAGGGAAAAGTCCTTCCCTTCAAAAAGCCAGCATCAATATAGAAAGATGATCTGATTTAGAGATTTAGAATTTTTACAATCATCGAAGTAATTACTGGCACAGACAAATTATTAGCAGTATCAAAAGACACTGAACATTTGTGAAAAACTCTTGGGTGACAAGGTCTTTCAAGAGTCTCAAACTGTTACTCCAAATATTACTTGTTAATTATAAGAAAAAAATATATTTTTACAGTAGAAACATCTATCACATGCTTTCTGATATGCAATGAAAAAATATATCAACTATAGAGTATTCTTGCAAAAATTTAAGCTGAACCTAATAATGAATATTAATCACAAAATTCCAGACTGAAAAATTTTGTAATTTTAATAGGCAATTGGCCTATATTCTTTTAAAAGTTGAAGAAACTATTTAAGAATGAAAAGAGATTAAAGGATGCTAAAGAGACATCACAATCCAGTGCATGACATTATTCTTGATAGCACTGTGGATAATTTTTTAAAAGATTTTTTTAGACAAGTGAAAAATTTTAATATGGTCTCTATATAAGAAATTTTTATTGAAATAATGATAAATATCTTGGGTTATAATGATACACAGTAATGTATGTGTACATCTTTGTTTTAGGTGATATATTCTGAGATATATTAAATATTTTAAACCTGAAAACTTTCATCATTCTATTAAAAAATTAATTTTTTCAAAAGTCGGTACTTAGAACATTTAAGAGCAGATATTTACACAATAAAATAATGCCTGCAATGATATAAATCAATAGAAAAATTATAAGAGCTAAATGAAGAAAACTTTAAAAAACTGTAATGGAAGGGGCACCTGGATGGCTCAATTGGTTAAGCATCTGACTCCATTTCAGTTCAGGTCATGATCTCAGGGTTGTGAAATTGAGCCCCACGTGGGGATCCATGCTCAGCCGGGAGTCTGAGATTCTCTTTCTCGCCCTCTGCCCCTCCCTGCCTTCTCTCTCTCTCTCTCCAAAATAAATAAATCTTAAAACAAACAAACAAAACAGAACTGTAACAGAAGAAATAAAAGAGATTCTATCCTGGGGTGCCTGGGTGGCTCAGTTGGTTAAGCGACTGCCTTCGGCTCAGGTCATGATCCTGGAGTCCCGGGATCCAGTCCCGCATAGGGCTCCCTGCTCGGCAGGGAGTCTGCTTCTCCCTCTGACCCTCCTCCCTCTCATGCTCTCTATATCTCATTCTCTCTGTCTCAAATAAATAAATAAAATCTTAAAAAAAAAAAAAAAAAGAGATTCTATCCTGGAGATATACCAGGGTGTAAAGCTGAGAGCCTTAGTGTTGTTAAAATGTTTTATATGACCAGATTAAGATTAGTCTACGTAGGGCGCCTGGGTGGCTCAGTTGGTTGAGCGACTGCCTTCGGCTCAGGTCATGGTCCCGGGGTCCTGGGATCGAGTCCCGCATCGGGCTCCCTGCTCTGCGGGGAGCCTGCTTCTCCCTCTCCCACTCCCCCTGCTTGTGTTCCCTCTCTCGCTGTGTCTCTCTCTGTGTCAAATAAATAAATAAAATCTTTAAAAAAAAAAAAAAGATTAGTCTATGTAATATCATACAATTTACAACCCTAACAGGATTATTGTTTTGCATAAGTGCATGCGTGTGCACACATACATACACACAGACACAGTCAAAAATTTATTTGAAATTCAGATGAGATATTATAATATAGGTATTGAATTTTAATAATTCTCTAGGTAAAATAAAAAAGTAGTCATGGATAGCTTAAGCAAAGAAAAATAGTTTTTAGGACAATGAAACTTAAGATTTTAACAGTCAAGTCTTGGACAGTCTAGAAATAGGGGAGCTCCAGGCAACTCAGGACCTCATGAACATTCTTTCCTAAAGGCTAAAATTAAAATAATTCAAAGCTTCCAGCATGATAATATTTGTGAATGTTAGTATCTTTCCCTTCTGGAAATCTAACAAAAGAAACAAAGATACACCTTTAAACAAACAAAACAATGGAAAATGGTGACAAATAATCCCCTGACCAAAATTAGATAAAGATTGCCAAATCACCTGAGATTGGTTAAAAGCCCCACATAAGAGATTATAATTTAAAAGAAAGTACAGAATATATTGAGAGAACAGCAGCAATTATCTCGAAAATGCCAACAAATCCCACTTTTTTAAAAGATTTTTATTTATTTATTGAGAGAGATAATGATAGAGAGAGAGCATGAGAGGGGGGAGAGTCAGAGGGAGAAGCAGACGCCCCGCTGAGCAGGGAGCCCAATGCGGGACTCGATCCCGGGACTCCAGGATCATGACCTGAGCTGAAGGCAGTCGCTTAAACAACTGAGCCACCCAGGCACCAGAAATCCCACTTTCTTAAGAGAAAGGAATCATACTAATAAACAGAATCAGTATCCCATCTATACAAGACAGCTGTAGGAATTGGTGTGAGCAACAGCTGTTGGACTCTACTGAAGAAGCAGAATTAGAAATGCCCATAGAATCCCACTGGTCAACAATATTTGCAGAAAGCAATTTTTTCCATGCCAACAAAGGAAAAAGCCTTAGTGAAATGTATTCTAAAAACACTCTGGACCCACTCAGAAGTAATATTTTCTGGATAAAACATGTTCAGGAAACTCCACTAGCATAGTACTAGCACTGAAAAACTCTTAAGGTGAAAGTCTACAAAAAAAGAAAAGAATAACTTGCCAATTTATAAAAGTAAATCATTAGAAAAAAAATGATATAACAGATCTAATACATGTTTCGACCAACTATTTCACAATTAATTAAAACCAATAGTAATAAACCAATTGCTCCCATGATAGAACTCTACAAATCTGTCATGGGACAACACATGCAAAGAATGGTAAGACAATGAAATGTGAGTTGGCAGAGTTCAGTAAAAAAGTAAAATAATTAGTGAAACATCATGGGAATGAAGATGCAAATGGAAGGAAAGAATATACACTGTGGAAGAAACAGTTAAGAGACAGGTGTATAGAAATTAGCTGAGGGGGAATAAAATTAGCTGAGGGCTGCTAGAGGGGAGGTGGGTGGGGGATATGCTAAATTGGTGATGGCTATTAAGGAGGACATTTGTTGTGTTGAGCACTGGATGTTATATGTAAGTGATGAATCACTAAATTCTACTCCTGAAACCAATATTACACTATACGTTAACTAACTAGAATTTAAACAAAAATTTGAAAAACAAGAAATTAGCAAAAAAAAAATGTAAAAGAAAATATTTTTAAAAGACAAATAATATATAGATAGATATAATAGATGTGCAAAGTTGATCAAATAGATATGTAGATATGCCTAGTACAACAGAAGAGTAGATATGCCTAATTATAGTACATGCATAAGGAAGTCTAAACAATAAAAAATATATAATATGAAAATGCTTTAAATAAATGAAAAAATAAAACTGTACATATGTAGACACCATGTGCAAGGATAACAGACATAGAAAAGTTGACATCACAATATAATCTAGTATAATGATTAGTCTTCAAATATAAAGGTATTTTTCTATGACCAAGATAAACATAGCATGTAACTTATAGGAGGAAAAAATAAAGATTGCCTCCGATTTATTTACAGCAAAATTCAATGACACAAAAGAGTATAGCAGTATCTAAAAACAGTCAAAAGGAGACATTGTGAGCCAAGAAATTTATATTTAGCCAATCAGTCCCTCAAGTATAAAAACTATGGAAAAACAATTTTGAATGTTTGAATGTGTAAGAATTTTAGGAATATTTAGCTCTTGAGACCATGTTAAGCATTCCAAGAGTTTACCTGGAAAATTATGACAGAAGAGCTGACAACAAGCTTAATTTTTTTAAAAAGATTTTTATTTATTTATTCAACAGAGAAAGAGAGCACAAGTAGGGAGAGCGGCAGGCAGAGGGAGAGGGGAAAGAAGGCTCTCCGTGGAGCAGGGAGCCCCATGCAGGGCCTGATCCCAGGACCCTGGGATCATGACCTGGCCAAAGGCAGATGCTTAACTGACTAAGCCACCAAGGCGCCCCAACAAGCTTAATTTTTTAACCTTAGACTAAACCGAATACTGGTATTAGGGCAATAACATAGAATGCCTCAATAACAGGAAAATAATTAAATTCTGAAAAATGGGGAGAGAAAAGTGGACAATTCTATGGATCTAAATAATAGCTTCTAAGTATAAATCATAGAATTGATAGAATTCAGTCTTTATGTCCCTCAGGGGAAACAGTGTACCTATTCAATCTTGATTTAGGGTCCCATTTTGATATTAATCAACAATGGCAGAAGTAACCATATATATGCTTGCTATTTCAGTGTTCATCCTTATATAGAGAAGGCAATTTTTTTTTTAAGAGCAATTCTTGATGAAGAATCAACTATATTAGCTACAGGAACTCAATCTAGCATTTTAATGTCTTTATAATCGATTTTTATAATTTTGATTAAGGTAAACTCACTTGAAATAAGAGAAAATGGAACAGAGACACATCCACTGAAACAAAAATATATGGGCTAAATATTCTTTATGTACTAGCTGTGGGACAATGGGTAAGTTATATAATGTCATTGTTCCTTGGTGTTCTCATTTTTAAATAAGAATAATTTCTTATTAGGCTTATTATGAGGCCTAGATGAACTAATGGATGAAAATCCTTGATATTGTATCTGGTATATATAATGAGAGTACCTAAGAGTTAAGTGTTATTATTATTGCTGTTATTATTACTATTTTCTCTACGACTTGGGTTTGTCTTGAAGCAGATAGAATGCCAATTTCATCATACTTAACTATAATAGACTCTTCATTGGTCTGACCCACTAAGGATTTTACACAAGAGGTTTGGTCTTATCACAGAGGGATTAATTTATTTCCAAAAACAATTTAAAAGGCTCAGTATTAACCATTATTGATTAAACTACTTTATCTTGATTAGTATGACAAAGTAGCCTAAATCTAGCAATCTAAAGAACTATTTGGAAGTGACAATTGACTAGTTCCAAAGAGAGAGTTGTAAACACTAAGAAAAGTACCCCTAAGAAAAGTAGGGAAACTATTCAAGAAAACTTTTTTAAAAAGTGGATGAAATAGTTTATCTTATAGATTTAAAATATTTTCTTAACAACCTATGGTTGTTACATTAGTGTTGTTCTTATCTTTACAAATAGGCAGATAAATGGAAATAAACACAATGTTAAAACATTCTAACATGTAAAACAATTTAATGTAGGTTGAAAGTATACTTCCCTTTAATGGGAAAGAATGAATTATTCAGTAAGTGGAATTGCAAAAATTGACTCAACTTTTAGATAAATTTTAACTTAAATATATAACATATTACACCTCTAGGTGGATTAATGTTTTTATTGTAAAACATAAAACTATAAAATAAGAAGTATGGAATCAGTGACCAAAATACAGACAATCTTGACCCATCTTTCCCTCTCAACTCTCTGCTTGGAATAAAATCACAAATGTAGTTAATGGTCTCATTTGATGTTGATAAGTGAAGTAAATTACTATGCCAATATCCTTGACTAGCGCAGTTCGCTGATTCATTTTGCTGAATCAAAACTAATATAATAGAGAGATATGGGGAAATGCTTGCCAACCTCGAAAGCCTGAACTAAATCTTCGTTAGGTTTTGCTTCCAGCAGAGTTTGGGCTAAGGAATCCACAGAGAAGGAATGTGGTCTGCTGGCTTACAGCAGGTAGTCCTTGGAAGGATTGCCCAAATTCATTAACTGTAATAAACCTGGCACGTGCCTGCACAGGTGGAATAGATAGTACCACATCTGAGTGATTGGAAGAACATAATTCTTCAATGGCAGTGATAGGTGACAAAAAAGCTTCTTTTTAATGATTCAGCAGAAGGTAACAGATGTCCAGGTCGTTAGATGCCAGGTGATAAGAAACAAAACTTCCTCAAATTCCATTGCCCATATTTTTCTCTGCCTAAGCCATTTCAATAGTTTGCTTATCTGGGTACTGAAGTACCATATGAACATGAACAGGTGAAGAAAAATTATAAATCATTTCCAGTGAATCAGTAACATGAGCAATAAAGACAGAGAAAAACAGAAAAAAATATTTTTGAACTCTTAGCCCTATTGAGGTTAATTTGTATAAGTAGAAGAGAAGTTTAACAAAATACATCAAGATAGTCAAGGATATTCAATGTACAACCCCAACAATTCTTTCTAATGGAACGATAACATCATTTTTGAAAAAAATAAATAAAAAATTGAAGACAGAAAATTTATTATCTGAGAACCTTAGAGGAAGGAAATATCTAATAACAAATAAAAGGAAGAGATTTTACAACAATAAGAGACAATAAGAGATAGAAAATGTGAAGGGCAA
Source organism: Mirounga angustirostris (assembly GCF_029215605.1). Lineage (NCBI taxonomy): Eukaryota > Metazoa > Chordata > Mammalia > Carnivora > Phocidae > Mirounga > Mirounga angustirostris. The sequence continues at coordinate 45,166,555 of NW_026991718.1, read as the reverse complement.
ATATCTAAAACCTAAAACTTAGCAATTCCAGAGGAGAAAATTAAGAAATGGTAAAGTAATAATTACAGAAATAATTTTCAACAATCCAAATCTCAAGAGTTACTTAAATTTTCAATGAAATACTCTCAGGGGAAAAAATGAAAGTAAGTCATGCATACATAAAATTAACTAATAAATTTTCAGATTCCAAAGATAAACAGAAACTATTAAGAAAAGTCAAAAAAAAGAAAAAGAAAAAGAAAAAAACAATAAAAATTAAAAGGAAAATAATATAGAAGAAAAAATAAATACATCCCACTATGAGAATAAGTGAGAAATACCTGGACTACCCTTTCAAAAAGCTTACTTACAGAATTAAAGTAAAATAAAATCCATGAATTTAAAATTGTAACAATAAAATGTGGTATAATACTATATAATACAAATACAAATAGTATTTTATAATAGAAAAGTAACATAGAAAAGTGAAATTGAAGACAATGTCTTCACTAAAAGAATTATTTAATTATAAAATATAAACCCAATGTAAAATTTGCAGGAAACATTCAAACATTCATTCATAAAAATAACTTTATGAAAATGAATTCATAGATATTTTAAATAAATTCTTTCAGTGAAAAATATTTTCTAGTTTTTGATACAATTATTGCTTAAAAGAGATTTTTCCAAATTTCCAAGTAATTGTCTTTCTAGTTTTCTTTATCAATATTTTTATTTCCTGCAAATTTCAATTTTATTGAATATTGTTAGCCAATGTGGCCTTAAAATCTATACTGATGAAAATTATTATAATTTTGTTTGTTTCTCACTACATATATTTTCATGTGGAAATTTAAATATATATAAAATATGCAAATTTATATATATAATTTTTGTCTTACATAATATACAATATATTATATGTTTTCTGTAGGATAATCCTTTATATATAAATAGCTTGCTATTTTTATCATCAAATATTCTTCAAATTCTTGAATATGTTGTTTATTTGATACGTCATATTTTCTGTGTGGAAAGCTTTCACATCTTTCTTTAGATTATTTCTCAGGATTCCATGGTTTTCAATGTAAATTATATATTTTTAAAATTTCATTTTATAATCATTTCTTGTATGTTTAAAACTGCAATTGATTTTTGTACATTAACTTTTTAGCCAGTGATCATATTAAACTGAATAATTCAAATTGGTTATAGATTTCCCAATATGTATATAATGAAAACAAATATGAATTATGTCATTTGTACTTCTTCCTTTCAGTATTTATAGATTTTATTGGGGCGCCTGGGTGGCTCAGTTGTTAAGCGTCTGCCTTTGGCTCAGGTCATGATCCCAGGGTCCTGGAATCGAGCCCCACATTGGGCTCTCTGCTTGGCGGGAAGCCTGCTTCTCCCTCTCTCTCTCCCCCTGCTGTGTTCCCTCTCTCACTGTCTCTCTCTGTCAAATAAATAAATAAAATCTTTAAAATATATACATATATATTTATAGATTTTATTTTTCTTCCTGTATTGTACTAGTTAGGGTCTCTAGAACAAGAAGATATTCCTTACCATAATGCTAAAAACAGGAGTTATGACTTACATATTAATAGACATAAATGTTTTGAAAGGAAAATATAAATGAGATAAAATACAAAAAACTAGAGAATTTATGACCTATAAGGTAGAGAAAAAGGATTAATATTCTTACACGTAAAGAATGTTTTTAAATTACTACAAAAAAAGTTGGAAACCAGGCAAATGTTTTGAAAAGTTAATTCACCAAAGAAGAAAATCAAATAGCCAGCAACCTTGGTCATTGTCAGTAATTGCCAGTGAAATGTGGTAAAAATATATAGAGTATTAAATCACTAAGAAGTTGCAAAAATTCCTAGTAAGACCACGTTATGTCTGAACTGAACATAAGAACATATTTCTGGGGGCACCTGGGTGGCTCAGTCAGTTAAGCCTCTGCCTTCAGCTCAGGTCATTATCATGGAGTCCTGGGATCGAGCCCCGCATCAGGCTCCCCACTCAGCCGGGAATCTGCTTCTTCTTGTGACTCTCCCCCTTCTCGTGCTCTCTGTCTCTCACTCTCTCTCTCTCTCAAATAAATAAATAAAATCTTTAGGAAAAAAAAAAGAATATATATTTTTAATGGTAGAAGGATGTTATTTATAATCACAAGATTATTTTCATGGTATGGTAAGGCCTCAATTGTCCTCCCCCGCCCAAAATTCATATGTTGAAGTTCTAACACCTGGTACCTCATATGTACTGTACTTGGAAATAGGGCTTTTGAGAGGTAAGTAAGGTAAAAATGGTAAATAAGGTAAAATGAAATCATATGTGTGACTCCTAATCAAATATGACTAGTGTCATTATAAAACAAGATGAAACCAGAGAGGGAGACAAATCATAAGAGACTCTTAAGCATAGGAAACAAAGTGAGGGGTGCTGGAGGGGAGGGGGGTGGGGGGATGGGGTAGCTTGGTGATGGGTGTTAAGGAGGGTACGTGATGCGGGCGCCTGGGTGGCTCAGTTGGTTAAGCGACTGCCTTCGGCTCAGGTCATGATCCTGGAGTCCCGGGATCGAGTCCCGCATCGGGCTCCCTGCTCGGCGGGGAGTCTGCTTCTCCCTCTCCCACTCCCCATTTGTGTTCCCTCTCTCGCTGTGTCTTTCTCTGTCAAATAAATAAATAAAATCTTAAAAAAAAAAAAAAAGGAGGGTACGTGATGCAATGAGCACTGAGTGTTATATGTAACTGATGAATCACTGAACTCTATCTCTGAAACTAATAATACAGTATATGTTAATTAACTGAATTTAAATTAAAAAAGGACCCCCCACAAAAAAAAAAAAAAAAAAAGGAGATTAGGAAATAGACAACACAGTCCAAGGGACAACCAAGCCAAGGAGAGAAGCTTCAAAAGAAACCAAACCTGTGGACATTTTCATCTTGAACTTCTAACCTACAAAACTGTGAGAAAATAAATTTTTGTTGTTTGTTATTTTAAAGATTTTTTATTTATTTATTTGAGAGAGTGTGTGAGAGAGAGAGAGCAAGAGCACTAGCATGGGGAGGAGCAGAGGGAGAAGGGCAAGCAGACTCTCCACTGAGCAGGGAGCCTGACGCCTGACTCCGGGCTTGATCAAGGGACCTAAGCCAAAGGCAGAGGCTTAATCAACTGAGCCACCCAGGCGCCCCAATTTTTGTTGTTTAAACCAATCAATCTTTGATATTCTGTTATAGCAGCCCTATCAAACTAATACAGAGGAACTAAGAAAAAAAGAAAATGATATAGCTTAAACATCTGCATATCTGATATGGTAAATATTCTTAAATGATGTCTATGTAAGTACTTGGAAATATTTTATGCATTTTAACTTATTCATGAATCTTTTCAAGGAAGGCAAAAACACTTTAAGGATCTGTCTGCTAATTACAGTTCCATATCAAATCTCTTACATAATCCACGTAATAACAAATTTTTCAAGATTCTTAAGTTGAATTTATTTAAAATGGAACCATTTTTGAAAAGCTGTGATGCAAACTCTGAGTAGAGAAATGTTCCAGATTTTGTAATTTTTTTCTAGGGTTATATAGTTTCCTGCCTTACCTGCCTAAAATGACAGCACTTTTTTAAGCAAACTTAACAGAATATTTCCCATTCAGGCACTTTAACTTTTATATAGTTTCTTTTTGAGCTTCATCGACTACACACTTATCACATGATATAATAATGCTAACAAACACCTAGCATAAATATGCTTGCAATATTAGTCTGCTTAGGCTGCCATAACAAAATACCATACACTGATGGCTTAAACAACAGAAATTTGTTTTGTTATACCTTAGGAGGCTGGAACATCCAAACTCAAGGAGCCAGCTGATTAAATTTCTGGTGAGAGCTCGCTTTCTGGCTTGCAGACAGCCACCTTCACTCTGTATGCTCACATGGCCTCTTAGTACATGAGCATGGAGAGAGTAAAAGAAAGCTCCTCTTTCATTTATAAAACCACCAATCCTTTTGGATTAGGGCTCCACCCTTACAACCTCATTTAATTTTAATTACCTCCCATAAAAGCCCTATCTCCAAGTACAGTTACACTGGGGGCTATAGCTTCAACACAGGAAAATTTGAAGGCTCGCATTTTACTTGCTAACACATGGTAAGTGCTAGAGAAATGGTTGGAGCAGATGTGTCCAAACATGTCTTGACTCACTAGGCACACCAGGGGCTTTAGTTTTGAAGGTTTTACAGGTGAGGAAAATGCTCATTACTCTTATAGGTGGGTTAGTTGAGTACCATTTAAGAGTTGTACTATAATGTTTAATTATGAAAGTGGAAATGAATGCAGGAGGTATTAAATAAAAAGTATTTAGAGTATTTATGTAAGGTCTGATTATATTAAGATACAAAATATGTATTTCTAAAAGCTTTTAAAGAGGGCATTCCTGTGGTCTGACAACAGTCACGGTCTGAGACGCCTTGCTTCCTGCTCATTTCCAAGTCTGTTTCCCCAGGCTTCCAAATGAGTCTGTGATTCCCTGATACCATTCCAGTAATTTCATCTTTCACTTCAGAGAGCTAAAAGCTATTTGTAGACAGGAAATGTGACTGATACAAAACTGTGACCATTTGTGTGTCAAAGCAAATGGATCTTGAAGGCAAAGCTGAAATGATGCTGAAAGTAGAGAAAATTCTACTTAGCTCACTCTTGTGGTTCTGCCATCTAGTATGTACTATGGCATGTGTGCACTGACCGCAGAAGAATATAGGGACCTGGGCTGAAAATTATTTCTACTCACCAAATTTTCTACTTTTTGAATGAGTATGAATGAATTTATGGTTGAATGAGAATATCATATTTTTAAAACACAGTATCATTTTCTCTCTGTTCTGTTCACAGAGCATTGATAGGCTAATTACCAAACACCCTCTTATGTATTAAATTTGTTTCTCAACAAGGCATTTTTGCAAACTTAGTTAAAAAAATACCTCATGGCAATTCAAACCACTAAAAATACATTTCTATAAAATGTCTATGATCCATATTTTTCAGTAATTGCTTCCATATATATCTCTTATCAAACTATAATGCATAATTTGCTAAGAGATATCAGGATCATTTAATTTCCCTCAGCCTTTAAAAAAAACATAAAAATATGTTATATATATAGCAGTTTAATTTTAAGAGAAAAGCATTCAGAAAAAGTGACTTACAATTAAATTTGCAAGCAAAATGATTGTAACACTTCAAATATCAGTGTAAACAGATCACACACTCATATTCAGAAATTTTGGTCTTGAGATAATTTTTTTGAATCACTAACAAAACCTATATTTTTTAACTATAGCAGTGTAAAAAAAATAGCCATACTAATCTGAGAAATGTCTTCTCTGCAGAATAAAAAGTATAATACAAAGAGAATTTTGCCTTATTAATCTTAACCTTCAAAATCTATGAGTTCTCATCAATTATGCTTCAAATGAAAGTAATTATGCAATAATAACATTGACAGTATAAAATATTAAAGTTCTTTATAAGGAAATAACTGTCCTTTGTCATGTTTAAAGGGACAGAACTGCAGACATGAATGGTCTATCATTAATGGATCATTATATGTTATAAAATACCAGTATACCTAAAAATATATGGGAAATATTATGTTGTGTGGTTATAAATAAATTAATTTTATAATTAGTTTTTCTGTAAGTTATGTTTTATATTTTGATAACATTAATAAATATAATGTAGTAATATGTATTTAGAGAAATCTTTAATTAAGAAAAAATTAGCAGTATGTTCATAGTGAGAGTTAAATCTATTGGACCCTCTATGGAGAGTCATGAGAAACATTTTGGGATCAGTATCATAATGAAAATAAAGTGGTATATCTTCTTAATGATTTAAAAATAAAGTAATACTTGAGACTAATAACAGAAAAGTGATTATAAATGTAATATTACTCCAATAATGACAACAAATGGATTGATTACAGAAAACAAAGTCTATCCTACTTCACATATATTTAGTTTTCTAGGATCAGAGATACTACCATGATTATTTCACTTGGTATACATTTCTTTTTCTTTTTTAAAAAAAGATTTTATTTATTTGAGAGAGAGAGAGAGAGAGATCATGAGCAGGGTTGGGGGTAGAGGGAGAAGCAGACTCCCCACCAAGCAGGGAACCCGATGCAGGACTTGATCCCAGGACCATGGGATCATGACCTGAGCCGAAGGCAGATGCTTAACCAACTGAGCGACCCAGGCTCCCCACTTGGTATACATTTCTTAAGATGATAAATATTCTGCCTCTGGCCAAGTGCAATCAGCTAAGAACAGTTCTGATGTCATTAAGATACTGAATCTCATACCTAATTGTGCCTCCCAAAAATCCATCCAAAATAACTAATTTAAGATCTGTAACTCTATGAACCTAGGATTCTTTTGTAAATTTTCTTCTATGACTGCATGACTTCTACAAAATGTCCAGTATGTCAGATACACTATGTGAAAGAAAGTTTTACAGAGCTTGAGAACTATAATAAAGAACAATAAAATTGCTTCCACTAAGTGTTGCTAGGAAGCTTTTTCACTATATATATATTTTGCTTTTGTTTTATTTTTTGTTTCAAATTTTTATTTAAATTCTAGTTAGTTAACATATAGTATCATAATGATTTCAGGAACAGAATTTAGTGATTCATCATTTCTATATAACACCAGTTTTTACCATATTTTAAATGGACCTTTCCTTTAAGATGGTATAACATGTTAGAACAGATTCCCACAGCCATCAGCTAAGGTTAAAAGGATCTATTTAGAACAATGCGATAATTTATAAAAGTTTAAGGTCCATGTGTTTTGTTAACCATTTAAGAGAAAGACATGTTGCAAAACGAGACTGAAAATCAGAAAGAAGACTATATTTGAGAGGTTTCTGTGAAATTGTATTAAAATAATTTATGAAATTATTTTGTGAAATAGTATCAAAATAATTTATTACAAGCTGGATAGTAGGTAAATGGTGCTTTCAAAACAGATTAGATGCAGGGCACCTGGGTGGCTCAGTCAATTAAGCGTCTGACTCTTGATTTCCGCTTGGGTCATGATCTCAAGGTTGTGAGGTCAACCCCAGTGTCAGGCTCCGTGCTGGGTGTGGAGCCTGCTTAGTATTCTCTCTCTCCTCTCCCTTTGCCCCTCTCTGCCCTCTCTCTCTCTCAAAAAAAAAAAAAAAAAAAAAGATTAATCCTCTTAATCATACACACAAAAACAGATACATGTGCATGCACACACATACCTTTATGATAATGATTCACGCTTCAGTAGAAAAATTAGATTATACAGAAGAATCTAAAATTGATTCACCTCCAAATACTTATTGATGAATAATATTAATAAGATGTGATATTAAACCTATAAAATAGAATTAGGAATACAAATCTTTTGCATTTTTATAAGATTTCCCCTACAAATAGATGTTAAGGTGCATGAATGGCGAGAAATCTGTGTAATAGACTTGTTTTGTTCATTTCCTTTACAGGTAATTTTATTATTGGAACCCACAGATACTTGTTCTGGAATCATTTCCAGGACCCAAATAAAAAATAATATATCAGTGTAGTACTGCACCCACACACTAGTCGGGATTTCTAGTGAAAGGATTATTCTTCCTTTATTACATATTCTGGAATAACAAGGCAGTCTGGTTAGAAAATCCTAATAAATGAGAGGTTTTAAATTTTAGTAAAAATGACATAGAATTATTTTTATTTAAAGATATTATTATAAACCTAAAAACTCTAAGATAATCATAAAAAATATTAAAAAATTGTCGGCAAATAGATGAATATATTAATAAAATTAGTAATTGATAAAATTACGCTCTATTTGAGTTTTCTGATTTTCTATCCTTGACTCTGATTCTCCTGTACATAAAACATTTGTTATTTTTATTGCAAACAATATGTTTATTGTTTATATTGCTCATATATTGTCAAATTATTAGTTTACTTGAATTACTTTTTTTAAAGATCAGAGGACATATTCTGATTGTTCTTATAAGTGGGCAAATGACACTTTAGTTTTCTTTTAAATTAGAAGCATAATCCTTATTAGAAGTTGATTTGTAACTAGGTGTTTTTTTCCTTCCTCCCAGGTAGACTTTTTCTGATACAGTAACATTACACATTAAATACAAGTGTATATTATATATGTTGCAGAAATGTCTGTCTAGTATAAAGTGTCATGTTTGCACTTATTATAATACATTTTAAAATCCATTCTAAGATTTTGTTTATCACTTAAAATGAAATTGAATATTATGCCATTTCTTTTAAAATTTCTCTTTAAAAGGTTCCGGGCTTTTATTACATCAATTCATAATGCAGTTAGGTTTAATAAAATGTGCACTCTATTGATTTACTCTCTAAAAATGAGTGTTATACAGAACAATGATTTTTTTCACTTTCTAATGAAATTTGAGATACTTATAAAAAAGTTATTTTTTAAAGGGAGTAAATGCAAAACCAAATAAACCAAAATTTTAAAACCTGACATGCATCAAAAACAATTAGAAATAATGAATAAACTGAAAGATGCCAATCATAACTTAAAATAAGATTTAACTACAGTGCAAATATTTATAAAATATCTCCCATGATCTAGATTTAGACAAAAATATATAAATGTGATATATCTACATATCCTCCAAAAGATCAGAGCATATTTCTGGCTTTTTTTTTTATGGTGACAAAAAAACAATGAAAATTCCATACTATACTGGGTTAGCTCTAATAGTCTCAGAGTTATGTACAGTGTTTGATAGAAAATTAAAGGAATGATTTTGGCAGAACCAAATTTCCCTTTGGATGCTATCTTTGAAAATACAGCATTGTTTGGGCGCCTGGGTGGCTCAGTTGGTTGAGCGGCTGCCTTAGGCTCAGGTCATGATCCTGGAGTCCTTGGATCGAGTCCTGCATCGGGCTCCCTGCTCGGCGGGGAGTCTGCTTCTCCCTCTGACACTCCCCCCTCTCATGTGCTCTCTCTCATTCTCTCTCTCTCAAATAAATAAATAAAATCTTTAAAAAAAAAAAGACTGCATGTTTCCTTCATATGGTATATTTTAAAAAATCACACACTTTATGATTATTAATGTCTAGAATTGTTACAAAGGGTTTGGCTACAGAAGATTAGGTGAACATCATCAGTCACAATGAGTTCTAGAATGAGTCAAATATTTCCAAACTTCATGTGTATAACCTTCTACCTTTCATAAGCTCCAAATGTCTAAAAATGTTCAGTTTGGACCCTGGTCCAAATGCAGATTGGGGTTAGTCACAAACATACAGAGAATGTACATGGTGATGCAAAACCTATTGGATCCTTTTTCCTTTCTTCTCCCTCGGTTTTTCTTCCTTTTGCCCACTGTTCTTGCCCCCCTCTCTATTCCTGAGGATGTTCCACACTGTTTTCTTCATTCCTACTGGGCAGACTGTGGTAAATTTCTTACCTTCTCTTTTTTTGCAGGCTCAAACTTCCTGATTGCTTTCTAATACTGATTACCAAAAAGTAACTACTCTCTCCCCTTATGTAATTTTGATATATTAGTATGTTGATAATGTCTTTTTTGTTTTATTATGTCCATAGCACTCCCTGTCCATGAGAAGGAAGGGTAAAAATCATTCCATGCTTCTTCTATTACATAATGTGATGAAATGTGTACTGTCTGTTTCTACTAAGTTACCAAGTGGAGCTATAGTTGAATAGAAAAGATATCTAGTACTAATAATGCTTATGTTAAAGTTGTTCATTTGAGCTGGTATGTTTTCAGGCACACCTGCTATTTAAGCTACTATTGTACAAGTAATCAGCTTCTTCCAGGTTTCATTCCTTTTGCTGTATCTGCTTTGTATTCTCTAAAATTCACCTGCCTAATCGTGAAAAAATTTAAAATTCAACTATCAATAGAATACAAATAGACATTCATACTGGCAACAGCTAAGAGGAGTGATCATGTGCAGTGAGGCTGGGGAGTATGAATTCTCCTGCCTCATTGCTCAATTCTCTCATTGCTATCATCTTCCCAGGAGGAAACCTCTATCCTCTGATCCTTCAACTCCCCTTCTGTACTTTTATTCATTTTTCTGCTTACTACAACACGCTGTTTTCCCACAATTAACCAAATTGCGTTTCACAAGTCTTTATTATAAACATAGCAGTATATACTTCAGATGAATCAAGTCTGACTTTATAATAAAATAATTTAAAAACAAGAGAGCCTTTGTGTTTGTTCACTGAATAGTATGAAAATAGAACAGTGAAATCTACCACTTAGATGAAGCACAGAATAAACTGTTGTATGGTGACATTTCCTATTTTTCATCAGATATTGTAGTTTGTGTCTTCTTTATTTTTTCTTGGTCAGTTTGGTTACAGATTTAACAATTTTTTTTTTTGTCTTTCAACAAAATAGCCTCCAATTTCAATGATTTCCTTTTTTTGTTTTTCAATGTCATTGATTTTTGTTTTTACACATATTGGTTCCTTTCTGTTCTTACATATATTACTTTCCCCCTGATAATAAATCTCTATTTATTTTGTTCTGGCTTTTAATTTTATTTCATTTCATTTCTATAGTTCACTGAAGTGAAGCTGAGGTTAAATTTGAGACCTTTATTGTTTTCTACTAGAAGCATTTAACATCATAAATTTACTTCTAAATACTGTTTTAAATACATTCTACACATTTTGATGGATTTTCATTTAAAATATTTTTAAAGCTCCCTTGAGACCGCTTTTCAATCTGTGGGTTATTTAAAAGTGTTTTAATTTCTAATTGTTTGACTATTTTCCACATACCTTTCTCTTGTTGATTTCTGGTTTAATTATGTTATGATCTGAGAATACAGTTTAGGATGACTTTATTTTAAATTGTTGAGGTTCCTTTTATGGCTTAGAATATGGCCTATATTGGAGAATGTTCCACATGTAGATGAAAGAAAGAATACTCTGCTGTTGTTGTGTAGAATGTTCTACACATGATCATTAGGTCTAGTTCTTTGATAAAAGTGTTAAGGTCTTCTACATTATTACAGATTTTTTTTATCTACTTATACTATTAATGACTGAAAGTGGAGTTTTGAAGTCTACTACTATTGATTTGTCTACTTCTTTAATCAGTTCTGCCTCAGGTATTTTGACTCTATGTTAGATTCATATACAATTAAAACTGCTATGTCTTATGGACATGATGCAATGTTCATCTTTATACCAGGCAATGTCACATACTCTGAAGTTTTATCAGCTTCTATTACTACTGTGACAAATAACTATGCTCTTGATGACTCAAAACAATGCAAATTTATTATCTTACATTTCTAAAGGACCCAATTCTGGAATCAATTTCACTGGGCTAAATCAAGGTGTCACTAGAGCTATGTTCCCTCTAGAGAGTCTAGGGGAGAGTTCATTCCCTTGCCTTTTCCAGCTTCTAGATGCTGCCTGCATTTCTTGTCTCTTAGCCTTTCCCTCTATTTTTCAAAAGCAGCCGTGTAACATCTTTAAATCTCTCTTTCTCTGTGACCTCTGCTTTCATCACATTTCCCTCTCTCATTCTTCTGTCTCCCTCTTTTTTTTTTTTTAAGATTTATCTATTTATTTGGGGGGTGGGGCAGAGGGACAGGGAGAGAGAGTCTCAATCCTACATGGGGCTCAATCCCATGATATGGGGCTTGATCCCATGACCCTGAGACCATGACCTGAACCTAAACCAAGACTTGTACATTCAACCGACCTCACCACTCAGGTGCCCCTCCCTCTTCTATCTTTTAAGGCCCTTTGTGATTACATTGGACTCACCTGATGGTTCGGGATACTCTCTCAACCTTCATAGTCTTAATTTAATCACATCTGCAAAGTCCCTTTTGTTATATAATACATATTTACAGATTTGGGACTTTAGGGCATAATCTTTGAAGAGACCATTATTCCATGTAACCAGAAATCTACTTTATCTGATATTAATATAGCTCTATCAACATTTATATCTTTTTTTCATTATATTTTAATCTATTTATGTATATTTATTTTTATTTATTTTATTTTATTTATTTATCTTAGAGAGAGAGAGTGCAGAGGGGAGGGGCAGAGGGAGAAGGAGAGAGAGAATCTCAAGCAGACTCCCTGCTGAGCACAGAGCCTGACATGGGGCTTGATCCCATGACTCTGAGAAAATGACCTGAGCTGAAATTAAGAGATGGTTGTTTAACTTACTGAGTCATCCAGGCACCCCTATATATGTATATTTCAAGTAAGTTTCTTGTAGACAGTTGGTCCTTGCCTCTTTATGTGGTCTAATAATCTCTCTCTTTTAACTGTTGTATTTAGACAATTCACATGTAATGTGATTTTTAATATGATCAATTAAATTCAGCCATCTTCCAGCTATATTCAACTTGAGTCATCTTTTTTTTGCCCCTCTTCTCCTTTGTAAATGCCTTCCTTTGGGTTAATTCAAAACATTTTGTGTTCTATTTTCCCTCCTCTATGGCATATTATTTAAAACTTAAAAAAAAAAAAAAAACAAGAATTACAAACTTAATTAAATGGTATCTATGTTAAAATAGTATCAGTTAACATGAAGTATAAGAACCTTTTAATAGTGTATTTCCAAAACCTTCCCATTATTTTGGCTATGTTGTATACTGTTCACTTTAACATATATTATAAACACACCATGAAATGTCCCTAATTTTGCTTTAGACAGCCAGTTATCTTTTATGGTAATTAAACATGGGAAAAAGAAATGTTATTTTATTTCTGTTATTCTATTTCCAATGTTTCTTTACTGTGTAGATTCTTTATCCTTTGTGCAGATTCAGGTTATGGTTGGATAACATATGATTTCTGACTGAAGAACTTCCTTTAATATTTCTTGTAGAGTAGTTCTGTGAGCAATGAATTCCCCTCCCCCTTTTTTTTTTCTGTTTGTCTGAGAAATCTTTATTTCTTCTTTAGTTTTAGGGAGTGGAAGTATTTATACTATTTGGTCTTTTACGGGATTTTTTAATATATTGTTTGTTTTATCAAACTGGCATTAATTTTAGAAAATTCTCTGCTATTATTTCTTCAAATTTCCCTTCTGCTCCTTTTCTCTCCTTTTTTCTGGGATTCAGTTATTGGCATATTGAGCCCGTAACATTGTCCAGTAGTTCTCCAATACTCTGTTTTTATTTTGTTTTGTTTTATTCTCTTTCTCTCCCTCTTCCTCTCTATGTATGTGTGTGCTTGTTTCAATTAAGAGTAATGTCTCTTGATCAATCTTCATATTCTTTAATTCTTTTTTCATTGGTGTCAAGTCTTTTGCTGAGTTCATTAGAGACATTCTTTAGTTCTGATAGTAAAAGATAGTAATTTAGCATTTCTATTTGATTCTTTCTTATAGTTTTGACCCTGATGATATTACTCCTATGTGCTTACATGCTATCCAGGTTTTCTTTAGAGACTCTCACATAATCATAATTATTTTAAAATCCATGTCAAATAGTTGTAATACCTATTACATTTGAATGTTCTGAAGACCATTTTTTCTCTTCAAGGTGTGTTCTGCTTTGCCTTTTCAAATGCTTTGTAATTTATTTAGAAAGCCAGATATTTTGTGTAGAACAATATAGACGGAGGTAAATCATCTTTATGTCTGGAAATGGGCACAGCATTCCTTCTACCAGGCTCTGTTGTTTGAATTAATCTGTTTAGGAGTTTGGCTGGCTTTAAGGTTTGTTGTTGCTATGGTTACCCTCGGTGCACCACAGGCTTCAAATACTTTAGCAGTATTTTGTTTCTAGGGTGGAGTAGATTTGCTTAAGCATGTCTGTTAGACTCTGAGCTTAAAACTTTCTCTTGCACACCAGAGAGGACCATTCTCTATGCTCTTGTTCATCTCCTTTCCCTCTCCCAGTAGTATAATGCTGCTGTTAGTTACTTAGGGCTTATTAGCTTGGAGGCAGAGGTCTCTTATTCTGATTGGCTTTAAGATTTTGGCAAGCACTGTATCTTGGGAACTCATGAATGTGGACCTCTTAATTCTCCCATACTTTCCTTAGCTATAGTTGAGTCTAGGGTATGATCCTGCTTCTGTCCCGGGAATAGTGTTTTTCCACCTTTGTTCCCTTCCCAGCTGCCATGGATTTTACAAATGCCCAAGGAGCATATTGTTTCCTTTTCCCCCTCAAGTTGAGACTTCTCTTCCTCACAAAGGGGAGAGGCAGGGATCTGAGCAGAGTTTCTTGCCCTCCATATACAGCTGTTCTTCCCCTCTCCCAGGTCTACAGCACACTGCACACTTCTTAATACTCTTTCTGTCTTCTCAGTGAGAATTAAGTAGGGTTCATGGAAAAAGAACAAGGAAGGGTTTTGGACTCCCTGGGGTTTCACACTGTCCCCACTAGCTTGTGCAGCAAGTCATCAACCATTCTGGGTGAACTTCGCATACCTGTGTTCAGTTTTATCACTCTACCCAGATGAACAAGTACTTCAATTTCATTTCTCCCTGCACATCTGTTTCTATTTAATTTAGGGCTAGTTGCTGCTCTGTGACCTTAAATCTCAATATGTTAAAAAAATGTGAATTTGAAGTTATTTTGGATCTCTTTTATTGTAGGGTAAAAGCATTGCTCCTTCTAGCTGTCTATATCATGCAATAGAAGGCAGATGTATTCACCATTTATTTTTAACATAATAATGCAAATTCTATTAATAATTTAAAAATCAGTTTGTTTTGAAGATGACTTCCAATTTTCTTAGTTGAGTAAAAATTCTTTACCTCTGTAATCTTGGCTCCCATGAATTCAAATATCCAGCCCAGAAAACTCTCCTATATATATATATCTTGTCTTCCTATTAAATACTTGATTTTTTCATAAATTTTTACCATATACTAGAACTTACAATGTGCATTTCAAACTTAACAGCCATAAATAACACAGATATTGTTATAATTTAATAAAATAAATTTAATAAAAATAAATTAAATGGGAGAGTCATATTAACTGAATATTAATGCAAATAAATAATAATGAACATTTCTGGTTACTTTCAAGAAAAGTTACAGAGATAAAATGAGGAAAGTGTCATGGAGTGCCTTGCTTGAGAAGGAGGACACGCCTACAAACTCAGA
Source organism: Mirounga angustirostris (assembly GCF_029215605.1). Taxonomy (NCBI): domain Eukaryota; kingdom Metazoa; phylum Chordata; class Mammalia; order Carnivora; family Phocidae; genus Mirounga; species Mirounga angustirostris. The sequence continues at coordinate 45,151,392 of NW_026991718.1, read as the reverse complement.
GAAGTCCCACAGAGCCTGTCTCAGAGAATAAACAGGGCAACAGCAGTGAGGAGAGTGGGAGTAATAGGTAAAGATAGATTATTGAAATATATATCTTTTGAAATTTTGAAACAAAAGGCCTCCAGTAGTAGTCTAAATGTGTGATATTTGTGTAACTTGTATAATTGCAAGTCATAATAGAACATGTTTATAATTTACTAAAGCCTTTAACTCCTGTGAATTCAATTTTCATACAGTGAACTTTTATGTAATTAGACTATTATTAGTAGGACTTAAAATTTTTACCATGATTTTGAACATTGTTCAAAATCTGCTATGATGTAAACATACCAAGCATAAATATAGTGGTTCTGTATGTCGATTAAGTATGTAATTTTGGCATCATCATTATTGGCTTTAAAATACCTTTTGCAATTTCAGAATAGAGTATTTTGCTACATTTGATCTTACTGTTATAAAACCTTAAAAGAAAAAGAATGAAAAATGTAAGAGCTGAGACCTGATAAGAATTTCAGGTATCAAAAATGGAACACAATTAAGAGGCACGTTTAGGTACCAAACATATGATATCCTTAGTCTCAAACAACCCACATTTTCAAGCTATATGTGTTTTTTTGTAAAGAAAAAGAAAAATAAATTGAAGAATATTACAAAACAGTTTCTGTAAATATATCTTAACTAAACAATTAACAGACAAATAATCAAAAGTCTCTATTTTATAGACTAGGAGAAATTGAGCTACTTTGACAATGCAAAATTAAAACTGGTTTTTGAAGGGAAGAGTTGGAAGATAAAAAGTGAAATCCAAACATTTTTAATATGAATTTGGGGGTCCCTGAAGTCTCAGAAGTTTCAATAATCTGTAAGGCATGGAGGATTATAGTTTACCCTGATTTTACTCTAGGTTTTAGGGAGAATTCTCCTTCCCTTGCTTGACACTATCTTTTTCTACTTTTTTTAGTGTTTTGTTTCTTTTGTAGTTTTTCTAGCCATTAGTGTGATACAAGCTAACGTAGAGTACTTCAGTCATCAATCCAAGAAATTCTCGTGCTGTGTTTGGAAATATATATATATACATGTATATATATATAAAGCACCACTAATGACATTAATGCACAATGAAGAGTCATAGTTCTAGACTGCCTAGATTAGGAAGGAACTCAGTAAAAAGTGCCAAGAAAGTAGAACACTGTTCTTTTGCCTCCCATTAACCTAAGAAAGTTTCTGTAGTTTTCCAGGAGATTAACTAACTTGGGTTCAAAACCTATCTAGTAAAAAAGGAAATACTTACTCTTGATTTTATTCTCGGTACATGGCTGAGCAAAGACAAGATTCAGAGATACTAATTCTTTAAACACCAATGATGACTCCTCAGGACTTCTTTCCACAAAACACAATAAAATGTGTTCATTTGAGCTGGGGAGTTCTGTATCTCTGTAGACTCATAAGCCAACAGGATCTTTTAATGAATCAATAAAATACAAAAACTATGAATAACAGCTTCTAAACCTCAAGGTTGAGAGATAAATGAACTTTAGCTATCTAACCTGAATCAAGACCAGGAGGAAACTGTCTCCAAAAGTAACACAAATGCCAGACAATTAGTTAACTATAACTCTAATCAAAAAGTGGTGAGTATATTCTCATTCACATTCACACACACACATATGTGCACACCCCCCCACACACACACCCCATAATTAATGAGATCTTTCATTATGGCTGTTTAACAAGAGCTTTTTATGTTGATCAAAGCACCTATGCCATTCTGAGTTTATTCCACTTACCAGCTGACTGATTGATAACTACCTTGAGGGATCTCTGAGTCTACCCCCTTTTAAAACTTGGTTTATGAAATGTGTTTTGCATACTGCATGTTAACAGAGGCTGTGTTTCTGTAATTATAATAGGGATATTGGGAATTCTTAATTAAACATCCAAGAGTTTTCATAACTTCTCATGGCATAGGAAATTAAGCAAAGATACTTCAGGAAATCAGAAAGACCATCATTTTATCATGATAGTAGAATAATTAATGTCATTAATAATTTTGATTAATATTTAAACTCTTTATATATTAGTTATAGTTCTCATTAAGAATTTTCTGTAAGTCACTGGGCTAATTGATTTTATACCTTTTCTCATATGATGTTCAGAGAAATCCAATGAGATAGATATTACTAGTTGGAATTGAATGACATATCTAGTAAAAAATGACAATTTTTTATGACAGTTTTGCATTGTCAAATAGGAACTATCTATAACAAGGAAATGGAAGCTTAGACATAAAGTAATTTTTTTAAAAAGACACATAATAAATGGCAGAGCTTGAAATTTATTCCTACTGCATCTGACTCCTAAGCCAATATTTTGCACAAAAGAAAACCCAAAGTACAAATTCCTTGTCTTTCTTTCCACATACTTTCTTCTCTGTTCAGGGACTCATTTATTATGGAGTTGTCTCATCTTTTTGCTAAGACTCAAACAATTGAATATTATTGTGGGGACTTATAAACATTCCCTTGCTACTCTGAAGTTAAGCAGATAAAGTTGAATTAGTGTGTTGGCATTTTAAACTTCAAAAAACTGTGGGGCGCCTGGGTGGCTCAGTCATTAAGTGTCTGCCTTTGGCTCAGGTCATGATCCCAGGGTCCTGGGATTGAGCCCTGCATCGGGCTCCCTGCTCAGGGGGGGAGCCTGCTCTCCCTCTCCCACTCCCCCTGCTTGTGTTCCATCTCTCACCGTGTCTCTCTCTGTCAAATAAGTAAATAAAATCTTTTAAAAAATAAAAATAAAAAATAAATAAACTTAGAAGAACTATGTGTTCCAAACAATATTGATATATTTGTGTAGTTGTGAGTCTTTTAGAATTTTTAAGTGAATGTATGCTTTTTTCATGTAAAATTATTTCCATAGTAAAATTTTTATTATTATAACAAGTATGTACATAAAATTCAATCTTATTGTAGAATAGTTTAAAAAAGTACAATCGAGTAAAAACACTATACAAAAGAAACCTGCATTCTCCCATAATTGAGAAAAATCTCACTGTTGGTAGCCAGCACATATTTTTAGTGCTTCAGTTATCACTCACACAGCAGCTGCTGCCTTGCTCAGGAGCTGCAATTTCTCCTCCATTCCACTTAGGGACCTAGCATCACAGGTGCTCTATTCCAGGGCAAGCTCTCATTTTCTACTCATGCCAGATTCTTTTAAGACATCTACTCCACTCAGCAATAAAGTAAAATAAGATGTGCTTACTTCACTGTAAAATAGGTAGGGAAATGGATTTCTTTTGATTTCAACACTTTTGAAAGGGGAGATCCTTTCAAAAGTAATAGCAGGATTACTTGAATCTCAGTGTTGGCTTTTAATAGGTTTCACCTATAGGTTTTTTTCTCCTTAGCTTGGATAACTTCTACTAATGGGTCTGTATTTTCAATAGTCATTAGCAACAGCCACAACATTGTACCTGGACATACCAGCTACATGTTACTCTCAAGTTAACTGCTGGGGCTAGCTAAGCATGCCAGATTATTTCCTTTCTCAGGGTAAAGCCATTCCCACAGAGCACAGAAGCGCCTTATTTGTGTTCGGTTCCATTGATTTCCACGCCCTAATTCCCCAAATATACACATATAGATTTCTTAATCCTAAACAGGTCATTTACAAACAATAACACAAAACTATTTTATAAAACATATAGTTAAAAAAATCAATGGAATAGTTAAATTCCACTAAGACTGATGAATTAAAAAGGAAAAAGATATAAATATACACTAGTACAGCTAAAAAATATAACTCTAGATAATCAAGAGATTAGAAAAATAAATTAATTGTATATTATAGCCTATGCCAAAATCTTTGAAAATATTGATAGATTGGTAGAACTATCAATGTTTGCAGGAGGCCAGACCAGATCAATAACACCGAAATAAGTAAAAATTTTATTAAAGAACTACCTCTCGTTACCGATCTAAGACTATGGATTAAGACTTACATTTCACTGAAAAGTCTTAAGTTTTTTATTTTTATTTTTCCAGCACATAATTAATGATGTTTTATTATTTTAACTTTTTCTTTAGTTTAAATACGTATGTGTTTTCTGACAACTAATGTAATGTTTTTCAAACATCATTTAACTTTCCATTCATTGTAGTATATAAAATAATTTATATAGTACTTTTTAAGTATTTTCTTATTTTTTAATATTGTAATAATAGCAGAAAATTTACTGTAAAAATTTTTGCTCTATATAATTTATTCTACCTTTAGAATGCAAATTCAGGATCCATGGGTAACCACATTTTACCCTCTTACCAATACAGTGTAAAAAATATATTCATCCAAAGTTTCAATAATCTTGGTCTTACTTTTTTATGTTTTCTTTATTCATTCTCATTATGATTTATATTCTTGTTCTTCTCTAATATTCCATTTACTATTTGCATAATGAGCTTCTTATATTTGAACTATCTTGAGTAAGTCTCTGTTGCTTGCCAAAAATTTGCCTAAATTGAAAAAAATCTGCAATTTATTTAAGGTATAGTGTAATGGATTGAAAAGCCTCAGAATGGGATCTTATATGGAAATAGGTTATTTGTATATGTAATCACTTAAGGATCTCAAGACGAAATCATCCTAGATTTAAAGTGGGCCCTAAATCCAATGAGTGATGTTATGAAGAGGAGAGGGGGCGCCTGGGTGGCTCAGTCGGTTAAGCTTCCAACTCTTGGACTCTTGATTTCAGCTCAGGGCATGATCTCAGGGTTGTGAGATCGAGCCTTGAGTCAGGCTCCATGTTCAGCAGGGAGTCTGCTTGAGACCAAGAGTTGGCCACTCAACCAACTGAGCTACCCAGGTGCCCCTGTTATCTCTTTTTAATGAATTCAATTGATAAGCCTTTAGTGTTCCATACTTTAGTAGGAAGCTGTATGTTAAGTTGTGATATATATTCAAAATTACAGTTAGTTTTCTTCACACATACAAACAAAGCCTTTCCAAGAACTGCCTTATGATGAGCCAAAATGAAGGGTAATCTATCATCAGGTGAGTGAGTTTCATGTTATTTAAGGGAAGATATGAGAAACATGGTTATCATAAATTAACAATTTTCACAAACAATTCTTTAGTGATGCTGATAAAATAACCTAGAGAGGGATCCATTATTTGTTCACTGAAATATTAACAACCAAATACTACTTCTAGTCATGACAGTAATAGAGACTGAAAGTAACCTCCTACCTCAAACAACTAGGGAACTGGACAAATTAAAAGACAAAGAGTTAAACTTTAGAAAGGCAGCTAGAATTGGCAGGTCAAAATACCTTAGACAAGATAGACAGAGAGGGACGAAGATCTGTGGATGGGCCTGCTCAAGTCTTTGGATGATTATACTCACTATCCATGTTAGAGAAAGAACCACCAGAAAGCAATGGGTAAAAGACTCCTGAAATTCACATAAGCTGGGAAGAGTTAGTTACCACAGACCAGAATAAACAAGAACTCATCATAAACAGAATATAATGTCAAGTACTCAGAGGTTATTGCTTTAGTAGTGGGAGTAAATTAGTCCCAGACTGAAGGTTGCGCTGGACATTTCCTAATATAGTTTAAATAAGTTTTGGAAGACATGAATTGATTCAAAGTAACTTATGTGTGTATCAGAATCAAGTTTGACATGATTCCTTTTAAACACAAATAGCATAACTACACCAATTTAAAGCAGAAATTGTCAAATAGGGGTGAAAAAAAGAACTTACTGAACACCGTATATAAGAAACACCTTAGGGGTGCCTGGGTGCCTCAGTTGGTTAAGTGGCTGCCTTTGGCTCAGGTCATAATCCCAGGGTCCTGGGATCAAGGCCCGCATTAGGCTCCCTGCTCAGTGGGGAGCCTGCTTCTCCCTCTGCCCCTCCCCTTGCTCTTGCTTTCACTCTCTCTCTCTCTCTCTCTCTCTCAAATAAATAAATAAAATCTTTAAAAAAATCCACCTTAAATATAAAGACACAGAAAAGTTAAAAGTTAACAGATTAAATAAAGACTTACCAGTTACATTTTAATCAAAAGAAAGTAGAAATGACTATATTAATATTAGGAAAAACTTAGACTTCAAAACAAGAACTATAAGGAAAAAAAGAGGAACTATCAAAATAATCCATGTTAAATAAATATTTTAAATGCATGCAAAATGACAAATTGTTTCCAAAGTGGCTGTAACATTCTGTATCTCTACCAACAATATGAGTTGCAGTTATCCCATAGCCTAACATTACCAGTATCATCGAAAATTCTAATTTTAGTTATTCTTGTTATTATGTAATAATATTTCTTTGTGGTTTTTATTTGCATCACCCTAATGAATAATGATGTTGAGCATCTTTTCATATGCTTACCAGTTATTTTTACTACTTATATGGTGATATATCTGTTCATATATTGTGCTCACTTTTTTAAAAGATTGAATCATTTATTTGAGAGGGAGATTGAGAGTGCATGCATATGCAGAAGGAGAGGGAGAGAAATCTTCGAGCAGACTCCCCACTCAGCACAGAGCCCAACACAGGGCTCAATTCCAGGACCCTGAGATCATGACCTGAGTCAAAATCAAGAGGCAGACACTTAACCAACTGAGCCACCCAGGTGCCCCATATTGTGATCATTTTTAATAATTATTTTCATCTTCAGAATTGATTTGTAAAAGTCCTTTATGTATTTTCTATACAAGTTCTTTATCAGATATGATTTGCAACAATTTCTTCCAAGTGTGTTGCCTTTTCATTTGCTAACATCAACTTTAGAAAAGCAGAAGTTTACTTTCTTTTTAAGTACATTTAGTTTTATTAAAAAACAAAAACAAACTGTTATATAAAGTGGCTGTACCATTTTGCATTCCCACAAGTAAAATATGAGTGAGTGTTCCAGTCGTTCTGCATCCACTCCAGCACTTGTGTGGTTAGTTTTTTTGTTTTATTTTGTTATTTTTTTAAATTTTTTATTGTTATGTTAATCACCATACATTACATCATTAGTTTTTGATGTAGTGTTCCATGATTCATTGTTTGTGCATAACACCCAGTGCTCCATACAGAACGTGCCCTCTTTAATACCCATCACCAGGCTAACCCATCCTCCCACCCCCCTCCCCTCTAGAACCCTCAGTTTGTTTTTCAGAGTCCATCATCTCTCATGGTTCGTCTCCCCCTCTGATTTCCCCCCCTTCATTCTTCCCCTCCTGCTATCTTCTTTTTTTTTCCTTAACATATATTGCATTATTTGTTTCAGAGGTACAGATCTGTGATTCAACAGTCTTGCACAATTCACAGCGCTCACCATAGCACATACCCTCCCCAGTGTCTATCACCCAGCCACCCTCTCCCTCCCACCCCACCCCCCACTCCAGCAACCCTCAGTTTATTTCCTGAGATTAAGGATTCCTGATATCAGTGAGGTCATATGATACTTGTCTTTCTCTGATTGACTTATTTCACTCAGCATAACACTCTCCAGTTCCATCCACGTTGTTGCAAATGGCAAGATCTCATTCCTTTTGATGGCTGCATAATATTCCATTGTATATATATACCACATCAGAAGTTTACTTTTTTTATAAGGTCAGTTTTTAAAATACTTTGGCTTTATGATTTGAGTCATTTGTGTACTATTAAAAAGTATTTTCCTAACCAAAAGTCATTTCTTTTGTATGCTACCTGTAAGAAATATCTTAATTTTAGGTCTATAATCCATTGAGATATTTATTTTTTGGTATGTGAGATAAAACAGGCTTTCCTTATTTTTTCCACATGAATACCTATATGTTCTATTGCCATTTGTTGAAAATACTTTCCTCATTATTTTAACTTGTCGGGGTACCCGGGTGGCTCAGTCGTTAAGCGTCTGCCTTTGGCTCAGGTCATGATCCCAGGGTCCTGGGATCGAGTCCCGCATCGGGCTCCCTGCTCCGCAGGAAGCCTGCTTCTCCCTCTCCCATTCCCCCTGCTTGTATTCCCTCTCTCGCTGTGTCTCTCTCTGTCAAATAAATAAATAAAATCTTTAAAATATATATATATATTAACTTGTCGTCTTTAGAATTTTGTCAAAAAACAATGAATCATATGTGAATGGACCTATCTATTCAGTTCCATTGATCTATATGATCAAAATGTATTTTTCACTGTATAGTCTTCTAATCACATAGTGTCATTCCTCCAACTTTGTTCTTTTCAAAATCAATTTGACTACACTAAGTTCTTTGTATATTATATAATGAATTCTCAAATAGATTGCCAAACTATTTTCTGTCCCTCTTACTACAGCAGAGTTTAGGAATTTCCTTTAGGCAGAAAGACTAGGCTACAGTGAGGCATACATAATTTGTTTCCCTTTATTCAGGAATCACATTCCTCCACTGTTTATTCAATAAATTAAAATTTTTTTCTTGTTTTCTAGTTGTTTATAATCAAAGGTAATTCCAGATCATCTCACCGTTTCAAGGCCAGACATGTAAATCTGAGAACTAATTTATTTTGTGTTCACATATCAGCATACATCCTTTTTTGTTGTTTTGCTTTTTTTTTAGATTGATTAACTTATTGAGAGAGAGAGAGAGAACCTCTAGAGTGGGGGAGGGGAGGAGCAGAGGGAAAGAATCTCAAGCAGATTCCCTGCTTAGCATGGACCTCGATGCAGGGGTTCAATCCCACAACCCTGATATCATGACCTGAGCCCAAATCAAAAGTTGAAGGCCCAACTGACTAACCCACTCAGGAGCCCCTGTTGTCCTGTTTTTTTAATACTTGCAAAACATTTAAGCCCTTGAATCTAATGAAGGTATTTTATGCTATGCCCTCAAGGAAGAGAAGAATGATCAGAGTGCTAGTAGAAGGGAAAAAAGGCCAGATCTTGGCTCTGTTATTTCCAAAAGTTAAGACCTGGTAAATGCAAAATTAATGACACAATGGAAGTAAGGAAAAGGTTTCCCCAACCGTATCATACCATTACTAAAATAAAGATTTTACATGTGGTAGAGAAAAATAATTTATAAGAGGAAATAAAAATGTTTTAAACACAGAAGGGGCTCGAGAAGGTACTCCATTCCTGCACTAGTAGAAACCGTGATATACACCCCCAGTTAATTTTGGGAATCTGAAAGCAGAGTTGACTATATTCATAATTAAAAAAAATCTCAGGAAGGTGGTAAGACTGTGGAGATGAGGTAGGAGCCACAAAATATCCACATTTTGTTGTTTAATAAATTAATCTGTCACAACCTCATTGACTTAATTATTTGTATCATACTTAACTAGTAATATGATTCCAGTATGCTTGAGGGTAACGTAAAGACAAAACATGAAACCAGGATTACCGTAAAAGTCTCGAGAAAGGAAAGAGACGATGACTCTTTCTAAGGTGGAACTGGAGCAGCAGTTGTAGATAAATGAAGACAACAAAGATAAGCTCATTTAGTCTGTTGAGCAAAATCTGTGCTTGCTTCTAATAAAGACACATGAAAAATCATTCATGATATCTCATATTGTACTAATTGCATTTTTGAATAATTACACACTCTAAATTACAACCAAGGACAGATTATGTAGAGACAAAACTTGTGTTCTGTAACAGAATACATATGCGTATTTAACATGGACTCTCAAAATTTCCTATGGATTATGAAGAAGCAGAGTTGCACAGAGCAATTCAACAGGATTAGATATCCAATGTAGATATGTGATAGCTGTCAGGAAGAAGGAAAGTTAACAAATGCATCCTTTCTCGATATGATTAGTCTTGAAATCTGGATTTCCCAAATTATTACAAATTTTCCAGTCAAGGGAAATACATTTTTTTGTGCTGCCCACCCCAGCCACCAAAGCAAAACTGTACTATTATTCCCAACAAACTGGCACAGCATTAATCTAGCCTTATAGTTGGAACCTGAGGCCTAGCAGAAGACTACTTTAGACAAGTAAAAATGCATGCCCTAGACACTGGAAAATTCTAATTCTCAGTGTCTACCAAGAGAAATTCTTGAACAGACATTCATACCTAAGAAAATGTATCTAAAGATGTTCATTGCAATCCTTTTTCCAATAGCTAAACAAAACAAATAAAAACTATTCTACTCTGGGATAATAAATTAATAAAAGTTTTATTTATACACTGGAACACCCTACACACAAACATGTACACATGCAAACTAAAGCTATAAGTATCAATGTGGATGTGTGTAAAAACATATTTAATACAAGTATCAAGTTACAGTGTGAGGACATTTATTCAGATTTTGTAAACATTTCCTTAAAACTAAAACAAAAACTATATGTAAATATTAATTTCTTATACAAATCTCATGAGTGAAAGAAAGAAAAAAAAAATAGAGGCAGGTCCCAAAGACAAAAAGACAAAAAACAAAAACAAAACAAAACGGAAAGAGGGAGAGATGTATCTTAGTATATATATCTCCTCTCTGCTTTGAAATTGTTTGAAAGAGTATGTGACTATGAATATCAATTCATACACATCCAGTACAAAAACATCACTTGTTTTCTTTTGTGATAACAAACCCAAAATTAATTTTGGAGGCTCTACTATACTAGGTAAAAAAAAAAATAACCTTTACATTTAAATAAGTCTTATTTTGGATTATGACTATATTTATATTACTAAATATTTGTTTCTTCCTCCATCTCACAGTTAAATGGATTTTCTCCATTTGCTGAGTTTCTGTAGAAATTTGTATCTTTTATCTTCAGAATTCAGCAGAATTCCTGGAATTTAATAGGTGATTAACCTTCTTTGAGTAACACTGCAAGAATTAATAAATGTGTTCACTTGTAAATGTCTTTCCAAATACTATGTATATGCCTTCTCATTAAAGTAATAGACCGAGAATATATTCCTGGGGGAGGAAAAAAGTAAATAGAAGGTAAACTCTTTAACAAAGGATAAATTTGTTTGTAATATAATGCAAAATTCCATAATGGTAATGAAATAAAACACAAGTATATCTTGCTGTTTCTTATGGTATAAAATACTGATGATTTTTGCTCATCCTAACACACATCTCATCAGACAAATCAGGGTTTATTCCATTTAAATACATAAATATATACATAGTGGAGTCTGTGACAAAAGTATTAGCTTCATTTTTAAAAAGCTAGTTCTCTTCTTTTTAAATATTACAAATAAAAGAATATTTTCTTTCATAATTGTGATCTTCCTGTAGTCGGGAAGGAAGTGGACACTTTCTAAATGCTGCGTTTCCATGCTTTATCGAAGGATAAGTAAAATTACATATCCATATAGTCATGTATTCGTATTTCGATTGAATTCTCCTGAATTGTAAAAAGGCATGTCTAATAATAATTTTAAAATTTATAAGTCCTCATATTCTAGGTTGAAGTCTCTCCACTCTCAGACTTAAGAAATGCTATTCCAAATAGATTTCTACCTATCTCTGTTAAACAAATATATTATGAGCAAATTTCATTATTTGTCTATTAATGTTACATTAATATTCAAAAGAATAATTCTTAATAAATTTAAAATCTAAATTTTGTAAGTGTATGAGGTGTTGAGTCATGACTTATATAGAATTTTATTCTTACAATTAATTCACTTTAACATATTAACTCTGTGTCACTGTATATGAAATTAATGTTTTTATAAATAATATATAAACTTACAAAATATTATTTTAGTTAATTCATTTTACTTTAATTTATTTTTATTATTTTAATATATTTTTCTCTCATTTAGTTTGCTAATAATGTATAATTAAAATTTTCTTTATTTTGTAATTAATCTAATCAAATGTTAGCAATTTCCAGAATTAGCTGATGTTTCACTTATTATGCTATTCCCAGTTATTACTGTCTTCATTAATCTTTGTCTTACAATTTATTTGTATGTCTATATAATTTGGCACATTTAACATAGTATTCAATGGTTTCTTAATAATTTTATATATGAATTATAATACTAATGTATATTATATATTTATATATAAATTATATTTATGCATTTATATATCTATGATATATACATATTATATACACATGATAAAAGCAAAGCATTTATTCTTATTTCCTATAGTAAGTAACGATGAATTAGGAAAAGCAGACTGAATATTTAAAAGATAAATGTAAGAGACACAACAGAGTACATTTTTTAAAATATTTGAGCACTAACATAGAGATCTGTAGGCATTAGAAAGCATAAGGTACATCTTTGTGCTACACAAAGCTTCCAGAGATTTAAGAGCCGGCATTTCTTTGCAAGACATATTTGTTTCTTCTGTAATTTTTACATGTCTAATCTTTTGAAATAATAATAGAATATTTATTAAAAATACCCCACCATTACTTGCTATTTTATGCAACAGAAACAGTAACAGATATATTTGCAAGGGCAGAATATTATATTACTATATATGAACATAGCTTGAGAAATTTTTCCTGAACTTAGGGGAAATAAACAAATGGGACTATAATAGTTGTAGTATAATATGATGGTTTATATTTAAAAAGTAGTAATAGGAAATTTAAGAGGACAAAATTTTACAGACAATTTAAGATGAGAAAGATTATAAAACAAATAATACAAAAAATTTAGCTATTAAAAAAAGATATGCATTTTTAAGTTGAAGGGGGGGTCCATTACAACAAACCACAAGTCATTTATTTTCAAAAATTTCTTAATCATTTCAGTATCATGACTTTTCAATTTATGACTTCTTCTCTGCCAAAGTCCTCCACTCCATAGCAACCTCTTTATCCTATGGACATTGCATGGACTTGCTTATACTCCTACACTCCAAAATTGCCACTGCAAGTGCCCTTTTTTCTATATATCACTTCCATCTTACCATATCTCTCCCTCTATTACTCAAAAAAAAAAAAATTTCTGAGCTTACCAGAACCCACAGATTATTGATCCAACTTTTCACTAAATATTACCTTTTTGTGTGCCTTTGATTTTCACCTAAACCAGTTTAAATTCAATGCTCTAGTATCGGAGTATTTCATTGTATACTAATTCAACCTCCTTGTCCCTTCCTTCTCCATCTCAAGTAAAAGCCAACATTCTGTCTACCCTATGCCTGGACCTATGCTCCTACATTTGACTAGAGCAAGCAATTTTAAAGTCATGTAAGTCATACGTAAGTTTATTATCTACTCATGCAATTTTGCTACAGGTTTGTCACTTCTCCAGGGTAACTCACTTCCAAACTACAACTCAGCATGAAGACTTAGTCTACTGTTTGAGGTCACCATTTTAGCTAGTGGCTTCCATTGTCCTTCAGATGCAAGTTACACATGCATTTTATACTTATAACTAACTGGCATCACCTGGACTCACCTAAGTACAAAGTAGCCTGTAAGAGTAATCTTCCTTTTACTCAGGAAGGAGAGGAGAGTTGACCATGGGTACATAGAGTTTACATAGCACTAACCTGCACTCGTACTGTATGTCCTTAATCCAAACATTCTTTCTGTGACAAAGTATTTTATACTTTCTTCTCTCTCCTCAGATGTCCAACAAATATTTCTCAATCCTTACTCTCAACCTTTTTTTCTTTCTAGATAAAATAAAATCAACTTGGGGGTGCCTGGGTGGCTCAGGTGGTTGAGTGTCTGCCTTCGGCTCGGGTCATGATCCCAGGGTCCTGGGATCGAGTCCCTCATCGGGCTCCCTGCTCAGCAGGGAGCCTGCTTCTCCCTCCACCTCTGCCTCTCTCTCTCTCTCTGTGTCTCTCATGAATAAATAAATAAAAAATAAAATCTTTAAAAAAAAAAATAAATAAATAAATAAATAAAATCAACTTGGAAACTCCATAAATCTGCACTTCATATATTCATCTGTTTGTGCTTATATACATTACATTCATCCTGCTACCATGATAGAAACCTTCATGATATATATATATATATATATATATATATATATATATATATATATATATATATATATATACATATATTAGGATCAACTATAATATTTAAGCACTAGAACCCTTTTTCTCAAAGAACTAACTCAAGGAATTCAATTCATGAATTTCCCCTCTATCTTCATAACACCCTTTTCCCACTGTATGGATTATATTTAACAGCATACAGACATTTTGTTATATCTCCTATCAAGAAAATATCATTTTAAGCCCACATTATGCTTCAGCTATCAAATCATATCTCTTCACATTTTATCATGATGTTTTTAACTTAATTTCTAACCTCCTTCCTCCAATTTCTCTGATCCCAAAGTGTTATGTAAAGAGTAAAGGTCCAGGAGTAGTCAAGATTATTTTCCAAAAAGAAACATGAGGAAAACTAGGCTTCCCCTATCGGTTGCTAAGATTCCACCAGAGTGGAAAGCAAACAGATCAACACTATACAATAGAAAACAAATAAGCTGATCCAAATAGTTAAGGGAACTTGAAATATGACAGAGAAGGGCATTATAATTGGTAGCAACAAATTCAGGTATCAATAAGTGATGCTAAAGAAATAGGCTCTCCATATGAAAATGAAAATTACATTGTCAAGAAATAACACACCAAAAAATCTAGATAGACTATTGGACTATGTAAAATGAAAACTTTGAAACTTTAGACCTACATATAGGAGCATGTTTCCATATTCACTGGGAATGGAAGGCTCTCTCGATGACACACAAGCACAAACCATTAAGAAAAAGGCTTGGTAAGAGTAAATTTAAAACTTCTTATCAGTATGACAAAATAGTCTATAAGTGAGGTTGTAAAAAAGCTAAATTTGGAGAAACATATTTTCAGCCTATATAACCAACAAAAGATTGAATATTCAGAATTTGCTGAAATGTCTATGACTCAATATATTAAAAAAAGGTACCAAAAGCCTGAAGAGAGAATTATACAAAGAATATAAACAGATAACATACAAGGAGGAAACCAAAATAGCCAATGTGAATGTGAAAGCTCCTACTGATTAGCAATGACAACAAAAACACATAAATTAAAAAAAAATTCATATCAGATTGGCAAAATTATAAAGTTTGACATTATCACTTTATACCAAGGATTAAAAAGGTGAAGCTCTCTTACAGTGCAATAGCATACAAAGAACAAAGCACTTTTGAGAAAAATTTGGTGTTCTTTTTAAATTTGAGGATGGATATAACCAATTACCCACCAATTCTAACTTTTAGATATGTCTTAATATTCTACATATATACAAAAAGATACATGCAGAAGAATAATCAAGGAATAACTGATTATAGGGGCGCCTGGGTGGCTCAGTCGTTAAGCGTCTGCCTTCAGCTCAGGTCATGATCCCAGGGTCCTGGGATAGAGCCCCGCATCGGGCTCTCTGCTCTGCCGGGAGCCTGCTTCTCCCTCTCCCACTCCCCCTGCTTGCGTTCGCTCTCTCTCTGTGTCCCTCTCTGTCAAATAAATAAATAAAATCTTTAAAAAAAAAAAGGAATAACTGATTATAGTATTGAAAATTGGGGAACAGCACGATGCCCACCAGTTAAATAAAGCTTAAATAAAATAGAGTATATTCATTCAAAGGAATCATTATGGTAGATGAAACTTAAGAACTATATTTCTCTATATATCAAAATAAACAATTCTAAAATTTGTTTCTTGAATAAAAGCAACTCAAAAGCCGTTATGAATAGTATGATAAAATTACATAAATTTGAAAATCATTAAAAAAGGAAATCATTAATAATACTATTTTAATGATAAAGATATTCATTTGAATATATAGATGTTGAAAATGCACAAAAATGTTAAGAAACCAGTTCCCTTTAGAGAGGGAAGAAGGAATGAAAATATTTTCAAAGCATGTAACTAGTGGGGCTACAACTCTGTGTCATAACTAATAGAAAATTCAAAGCAAATATAAGGCATAATTCTAAAACTGGATGATGAATGCTCATTATGTTGTTTAAATTTTTTATGATTTTAAATATATAATGTTCAAAAAATTGCTAACCAGTACTTATTCAGAAGTTTAAACCACACAAAATACACTACTTCTTTTTTTAAAGATTTTATTTATTTGACAGAGAGAGACGCAGTGAGAGAGGGAACACAGCAGCGGGAGTGGGAGAGGGAGAAGCAGGCTTCCCGCTGAGCAGGGAGCCCGACTTGGGGCTGGATCCCAGGACCTGGGATCATGACCTGAGCCGAAGGCAGATGCTTAATGACTGAGACACCCAGGCACCCCACAAAAATACACTATTAAGGAAACAGAAGTTGATAGTGGGGAGAGAGAGTAAATAAAACACCTGTCAGGCTTCAGTGAAAATGAGTATTTTTTTACTCCCCCTGTTCCTTCTCTGAATCAGAGAAACCACCTCTAACAAGCAGATAAATAGGTAAATTGCTCATTCTATCTGTTCTACTCCTACATGCCTACTTTCTTCTACTCACCATAGTATTTTATATCCATGAAGAGGATAATATTTTAAGAAAATAAGGTGATATAAAACAAGTGGGGGTGAGGTATAGCTGCCAATGATATGGAAAATATTTAACAGCTTCAGTCATTTGTATACTATCCTCACTAATAATACAAGTATTATTATTATTTATTTAAATCAATTTATTTCTTAAACTTAAATAACTTGTTTAAGAATTTCATTTTATTCCATTTTCTTTAAAGAGAATTGGAATCACTTGCCAAAATAGAAGCACCATAACAAATTAATGCAATAAAATATCAAATCATGTAATTAAAAGAAAAGCAAATTTTGTAATTACAATTAAAATAAAATATTAATTACAAAAAGAAAGACCTGACCCAACTTACAAAAAAATATATACCTAAAAATAATTTTAAAGGAAAAGAAGAGGCTGACTGTGACTGGTCAATAAAATTGATAATCTGCTTGATGTCACTTAGTGAAAAATAAGAAATTCTAACACAAAACTTCAATTCTATTCTATATAGTTATGATGCCACTTTTCCTTGGGATTTCCAACTCATAGATAAACAATCATAAAAGGCTAAAAGCTGCTTAACTGTGTTCTGATAGGATACATTATTGCACATAATTTATCAATAAAATAATAGAAATTTTATTCAACCAACTCACCTCAAAAAGTCCTCTGAATGACCTCCAGATTCTAGTTTTCTTCTGATTAGTTCTAGTTATCTGGTAGTGCTTACAAGTACTGGCAAGGTTTCTCATCAGTACACCAACACTAAATCATTAGGGAAAATAAAGGCAAACCATTAAAAAATGTCTTCATAACATCCAAATATTGTTAGTGAGATCTTTAGATGATAATATACAACCAATGACATAAATGTAGACATGTCTCTCCACTTTTTTGAAATCATCAAATTTTCCAATATAACTGTGCCTCTAAACATGCAAAGCTAAACAAAGCATGCATGTGTTGGCTCTGAAATGAAGACTGACTTGGAAGACCTTATATTCTCATTTGGGCAGAGTACTTGCATGTGTGAAAGGCCAAACAAGCATCATTTGAGAACAAGAGTTATTTATAATCTCTAAGAGTGAGAGAGATTGAGGAGGACAGAGACAGAGAATAAAAATCTGGTGTCTGGCCCTTAATATGAAAAAAACATTTCTTCATGCAGTATATATGGTGGGGTGGGCTTCCATGTGTGTATATCTGAGCCTATTCTGCACCCAAAGCAGCAAAACTGAACTAATGTCCAACTTGGATTTGAGGAACAAAATGTTCATAATGGACCAATTTTCCTCTGTGCTTTTCCAAAACATTTTCTAGGCTGTATTTTGTTTGTCTTCACATCAGTAAGTTGTCAATTTGTTCAAAAATTATCTTTTTCAGTTAAAGGTGTGGGAAAAAGCTAACAGACTTTTGTGTTCAAAAATTGGAATTCCTTATGCAGCTATTATCTGATAAATACCAAATAATTAGCTGAGTTCATAGCATTCATAACGTAAATAGTCTTCAGTGGAGAATATTAGCTTTTCATTCTAGGTGTAATTATTGACAAATCAAGATTCCAGTCATACCCACAATTCTATAATGAAACATGTTGTTTAACAGAGGAAACTAATAAAACATTGTTCATGCTTTGCTACTGATTATGCTTTTACCATTAAACAAAACAAAACAAAACATGCTTTTAAAAGTGTTCACAATTACTTCTGCAGCTCCAATATTTTTAATTAAATACAACACTATAAAAGACATCTATGCTGTTTTTCCATCATTATTCCCAGTCACATTACATATCTTTTTCTGATGATACTTGAATATATTATTCTTTAAAAAAAATAGATTTTGTATGATGGCTGGCCTGCCTTTCTTTCTTTCTTTCTTTCTTCCTTCCTTCCTTCCTTTCTTTTTCTTTCTTCCTTCCTTCCTTCCTTCCTTCCTTCCTTCCTTCCTTCCTTCCTTCCTTCCTTCCTTCCTTTATTTCGGTTTCAAAATACTATTGCAAGTGGAAATATTTAATATCTGAATTTATGAGTGGTTCTTCATAGATGATAGAAAATTAAATAGACCTGTTCTCTTTGCCAACACCCAAAATCAAATTATTTTTGTATGATGTGTTTTTGCAGTTGATAGTTAAGCAATACCAAAATACTGCTTAATTGATTCATTAAATTAGTGTTAATATCTATACAAAGACTATATGAATATTTTATTATCATCATGAGTATTTTAAATCCGAAACTTTATGCCTTAAAAATTCCAATTTTAAGCATGGTTTAATAATGTTTCAAAAACCATCACTATCACCACCACCACAACAAAACAGAGTGCAATCACAATTACTTTTAGTTATTATATATGCTTACATAAACTTGATTAATAATTGTTCACTTCAAAAGATGGTTTTAGGTTTATCATATAAAATAATGCAGGAAATTTTTCAAAATTCAGTTTTCAAAAATCCACACATCACCTATATCATCTGTATAATCCATACTTCTAAGAATCTAAAAAAAATTCAGAAATGAATAGTTTGGAACCTTCACTGGTAGGATTAAATGCCATCTGTAAATTACGTGGTCTGTATAAAGGAGAAAATTGCAATGATTTTTTTGTAAGCCTCATTTTCAGCAAAGAAATCAGTAAGAGCTTGTATTTTTATAGGAAACATGTAAGTTTATCATAAATGATTTCATGTATCACATTCTGAAAAATGCTAAGTGAGTGTACTTCTCACAGCATATCACCCTGAAATAAGACTTGGGTTAATGATAATTAATTGTATCACTTTTACTTTTCTAGGTTTTGAACCAATTGAGAAATATAATTTATATTCTTATTTGATTTCTCTGTCTATCTACATAACCACGTATCCATCCACACACACACACACAACCAGAGGGTACTGCTTTCCCATGTTCTTATGTTTCTGATAAAGGGACTTCCACTACAGCTGTGGTTATAATACTTTGGTGCACATTGAAATCAGCTTGGGGAGTTTAAAAATCTATCTTCTCCAAAAATTCTGATTTAACTAGTTGGGTGGTTTATGAAGCTCCCCACATCGGGGGGTCAGTCAGTGGAGCATGTGACTTGATCTTGGGTTGTGAGTTTGAGCCCCATGTTGGGTGTAGAGGTTACTTAAAAATAAAATCTTAAAAAATAATAACAAAAAATGAAAAGCTCCCCTATGATTCTATTATGCCTTCAGTATTGAGGACCACTGGACTAGAGCAACCTGTCAAGTTCCTCAAGCTACCCTTTTTACCATCCTCCCATAAAAGAGACCACCCAGAGAAGACTGTTTTCTTCTGCCCTCTTTCTGGATAATATTGTCCTTGTTTAAGGATATCAAATGATAAGTGATAAAATGATAAAATCCATATAATAATACAACACCAGAATTGTGTTCAAGAGGAATAACTGATAGCTAAAAGATGGTACATCACTTGGGGTTATTTCCACGACCTTAAATAAAACCATTTTGAACAGAAATGTAGACCATGGGCCAGACACCCAAACAAAATGGGATTGGGCCACTTGCTAGGCAGAGACAGAAAGAGAAAGTGAGAAGAAGAGAGAGAAAGAGATTGAAAGAGAGGTGTAATAAATAAGATATGGAGACAGTAAAGAAAAAGCTTCTGTACCAGGAAGTATATTTACAGTGCAATAAATACATAGTTTGCAATACAGGAACCTGTGGATCTTTCCTGGGGACTTTGGCACTGAAGTAGTAATTCAGGCTTTAAGAGTCATGAAATCCTAAATAACTTCAATTTTGTGCCTGTATTTTATGAGATCATCAAAACACTTCAAGTAAATTACAACTTCAAAATCAATTGCTCTTTTCAGCAGATCATCTATTATCCTATATGATTGAAGCTTGTATCTCTTAACTGGTGTATTATCCAAAGCAAAGTCAAACCCAAAGTTGTTATTTAATGCCAGCACTTCAGCACCTTGAAGGAAGAGAAAATAAAAATGCTAATCTATATACATTACTTTGTGCTGTAGTGCTCAGTTTTTATATTTACGTGGAGAAAGTAATTGGAAATGAAAGAAAATGGTGTCTGAAGTGGGGGAAATGGCCTAGGTCCTGAATTTGGGGACTTCCTCTGCCACATACTTGCTACATTAGGGGGACATGTCAATTAACCTGTCTGAACCCCTTTCTTCTCAGCTACAAAATGGGAATGAGAGAGAATATCTATGGACGTACTCAACTATGAGTAAATATGTTACTATGTTAGTTCATTCTATCATAGGGAATAGACTAGCTCCAAACTCAGGCAGGAGAGCTAAAGAGAAAACAGCAAAACTTATTAGCATATGATATACATATGAAAATGTTTGGTAAAATATAAGGTAGAATGCTATAAATTGTGAATATGTGTGTTAGCTGCAGAAAGATTTAGAAGAATCAAGAAAAATGAAGGATCACCGTGAAGTAAGAATTTTCTGTGGTTAGAATTTAATAGTCATGGACCATCCAGACAAGAGGGAATATAAAGTCTAGAATGACCATGACATAATACCTGGGAGTGTTAACAGATGCTGGGCACTTCAATTTATGTTTACCTAAATGCTAGAGAGTGCCCTGTGGACAGAAGGTTAATGTTGAAAGTTTTAGGATAAATAATCTTAACTGTTTATAGATGGAATAGAATAAAAAAGGCTATCAAGGAATCTATGGCATTGTTTTTTTCAGGGCCAGGGGGATGAAAAATAAGAAT
Organism: Mirounga angustirostris; assembly: GCF_029215605.1. Lineage (NCBI taxonomy): Eukaryota > Metazoa > Chordata > Mammalia > Carnivora > Phocidae > Mirounga > Mirounga angustirostris. Next base: position 45,130,236 of record NW_026991718.1, on the reverse strand, counting down.
ACAGTTCTAGCAATGACAGTAAACAATAGTAATGAGATGTTTTTTAAAAAATCAACATTTTTGTTGCCACACTAAGATGAGAGATGTAGGATTGGAACTGTTGTTTGGAAACAGGATCCAGAAACTTACAATAAGATGTCAAGATTATAAATGTTGATTTGTTTATTTAGGCTCAATATTTGTAGCAAAGAATGCAAGTTAAGGAAATGAGAAACACATATTATTAATATTAATATATTATTATAAATTTATATTATATTATTATAATTAATATGAATATTTTATAAATATAAATATTATAAATATATTTGCTGAATCCCCTTCTCTCCATTGTATATGATTTTCTCCAGTAATATTGTTTAGCAATGCATCCCTCAACTATTAAAAAAACCTTTAAATTACCACAGTGTCCCTTACAAATTATCTATACTGGTATTTGTTTTGACAATGCTACATTTAACTAGAACTTTTATTCCTATGGAATTTCTCATGTTATGAAAACTTCCTATTCCTACTCTTTTGAAAGTTTTATCTCTTCTTCACATGCCAATAAAAAATAGGAATTCTTCATATTTCTGTTATCCATATTAATTAGAAAATATTGATAAGGAGTTATACATGATATCATGAACATAACATAAATTCAACTAAAATGTAGAATTGGGTGAACTCAGAGGACAATGTTTGATCGAATTTTTGAATGCTTGTGAGAATGTGATCATAAAACTGGAATGAGTTAAGAGCAGTTTGTTCCAAAGGAGCATAGGGTACAACTGGGGAGAAAAAATGCCATTCACCTTAATGGTATTACAAATATCAGAGTGCAATGGAAAAAATGAAGTGAATAATAAATTCAAAAGTCTTGGACAAGATAGCTCCACCTTGATGGATAATCTAGGGGAAATTTAAAAAGATTTTTTAAAGATTTATTTATTTATTTGAGAGAGACGGGGTGGGGGGTGCGGCGTGAGTGCATGAGGAAGAGGGAGAATCCTCCATCAGACTCTCTCCACTGAGTGGGGAGTCTGCCACAGGGCTCAATCCCAGGACCCTGAGATGACGACCTGAGCTGAAATCAAGAGTTGGACGCTTAACCGACCGAGCCACCCAGGTGCCCCTTAAAAGGCATTTTAATAGTAGAGAATGAAATGATGAGAGGAAGAGGAATAATCCTGAAGCCATCTACTGAAGGATTCCTTGGTAAAGTACCAGCTTACTACTATGTCACTGTGTAGATAATAGATCATGTAGCCACTCAAAATAGCTGCCTCTTCGTACTTTACATAGTTTCTTATAAACACACCTGAGAATGAGCAGATATTGATGACTTACTGACATGATACATGACATGTATATGCTAAGGTTTGGAGCAATTACAGTCTTAGTTGACCCAAACTTACAATTTCTACACTCCACTCAGAGCCAATGTGTGCAGCTTCTTCTTCAGTAATCCTCCTGGAATACTTCTTTCCATTACTATAGGTACCATTCTTGTACCTTTGCAATGATACTTTAATAGCCTTCAAACTGGCCTTCCTGCCTCACTTCTTTTTCCACTGAAGTCTGTGACTAATCTTCTTAAAGAACAGACCCAATTTTATTACTTCCATGCTCTCCAGGGGTAGGACTGTACTAAATATAAACTATTTTGTAAATAATTTTATAACCCAGATCTCCTGCTGATTTATAATTTTAATATTTTTGTGGTTTATCAGGACAGATTCATGGATGGTTCAAGTGCATGGTTTCATATGTCCCTGAGCACTGTGGGGGAGACTCATGCAGAATACAAATTTGTACCAATTCTTTTCCCTTTGAAGACATATTTCTGAAGGAAAATAATGAACTCTCCATGACAGAACCATAGGAAAACACTCAACAAAACTAGAAGCAATAATTATGAATCTAAAGGGTGATTCAAAGCAGCAGGAAGTTAGACTGAACTGTAGTGATTTAATGCTGAGTACCCTTGCTCAAATATGCTGACTTAGAAATTGTTAAGGAATAAGGTCTTAAAACTTTTTTACAGAATAAGTTATAATGTCCAATAACTACTTTGAAAGAATTTCATAGGAAGACCAAAGTAGAGAGAATACAGATGTGCTGATGAACTGGATCTATAATTTGAGGGTTGACTTGATGGCTGGAAGCTGAGAGTAAGAAAAGAATTCCATTCCTAGTAAGCATCCTTGAATAGTCTAGGACATTTGCAACTTAAGTTATAGGACTGAGACATAGAAGCAGCTAAAGATCTGGATTCCTGAATAACAAATTCAACACAGGGATCTTCCTAGGATATCATGAAATGTCCTACAGAACTCTCTGGACAAAGTCACATAGGTTATTTTTCCATAGAAGTCCTTCAAAAGGTAGGTATTTCTATACGGCCATGAGTATCTTATAATGTAATGACTTCCTGAAAAGAAACACGTGTAATTCCCCTTCATTCTTCTTCTTTACCATAAAACTAAATTAATAAATTAATGACTTAATAGAAAATCTACATTTTATTATAAAATAGGCTTTATGTTAGATGATTTTGCCCAACTGCAGGCTATTATAAATGTTCTGGGAATATGTAAGGTAGGTGAGGCTAAGCTATGATATTTGGTAGGTTTAGGATATTTTCAACTTATGATGGGTTTATTGGGAAATAATCCCTTCATAAGTTGAGGAAGATCTGTATTTGATATACCATGTCTTGTTTGTCCCTAAACTTGTGACTGGGCACTTGAGATGTTTTCAGATTTTGGGTAGAATGCTATAGCATCAATAAAGCTGCTATAAACATCTACTTATAAATATTTCATAGATACATGCTTTTATTTTTCTTGGCTGTGGAGTGGCTAGATCATATGGTAAATAAATGTTTAATTTTTGAAGAAAATTCTAAACTATTTTCTAAAGTGGTTCAACATGGAAAACTGTCATACTAATTTTTTTTTTTCTCAGTCATCTCTTTATTTGGATAAACCCATTCTCCAGTAGATTGTTTTTCTATTAAGAACTGGATACAAAATCTCTGGTTCATAATTTCTTCCTACTTTTTTGTCTTATTTTGTTTTGTTTTTATAACTGTTGATCCACTGCTCTATTATTTTGTGAGCTGCTTTGGAGAAGTCTGACTCCAGTCTATTTTTAACTCTTTGTAAATCATTTGATATTTTTGATGAAAGGCCTTAAGAAAAAAATTTTTCTAGATCTTAATATCTAAGAGTTTCTTAGGATATGTCTCAAAGCTAGCCATTCCAGGTTCATTTTCTCAGATACCTGCTGAACCCTTTCAGTATGTATATTCAGATCTTCATTTGTTAGAGGAACAAGCTCTTAGATTATAGTTTTAAATATTAATTCTGTCCCATGATTTTGGTGTCTGTGTCTGGTCATTCTAATATCTGTTCAGTTCTGTTTGGTTTTCAATTAGTTTATTGTTCTCTTCATTATAGATCATATTTTCCTACTTTATCACAGGCCTGATAATTTTTTACTGGCTAAGAGCTGTGTGCCAGTCTCAACCTATTGATTGATAACCAATATTGTGGGACTAGTCCTTGTGGTTCTTATTGTGACTGCAAAATGCCCTCAGCAATAACCATCAGGAAATTTTGTTTAAAAAAAGTGTTATTATATTTATTACAAGTCCTGGAACTTACACAGAATACGTAATAAATGGGGCCACAGAGAGACGTCGCAGGTAGAGGAGAGAGTTTGTGGGTCTGCATTTCTGCATTTATTGGGGTCAAGGGTGGAGGCCTAGGGTTTCCCAGACTCACTCTTTACTGGTGAATTTGAAACATTAGAGTGGGAATTAAAGTGCAGGAAGAGAAAAAAACAATTAAATGGTAGTTACCTTGAAACCAAACAAGATTTCTCAAACAAAGTTGCCTAGGGAGAGAGAAGTGCCTCCTGGCTCTTCATCTAGTCCTGTGGCTGGCACTGTGTTTACTCAAGAGAGCAGTCTTTGAAGAGAATGACTCCTTGAAGTGTCGCTGCCTCTTCAATCTAAACTTAAATTAGGCACTTGCATTACAAAAAGAAAAGCCAACTGTCAGGGCTCATACTACACCAGTTTATGGAGGTTTCCTCATTTCTTAGGTCTCAATTTACCTGTAGTTATCTGGTAACTGTTTATACTTTTCACACGTAAGATAGTGTCTTCTGTATTATTTTAAATATTTTATATATGTGGGTTGCAAATTTACCCAAACTAATTTTGTTCATGTACCTCTTCTCATTTCTACAGCTTTCAACAGTTAAAAAAAAGATGATGAATGGATGTTGAAGACTAAATTCTCAAGATATAGAAGATGAACTTGTTTTGTAAGTTCCATGAAGTTTCAGATACTGTCTTGGTTCTCTGGCCGGCATAGCTTGCTTCCCTAGAGGCAGTGTGGCAATGTCTAAAGGCAGGATTCATCTAATTTTATGGTTAACACAAGACATCTAGAATACTCCAGCATAGTTTTTGACCTTCATCCCAGACCTTGGATTCACTTTAAAGTATACAGACTATTGGGTTCACCAGAATCTTACACATTATTCAGTAGTAAAATGTATCTATATTATTTCTAACCACTCCATATATCTATAGTTCGCCACTATCTTCACCAGTAAAAAAAGCATTCATTTAGCTAATTTAAAATACCTATGACGATGACTGTAGGTAAAGGAAGCTGAAGTATTTATGATAGCTACTTCTGAATTAAAAATTTTTGATCAAATCATGACTAACCATCTCATGAATATATCCCAATGAAGACAAATAGAAAACCACCTTATAAATTAACACCCCTCGACACATACATATTACACTCTCTATGTTGAAATATATTATATTACAGGTCACATTTCACATGTATTTTACCTATTTTTCTTCAATATCCTTACTAGATTTTTTAGACAAATTTTGTTATTTTTTAAAATTAATTTTACTAATTTTTTCAAAGAACCAGGTTTCAGATTTATACTTCATTCTTCTTTTTTGTTGTACTTTTGTTTTCAGATTCCTAAATTGTGTTTTGTTTTATGAAGTCATTCTTCATGTCTCTTTCTTGACCTATGCTTAATTTCTTTATTTTTATTCTTTTTTTCCTGAAAATAAAAAAAATATATATTTTTTAGTTTTTGTATTATCCTCAAAGCACTACTTTGTCCATCTCACAAAATTTTAAATATATACTAATACTATTCTGTTTTTCAAAAACAATTTTTGGTTTGGAAATTACAAAGCTGATACTTCAACATTTTTTTTTTTTAAGATTTTATTTATTTGAAAGAGAGAGACACAGTGAGAGAGGGAACACAAGCAGGGTGGGAGTGGGAGAGGGAGAAGCAGGTCTCCCGCGGAGCAGGGAGCTTAATGCGGGGCTCGATCCCAGGCCCTGGGATCATGACCTGAGCTGAAGGCAGACGCTTAACGACTGAGCCACCCAGGTGCCCCAATACTTCAACAATTTTGCTTTTTATTATTATATTTGTAAAATTGGTTCCTTTATCTCTCTTAAATCTGTCTTTTAAGGTGCAAAAATAGTTTGAAGATTTGATCTTATTTTTTCAATTTTTCTCATTAACTGACATGAATGACATCTAGACATTTTTTTCGTCTCCTAAAAGCCCCCATGGGTGACCTCTCCTTGATATCAATAACAGTCCGCTTGCATTCTGTTCAAAGGTCCCTTTAAAGTCTGAGGCCTGCTTGAAATAAATTTATGTCACTAGTTGAGCAATGAATTAGATTAATTGGGAAGGATGCCAGAACCATTGGCAGCCTTCAAGGAATTCTCTGTATTTTTTTTCTTTTTTGCATTTGATGAAACTGCCGTTTCTGTATATGGCTTTTCCCTTAGGCTACTCACTCTGCCAGCTGCTGGCTGAACTATCTCCTCTTCCTCTGCTGTTACTTGCTTCATTAGGGGCAGCCCTCACATCCTCAGTCTTCCTGCCTTCCATCTCCACTATGCTGTTCCTGTGACCAAAAAGTTCTTCTGAAAACATAGTTGATGACATTGTAAGAAAAGCGTATGTGGTCTGCTGCTCCTGTGAACCATGGCTGATGCTTGTCTCCACTCTTTACCTACAAATCTGGAGATGTCAGAGGGTTTCTGAAACCTGTCTCCCCTTACTGTCCAAAGATGCTAGTGTTTCTCAGGAAAGAAAGCTGTGTGAAAGCCCTTAGCACAGTCTGTAATCTGAACCATGTTTACCACGACAGCTTTTTTTCATGAATTTTCTTGGAACCAGGTGGCCACCTCCCCCAGTTTTCAGTATTGAACCAGCCATATCCTTATTATTATATCCAATAAATGGGAATCCTTCATCTCAGGGCATGGAACACATGTTGATGGAAGATACGTATTTAAATCAAACCACAATTAATTTTGGAATTTTGTTAGCATTGGCAAACTGGTCTCAAAGTATTACATAAAGGGAGACTTCCTGTATTAGGTTTCTACTTCTGCAATAAAAATTACCACAAACTCTCTTCAAAGATTTTGATATGCTTAATTCCTATCCAGAGATTATTTTAAGTTATTAATCTAATGCTTTTATTGTTTCTTATTTTTACACTAAAATTCTTCATGTATCTCAACATTATTTTTTAGGAGAAGGATTTAATTAGGCAATGAAAATATTTGTGTTCTCATTATTAATGGAATCTATTACTTTTATAACAATTTTAATTCTATATTTATAATATATTGAATATTCATATATATTTGGATTTATCTGAACTGGCTATGCTTTTTCTATTTTTTTAAACTCTGTCTATGCCTATACCTTCATCAAATTGATTTAATTATAGTATTTTATAATGTGTTTTCATACCTAAGGGGTTTCTAATCAATATATTTTATTGTTTATTGTTACTCTTAATATTTCTTCCAGATGAATTTTATTGTCATATATCACATTCCAAAAATTCCTTTGATGTTTGAAGTCACTTTTACTTGATTGACTCATTTAGGAAATAATGTGATTTTTAAATGAATTGGTTAAGAATGGTTATTTTTGATCACTATTGTTTAATGGTGTTTTGGATTTAGTACCTTAAAAGAGAAAATGATGAGGGGTATATATATTTTTCCTTCTTTTTCTAAATATCACTTTTTGTATATGACAAAATTCTATACCTAGAAAATTCCAGAAGATAGTTAAGAAACTATTCAAAATAATAAATTAGCCTAGAATGATCAAATAATACATAATAACATCAATATCAGACTTAAATACAAACTCTCTTGTTAAAATAATAATGAGGGGAAGTTTCACAGGCTATGATCACCCTTGGTTTCTTACATAGAACCCATCTTCCACTTTTCTAATATAACCTAATTTTTTTGACAGGTAACCATCTCTCCTCAGATTCTAGGAGTTCAATAATAAACCAATCCAACTCCTCTGGCCAACTGGATATGAAGGCTGTCTGCTGCAGAGCTTCTATGAAAGAATGTCCCCAAAGAAAGAGAAGCAGGTGGGTAGGTCTAGGTAGGATGCTGCTTACGCAGTGAGATTTCTCAAAGCAAAAGAACCCTGAGCTTAAAACCTTAATTTTTGGTAACTTCTGCAAGCACACATGCCCAATTGTTGCCCCAAAGGGAGACAGCTATATTTTCTTGAACAGCAAACCAATCTGCCTTCTAGGAGACAAGATCTTTATTTTCCATGCTCTGTGTTATGCAAACAGCCTTAAAAGGATAGTACAGAACTGTCAGTATCTTTGCAGACTATGCAAAAATAGCTACTCGTGGAAAATTGTCTCCTAACATTTTATGAAATAAATTGTAGAAATCTAGCTAAAATACAAATATCATATAAAAAGGGACCTGATGAATTGATTTGGAGCCTGTCCAGATTAGCCATATTCCTCAAAAGACAGATTTGTATTTTATTTTATTTTTTATTTTTTATTTTTTAAAGATTTTATTTATTTATTTGAGAGAGCGAATAAGAGAGAGAGAGCATGAGAGGGCGAGGGTCAGAGGGAGAAGCAGACTCCCTGCCGAGCAGGGAGCCCGATGCGGGACTCGATCCAGGGACTCCAGGATCATGACCTGAGCCGAAGGCAGTCGCTTAACCAACTGAGCCACCCAGGCGCCCCAGATTTGTATTTTAGAAGATACTTGCTAAATTTTATTTTCAGAGGATCATTTAATTTTCTGAAAGCATACATTATTTGTGCATCCTTCTAAACTTTTGTCTACTCCATGATCATAATTTGCATATGGCATCTCCCATATCTGGCCAGTTTATTAAAAAGTATCTTCATTCAATGGCTCTGTTTACTTAAGAGTTTAAATGCAGTATGTCATGATTTCAGGGAACTCCTAGCAATTTCTAACTCTATTTTCCAAAGGGTTGTTGCACTTGCATTCACATGGGTGTGTCAGTTACAAAATTGTTTACAACTTTATGGATATAGGCATAGTAGCTAATGGAAAGTGATGAGCTTTTGCATTTTTATGAGCACTAATCCACTTAAAAATGGACATAAAATTTTACTTTTAAAAAAGCAACCCCGGGGGGGGGGGGAAGAAGAAAAAGAAAAATTACTTATCCTAATTTGGTGGCTCTGTACCCTGTAAATATGTTCTTAAAATCTTAGGGGCACTCATGGGTTTGTTATTTCAATTACATTTTTAATGATACATACTATCTGAATTGACAAGGTTTTCCTGCTACATAAAACTAAATCAATTCACATAGGAATGTTGAGAACATAGATTTATTAATATTGGGATATACAATATGTAGGAACACACCACAGAAGAGAGATGTTTTCACTATTCAACAGCAGAAAATTCATATATTATATAGGATATAATAATATATAATAGGAAAAGGCAATCATTCTGTTGAATGGCTTTGGTACCACCATAAAACACAGCAGCTTTGCATTTTCTTCCCCTCAAGTATGGTTTGGAGTCATGTCTGAATCATAGAAAGAAATAGCTAACCATTTATAAAATAAATGAAGTCCAACAGAATCACAAATGACTAATATTGCAAGTTGAAGGCATTCTCAATATAATACATTATAATAAGTTACGAATGATACATTTTAGAATTTGTAAATCCCCATAGAAATTAGGAAGTATCAGCAATACAAAACCCTTTTTTTTCTTTTTAATCTATTTTATGTTTCCTGATATAGGATTCATATGAGGAACATAGTGTGGTAGCAGAGCATGAAAAACTTTTGTGAAAATTATTTCCAACCCAATATCGAATATCCGATCAGAAAATTGAAAATATTGTGTGAAAATAACAAAATTTAGGGTTGAGGAGAAATGTCTGTCTTAGTGCAATAGTTCCCAAACCTGTCTAATAGAATTCTCTGGAGAACTCTAAAAATGGCTGATTTTCAGAAATCCTGCTGGACCAATTAAATCTCAATTTCTGGGGCAGAGAAGGAAGGCCAGTGGCCAGGTTTGGGGATTATCTGTAAACTCTTCTAGGTGTTTATATTATTCAGAAAGGATTAAGGATCAACCAATCAGGGTCTCTTGATTTTTAACACCTGGGTCTTTTATTGTTAAACTAATTACATGTATCTAATACTGGTATTCAAAGCAGTCTAGTAATGATATTGTATTACTAAATGGAGTAAGATCATTCCATGCTATTTTGTGGATGAAATGTTTTTCCTCAAATATTTTAAAATAGCAATGTTTTGGGGCACCTGGGTGGCTATGTTGGGCACTGCCTTCCCCTCAGGTCATGATCCCAGGACCTTGGGATGGAGCCCCTCATGGGGCTCGCTGCTGAGCAGGGAGCCTGTTTCTCCCTCTGCCACACCCCCCTGCTTGTGCTCTCTCTCCTTGTGTTAAATAAATAAAATCCTTTAAAAAAATTAAAATTAAAAAAATATAAAGTACCAATATTTTTAAGTTTCTTCTTTATCTTAAATTACTTTTAGTTTCATTGAGACCAGTTTTATGAACTCATTCATGTACAGTAAATCCTAATCTTTCTTTTCTTGCACTATGTATCCACATATGCCTGGATAACCTTGCCCATTGACATTTAAGAATAAAAGATTATAATGATTATTTATTTGGTATAATTTTCCTCAGTTGTTTATAGATAGACTGTTTATCCTATAGGGAATTCTTCCATAATAAGAAAAGTTGCCTGAGAGTTCCATTTATATGGCTAGGGTTTACCAAGTGGCTGGCCCTGTGTGGGTTGGGGGAAAACTGACAGTTTCCAAATATTCCAGCCAAGATCAAGGATTGTGAGAAACTAACGGTAAATATCAATTGCAGAGCCAAGGGCTTTCCTGAGAGTGGAAATTAGCCATATCGGAAAACAGACTGAAACCCCTAAATGAAGCTCTGTTTTTATTTTTATGTTTTCCAGATTTACTGAAATAGAACTGACGTGTAACACTGTCTAAGTTTAAGGTGAACTACATGATGATTTGATACCCACATATATTACTAAATGGTTACCATAATAATGTTAGTTAACACATTCATCACATCACATAAACCCATTTTTTTTGTGTGAGGTGTCAAGACCTACTCTCTTAACAAATTTCAAGTATACAACACAGTATTATTAACTATAGTCAACATGCTATACATTATATCCCCAGAATTAATTCCTCTTCTAACTGGAAGTTTGTACACTTGACCGACGTCTTTCCATTTTCTCCATCCCTATACTTTGGCACCCACCATTCTACTCTCTGTTTCTATGATTTCAGCTTCTACTATGACCCATGGTTTACATGGAAGAGAGATATTTTCTAAAATTAAATAAATTGGTTTTTCTTAATACAAAATAAGATTATATTACTCCCCAGATACAAACCTTAAGCTCAAAATGGTTACTCATTTTAACAAAAATAACATCTGGTCTCCCCACATGATCTCCAAGTCCTATCTGGTCTTGCCCTGACCATTTACAACTCTTCTCTCTGCTCCACATCCTCCAGCCTAACTAGTGTGCATTTTATTCTTTGAACATTATAGGCTCTTTCTCAACCTTAGCATATGTTCCTGCTATACCACTGACAGAAAGCTCTTCTTTATTCACTTTACATGGTTCATTCCTTCTCATAATTTAATTCTCGGTACAAAAATCTCCTTCTTGGAGAGAACTTACATAACCTTACATGATTACTATACTTAAGTAATGCTATACTTTTACCTATCCTTATCCTGGATTATTTATTTGTTGTACATAAAATTTATGTAATTTGTAATTATTTTTCTCATTAACTTATTTCCTGTTTATATTTTTCAACTATTCAATTCTTGTAAATAAAATCACTAACATTTCCAACTGCTTGTTTCTACTAATAGCATCACCTTTATAATCATCTAGGTTCAAAATTTGAAGAGTCCTTTTCTCAATTATCTTCTTTGATTCTCATACACATTAATGCATCACATTTTCTTGATTGTATTTTTTATCCTTCCTTCTTCTCTTAATCCCTGCTGTCATATCCCTAGTTCAGATCCCTGTACTATCTCTCCTGAATGATGATGTGGTTTCGGGAAAGGAAAATATTTTAAATATCCTTTACAAATAATATTTAAATTGCTATTAAATGAGTATTTGGGGGATACAGGGGAAAACTAGTTTTCTAATACTTTATTATTATATGTACTTTACTTGAGATTTATATTACTGATTTTTAGGTTACTTACGATTTTTTTGTTTTCATAAAACATACTGCATTCCTATAACCAGATTTTAAGAAATACAAAATTTACAGGAGATTCTGATAGTGTTTATGTGGCACAATATACAGCATTTCACTAAAAAATGTAACTGTTAGGGGCAGCTGGGCGGTTCAGTGGGTTGAGCATGTGACTCTTGGTTTCAGCTCAGGTGATAATCTCATGGGTCCTGAGATTGAGAGGGGGAGTCCAGCTCCTTGTTCAGCGGGGAGTCTGCTTGAAGATTCTCTCCCTCTGCCCCTCCCCCCACTCACTCATCTGTGTGTGCGTGCGTACATGCGTGCGCGTCCTCTCCCTTTCTCTCTCTCTCTAAAATAAATGAAAAAAATCTTTTAAAAAATGTAACTGTTATACATCATTCTCCTTGATCTTACAGCAACTGCTTCCATTTTCTGCTGTAGCCCTTGGTATTTGGAACTTTTGCCCCTTCTGTACCCTCATCCAGATCCTCTCCATATTGCATCAGTCCTAAACACAGGGCCAACAACATAATTTTCGACACCCAGTGCAAAACGAAAATGAAGGCTCTTTTTCCAAAGTCAGAAAATAAGCTTTCCTTTCTTCTCTGGTTTCTCTCTACTCCCATCATGTTATTTTCCTATTGCTATTTAATGACATACTGCCTTTGGTATAGTACTGATACTGTACTTGATACTAGTGGGACCAATGCAGCCCCCTGATAGGCTCAGACACCTCATCCACCCACTATTCAGTACAATGGCCACAAGCCAACTCTACTCCTTCTCATACCCTCAGCAATAGCTGGACAGGAGCAAAGGAGTGGACAGCCAGAAACCTGTTCTAGAGAGGAATAGGTTTTTAATATGAAAACAAAATATAGAATTTTTCAAACATACCAAAATGGCAATACTCATCACTAGCAGACCTGAACTACAAGAAAGATAAATGAATTCTTTCAAACCAAAGGAAAATGATGCCAGATGGAATTATGATCAAAACAAAAGAATGAAGAGCACCTGAAATGGTACTACATGGATAAACACATAAGATTGTTTTATTATTATAGTAATATCTTTATTAGATGATTGATTTTTTTTTAAAGATTTTATTTATTTGACAGAGAAAGACACAGCGAGAGAGGGGAACACAAGCAGGGGGAGTGGGAGAGGGAGAAGCAGGCTCCCAAGGAGCAGGGAGCCCAATGTGGGGCTTGATCCCAGGACCCTGGGATCATGACCTGAGCCGAAGGCAGACGCTTCACGACTGAGCCACCCAGGCGCCCCTAGATGATTGATTTATACAAAAATTTTAAAAAGGTGTTGTACTATTATAACATATGTATGACCAAAGTGTATGCCAATAATAGTATGAGAATGAGAAGGGGAGAAAACAAGAATATTGTTTTAAGTTTCTTATACTATACAATACATGAAATGGCATAATGCTACATGTAATAACCTATGATAAGGTAAAGGTATAGAAGGTACTATAAACTCTAAAATAACCACTAGAATAAAACAAACTATAGCTAATCAACTGCAAAGGAAAAATACTCATTCTGAAACAAGTCAGAATAAGACAAAATTATAACAAAGATTAAATACATAGAAAAAATACTGAGATACATTTTAACCTAATCATGGCTTTAATCACATATAAGTGATTTAAACATTCCAATTAAACATCAGAGAATGTCATATTGTATTAAAATGTAAGACCCAACACTATGCTGCCCATAAAAAAAAACACATTCAATATAAAGATACAAATAGGTTAAAATTAAAAGAATGGAAAAAGAAATTCTATGCAAATACTAAATAAAGAAAGCTGTGGTTCTCAAGAGAAAAAGAGACGGATGAAGCATGATTTGATGACAAATAAATTACTAGCCATGGGACACTGAGTTAATTGTTTAACCGTCTCACAGTAAACTCATCTGCACACTGAAGTTATAATGCTTAGTCCACAGAATTGTCACAAGTCTTAAATAATATATGTGAAGACATTTTGAAAGTTATAAAGTGCATCCAAGTGCAAGACTAGATGGGAGAGCTTTACATCTCTGTACTGGTTTAGAAGCTATTGAATGGCCCAAGTAGAAGAGAAGGAAGGCCAGAACTAATGATAGTAACATTGGAGAGGATTTGATGGATGTTCCCATCATTTCAGGGGCAGTGTAGATCAAATTTGATGGTTAATTAGATGGGCAAAAGTCATAGAAGAAAGAGCTAAAAATGACTAAACTTTTAACCCATATGACTAGGCAAAAGATGATATAGCAGAGCCAGGAAACATTGAAAGGACCCATTTTGAACACCTGTGCAGCATACACAGGAGATGTCTAGAAGAAAAGGCCAGGTTGGAGTCTAGGAGAGTATGATAACAGACCCCTAAACTTTCTACATCCCCATCCCCAATTCCCTGCCCTAATCCCTGGGACTATAAATATGATGAGATATTATGCCCTAGGTCCATTGTATTTCATGGCAAAAGGATATCAAACATTTAATTTAGGTCCCCATTAGTTGACTTGAAGTTAATCAAAAGAAGATTGGAGGGGATATTAATCTAACCACATGAGCCCTTAAAAGCAGAGGTTTTTCTGACTGGTCACAGAAAGCAAAGTTATAGAGATTCGAAGCATGAGAACTATATGCACTGTTGCTGGCTCTTTGATGGAAGGGGCCAAACACAAAACCTGGAGTGTGGTTTCTAGCAACTGAGAACAGTCAGGAGCCAAAAGCTAGAAGGACAGGAAATTTCATCCTAAAACCACAAGGAACTGGATTCCTCTAACCACCTGAATGAGCTTGGCAAAGATAATTTTTTTCATGGACCTTGAGACGACATCCCAGTTCAACCAACATCTTGATTTCAGCCTTTTTGATCCTAAGCAGAGAACCTAGTTACCATGATTCTTGACTTGCACAACTGTGAGATAACAAATGGATGTTGTTTGAAAAGGAAGAGGGAAGTGGAAGAGAAGGAGGAAAGATTTAATGGCTATATTAATCTTGGATGAGGTAATTCTCAAAACAAAGAATATTACTAGGGGTAAAGAAGGCCATTTGATAATGTTGAATGGGTTAATATATCAAGTGAACATAATTTTAAATGTTTATTCCCCTAATAACACAACTTTGAAACACACAAAGCAATAAGTAACTGATAGAACTGCAAGGGGAACTAGACAAATTCACAATTATAGTTAAAGACTTCAATGCCACTCTCAATGATTGAGAGAATAAGTAGTTAGAAAATCAGTAAAGATATAAAGACACTATCATTCAACTTTATCTAATTGACATTTATAGACTTCTCAACCCAAAGCTAGCAGAACACAAGCTCTTTTGAAGTGCACATGGAACATCTATCAAGATCATAAAACAAACTTCAATAAATTAAAAGGAGTCGAGTCATAGAAATTATATTATCTGTTCATGAGGAATTAAATTCAAACTCAAAAACAGAAAGACCTATCAAAAAGTGCCAAACATTTGGAAGCTAAATAACAAACTTCTTAATAACCCGTGGATCAAAGAAGCTATAAAAAGTAAAATTAAAAATATATTTTGAAGTGAGCTAAAAGGAAAACAGAACATATAAAAATTGTAAAATTCTACTAAAGCAGTACTAAGCGGAAATTTGTAATACCAAATGCCCATATTAGAAAGTAAGAAAGGACTCAAACCAATAACTTCCTCTGTACCATAAGAAACTAAAAAAGAGTCAATTAAGTAAAGCCAGAGTAAAGAGAAGAAAGAAAAAAAATTGACAAGAATAAAATTAAAAAGCATAAAGAAAAATCAATGAATTAAAAACTGGTTCTTTGGGGAAAAAATGGTAAACCTCTAGTCAGATTGATCACAGAAAATAAAAGGGGAGACAATAAATATCCCAATATCAGGAATGGGAGAGGTGGCATTTTACAGGTATTACAGATTTTACAGATATTAACAGAATAATATGACTATAATATGAACTACTATAAGCCAATAAATGGACAAACTAGATACAACGGGAAAATTCCTTGAAAGACACAAATTATCTACCAAAGCACACTTAAGAAGAAATAGGTAACCTGGATAGCCCTGTACATATTAAAGCAATTTAATTTTTCTTTAAAAACTTTCTCCAAAAGTATACTCCAAGAACAAATGAGTACTATAGTGAGTTCTACAAAACCTGTAGGAAGAGATATTATTAATTCAAACAAACTCTTCCTGAAAATTAAAAAATTGAAAGGATATTTCTTAATTTATTCTATAAGGCTAAAACTGCCTTTATTACAAAACCAGACAAAATCATTGCAAGTAAAGAAAAAAGAAAAAGATGCTCCTCAACATCATTAGTCATTAAGGAAATGTAAATTAAAACTACAATGATATACTACTACACACCTATTAGAATGACTAAAATTAAAAGCCTGACAATACCATGTGTTGGCAAAGAAAGGGAGAAACCAGACCTCTCATGCACTTCAGAAGAAATAGGGCACGTTCAGGGTGGTATGGCTGTAGATCTCTCATGCACTTCAAATAGAAATGTAAAATGATTCAACTGTTTTGGAAAGCAGTCTAGCCCTTTATTACAAAGTTAGACACAATATAATCCAGCTATCCCACTCCTAAGAATTTGTTGAGGAGAAAGTGTATATCAATACAAAGACTTGTACACAGATTTCTATAGCACCTTTGTTTGTTATATTCCAAAAATCAAAACAACTAAAATGTGTGCCAATAAGTATATGGATGAACAAATTGTGGTATATCCATGCAATGGGATACTTCTGAACATTAATTTAAAAAAATTATTCTAACTGAAGACTCAGACTAAAAAAGAGTACTTTCTCTATGACTACATGTACATAAAATTATAGTAATGCAACTAATCTATATGGATAGAAATCAGTTGGTAATTCTATAGGGATGGGGACAGAGTGGGCAGGGAGAAGCTGTAAGGTGCCTAAGAAAGTTTTGGGTTGTAATGTCTACCTGACATTTCATGGTAGACTGAGCAGACATAAAGAACATAAAGGATATGTTCACTATCTTGATATTTGTTCTGTTTTCATAGGTGTACATACACAAAAACATATCAGATAGTATATCTGAAATATATACAGTTGATTTCTATGCCAATTATACCTCAATAAAAAGGAATGAAACATAAAACATAAAAAAATACACTTATTTTTTTCCTTCCAAATGGTCAGTTCTCTTTTGAATGAGTGAAACTGAAATGTTGGAATTAAAACCTACCAGTAACTTAGATGTTCAACATACCTTTCATACTATCTTTCCCATTTTTCTTACATCAGAAAGAAATGATTTATTTTACATGATTTTATTCATATCAGTTTCCCATAGAACATTTCTCCCCTTCTATTGGTTTTGTGGGGAAATAGGAAATCCATACATCCACAGTATTTGTACTGTAGTTTCATTTTTGGACCAGAATCTGCAGCAAACTATAGGTAAGGAAAATATTGACTCTGTCCAAGTCAGAGAACTAAGTTAGTCTACATTTTTTTCCTTCAAATCTCTTGCAGTCATCATGAGGTAACTGGAAAATTTCACAGTCTCAATTAATTTCAAATTAAGATCTTTAGCTGACAATCAGACTCTTTCAATAGGGTATCCAGCTGGGATAACATTTTCTTAGCATTATTAGATATAACTGGTTTATCATTTTGATTGAGATTGTGACTTCTTAGTTGTAACCTCCCTTCCAAAGGAAGCTCATACTTCTTCCCATGAAGACAGGAGGCACATGAGAAAGAATGGGGAGGCCCTGCAAGAGGGAGCCATAATGTGATTGCCATTTCCACAAATGAGCCCATGAGACCTTCAGATATTGACAACTTAGTGTTTAACAGTGCTGCTCTTAATTTTAATACACTAACTTGGTACACTTAAAAATATGTAGGAGACAATAATCTCATTTTGTTGTTTTGGAATTTAATTTTCTAAAGTACTTTGGAATCAAATTAGCAAATAAATTTTTACTCTTAGACCTTCCAACTTGATTTATATCATATTTTAAAATTTTATTTATGCAGATGATCCTAATAAAAGAAATACTTTAAAAGTTGTAAGTATATGGTTTCAATACAGTATTACATCATTTATATTTATTCATCTTTATTAAACCAAAATTATTATGAGCCCACATTGTGCCAGGTACCATACTGAGCATATTAAAGTATCCAATAAATAATTGTTGAATGGGAAAATAAATGAGCAAATTCTCATGCTCTTACAGATTTGATGATATGTGTGCTTATAATAAGAGAAATTGCTTTCACTGCCCTTCATTGCAGATTATTTTATAATGATGCACATATCTTTAATAATGAATTATATTTCTATTGTTTTTAACTTCATTTACCCAGTGTTTTCTTGAATGTGAACTCACTATAAAAAAGATTCAGGTGACATTTTGCTAAGGAACATGTTTATTTTGATGGTGTGCAATTAAGTTATTAAGAAGATTTTAATTATGTTCAGTGATAAGTAATTCGGATATGATAGGTTATTTTAATGCTGTAATGATGTTTTTCATCTGCTCAGTCTACCATGAAATGTCAGGTAGACATTATAACGAAGCATTTCATCTTTCAATTCTTATAATTATTTAGACTGAATTTTGATTGAGTTGTTGCTGCTGACTTTCTCTGTGCTTATCATTCAGATCCAGAAGATTATAATTTCATTTATATTTAATAGTAAGTCTTCCACTCTCTAGTCTGAACATATTGACCTCAATTATTTTTATAAATCAGATTAGCCTTGTTAGCATCAATCATTTTAGTTATTATGAAACATAAAAAGGGATTATATTTTAAGCAGCTGTCTTCCAAGTGGCAATAATCAGTAGGACTAGTGTGTTTGGGAGAGAGAAATGTATTTTCTCCCAGTGACAATTTAAGGTTTGGATTATAGGATTAAGCTCATCTACTTCACCAGCCTGGCTAAGGGAATGGAGAGTGGCCTTCATCCTCACCCTATAGTAAAATAGCTCTCTTCAGGACTAATCAAAGCTGCAAAATAAGAACTTAAATGCTCCCCAAATCCCCATTTTTGTACCCCAATAGGAACTCTGTGATGAATAATGATATAAACATCAAATTACATTAGCTGACTACCACAGCACACCAGAGATACTTCCTCCATCTCCTCCCAACATTCAAAGATTCTTTCTTTCTTGTTGGAAGTTAAACGACCCAACCATGTACATAAAGTCTAATGTGAACTTTCTGCAACAAGTACTCATCTTGCATGTGATAGAATACATCTAAAGTAATATTCAGCATGTCTCTCTCTTTTTTATAAAAGCTATCACACATCTCAGAATAAATATGAAGTAAATATGTAAAACACTTTTATTTTGTCTACTTTTTTAAAAGATTTATTTATTCATTTTAGAGAGAGAGAGTATGAGTGTGGTCAGGGGAGGGGAGTGGCAGAGGGAGAGAGGGAGGGTAAGGGGGGGAACTCCTCGATGAGCGGGGAGCCTTGAGATCATGACCTGAGCAGAAACCAAGGGTTGGACCCTTAACCTACTGAGCCACCTGGGTGCCCCTATTTTGTCAATTTCTTTAGCTCAGATTTCCCCTCTGTAGTGTGGGACCAGAATTTGCTTTCTAAATGAATTATCTGTAGATTCTCTAAGTAACCAAATAAAGGCAAGATTTGAGGTTAGTTACTTGAGGATCATTTGTTAATATGTATCCTTTACTAAGTCTGGCATAACAAAGGACATCAAAAACGTCTCAGATATTTCAGCGGTAGAATGGATAAAGAGTGAAATTTCATTGCCTTTTTTTCATTTTTATGGGGTATATATATTTATTAGCATGGCTTTCTGAAAGAAGCAGCTTTCAATTTGTTTCATTGGGTGTTAGTCTGTAATTATGTACATATCTTTGTATGATGCAGAAATTAGGGCATTATTTATGATTACCTACTGAGGCAACAATTTTCAAAATTCTCTATCCTATTACCCTTTTGATGAACCTACATGTTTGTCATCTCTGATGTTCTGTGACCTTACAACAAAGTAATTGGACTAATAGTTTCATCTGTGTGAAAACTGACAGGCTGGCTGTGATATCTGATTAAATTCAGACTGGCTTGAGTCTCAAAAGGGCCCCAATGCTTCTGGATCCCCACTCATAGTTCTGCAATATCTTCTGGCATGAGAAATGGATATGGTACACAGAAGTGCCTCATATTACATCATTTTTACCCTCGCGACACCTAAGGCTTCTTAACTTCTAGAAATACTTTATCATCTTTGAAATTTAAAAGAAAAACATACACTTATTGTTCTCTGAGGACAGCTACATTTTTTTAGATTTAAAATTTTTTATATTTATTTTTTTAATTTAAATTCAACTTAGTTAACATATAGCTTCAGGATTAGAATTTAGTGATGCATTACTTACATATAACACCCAATAGCTCACTCTTTGTTAAGTTTAATAAAATTTTGCATACTTAACCTGAACCCATTTTCTATCAATTCATGATACTCTTACATCAGAGCTCTATTCCTTACATTTCCTTTGTTCCCTTTATTTCCCTGTAATACATTTTTGAGATGTGTTATTTCTGTCTTTATCTACCAACTCTGTGCTAACTATACATAATCTCTTATTTTCTTATAAGCAGGGAAAACCAAAAAGGCAAAGGGTGATGATGCCCACCTGGCACTGTCCAGGAAAGTGAGTGCTGTGATTCAAGGATAATGCCTAAACAACCTTGATATAGTCTGCAGTGATATAAACATTACTTTTAGGAGATGCCACTTAAAATTGGAATAATCTATTGTACCACTTGTTATGAAGTTATCATCACAAAAATGTATTATAATTATAATTTGGCTTATCAAATAATACGTCCACAAATAATACGTCCACAAATAATACGTCCACAAGGAAAGAATGTGCTGCCTAAAGAATGTGCCTATTTGCTTTGGGAATTTTCTTCTCTGAGTAAAATAATAAGTTGGCCTTCTTATTGTAATTAACTTTTCATGCAGTAGTTCTTCCAAGTCAAGCATTTTGGTCCACTTGACAGTTGTATTTCTTGTTATGAATTAATAAGTTGGTATTATAAAGTTTTTCTTCCCACTGTTTGTTCTACAAACAGGCCTAGTTCATAAAGGCAGAGCAGAAGTTGGATGTTGGGAGAGAGGGAAAGTTGGGGAGAACAAAGTTATTGTCCTGAGCCAAACTCATATGATTTCCAACAAAGGGATAGTAATACTCATTTCTTCATTGCAGACTTCTAAAGCTAGAATAGGGCAGTCTCTGAAGAGCCTTTTAAAGCTACAAGTTTGTAGCTTTAAAGTAGTATGATTAACAAGTTCCCTCTCTACTGGGAGAGAAGCACAGGAAGCAGCAGAGTGAGGAATTCAGTAGATAAGGACCATTTGGTAAAGAGAGAACAGGTGAGGTGCAAATCATTAGGGGATTGAGAGTAATAAACTGAGCTCATCAGGGCCCCAGGAAGAACTCTGCTAAACCTGGTCATGACTGGGGAATGGCCCAATAGAATGGCCTTATACTGTGATTGTCACATTTATTGTGTTCATTCATGATTAACTTAGAGCCCATCTGTATCTACAGTTGATTCCAACGACATAGGGTACTACTATCTGTGCTCCTCTAAGATTATTAGGAGTTATTCAAGATGAGCCCTCTCTCATTGATTGTGCCATCAAATCTGGTCCTTACACAAAGGTAAATGGTTAAAACTCTCTAGCTAGTGTTGGCTGTCAGTCAGTTGATCTTTATTTTTTTTTTCATGAACTTCTACAATGCTGTATCCTTTGCATGTCTTTTCCATTTGAATTTCAATAAAATTAACTTCTTATCCACCAGTTGCCTATGCAAGGATGTTTTCAGTTATTCCTGACTCTGTTTCTTCTCTCCTTTAACACATTCATTTGGGCAGTAACCCTCCATTTTCCAATCTCCAAAAACATCTCCATAACTACTGCTTCTTCATAATACAATCCTATGTGACTACTTATCTCTAACTCTAATTTCTTAGAATCCATTTCCATAGTATGGACGGTGTTATCTTTCCTGCTGCCATTCAGGTCATGTCACTTACACACTTAAAGTCTTAACTGTCTTTCATTCCATAAAGAATAAAATCTCATTTTCCTCATGTAACTTAAAACACACATCACAGGACACCGGGATCGCGCAGTCGGTTAAGCACCGGCTCTTCCTTTCAGCTGGGATCCTGATCTCAGGGTCCTGAGATCAAGCCCTGTAGGGGGTTCTGCACCCAGCATGGAGTCTGGGGGTGGTTCTCTCCCTCTTCTTCTGCCCCTCATCCCTGCACTCGCTTGCTCTCTCTCTATATAAATAAATCTTTAAAATTAAATAAAAAAAATACACATCACAATTTAGTCCTGATGACGTTTCCAAGATTATCTCCTATCTCATTCTCTAATAATTCAAAGTGTGCCTTGGTTACTTGGGAATAGTCCTA
This sequence comes from Mirounga angustirostris, assembly GCF_029215605.1. Lineage (NCBI taxonomy): Eukaryota > Metazoa > Chordata > Mammalia > Carnivora > Phocidae > Mirounga > Mirounga angustirostris. Next base: position 45,108,074 of record NW_026991718.1, on the reverse strand, counting down.
GTCCTGAACCACAGCCCACAGGGTCAGGCATTTGTATTGTCTGTTACCTCAGCACTCTGAAAACCAAGAGAAACAAAACCTATCACTCATCAAATGGTGCCTGAACTTTTGTCATTTCCCCCCCATCACCATGGTTTTGAGCATTGAAATGTCTAATGCAAATAGTGGGAAAATATTAATTGGAAATCCAAATTAACTGCAAGTTACAACTATGCTCATATATCACTTATGATGTTTGAAATTGGAAAATTTAAACATTTTATGTTATATATTTCCAAGCAAATGGAGGATTATGGTCACATACACTCCTGATAAAACTAAAACATTTTTATATGCACCGTGGAGAACAATTTAACAGCATTAACTTTTAAGTGTTTATTATGACCATGAATCCTATTTCTTTGTATCTCCCCAGAAGAAATACATGAACAAATGAACAGGAAGGCATGTAAAAAGGTGCTCATTGAAGAATGAGTTGTAATAACTAAAAAACTGGAAAAAAGCCTAAATGGTTACAAACAGTTTGATAATTCATTTTGTTTTATTATACTGAATTCAAAGTGCAACAAACAGTGGTAGAGGTCATTATTTTATGTACAATAAAAAAACACTTAAATGTGAAAGAAACACCTTTAGTATTGTTCTTTATGACTTTTGAATATTTTGTACCAGTCACATACTATTTACTTTGAAGCTTATTTCAACAATTATAAAAGATTCTAACCTCCTACCTACCTACCAATCTGTACATTTAGATTGCACTGTGTGGCATATGACAGTCAAACTTTATGCATTTCTCTGTAATACAGTTGATATTATCAACAAGTAGGTATATTCCTTTCTTCAGTCATAAAGAGCATTTTGTTGTTGCTTTAGAAAAGGGTGTGAAATTGTATTCTCATCTACAATGATAAATATACTATAGAGAGAAAATAAATGCAAGAGTAATGAAATAAAGACTATACAGAAATCATCCACGTGATAATAAAATACATGTTATGTTTGAAGCAAAAAAGTGCAGAACAGAAGCTTTAGGAAAACCATCTAGGTAATGGAGAGAACAAATGTACTGTGTTTGCCCCAGAAAAAAGGAAATAGAAGAAATTAAAATGATGAGAAGATTGAAAATTATGTAAAACCGCTTTGGAAAGAAAAGCCCTTAACTTCTTCAACAAAGATTGCAAATGAGATATATCCTGCTGTATTAGGCAACCCTTCACATAGTACCTCCAATAATGGCTGGGTTGACTTTATACCAATGTCACATTATGTGGATAAGTTAAAACAGAAATGAAATTTTGTTTTAATAATTTAATAATGCACGACAACTAAGGTAAAAGTTCTTCTGCATCTCAAGACACTTTTCCTCTCCCTTCTCCCTCTGTAGAAAAAGTTTTGAAAACTAATTTCAGCATGTATCATGCAGTGAGTTATAAAATAAATCATAGCCCAAATCTAATGAACTCATATAGACTACAAAAACTCAACAATGCATTTTTTTTCTTTTATGGCACAGTACATATACACATCAATAAGAATAAGATTTTTTTATTTTCTATGAAGAAGATTTGCGGGGGCTTATGATATTGCATTTACTATGTATATAAAATATAATTATCTGTTTTGTGAAACTAGATTTATGACCATAAGTAACTTAACAATAAAGATAATCATAATTTCCAAAGGCAAATAATCCAAGTTTGAAAATCAGAATGACTAATAGTACCCCCTCTTTTTTTTTTCTGAATCATCCTAGCTTTAAATTCCAGCTAGCTTTATGGGAATATGCTATATTAGAATATTGGGAATATAAACCCATTACTATTCTTATTGTTTTAGACAAAATGGTGCGCTTAGTGATGCTTACTATTGAAAGCACAGAAATCAGTAATTTAATTTAAATGAGATGTTTCAAATACTTGTTTCACTTAAAACCTGAAAAATAGCATTTCAGTAAATCATATTTTCATTTATATAAGAGGACTGTCATTTCAAGAAAATTGTATTACAGAAGTTAGGTATTTAAAGAAAACTAACTTTTAGAATAAAATAGCATAAATGCATTAACTTCTATTGACTGAATTTTTTTTATAAAAATGGATATTTAAGCCAAAATTTTATATCTCTTAAAGACTTTTAAGGAAAAATCCCCTATTATAATATAACTCTCACTGTGACAATTTGTACCAATTTAGTTTTAAATTTTTTTATTTCAAAGTTACAAAGAAAGATGTGTCATTATTTATTTTGTTATTGCGTTGTTTTGCTCAGTGTCATAGCATTTTTTAAAAATTGTGGTAAAATACATATCACATAAAAATTACCATGTAAGCCTTTTTTAAGTGTGCAGTTCTGTGTTAAGTACATTCATATTATTGTGCAACCAATCTCCAAAACATTTCATTTTGCAAAATTGAAACTCTATACCCATTTGTAAAAGAAAAACTCCTCTCAACATTCTCAGAACACTCAACTTCACCAGATATATGGGTTTTTCACACATTAAACAATTCTCCAATTCTCTTCAGACACCAAATGGGTGTCCTACAATTCAATTCAATTCTGACACTACCCAGAGTTAATGTCAGATTCCACAGGTTAAGAGTTAACCACCAAGTTGACATTTCAGAAAATATGTTTTATGATAATTTTCCTCTATTTTCTGAAGTCACCTTATTCATTCATAGATTTTTAAAGATCTGTTAGGTTTCTCCAAATCATTTTACTTAGGATCTATTATCTCACCTTAAATAAACAGCAGAGCATCTGAAAGCCATTTATGCACGTTAACTTTTAAAAAATAATTTTTTTAAAAACCTAAAAAAAAGAAAGTTGGAGGTGTTATTTTTGGTGGGGGAAGGGGGATGTTGTACCACACATGGTAAAGATTTGAATAATTGCTTAGCCTTGTTTAACTTAGTGGTATAATCAATTAGATCTTCTGAAAAGAATATTATTTATATCATCCCAGGGTTCAAATTATTCCCAGAAGCATAATAACATTATGGTTTAGAAATCATTGAATACTTTTAGACTTATTTTCTATTCTTGTAATAAATTTGATTTTTTGCATTCATTGCCCAATACAGTTAATAGCAGAAAACATTACATTGAATTGAAGTAATGTTTGAACACTATTTTTCCAGGGTTCCTAATATCCAATTCCCTTGTAATTTCATAACCAAAAGGCACTTTCTGAAGCACTGTTCTAAGTATTTTGCATATACTGATATTTAATTTTTAATACATCCATGAAAATTTAGATATCAGAATCTATATCTATATCTATGTCTATATTTACCCTTTTATATATCAAGAAATAAGAGACACAGAGAATTTAAAACTCCTGATCAAGTGTGATTTATTCCTGGGATGCAAGGGTGGTTCAATATTCTCAAATCAATCAATGTGATATAGCACATCAAGAAGAGAAAGGACAAAAACCATATTATCATTTCAACAGATGCAAAAAAAGCATTTGACAAAGTACAACAGCCATTCTTAATAAAAACACTCAACAAAGTAGGTTTAGAGGGAATATACCTCAACATAATAAAGGCCTTACATGAAAAACCTTTAGCTAACATCATACTCAATGATCAAAAACTGAGAGCTTTTCTCCTAGGGTCAAGAACAAGACAAGGATGTCTACTCTCACCACTTTCATTCAACATAGTACTAGAAGTCCTAGCCACAGGAATCCGATAAGAACAAGGAATAAAAGGCATCAAAATTGATAAGGAAGAAGGAAAACTTTCACTATTTGCCGATGACATATTATATATAGGAAACCTTAAAGACTCTACCAAAAAACTATTAGAACTGATGAATGAATTCAGTAAAGTTGCAGGATACAATATCCATTGCATTTCTATACACTAACAATGAAGCAGCAGAAAGAGAAATTAAGAAAACAATCCCATTAAAATACCACCAAAAATAATAAAATACCTAGGAATAAACTTAATTAAGGAAGTGAAAGACCTGTCATCTGAAAACTATAAAACATTAATGAAAGAAATTAAAGATGACACAAATAGAAAGATGTTCCATGCTCATGGATTGGGAGAACAAATATTTTTAAAATGTTGATACTACCCAAATCAATCTACAGATTTAACGTAATCTCTATCAAAATACCAACAGCATTTTTCACAGAACTAGAACAAACAATCCTAAAACTTGTATGGAACCTCAAAAGACCTTCTCAAAGCAAACTTGAAAAAGAAAAAGAAGACTAGAGTTATCACAATTCCAGATTTCAATATATACCACAAAAATATAGTAATTAAGGAGCGCCTGGGTGGCTCAGTTGGTTAAGCGTCTGACTTCAGCTTGGGTCATGATCTTGCCTGTGATCCATCCCCCTGCTGGGCTCCCTGCTAAGGGGGGGAGCCTGCTTCTTCCTCTCCCCCTCCCCCTCCCCCCACTCATGCTCTCTCTGTCTCTCTCTTTATCAAATAAATAAAATCTTAAAAAATATAGTAATCCAAACAGTTTGGTACTGACACAAAAATGGACACATAGATCAATGGAACAAAATAGAAAGCCCAGAAATCAACCCATGATTATACAATCAATTAATCTTTGACAAAGGAGGCAAGAATATGCAATGAGAAAAAGACAGTCATTTAAACAAATTGTGTTTGGAAAACTGGACAGCTACATCCAAAAGAATGAAATTGGACCACTTTCTTACATCATACATAAAAATAAGCTTAAAATGGATTAAGGACCTAAATGTGCAACCTGAAGCCATAAAAATCCTAGAAGAGAGCCCAAGCAGTAATTTCTCTGACATCAGCCATAGCAACATTTTTCTAGAATTGACTCTTGAGGCAAGGGAAACGAAAGCAAAAATAAACTATTGGGACCTCATCAAAACAAAAAGTTCTGCATAGCAAAGGAAATAATCAACAAAACTAAAAGACATCCTACTGAATGAGAAAAGATACTTGCAAGTGACATATCCGATAAAGGGTTAGTATTCAAAATATATAAAACATTTATACAACTCAACACCAACCCCCCCAAATAATCCAATTAAAAATGTGCAGAAGACATGAACAGACATTTCCCCAAAAAAGGCATACAGATGGCAGCAGACACATGAAAAGATGCTCAAAATCATTCATCATCAGGGACATGCAAATAAAAATTAAAATGTGATATAACCTCACACTTGTTTAAATGGCTGAGATATAAAACAAAAGAAACAACAAGTATTGGTGAGGATGTGGAGAAAAAGAAAGCCTTGTGCACTGTTGATGGGAGTGTGAACTGGTACAGCCACTGTGGAAAACAGTAAGGAGGTTCCTCAAGAAATTAAAAATAGAACCACCATATGACTCAGTAATTCCACTACTGGGTATTTACCTAAAGAATATATGAAAACACTAATTCGAAAACCTAATGTTTATTGTAGCATTATTTATAATAGCCAAATTATGAAAGCAGCCCAAGTGTCTATCAATAAATGGGTAAAGGGCGCCTGGGTGGCTCAGTTGGTTAAGCAACTGCCTTCAGCTCAGGTCATGATCCTGGAGTCCCGGGATCGAGTCCCGCATCAGGCTCCCTGCTCGGTGGGGAGCCTGCTTCTCCCTCTGACCCTCCCCCCTCTCACGTGCTCTCTGTCTCTCTCATTCTCTCTGTCTCAAATAAATAGATAAAATCTTTAAAAAAATAAATAAATAAATGGGTAAAGAAGAGGTGGTTATTGTGTGTATATATATATATATATATACACACATACACACTTAGGCATAAAAAAGAATGACATTTTGGCATTTACAACAACAAGGATGAATCTAAAGAGTATAACGCTAAGTGAAATAAATTAGAGTAAGACAAATATCATATGATTTTACTCATATGTGGCATTTAAGAAACAAAATAAAGGAACAAATTAAAAAGAGACAAAAATAAAAAACAGACTCTTAACTATAGAGAACAAACAGATGGTTACCAGAGGGGAGGTGGGTGAGGGAATGGGTGACAAAGGGTAAGGGGATAGAAGTACACTTATTTTGATGAGCACTGAGTAATGTATAAAATTGTTGAATCACTCATGTACACTGAAACTCATGTAACACTGAATGTTAATTATACTAGAATTAAAATAATAATAAAAAAATATCTTGGTCCAGATCGCAGAGTTAGAAAATGAGAGAACCAGGATATAGACTCAAACATCTAGCTACCGAGCCCAAACTCAAAATGACTACTCTATGATTTATTTCATATAGTTTAAATTCAAAATTAACTTATATAATGTTCTCAATGATTTGTGAGACTAACTGGTTGGAATTGATATAAGTTAAACAATTATATTTTCTTGGAAAATTAACTTATTTTTAAGCTCTACAAAATGAAGAAAATATTTCCTTCAACATTATGACTATAAAAAAACCTGCTGTTAGGAAAATCACTCCTAAATAGTTTTAAATTTTTGAATACAAACACAAGACAGAATGAAAATACAAAATGGCAAAGCAAATGTATTGAATCTGCAGGCTAGCTCTCTGAGCTCTGATGGGTACAGTAGGTGCCACCAGTTAGGAATTTTTCTTCTGTAGAAATGAAGCATTTGAAAGTCCCCCAGTCAAGATGAAACACTCGAATCAGACTCACAGATTGCAGCCAGGGTCTAGACTGAGGCCTCCTGTGCTAACAAATAGAGGTTGAAAAAACTGGCAAGTGGCAGTTTTTTTCCAGGGCACTCACAAGTGCCAGACTTAGGAACGGTAGATAGAAAGTGATCCCATGCTGGTTTAGTGACTAGATTTGCTCTATTATCCAGATTACCACAAGGCAGTAACTCCAAACACAAACCACTAGTTTCTATACTGAAGAGAGACAAAAAATAATTACCAAAAAACAAAACAAATAACTTTTCATCATATTAAATTAACTGTATGTACCATTCCAACAAACCCTTTAAAAACTATATTAAATAATTTCCAATATATAAACAATGTACCAAATTACATTTAAAGGTGGCATGAAGTTATGAACAGTAATGATATCTCATTAATATGAAAAAGGATTGGAAATCATGACATGAAATATACTTCATTGACAACAAAATAGTTTCAGAGGTCACCTGTAATCTCTTGGCTGGATAGGGTCAGAGAAAAATGGTAAAATGAAGACAGTAAGAGGAACTCAGCACAAATGCAGAAAGATTGAGATATATAATGTGAAAGAATTGTTAAAAACCATGGAGGATACACTGAAAATCTCCAACATTCATATAATGAGTTAAAAATGAGGGAGGGAGAGAGACAGAGAGATATGAAAGGAAAATAGAAGAGAAACTATACTTGAATAAATAATGTCGATGTTTCCAAAATTGGGAGGGGACAACATGTGAGCTCTAGCAAAATATGCATTTTTAATAATAAAGAAAAAAATAAATAAACCTCTACCTAGATACATGACAGTAAAAATGCTGTACATTAAGTATAAAATAAGTTATAAAAGCTACTAGCAAAAAGACATTTTGACAATTAAGGAGAGAACAACTGACAGTGGGGTTTCATCTGCAAAAACAGATGCCAAAAGAAAGTGGTAATATCTGCACACTGCTGGGAAAAAAATAACTCTAACATATAATTTTATATCCAACATAATATTTTTCACGAGTGAGCACAATAAAAATGTTTTCAGCTATAGACACACAGAATGACAGATCTGACCACCCATAGAAACAGAGTAAAAGTTATTCAAGAAAAAATAAAATACTGACCAAAAATAAGATATATGAAATTCTGAGAAAAGAATTGATATGTAACAATAAGTTTAACTACTTATTTAAGAAAAATATTTTTCTTTAAAAAAAAGAAAGAAAATTTAAATATGTGAGTTTCATCTTGTACATTTACTGTCTGAGCCCTGGAATCAGCCACTTGGTCCCTTTGGTGTGTAAATAATACTAGAAACCAAGATCAGGGTACCAGATATGCTTTTGGCCACTGAGGTGTCATTGTTTCTAGGCCGTCTTAGACGAAGAGCAATGAAATACATGTGTGTATGATAACCTGGATGCACGTATGTGTATACACACACACATCCCTTGAATATTATACATAGCTCCAACTAATTCTCCATTTAACCTTATGTATCCTAATTAAGCTAAACTTGAATTCATACTGATGCCTCCAACTCTAATGCATTATCTCATGGGTCATACAAGCATCCTCCCCTGCTCATCTGTAACCTCCCACTTCAAAAGTGACGAAACCGGCTCCTGCCATTCCCCCGGTGTATTGTAATTTTTTTAAACTTCGTATTTTCCTGATGCCTTAACATCCCTACCAACAGGCTGATTACCCACTCAGGTGACCATGTACACCAATGTGATAAAGTGGTTCCGTGTTACAAGTTCTCTTGCTGTCCCCCGGTTGTGACTTTGTGACATTCAAACACACCAATGAAATACCCTCAAGTGCCTCCTCCAAAAAAGGCACTTGACCACTGGTCCTCACTCTCTCTTAATTTCCCACCTGCTTGTTTGCATGTACTCTCTGGGTGCTCCTCCTCTATGGCTCCCTGAGTCGCATGGTGTGCCTCCCTCATCTGGGATCTGTAAATATAATAGATTCTTTAATTTCATATGCCTTTCCTAATGTAATGTCTATGGCTGTATTAAAATGATCCTTAAAGACCCCACAAAGGGACTTACTCTCCCATTTACAACACACCTGGCTCTCACCATCTGTCACACTTTGTTCAACTCAAGCATCAGATTTGTTAACCTCTATCACTTTGGGAAACAACTTTATTAGCTAGAGTACAGTTTTCATATGCATTTGTCTTTGGTATTACAAACTCCACTCATTTTCAAAATTACTTAGAACAGCATTTACCCACCCTTTTTGGTGCGTTTGCAACATGCATTTGTAATGCATTTTTATTCTATTATCAGAGGCTTGCATTGATTTCAGGGATCCTCAGACTTTTTAAAAGATTTTTTTAGTTTGCATACATTGTTTCACTTTTGTGTCTGTAAAGTTCTATGCAAATTAATGTCTTGCATTCACCATGATATTATGCATAATAGTTCCATCACCCTAAAAGTCCCCTGTGCTTCACCTATTCATCCCAGCCCATCTCTATTCAAACCTTCATCAAAAGTTTTGCCTTTTTCAAAATGTCATATAATTGGAATCAAACAGTATGTACCCTTTTCAGACAGGCTTCTTTACTTAGCAATATACAGTTAAGGTCCCTCTGTGTCTTTTTTGTGTTTTGATAGTTCATTTCTTTTAATTGTTTAATAATATTCATTGTGTGGATATACCACAGATTGTTTACCAATAGGGACATTTTGGCTGCTTCCAGTTTGGGTGAATAAAGCTATAATACACACACATGTGCAGGTTTGTGTGTGCACATAAATTTTCAAATCACTTGGGTAAATACCTAGGAACCCAATTGCTGGATCACATGATAAGACTATGTTTAACTTTGGGGCGCCTGGGTGGCTCAGTTGGTTAAGTGACTGCCTTCGGTTCAGGTCATGATCCTGGAGTCCCGGGATCGAGTCCCGCATCGGGCTCCCTGCTCGGCAGGGAGTCTGCTTCTCCCTCTGACCCTCCCCCCTCTCATGTGCTCTCTCTCTCATTCTCTCTGTCAAATAAAATAAATAAAATCTTTAAAAAAAAAAAAAAGACTATGTTTAACTTTGTAAGAAACTGCCAAGGTGTCTTCCCACACCATCTGCACCATTTTACATTTCCACCAGCAATGAATAAGAGTACCTGTTACTCCACATCCTCTCCAACATTTGATATTGTTAGTGTTTTGGATTTTAGCTATTCTAATGTGCATGTTGTAGTATCTTGTTTTAATCTGAAATAACAGACAATATTTATGAGTAATAAAGAAATATTCTAACATTCACAAAACCCATAAATTCTGAATTCATGGTAGAAGTTACCTCAGTGGTAAATGAGAAAGAAATGAGATGAGGTAGGAGAACAGAGGGACCTCAACTATCTTTGTCATATTTTAATTCTTAGAAGACCTGAAATCAATTTGGTATAATAACTAGTACTAGTAGAACCATGAGTGTAGAGGAATGTTTATGTTATTCTTTAATCTTCTCTTTATGGTTTGAAATACTTGACAATAAAGATTTTATTTCAATAAAAATGTTTATTTGTATAAATGTTTTGTTATCCTTATTGGGGGGGAATAAAAGTAAAACATCTTCCAGAAAATGGCACTTGTAAACATTTGCACTGACAGATTGCTCTTTTGGAAAAACCTATTGGGATATCTACTACAATGCCAAAAAAAGCACCCGCAGATGTATCTGCAGCTGGAGAAAGACAGCCATACATGTGGTACAGTCACACTTGGCAATGAAAAAAAAATTTTTTGGAGTCTACATTGGTTCACTTTTTTGTTTGTTTATTTACTTTTTTCTGTTTAGTTAACAAGACAGAGAAACCTGCAGTCCCTTCCCAGTGTAGAGCATGTACAAAGAGCAGCAGTGGTGGCAAAAAGGCAAAAGTTGGTCTCTGAATATTGCTTCAACTCATACTAATTTTAAATTTTAAGTCATATTAGTTGGCACTCATTCCATCAACTAATAATTAATAAAGCTTCCAATAGAAAATATCAGGAACAACTTCTGTTGTAAGCCATCTTTTATCTAGAAATCCCAGGGTTGAGGGAAAGGGGGGAATCTTTACAAAACACATTTAAAATTACAATGTCTGTTTTAAAGAAAAAAGTGAAGATTTTGTTTTCAAGGAAAACATGCCACATTAGAAACACAAAGAAACCAAGAATCAGAAAATTTAAATTAAAAATTAAAAACAAAACTAAAAATGGTAGGTCTAGATAATTTTAACGGTGAACTGTATCAGCCTAGTAAAAATATGTATTTATTTTTCACTTTGCACTGTTTCATGACATGAACAATTTTGAAATCTTTCTAATTCTTTTAATAAAGCTAGTATAAGCTTTCATTTAAACAACTGAAAGACAAGCACGTGCACACATACAGATGCACAAACAAAAAGCAACACAAATGTTTATGAATTTAGTAAAACCCTGAAACAAAGTATTTGGAAAATAAGGATCTATATAAACTAATATAAAACTAATAACTATTTGACATCAGCAGGTTATTTTGTTTCTTCCAATGAATGTTAGAATATGTCTCATTTTTTTCTCAGAAAACAAAACATTAAAAAAATCTTTTTATAATAGCATGTTAGAAATATAGTAATGATGAATAACACTAAAATGAAATATGTAAGAGCTATAAGTAAATATTTGTAATACCTTACTAAAGAAAATAAAACTGAGACACAAAAAGTTTAAGAGAAATTGTCTTAAGACACAGCAAGGGAAAGAGCTGAGGTCTAAATTTAGACAGTGGTAAAACTGTGGAGGGAGACTGGGAATCAGCAGAGGTAGGGTATCAGTGTGGTATAACTTATTTTTGTTTTTGTTTCAAGTTTTTATTTAAATTCCAGTCAGTTAACATGTAGTATAATATTAGTTTCAGGAGTAGAATTTAGTGATTCATCACTTATATACAACACCCAGGGCTCATCACAACAAGTGCCCTCCTTAATACCCATCACCTGTTTAACCCATCCCCCCCACCCCAACTCCAGCAACCTTTAGTTTCTTCCCCATGGTTAAGAGTCTGTTTTATGGTTTGCTTCTCTCTCTTTTTTCTGCCTATGTTCATCTGTTTCATTTCTTAAATTCCCCATGAGTGCAATCATATGGTATTTGTCTTTTTCTGCCTGACTTATTTCGTTTAGCATTATACACTCTAAAAAAACATTTAGGGCTTCTTATCTGCTTACAAATTATTTTACTTTATAAAACTATGAAAAAAAAGTAGGCAGTTTGTGGTGAGATTATCGATAAGTTTTTTGGCAAGAGGTAATTCTCAGAGAGGAGCAGAAAACACCAGAAGCTCATCTTGCCCTATTCTAATAAAACTGAAAAATAAGTCATGTTTCAGGAAAGGGAAATACTCTAAGTTGTGGGGACAAGCTGCATAGTTAATAGCACACTAACGGCTACAATGATTTGGTATTTAGTTCAGAATGAGACATTTCCCATCTCTTATAATTCTTATTCTCCATTCCTCCCAACCTCAAAATTTAGCAATGATATTGGATATGAGGAGTCAATTGGCCTCAGGAGGAGGAAGCAGAAAAACATAGACAATTTTTCCCAGATTGAGCCTAATAAGAAAAATTGACAAGTAAAATACGGGTCCAGGATACTTTGGGGTACTTTATTTAATGTGCATGCAGACAATACTCCAACACAAGTACCAATAAAACAGTCTCACCATAAACTGAGAGAACTTAAACTTTCAAAGACCTAAACACCAACATCAAAGGGTCTTCTGGAAAGCACTCTCTAACTTATTTAAGTATAGTTGCCCACTATCCTGTCTGTCATCCCCTCGTAATTTCATATAGTTGTACTTAGAGCACATACGACCTTTTTGCTTCCCTAATAGCAACCCATGAAACAGGGATTTTTATGTAGTTGCGCAGATATATCATCACTGCCAGAACATCAGGGCACATGCAAGAGCTCAGTAAATATTTACCCCCCAAAAAGACATACACAGTGACTGGCAAGGATACAGGATGCCTAAAATCAAAGGCATGGATAAGGTAATAATCCTTTCTCTTGAACCGTATGTTAAGAGTGAGTATCCTCAGAATGGATTTTCATGAAGGATGAGATTTTTGTCTTCCATAGAGATGCACTGGTTTGTGGGTCATGTGATGTGACTATTCTCTCTTAGGTTGATTTCTAGTATAACATAAATTTTTCATGGAGCAATCCATACCCCAATCATCTTGCCTCATTAAAGTGTCCTCAACTACAGTTCTTACAAGATTCTTTCAAAACAGTACTTTCTCCCTGCTACCTTCCATGCTGTTTCCCTCCAGAGAAAATTCTCAGAAAGTTTCCTTTCTAAATCCTGTGCATGCACACACATATAGCCCTTGCTTTTTGTTCCAGAATTAAAAGCAACTTCACATCTTTAGACTTTTCTGGGAAATAGTGCCTGTGCCTAATCACTCCAGGCAACTCATGTCAAGTTATTGAAATAGTTAGCTTGATTTGGTTATCCTCATTAGGTTCAAAATGACATGATACTGACGCCTCTATAAGCTTCTGGGTTCTCCTTTTTTATTCTAGTGGCATTTTATAGTGGTGTGCTTTTCCACATTTCTTTTTCTTCCTCTATTTTGCTTGGCACTTGGTAAGCTCAAATAAAAATGAATATTCTTCAATTCTAAGTAGTTTTCTTGCACAGTTTATTTGGCAGTTTCCTCCTCTGCCCTCTGTCCTATTTGGGGTCCCTATTATTCAGATATTGAACTCCTAGGCTAATATTCCTGTGTCCTAACTTGTCCTTTCTTATTACTCATCTCTCTTTTTTGTTATTAAAGTTTTACTTTGTGGAAGATTTTTTTCAAAATTATTTCTGCTAAAACACCCAGTGAGTTTTTCATTCCTGCTGTCACATTTTTAATTTTCCAGAGCTCTTTGTGGTTTTCTGAATGTTCCTTCTTTATAACATCTATTCATGTTTCATGGATGAAATATCATCTCTTGTCTTTTGAGGACATTATGGTATGTTTTATATGTTTTCTCCTACTCACTGTTTTGTTTCTTTTCTTCCTGATTTCCTTATCTTCTCTTTGTTTTTGGTCTCTGTCTCCTGTTGGTATCATTCAGAAACCCTGGGTTCAGAGGTCCATTCATATGTAAGAATGGGCTATAATCAGTTGACTGTTGGTTCAATTTTATGGAGAGTTTTGCCGAAAGGTGGGCTTTCTCCAAAAACAGGCTGAGTCATTATACCAACCCAACTTTCAGTTTGGGCTTTTCATTTTAGACTTGTCTGTTTCCTCAGAAAGGAATACTTTCATCTTTTTCTTGTGAAAGAAGCTTCACACACGCATTTATAAAGTGGAGAGAGTATATTGTATAGGAATGCCATCATTTAATGTGCATAATTGCCCAAACCTCTCATATTTCAGTATGGCTCTGCCTGAGACCCTCTATTTTAATTTCTGTAGACCAGAGGATAAATCCATAGTCTTCCACTAAAGTTTAGAGAGACACAGTTGTGCAGGTATGTAGATGAGGAAGAGGATTTGTGAAACTAAGAACCTTATATAGACATTTCACATTTTTTAGCCCCACCTATACCTGTACTTTTTTTTTATGATTTTATTTATTTATTTGAGAGAGAGAGAGCATGAATGGGGGAGAGGGGCAGACAGAGAGGGGCCGAGGGGCAAAGAGAGAGGGAGAAGCAGATTCCCCACTGGGCAGGGAGCCAGAAGGGTTCCATCCCAGGACCCTGGGATCGTGATCTGAGCAGAAGGCAGACTTAACCAACTGAGCCACCCAGGCGCCCCTACCTGTACTTATAGAAGTATTTATGTTTCCAGTCCTGGAGAAGTCGAGGATGGTGGGCTTACCCCTGAAAGCTTTAGGTTCAGATTTCTCCAGTCTTCTAAAACTATAGTTTAGTTGCAGCCTAGCTTCTGAAATTTTATTGCAGAATTTTCTTCCCTTGTTTTATTTGCCCTTACAGTTTTAGCTAACGTTGTTTTTCCCAAGTTTTCGTTTTACTATTTTTTTAGCGGAGTTTCTTAGAGATAAGGTAGTAACAGTATGTTCTCAATACACTATTCTGAAACAGAAGTCTTATTGATGTGGTTTGAAGTGGTGGGGTTTGGAGCTGATGGCCAGGAAAGAATTCTTGAGATGTCTTTGGTGCAAAAAGGTGGTTTTATCAAAGGAGGGTGACAGGACCCTTGGGCAAAAAAGCTGCACGGGGTGGGGGTGGGGGGGTTGTGAGGTGCAATCGATTATATACTTTGCAGTTGGGGAAGGTAAAGACAAAGGGAAGTTTCCAAAAGGACTTTCATATGCTAAAGAAGACTCATAGGATCCTGAAGGCCTAGCTATTGTCAAGCTAAGGTTGTTTTTCCCTCTAGCAAAGCTTTACATTAAGACAGTTGGGAGTTTCCTAGAGGAATGTTGTATTATGCCTGTCTCAAGTATTTATCAATGGGCTGCTGGTTATAAGGAAATTTAATTTTATCTACATTTGCTTTTTGCCTTTGTTCCCCACATCATTATCACTTCAATGGAACTAAAAACAAACAAGTATTAAAAAGAAAGTACCATTAAAAAATAAAGTAGAGGTATTGAGTACTTGTAATATTGTTTGCCTTTCTAATGTAGTCTTCAGATGTATTATTTAATTTGACCATCCTAAGCCCTGAAAATTATCTTTATTGTACCATTTGATACTTGAAGAAACCATCAATGATATAAAATTTCAACACAAGATTGTCTGAACTAAATCTTTTCTAATATTAACTGATACTTCACAAGAAGTTTATAATCTCTAACCTGAAATTCTTTATAACCTAGAAGGAGAGGTATTCTATACTGAAAATATATGTTTAAAAGAAAAAAAAATTACAGGCAAAACAGATTGAACTTAAACACAAAAGGGGATTGGGCTGTTCCTTCTAAACAAGATATTGAAAAGACCACCGAGAGAATGAGACTACTCTCCACATTAAAGATAGGTCTAAATTAGCCTTTAAGGTCTACAATGAATATCACTGCCATGAACACACCTGAAATTGCTTTCTCAGTCTCTGAATATTTTTAACACCATCTTATATTTTCCTAGTGATCAGTCTGAATTTTCATTTTCTTTCAAAACCATTAGTAACCTGTATAGTGTAGACCGAAATGACTGCCAAATATTTAAATAGCAAAATCTCAGGCTGCCATAGTTAGGGGCCCTTGGTTATCCAAAGAAGTTGACAGAGAGCTCTGGAGATCTTTATCTTGCAGACCTCAACCTAGTATCTATTACCAAGATAGTCTCCCATCACCTTACAAAACTGTTAAAGGTGTTAATCTTACTGGAGGTTAGAAATGTGGTAGAAAGCACATTTTTGTTTTTCCTTTCTCAGATCACTCTTGGACACAATAAATGTTCTTGGTGTCTCAAAGTGCATAAATCTGTAAGGTTGGTAACTATTTGAAACTGAAGATACAAATCTAAATGGCAACTCTTTATTTACCTTTAAACCATTAGCAACTGTAGAGTGACAGACTGAAATTAATTTCTCAGTTCAGATGCAGGTGACACACCGGACATAGACCAAAGTGAACTTTCTAAGGTCAATAGCTCATCCATATCTAAAATAATAAGAGGACTCAAACAGATTCAGATACAAGATATTTTCTTTGCCTTCTGCTGGCACTGTGGCAATTAGATCTGTACATAAGGTGTGCTTTGTTATATTTAAAATAAATGTTTAAATATACATATATGTTATGTATGTGCTACAATATTTAATTCATTTTAATCATCTTTTTTTATACAATTATTTGGTTGTATCTATGAAATGATGATCAAAAAGATCACCCTCAGTTAAAGAGAAGGACTTAAATAAGCTCAATTCAAGATACAATTACATCAAGATTCTGGTGTGCAGGTGAAGGTAGATGTTATCAACTGTAGAATATTGTTTAGCAAGGTCAGTCCTTTATCACTGTTTCCCAAAATAAAGTTACAAAAACAGTATGCAGTGGTATGTATCAAAAGTGGGTAAAGGTATAAATACACACACACACACACACACATATACACCTATATTAAGAATATATAAGAAAGAATTCAGAGAATGTTCACTACAAGAGATTTACTATACATCCCTCACTATCTAATCAGAAATGACCATATCATCATTCCATATTAAATGTGATGGCTACCAGACTTTCATAGGTCATCAAGTCTACAAATAAGTCTCATAAGTGAAGAACCAATCCAATTATGTATACAGAAGCAATATGTCTGAAGAACTGTCTGCAGGAAGGAAATACATGGTAGCAAGAAATTAAAAGTAGCTTTTGTTTACAGGTCTGTAAAACTGGGAGGAAGTCAGACAGCAGACAATCTGAAATAAAATAGAAATCTGTCTCTACCCACATTGAGCCTGAAATTAAACAAAAGACATCATTTTGGAAATGAAGTGGAGTAAGAGTTATACAGGTTGAAATAATAGGGAAGATGTTAGGTTATAGTAAGTATCTGACATGATCTATATAGAACAGGAAGGAAGACAATGTTATTTAAACATAAATTAATGCATTCACTTCTGCAATAAGGAGATGGGGTAGAGCAGAAGAGTTTATTTCAGTAGTTGTTGGCTCTTTCATTTAGAAGATTTAAAATCTTTTATTTTTAAAAAAAGAATTTGCAAGTTGATCTGTATGGAAGAAATTTCAATGAAATTTTAAAACTATCTTTAGTAAGGTAACAAATTTTTGTATTTGCTTCTGTGAGTTGAGACAGATGTTGGTGCAAGGGTGCCTCTGAATTTGAGGCAAAAAATAGTGATGAGAAACAGGATTGAAGAGGGCCTGAGCAAAATGTTAACATGTAGGGAGGGAACCAAAATGAATGAGGGCAATTTACTGTGATTCAGAGAGCCACAGAACTTTAAGAATGTTGGTGTCATGGGACCACTCTGAAGTCATCATCTGTGGTGTGCTCTAGTCCTCCTCCGATATGTCTGAAAATGCCAGTTACCTAACAAGAATCTTGCATAATGTGGCTTGGTGGTTGAATAAGGAAGAACTGTGCTCAAGCACAGTCAACAGAGTCCAAAGACAAGACAGCAGCTTCAGGAGAAAAGATTAGACAGCATCTCTCAGGATCTCAAATTGTCTCAAAGTAGGAATTCACTACATGATTCCCCATAAAATCTTTGAAAAAAACTGAGGAGGGGGTTTGAATTCCCTTCAAAGTAGAGAAAAGGAATGCTGCTAATTATTGTGCTATAAATGGGAGAGTACATCCCCCTTGTGGATTCTTAAAGGCTCATTCCACAGAGCTGCAGAAATTACACTGGGAGAGATAAAATGGAAGGATTTATTATGCTCAAAGGTCCTAGAAAGGGGGGGCACAGCAGACCAAGAGGGCCACACAAAGTCACCCAAAAGCACAGTTTGCTCACAGCAGGCAGGGAGGGAGCAGAGCAAGGGCCCAAGGGCCAGTGCCCTTCTGGGGGGTCAAGAGTGGTGCAGCTTATGGCACAGAAGAAGCATTCTTGTTGGCTAACTTGAGTGTAACTAGGTCAACGTGGAAAGGAAGGAGTAAAAAGGACAAGTCATCATAAAGCTTATAGTTCAAACACACATGTTGGTGATGGATACCCGGAATGTGCAATAAGTAGGTAAAATTTCAAAATAAGCAGGGAGGATGCTGGCATCAGGGAGTCATCCAGGGAACAAATTACAGCTTTGCATTGTAATTATAATAGCTAATGTTTATTGAACATAGCTATGAGTAAGGCACTGTTCAAAGTGCTTTATTTGTATTAGCTCCTGTAATCACAGCACTCCTATGAGGTAATACTCTATTATTTATCCCCATTTTATCAATGAGGAAATTAGGCAAGTAGATTTTCTCTTACGTTCATTAGATATTATCAAACTGAGAAGATGGGGATTTGGATGAAATAAATCATTACCCCAGAATTCTCAAAACATAAGGACATGGGATTGCTTAATATACATAGTTCCATTTTAGATATCAGATACAGCTGATCTGGAGAGAGAACTGAGGTTTTCTGAAGATAAGTTGTCAAGGATCAAAAAAGTGCTCAGAGAAAAGGAAATTCAAATAAAAAGTGTTGATAAAGTGCTGGAAGCTGGCTGTTAAATTAGCTGTGAATGAGGTTATACAAAAGAGGAGACAACAATGTCAAAATATTTTAAAAGTTGGGCCATGAAAGAAAATAAAGACAACTACAGGGTGAAGTAAAGAGTTTCTTGTTCTTGCTTGTTGATTGTGTATTTGGTTGGCTGGTGTGAACTGTTTTCAACTTTGGAAGAAACACATTTTAAAAGCAGAAAGGAAAAAGTCAAATGAAAGGCAAATGATTGAAAAGTCTGGAAAAAGAATTTGTAATTGATGGAGCAACTTCCCCTAGGAAGTAATAAGAGGTGGGGTCAAGACAATAGGCAGAAAGTTTAGCCTTAAAGAGAGGAAGTTTATATTAACTAGAGAAACTTAAGGGTGGAAAGAGAAATGACTGCGATGGTAAATAAGGAAGATTCAGGATGAATCTTGTTTCAGTAAGAATTTATTGAACTACATAACTTTGTTCTTAGCACTGTTGGCACTGTACAAGTTATAAGGAGGACTTCAGAGAAATCAAAGATGTTTTATGCCCTTAAAATGTTTTCCAGTTATAATTTTCAATCCATTGGAGAGCTGAAATGGTAGAGATGAGACAAGTTACAGTCGTTCAGACGAGATCATAATTCTGTTTAGGTTATGTGATTTTGTAGATGCAAGAAAAGGAAAACAGTTCCAAAAGTAAATGGCTTAATGAAAACATAGCTTTAAAAAGGCCTAACAGGGAGAAATAGCTTTGCTTTTCTTGTTACTTCTACCTTATTTCTCATGAAGTGAGGGAATATGACAAGGGTTTTTTGAGGTAGCCTGTATTCCTTTCAAATCAAAATTGTCTCTTTAGGAAGAGCTAACATAAAAAAGTAATGTTATAAAAGTTATGATAATGTAGGAACTACTCCATTTCTATAACATGGCAAAAATTAACACTGGATCAAGGTTTTTTGTTTATTTTTAATAGCTAGGTTTAGACTGTGATTATGAAATCCAAGCCACATGTATGTACAAATGTTAGCGCTTTTCTAAACTGAAAATATTTTTTCTAAACAATAACATAACATATTATATTATAGATAATATAATATTTCTAAACAATATTTCTAAAAGAAACAGCTTCAAGCATATTCGTCATGTTTTATCATGGACTTTTGCCTTACTATCATGTTTTATTTGTATTAAATTTAAATATAGTAACTGCAACGTTCACTTGAAGCCACCAGATGTCACTGTTTTAGATATGATGCTTTCATCACTATTGATATAACACAGGTATGAAGAAATAATTGAACATTCCAGTACAATTATTTTCTGGCAAAATTATGACAAAGATGAATATGTTAGAATCTCATTAAAGGACACCCAAACAACAATAATATCCATACACATAGGGCAGGGGGGAAAAAATCCCCTTGGAAATCATGTTTATATGATTATCTCAATTTTAATAACTTTAAAGTCAAGGATCTCATATCATTTTTGCCTTTTATATTATGGACCATTTTTTTTTTAAATATTTGTTTTTGTTTTTTGGTTTTTTTTAAGATTTTATTTATTTATTTGAGACAGAGAGAATGAGAGAGAGAGCACATGAGAGGGGGGAGGGTCAGAGGGAGAAGCAGGCTCCCTGCCGAGCAGGGAGCCCGATGCGGGACTCGATCCCGGGACTCCAGGATCATGACCTGAGCCGAAGGCAGTCGCTCAACCAACTGAGCCACCCAGGCGCCCTGGACCATTTTTAATGATTAGCTGATTGTAAATAATTTAAAAATACCTAAAGCACAAGGATGTTACAGTTGGGAAAAGCAATCTTCAAGACCACTTAGTGCAACCCCACTTTTTTATAGGCAGTAAAAATAAAAGAAAGAAAAATAAAAGATAAATTGAGAGAGAAAAAAAAAATTTATAAATGCAGAGATGTGCTAATAAAATTATGTAGGCAGTTATTTAATGATTTTAACTAGTCAGTATTTGCTGCATAGTATCATAATGTTCCTTACCAGCAAATTGCTTATTTGTGAGCCCCATACCATGTTTGACCACAAGAAGATAAGACAAAGACAATTATAAATATATATGTCCCCCATTAAGATTTTTCCAATGTGGGGCATCTGGGTGGCTCAGTCTGTTAAGCGTCTGCCTTCAGCTCAGGTCATGATCCCAGGGTCCTGGGCTCCAGCCCCGTGTCAGGCTCCCTGCTCAGCTGGGGGCCTGATTTTCCCTCTCCTCCTCCACTCATGCTCTCTCTCGCTATCTCTGTCTCTCTCTCTCAAATAAATAAAATTTAAAAAGAAGATTCTTCCAATGTATATAAATATTCTTTAACTATATCTGTTTCTTACTCTTTTATCACAAAGAGTGATAACAATCATAGAAAAAATGTATAAAACCAGAAAATACAAAGATGTTAAGCACTCTTAACATCTTGTTCTTCATCATCCTAGCAATTTTTTAAGCATTTGCTATAAATGTACGTTTTATTTACTTGTGAGCTTATAAAATTTATACTATACATATTTGTTAAGATATCTACTTTTTACTAAATAACAACAGAAAATACTTTTCTTTCACATCATTAATATGGTCAAGCCATCAACATCCTGGCTTCTTATCATTGACTGACTTCTTTTATCAGCTGGCTATTGTCTTTCTAGGGCTGCCATCATTCTGAGGAATTCAGTGTCTGTGAAGATCCTCAAACCAATACTTGAACCTGGATTATTCAATTCTGGTGCACATTTTCACCATTCTACTCACTTACATGTTCACATTTTGAGTCATTAAGTCATCCTAAACTGTCTGGATCAGAAATATTAAATGCAAACACTCCATTTCCTAAGTACATCTTTCTCACACTTGCATCCATCACCCAGGTGCTCTGAAGCAACTAGATCTACACAATGGAGTCCCTCAGCCCCTGATCTCTATGTTTTTCCTTGTCAATACTCTATTTTTTTCACCCCCATACTTATGTAGATAATGGTGCTTTGTCCAATGCTTTGTCCAAAGTCCAACCCTTGTGTGAATACCCAACTTTTTATTCCCATGTCCCTTTTTCTTTGTATCCACCAGCAAACTTCCAACCCTGGATCAATCGATCTGCTAAAATTCTGTCTATGCCTAGGCTACTCAAGATTCTGGAGAAAATCAAGCAACATTCAGACTGAGCCACAAAAAAGCTTATGGCCTACTGTTAGAACTGTACTGTCAAAGAAGTGTGGCAATATTTCTGTGGTATTTAAATCATTTTCATCTCCTCCTATCCAAAGAAAAATTTAAAACTGCCTGTCTTTCTCTCCAAGAAAAAATAAGCTGAAAAAGATTACTTCTTGAGACTTCTTACTTCTTGTGTCATGCTGACTACCTGTGTAAGCAGGAGGAAATGGGATATATCAGGCAGATAAAGACTGGATAGAGCATTATGACAACTAATTGATAATTTTGGCAATATCTACAATTGCTATAACACAAAAGCCCTCTGTTAAAATATACAAACTTGTTCTGCATTAGATTTAGGTAGTGATATGAAGTAGCTAGATAAAATGAGAGTAACAGACAAAACAGCTAAGCTCAGAAAAAAATAAAATAAAAATAAATAAACTCAAAGTAAATGTGAAAACAAAATCTCTGAAACACATGAAGAAATGTAGGTAAAAAGAGAAGCCAACTAACTTGTCAAAAAGTAGAAGTTATTCTAAATAATGTAAATAACAGTTAAACCCCAAAATAACTATGTTTTAAAATTAAGAGTTTCAAAAAGATTTAAAAAAGAAATAACATTTACATAGACAAGTAATCTTGAAATAAAAATAGACAGGTATAAATAAAGGTCATATGTTGTTGGTAACTCTAGCTGGGTAAAAATGGCCCTAAAACTCAGTGGCATAAAACAAACAATTATCATGGTCATGAATTCTATGGGTCAGGAATCTGAACAAAGCACAGAAGGGAGTCTTGTTTCTGTTCTGCTTGGTCTCACCTGTGGCAGCTCAAAAACTAGGGACTGAAAATATCTGCATGCCTTGTGCATTCATAGGCCTTGACCCTAGGCTGGGATGAGTGTAGGCTAAAGCTGGAATAACTGTGTTTCCTCAAGTATCGTTATCTCTGTATTCTCTCCAGATGATCTCTTCACCTTTTTGGCTTCCAGTCAGCCAGACTTCTGACACGGTGGCTCAGGTTTCCAAGGTTTTGAAGAAGAAAGTGAGTGGGCAGCTCCTTTCAGGACACTGCTCATTTCCTAATATGAGATGCATTCATTACAGAAAGCTTTATCTATTTTTTAACCTACTCACCTGAGCTGTAAGGATTTGGATACACAAGGCCTGGAGAAGCTGGAGTCTTCTTGAGCATTGTTTTTTGGTTTTGCTTTTTTAAATCTTTTTGTGGTCTCTATATATATGTTTCCCAGGAGGATGGCTTTAGAATAGCCAGACATCTCACATCGCAGTTCAGAAACTCTAAAATTTTGAGAGAGAGAAAGAGAAAGAGAAAGAGAAAGAGACCAAGAAACAGACAGAGAAAGGAAAAAGAGAGGTAGAAGCTGTATTTCCTTTTATGACATAGTCTCAGAAGTCATGCAGTATCATCTCCTCCTCATCCTGTGGTTATAGGTGATTAACCAAGCCTGGCTGATTTTTAAGGAGACAAATCAGACTCTGCCTTTTGAGAGAGGAGTGTCAAAGAATTTGTGGACATGTTTTAAAAGCATTACACACAGATATGCAAAAAAATAATTAGAAACCTTAAGAATGTTTTGAAGACCTACACTTAATTTGGCCAAAATTAAAATACATTATTTGGATGCTACTAATGAAGAATTGACCCAGACAGCAGTACATAGAAATAAAGTAATGAAAAATATGACAGAATTTAAAAGAAAGGAGGAAGGATTAACAAAATTTCAATACATGTCTGATAGGAGTTTAAGGAAGAGAGAATAGAGGATAATGGCACAATAATTATCAAAAGATATAATAACTAAGAATTTATCTGAACTGATGAAAAATACAAGTCTATAGGTAGAAACTCAACAAAGTTTCTAACAAAGTGCCAACAAAGATACATAAATATAAATCCACACCTAGATAAAGAAGGATAAACTTCAGACTATCAATGATAATGAGATAATATTAAAGCCCAACTTAAAAGAAACAAAAATTATATTCAAAGGAGTAAAATTAGACTAATTGCAGAATAATCATAGAATAATAGCAGAATAAGCAATTCCAGATGTAAGAAGACAAAGGAGTAATGTCTTCAAAGTTTTGAGAAAAATTAAGTGCCACCGTGAATTCTACATTTAGCCAACCATATTAATCAAGGCACGTATTTTCAGATATAAATAAAGCTATCAAAGTGGAGAACCTACAACACCTTGATGAAGTATTTAGTGTAGAGTTTATTTATAGAGAAGAACGATGAAGGCAGAAAGAAAATGAGAAGAAACAACATGTGACAATGAATTCAATATGATGGTTTATCTGTTTAAAAATGACAGACACACATTTTGTTTAAGAAGTTGAAATTACAGGAGCACTTGGGAGGCTCAGTAGGTTAAGCAGCCGGCTCTTGATTTTGGCTCAGGTCAGGATCTCAGGGTCTGGGATGGAGCCCGGTGTCAGGCTCCACACTCAGTATGGGAGTCTACTTGAGATTCTCTCTCTCCCTATGTCCCTCCCCCAACTCACACTATCTCTATCTCTCTAAAATAAATAATGCTTTAAAAAAAAGTTGAAACTATAATTTTACGCAACAATAACAAGACGATAGGATGGGACATTCGTGAATAAATAAGTTGTATTAAAGTGCATGAATGGGTTTGTATAAAAAAGTGAAAACAAATCAGAGTAAAAAGGAAGGAGATGAATTAATAAAGGCTATTAAGACAAGAAAAGAATGAAAAAAGTAGCAATAAAAATGCATGATAAAAAATGAGGAAGTAGAGTTAAATTTAGTAGCAATCATAATGCACCAAATTTATTTCTTCACCTATAAAATATAGATATTAGTAAATCAAGATGAAAAAGAAAAAAGAAAGACTAAACTATCTCTGTTTTACCATTGCCATAATTAACAAACATGACATATAACATTTAAAAGTAAAGTGATAGAATTAAAATCTAGGAAAATACTGTGCTAAGAATGGTTTCCCAAAGATGTCCAAGTCCAAACCCCCAGAGCCTGTAAATATGTTAGGTTATAAGGCAGGAGGAATAAATGTCGCTATGCAGCTGACTCTAAAATAGGAGATAAACCTGTATTGTCTAGGTGGGCCCAATATATAGTCACAAGAATCCTTAAAGGTAGAAGAGGGAGGCAGAAGAGACCCTGTCAAAGGGATACAATGTAAGATTAGAATAGCTGTTTCTGACTTCGAAGACAGGGTAATGGGTCCAGGAGTCAAGGGATGTGGACAACCTTTAAAATTAGAAAAAGACATGAAAATGGATTCTCTTCTAGGAGCTCCAGAAAGAAACACAGCCTTGCCAATATCCTAATTTGAGTCCAATGAGATTCATTTCACCAAAACTTCTAGAACTGTAAGATAGGAATTTGTATTGTTTTAAACCATTAAGTTTGTGGTAATTTGATACATCAGCAGTAGGTTACTAATACAAATTCTAATAAAAAATGGATACTATAGCAATAATAATATAAGGTAGAATTTCACAATGTAAAGAAAGGTATAATGGGAGAAATTAGATAAAAAGAAGACTACAAGTATATAATTCACTTCAAGTAAACACTTATAAAGCAAATTTGAAAAAAATGTTAGATATAGAAACATTAAAAACCTTTATTGTATACATATATGTGTATATGTGTATGTATATATGTAGGTATGTTGAAGAAAGAGAGAGTGGGCCCTGCAGCAAATGAATAGGAAGTATATGTTCTAGTTAAGCCTGAAACACTTACGTAATCCTGACTACATAATCAGTCACAAAAGAAGTCATAATACATTCAAATAAATGATCGTATACAGATAACCTTTTATAACCTCATGCAATTTAGTTTGGAAACCACAATAAAAAAAATTTTAAGACTATGTGTTTGAATTTTATAATTTTATGAATTTTTTCAAATCTTTTCAATTAAAGAAAAAACGAAAATATTTTAAATTGAAAGATAACAAAATATATGTCAAGCTCTGTGGGGTGCAAAAAAAATCTGAATCTGTGCTCAGAATACATTTTATATTAATTTATAAGGTTATAAAGATTAAAAATTGTATGGTAAACCTTTAATTCAAAAAAAGATAAAGAAGTTCCAGTTTGAAGACTATGGTAAAAAATGAACATTTCTTTCTTCCTGGAAATACTTCCAAAGCTGTGAGAATGAAAAACCAAACAAATGATTAATAAAAAAAAAAACCACACCAAGAATATGTTGTGATAGAGCTCATTAAAATTTGACCAAGTATTTTGACTTTTCAAAGAAAATTTAAGTGAACTATTATCTTTAAAAAGCAAAGATTCAAGATCTCAGTCAGGAAATTGTGAGACAGTGTCAAGAGATATTTGAGCATATAGAAGGACAAATGGTCAAATGGAACTGTTAAGGACAGAGAAAAGTATACAAGCCATACATTAGAATAGTGAGCAAATATAATGAAATTGAGCAGAAATGGAAAATTAATAGAGACAGGCAAAGGAAATCCATGATCCAAACCACTGGAGTCCACCCCTCCTCCAAAAAGAAGTAAATAAGATATACATCTGGAGAATACTCTCAAAGAAATGGAAGTTACAGTCAACATATTATAAGCAATGGTCTCATTTAGAATTGTCCACTTTGAGATATAGCAAAGTAAAGTTATTAAATTTTAAAATAAGGTCAAACATATTGGATAGCCAGACCAAATGGTCAAGTTATTCAAAAGGGCAAGTCTAAGACTAGATTCAGACTTCATCACAGTAATAATAGCACAATGCCTTCAAAAGCCTCAAAAACTTCAACCTGAGAATGTCATACACAACACCAAAATATAAAGTATAACAGCAAAAGACATACAGTTTTGAAATGCAAAAATCCAAAAGACATTTTTGTGGAAACTTCTCCCTAAAAAAAGTAAGACAAAAGACTGGAGCTAAGCACTGAATTACTCTCACTCTATGAAAAGAAATAGACAAAGGTAGGTTACAGAGAAGAATGTAAAATAATACGTTATACATATGGAAAACTTCAGCAAAGCAATCAAAATACAATAACTTGTGAAAAGATAATTCAGTAAATTAAGTTAGCCAGATATACAGAAATCAATATATAAAATGGTTAATGTATGCACATAGCAGCTATTGATTTTTGTGTATCCAGCTAACTTACTGAATATATTTTAATGAAATATGATAAATGAAAACCAATAAACATATATAACTAAAGAAAATATCCATTTCAATAGCAACACAAAATTTAATATGCCTATGAAGAAGAAAAACCGTGACATGAAATTTGCAAACACTAAATGAAGAAAAATTTTGAACGTAACCAAAAGCCACAAAGGAAGACCTGAAAAACTAGAAAGGGGAAAAGGGAAATCACATATTGAGATATGCCTAAGGATATAATGAGACCTTAGAGAAAGAATGGACTACTGAAAGATTCTGGGGCAACTGGGTTTCTTTATGGGAAACATAAAATTAAATACTGTTCACAAAAGTAGTGGAAATGTAGAAATCCGTATTTTAAAGTTATTAAGAGAAAATAGTGGAGAATATTTGTATTTAATATTAACCTTAAAAATATACTGCTACTTATTGCTATATATATATTGTATTCTGTAAGATGAAGGACATTGTTAATAAAGTTCAAAAATTAAAACAAGAAAAATCCAAGAAGATATTAGCTACATGTAAAGCAAAGTATTCATAACAAGTAGTAAATCAGTCAGATATATCAACAACCACTTGCTCCCCCCACATTTCACTCGTGCATCATTTCTTTCATGGGTCAATTAGGATATCTCCTTCACATCTGAGTATGTAACAGTCTTATCCAGAGACATAAGATAACCAAAATTCATCATCGGAAGCAATGGAATATATTACAATGATGAAAATGTGCTATATCTGTGCTAACCAGTACAGTGGCCATTAACCACATACACCTATTGAGCACTGGAAATGTAGCTAGTGAGAATAAAAATGGAATTATAATTTTATTTAATTTTCATTGATTTAAATGTAAATAGCCCCATGTGGCTAATGGCAAACATACGGATGGTACAGATATAGGGCACTGTCAGTTATCAAGGAAGAGGGAAAGACAATGTGACAAATCAGGAATCAATTCTTTTTTTTTAAGATTTTTTTTTTTTATTATTTATTTGAGAGAGAGAGAGTGAGAGAGAGCATGAGAGGGGAAGAGGGTCAGAGGGAGAAGCAGACTCCCCACTGAGTGGGGAGCCTGATGTGGGACTCAATCCTGGGACTCCAGGATCACAACCTGAGCCGAAGGCAGTCGCTTAATCAACTGAGCCACCCAGGCGCCCCAGGAATCAATTCTTAAAACTCCTTTCTGACAATTACAATGTCACTTCCATACATATCCATATGGAAATGTAAAATTCTCTGGAATTTTTTTTTTCCATTTATAAACTCTGAATCAAGAATAAAAAAATCATTAAGAGGGGCACCTGAGTGGCTCAGTTGGTTGGGCATCTGCCTTCTACTCAGGTCATGATTTCACGGTCCGGGGACTGAGACCCGCATCAGGCTCTCTGTTCAGTGCGGAGTCTGCTTCTCCCTCTGTGCTCTCCCCTCTCCCTTTCTCTCTCTCTCTCACATGCATGTGCTCAAATAAATAAAATCCTTTTTTAAAAAACTAATATCTGTTCACTTTTGGTACCAGGTATTTGTTTAGATTATCATATAGTATAAAATTAAGTGCTTTTAATTTTCAAATATTTTAATAATATGAAAGCAAAGCTTTGACACTGTTCATTCTGATTTCTGGTATCATTCATTGAACTGACACTGTTGCCAAGTTCTTTTTATGTATAAATTCTCTTGACTTCCCTAGTATGGACATCTCCTTCTCTTTCTCTTTCCTCACCATGGATCTAGTTTATGACTTCTTTACACATGAGTTTTCTCCAATCACCAATTTCATCATGACAATCTTCAGATTTCTGTTCTTGAACATCTTTTCTTCTTCTTCTTTTTTTTTTTTTCAGAAAAATCTCATACACTCAAGTCTTTGGTTACTATCCCTAGAGCTTCCCAATTTATATCTTTCTTTCAGATCTTTTCTGAGTTCTGAATATGTCCAACTGACTATTAAAATTCTCCACAAGGAATCTCCAAGCCTGTTTCTCTCCTTTGGTATATCATCTTGGTGCATGACATCACCATCCATCAGGAAGCAGGAACCAGAACATTCAGAACCATTCCTGAAAATCTTACTCATTCTTTTGACAGTTAATGAACAAATCCTGCCAGATGTATGATATGCCCATATGTCTCTCTTAGATTTTAGTTTGATTTTTCTCCCACTGACCTTTGAACTACTTGAGGGCAAAACTATTTAATTTCTTTCATTTCCTCTAATGGTTGGCAGAGGATATGGCTTATGATGGTTGTTTAATTAATAGTTAATGAAATAAAGGAGTCACTGAGGTAGAAGAAGAGGTTTACTTCTATAAGCTGAATTTGAGTGCTATGATCATCCTAAAACAGTTTGTAAAGAAATGTATGGGACCATTTATGTAGTTACAAATGTAGACTTAATATTCCTTTATTATTTATTTATTTTTTTAAATAATTCTTTAAATGCTATTCCTCTCTCCACCCTACCCTCAATCTGAGAAATGTTTAAGAACGTGGATTACAGATGTGATAACTTTTGAAGTGACAAGCATCTTTGAGTTCCAATCAGCTTTTTGTGGTCCACTGAATGGAACTACCCTACCACTTCCATTAACATTTTATTCTGTTATTCTTAGCCTTTCTTCACTTCACTAGATATTCACTGTGACAATGTGGTGCTATTTCTTTTTTTGTTTTGTTTTTTAAGATTTTATTTATTTATTTTTATTTTAGAGAGAGAGTGCATGCATGAGTGGGGACAGGGGCAGAGGGAGAAGGACAGAATCTCAAGCAGACTCTGCATTGAGTGTGGAGCCCAAAGCGGGGCTCAATCTCATGACCCTGAGATCATGACTGGAGGAGCTGAAAGCAAGAATGCATGGCTTAACCGACTGAGCCCCAGACACCCTTGTGGTGGTGTTTCTTAAATGAACATAGTGGCCCTTTTACTTTTTAAACATTTAGTAGACACGTGTGCCTTTTTGTGTTTTCCCTCTGGCTTTAAAATGGCTTTACTGAGCCTGTAAAAGTTAGTATAGACTCTGTAAAGGGTATGGGTGAGGCAATCTTTTGGGTAATAATGCAACTTAATTAGATGAAATTTAAAGGCTCCTTCCAGCTCTTTGAAGTTGAAAACTGACTCAGCATTAAGACTACTGTTGTTTGCATATACATCAACAACTCTTTCCAACATTTTGTATAGTTTACAGAGATCTCCTGAATCTATCTTTCACACCTCTTCTGTTAAATTTTTAATTTTATTATCTCCATCTACAGAATTCAGCTTTACATAATATTGTTCATGCTTGAAATCATATTCTTCCATATTGTTGTTTCAGGCTCCAGGCAGGATGCATAATTCAAACACAACCTAACTAAAGGACATCCCTTCCACCTCAAATTCTGAATAATAAAAGAGAAAAAATATGTATTTGACTTGGGAGCCCTGATATTAAAGTGAATGAATCCTGAGTCTGCACATGTTCAGAGAGATGTGGGGAGCGATTCACATGATTTAGTAAAGCCTCAAATGATCCTACTGTTTTCAGAAGACCTCTTTTTTATCAAGAAAATGTAATGTGCAAAATAAGTATACCAAGAAGAGTGACTATCTAACTCCAGTTGATGAATCAAGATATCCAAGCAATGCATTCTATTATTCCTCCACAAATATGACTGAATTAAAGCTGCCTATATATGAGTTAAGAACAGAAAGCAGCAGTGACTTTACATGTCTTGATCAGTTGTAATGTGAAAAGGGAATTGGACTTGGGATCATATGGCATAAGTCACCCCTACCGTGGCACTTAGTGGTTGTGCACAATGGGTAAATCCCCTGACCTTGGTTTCCTCATCTAAATAATGGAATACTTAGAATACCTTCTTTGTATTTTTCACAGTGTTGCTGAGAAGGTCAAGTAATAGAACATTAATGAGAATGTTTTATCAAGGAGACAGAGTAGCATAGTGGGAAGGAATGAGTGCTCTGAATTCGGTCTCTCTGGTTTCACAAACCAACTCAACCACTGTGATCAAGGTGACCTGGGCAAATGACATATCCTCTTTAGGAGTCAAGCTTTGTGTGTGTAAATATACCTCCCTCAAAGAATTATTAACGTCATTGATTAAAATATACCATATCAAGTATTAAGTTTAAAGCTTGTTAAGTACTCTATGGCTAAGCATTCAATGGGAAGGCAGTTTGTGCATGAGAGCTGCACTATCCCTGCCTTACTTGGGCCATGAGCCAAGCACAGTACTCCTTCCAATTATTGCACTACTCTCCTTTTGATGTTGGAAGGTGTTTATGCTGATCTAGTTTCATATTTTTGTGCATTAGAGTGGTTTTGTCTGAGACTCTGGTTCGAGAATTGATATAGGGGAAGATAGAGCTTTGTTATATTTGGTTCAAGGTTTTTTAGGAGTCTTGCCTATGAAGGAGCCCCAGAAGAGTCCAATCTAGCTTAATGGAGTTTTATGTCAGGCTTTAGACTCAAAAATGTCTGCTAATAATAAGGTTTTATTTTGTCTTGTTTGGACATTATATTCACCACCCTCAAATATCCTGCAGGAGGAGGTTGTTTTGAAATGGAATTTCTATATATTACTAAATTCCCTAGGCAAAGCCATTATTAATATCTTCCCTTAAAAATAACTCCCTTAAAAACTCCCTTCATAACCTCCCTTAAAAATAAATATTCATGGGGATTCCTGGGGGGCTCAGTCGGTTAAGTGTCCAACTCCTCCTTTTGGCTCAGGTCATGATCTAAGGGTCCTAAGATCCAGCCCCGCCTCAGGCTCTGTGCTGGGCATGGAGCCTGCTTGGGATTCTTTCTCTCCCTCTGCCTCCCTGCCCCATAAACACATACATATATACATACATACATAAATACATAAATATTCTTGTATCTCCAGTGTTTCCCATGTCCATTTCTCTCCCCTGAAAGTCTTGTCTTCTCCTCCTAGACTGACTGTTCCTTTTCCAATTGCTATTCATTCTTCTATTTAATTCACATTGAATGAAACATGAAACATCATACATAAAACAGTTTTTAATACTACACTTCTGTTATAATGTTTGTATTAGGTTCCAGGGATAAATCTGTCAAGTACCACCTAATAACACTTCCCTCCTTATTCCTTAATTATAGAATCCCGAATTTATTTAGGAATGCAGTAAGCCTAGCTAAAAGATGGTATTTTTGAGGCTCACTGAGCATGTGACTATATCCTGACTGATGAGATGTAAATGGAGATGTGTGGGATTTGGGGAAAAGCCACATCAAGGACCCTAAGTTGGGAAGTGTGCTATCCTGCTTTTCCTACTTTTTTCTTCATGCCCCTCTAGATCACAGATGCAAGCAAAACAGGTAGAGGTTCCTCAGTTATCTGTGAACATAAAAGGAACCTCCAATATGGTAGTGAGCTCTAGGATGGTAAAACAGAACAGTAGAAACGGCCTTATCTCCAGAGCTGCTACATCATCCTATTCTCCAGGTTGCTTTTCTGTGAGAGAAAAATAAACTACTTTTTATATATAATATTATTGTTATATTGATTACAATGTTACCAACATCTAAATCAAAACTGTTACTTGTTCATTTTATGGTCACATCCTATATTTCTAAAATGGCACATTTGTCTTTGGAGAAGCCCATATGAAAACTTTGAGTTTAGAAGAGTCATTCTTACCTGAATTCTCAAATCCATCATACTTAGTTTCATTTGATGTTTTAATATTCTGTGAATTTAGTTAAACATCTAATTCCTGGCATTAGGGGCCAGAGGGAAACAATAAAGCTGCAAGATACTTGCATTCTGTTCTTGTCAACAATATACCAGAAATGACTTTTCTTCACGCTGTGAAATTGGTTCTTATCTCCAGAATTTCATTGGTACTCCCAGAACCAGCCTCTTGTGCCCACTTAGAAGTAGGTAACTCTCGGGCGCCTGGGTGGCTCAGTTGGTTGAGCGACTGCCTTCGGCTCAGGTCATGATCCTGGAGTCCCGGGATCGAGTCCCGCATCGGGCTCCCTGCTCAGCAGGGGGTCTGCTTCTCCCTCTGACCCTCTTCCCGCTCGTGCTGTCTCTCATTCTCTCTCTCTCAAATAAATAAATAAAATCTTAAAAAAAAAAAAAAGAAGTAGGTAACTCTCTTGGGCAGTTTGTGTGTGTGTGTGTGTGTGTGTGTGTGTGTGTGTGTGTGTGTGTGTGTGTGTGTGGTATGAGAGGAAAGAATTTAGCAATCTGTGGTTTAGTAAGCCCCCCGGGTGATTCTGATGCACACTCAAGTTTGCACACTGTGTCTTGCCTATGCAGTAATCACTTCATATTTTTCTATATATACTTCAGCTTGATATTCTCTATAACTTTCCTTAATTCTACTCAGTGTTAAAAAAAATCCTCACAACTTGGCCATCTCTCTGTCTCTGCAATACTAGGCAAATACCTAGATTTTGCTTTTAGGTTCTCTGGATGGATTATGATCCTGAGATTTTGCTTCATGTTATCTTTCATGCCATTTTCCAAATTTCCTTCACTTCTGTCCTGTATTGATTCCTTTATTTCTTGGACCCTCATTTCATTAGAGTACAAAATCAAGTAACTTTCTAAAAAATGACACATGGGTAGTGATTTTTGAGACCTTGAATATTGGAAAAATCTAATTCTCCCTTACATTTTTATGATTATGTAACCAACTACCAAATTCTGACTTAGAAATATCTTTCATCAGAATTTTTTAAAATGTTGTGCTCTACTTTCTGCTAAAAATAAATGTTGCTTTTGAAAGGTCTGATATTATTCTTATCCTGATGTTTTGTATGTAACTTCTTTTCTCCCCTCACCTCTGCTCTGCTCCCCACACTTTCATCTCTCTTCTATTTCTCTCCTTGGTCTCCTGAAATCTTCTAATGATATATTTGGTGACTCTTTTTTTAGTTATTGTCTTTCCAAAGTGAAGATACATATTCTTCTGTTATATAGTTTTTCTTGTGACATATTTTTTATAATTTTCTCTTTATAAATTTCTCTGTTATTTTTCCCCCAAGAGTAACTATTACTCTAATGTTAGATTTCCTTTTTGTAAATGAAATATAGTTGACATGTTATATTAGTTTCAAGTACAGAGGTTAGACTTCTTTGATTGGATTTTTGTTTTTGTTTTTTTTTTTTTTTGCTTATATTGTCCATGTTTGTCATTATTAGAATTTTTCTACCTTCTGGGGTATATTGAAATTCTGAGACTGAGTAAACTTTCAGCACTCTTACTGAATTTTTGGGTACATACTCAAATATTTAATTTCCAAAAATTCACTCTTGTTCTTTGAGTATTCCAAGTTACAATGCCTCCAGTTTTTGGAAATCTTTTCTGATGTTTTTTTGTGGAGAGTAACATGTTTTTAGATTTTCTGATGCTCCACCAATTTTCTCTGGTGTGTGTGTGTGTGTGTGTGTGTGTACTTGATGGTTAGCTTTAAGACCTTATTTTCCATGTTCAGTAACTTCCACAAATGTGAATTATTTTCTCTGCTTTTACATGTAATAAAAGATCACTAAAAAATAAAATTGGATGCTTTGTTTTCATGGTTGGGGTTTGCTGACTTCTTGTTCCCATCCTGTGTTAATCAGTCAAAGTTATAGTGTGTTAATGGGAAACCACTAAACAATTCCTGGTTATTCAATTTTCCTACCAAAAAATCTTAATCTCCAGTCTTGCAGTCTTAACTGTGGAATCCAAAAAGGGGAAGTTAGCTATTGCCAGTTCTCACCTGTCAGTGTGAAAATTCTGACTTAGTGTTCCATTGGCTTTACTTCACTTGTGTCTGATGTTACAAATTCTAGATTTTCTTCTATATACCTTTTGTATATAATAACCCTCCATCATATACTACTGTGGATAAGGAGAAATTACCTCTCTAGTAGGGGTTGTTGGAAGGAATCTTAAAAGTCTTATCTCACACACACACACACACACACACACACACTTTCAACCAGATGTTCTCTTTTAAGCTTCACAAATACTGAAACTTCAGGGGTATTTCTTTTTTTTTTTTTTTTAAAGATTTTATTTATTTATTTGACAGAGAAAGACACAGCAAGAGAGGGAACACAAACGGGGAGTGGGAGAGGGAGAAGAAGCTTCTCGCTGAGCAGGGAGCCCGATGCGGGACTCGATCCCGGGACTCCAGGACCATGACCTGAGCCGAAGGCAGTCGCTTAACCAACTGAGCCACCCAGGCGCCCTTCAGGGGTATTTCTATCACCAATTTCTGAGCTTATCTGGATTCTTAGGATTCAAAGAATTTTTTTTCAACATCATTCTCTTGTAGACAATTAAGTTTCGGTTCCCTCTATTCTGTGAAGTTAGCAAAAGTTACCTCCCACCCCTTTTCTTTTTTTCAATTTTTTATTTAGATTCAATTAGCCAACATATAATACATCACTAGTTTCAGATGTAGTGTTCAATACTTTATCAGTTGCATAAAAACACCCAGTGATCATCAGATCATCAGATGGACTTAATGTCCATCACCCAATTACCCCATCCCCCCACCCACCTCCCTTCCAGTAACCCTGTTTGTTTCCTATAGTTAAAAAGTCTCTCATGGTTTTTCTCCCTCTCTGATGACTTCCCATTCAGTTTTCCCTCCCTTACCCTATGATCCTCTGTGCTGTTTCTTATATTCCACACATGAATGAAACCATATAATTGTCTTTCTTTCTTAGACTTATTTCACTCAGCATAATACCCTCCAGTTCCATCCATGTCGATGGAAATGGTAAGTGTTCATCCTTTCCATTGTATATATTCCATTGCATATACATATATAAAGAAGATGTCATATGTATATCCATTCATCTGTCGATGGACATCTCAGCTGTTTCCACAGTTTGGCTATTGTGGACATTGCTGCTATAAACATTGGGGTGCAGGTGCCCCTTCGGACCACTACAATTGTATCTTTGGGGTAAACACACAGTAGTGCAATTGCTGGGTCATAGGGTAGTTCTATTTTTAACTTCTTGAGGAACATCCACACTATTTTCCAGAGTGGCTGCACCAACTTGTATTCCCACCAACAATGTAAGAGGGTTCCCCTTTCTCCACATCCTCACTGACATTTGTTGTTTCCTGTCTTGTTAATTTTAGCCATTCTGACTGGTGCAAAGTGGTATCTCATTGTGGTTTTGATGACAAGCGATGGGGAGCATTTTTTCATGTGTCTGTTGGACACTTGTATGTCTTCTTTGGAGAAATGTCTCTCCATGTCTTCTGCCCATTTCTTGATTGGATTATTTGTTCCTTGGGTGTTGAGTTTGTTTGATAAGTTCTTTATAGATCTTGGATACTAGCCCTTTATCTGATGTCATTTGCAAATATCTTCTCCCATTCCATGGTTGCCTTTTAGTTTTGTTGACAATTTCTTTTGTTCTGCAGAAGCTTTTTATCTTGATGGAGTCCCAATAGTTCATTTTTGCTTCTGTTTCCTCTGTCTTTGAGGATGTGTCTAGCAAGAAGTTGCTGCGGCTGAGGTTGAGGAGGTTGCTACCTGTTTTTCCTCTAGGATTTTGACGGATTCCTGTCTCACATCCTTTTTCCATCTTCCAGATGTTTCTCATCTGCTTTTGTCTCCTCTCCTATATTGTTTGTCCATGTTAGTTTATACATTATTTTATTATTCCTGGTTTATAGTAATTTTAGAAAAAAGAAATAATTATATCTATTAAATCCATCACATACAGCCAAGAGTCAATACTTTATTGTATATTTTGTACATTCCTGTTGTTGTTAATTTTTTATTTTATTGCATTGTACAATGTCCCATTTAGAGGTGATAAGCTTTTGACTCTTCATTGTTCCCTCAGTTTTCAGTAATCCTGCACTTGGTAAGAATTTGAAATATCAGAAAACTTTCCATTGTTGACTTTATTCATTCTGTTTTTAAATCACATCTTCTTATGCTATTATGACTGTGCTATTCAGAAAATGACAGACTGCATGGATCCTTGAAGCTTCTATATTAAAGTTATGCTTTTAAATATCGTCTCTCCAGAATTATTGCTGTTACTTTCCTCTGTGGAAGCACTCACGGATGATTATTATTAAGTCTGAGCCAACAAGTTAAGCGTTGAGAAGTGGACATGTACTTTCTTTGCCAAACTTGGCACATGGTTCATAATGTTATTTATCTGATGGGAAAAGAGGTTCAAATTTTGGCAGTCACTATCACTTCCATCTTTCTCTTATTTGTCAAAATTATCTCTCTTTGCCTTCTTTAACTTTCCTTTCAATGTCTAACTTGTTTATAATTAATTTTTAAATATTTTTTTCTCTTAGGTATCTTTTGAAAATTCTACTAAAGAGACAGAAGCAAGCTAGTTTACCGAACTTCATACACACATTTCCCTGCCTCCCTTTTCTACAAATTTAGATGTCACTTTTTTGTTGTTAAATCAACATATCTTTTAAATTATGAAAATTTATATGTTGTTCTGATTAGCTAAGTGTATCATGACTACATTTACCACCTGTCAGGAATGGGGTTTCTGTGTTCATTTTGGAATTACCAATTATTTTGACACAAAATGTAGTACTTTTGGCATCATCTCAGGATGTGCTCTATGTGGTTGGTACTAATTTGGTTTATTTGCAGATCTGGTTTATTTGGCAGTTTGGAGTTAGGAGACGGAACCATCATTATCTTGTTATTATACAATCATCTTTTCTGGAACTCAAAATACAACAGTATTAAAATATATATAAATAATATATAATATATATATTAAAATATATTAAAAATATATATATAAATATATATATTAAAATATATACATAATATATATATAAATAATATAATATATATATTAAAATATATTAAAATATATATATATATATAAAATATATATAAGTTGTTCTCTCTTTAAGATTTTGGGATACAGTTTCTTCTAACAGACCAAAATACACCCTAAATCTCTAATGTATGACTTTGTTCTAGTCTCCTACCTGATCACATTCTCTCCCTTTTTTAAAAATTTCTCTTCTTTCTTTTATAACCCAACTTCTTATCTTATTAATTCCTTTTATAAAATCTTTTATAATTTTCATCTTTACATTCATAGTCCATCCCTTCATCATATTCATCCTTATTTTTGTACATATATAAGTTTTTCTTTCTTTAAAATTTGAGGAGGCAGTGTCTTCTAACAGACAAAAATATGCCCCAAATCTAGTGTGTGAAGCTGATCTATTCACCACCCTGATCATATTTGATCATTATCTTATTTTTTTCTTTCTTTCCCTTTCTCCCCCCCAACCCCCCTTTTCAGGTCTGTTCTGATTTGTTTAGTGTATATTTTTCTGGATCGTTGTTACCCTGTTAGCATTTTGTTCTCTCATTCATCTATTCTCCTCTGGACAAAATGACAAGACAGAAAAACTCACCTCAAAAAAAGAACAAGAGGCAGTACTGACTGCCAGGGACCTAATCAATATGGACATTAAGAAGATGTCAGAACTAGAGTTCAGAATGATGATTTTAAAGATACTAGCTGGGCTTAAAAAAAAAAAATGGGAGATACTAGAGAAACCCTTTCTGGAGAAATAAAAGAACTAAAATCTAACCAAGTTGAAATTAAAAAGGCTATTAATGAGGTGCAATCAAAAATGGAGGCTCTAACTGCTAGGATAAATGAGGCAGAAGAGGGAATTAATGATATAGAAGACCAAATGATGGAGAATAAAGAAGCTGAGAAAAAGAGATAAACACTGGATCACGAGGGCAGAATTTGAGAGATAAGTGATAACATAAGTTGAAACAATATTAGAATAATTGGGATTTCAGAGGAAGAAAGAGAGAGAGGGGCAGAAAGTATATTGGAGCAAATTATAGAAGAGAACTTCCCTAATTTAGGGAAGAAAACAGGCATCAAAATCCAAGAGGCACAGAGAGCCCCCCTAAAAATCAATAAAAATAGGTCAACACCCTGACATCTACTAGTAAAACTAACAAGTCTCAGAGACAAAGAGAAAATCCTGAAAGCAGCTTGGGACAAGAGGTCTGTAACCTACAATAGTAGAAACAATAGATAGACAGCAGACCTATCTACAGAGACCTGGCAGGCCAGAAAGGACTGGCATAATATATTCAGAGCACTTAATGAAAAAAAAAAAAATGCAGCCTAGAATACTATCTCCAACTAAGCTGTCACTGAAAATAGAAGGAGAGATAAAAAGCTTCCAGGACAAACAAAAACTAAAAGAATTTGCAAACACCAAACAAGCCCTACAAGAAATATTGAAAGAGGTCCTCTAAGCAAAGAGAGATCCTAAAAGTAACAGACCAGAAAGGAATAGAGACAATATACAGTAAGAATCACCATACAGGCAATACAATAGCATTAAATTCATATCTTGCAATAGTGACCCTGAATGTAAATGGGCTAACTGCCCCAATCAATAGACACAGGGTATCAGATTGGATAAAGAAACAAGACCCATCGATATGCTGTCTGCAAGAGACTCATTTTAGACCTAAAAACACCTCCAGATTGAAAGTGAAGGGGTGGAAAACCATTTATCATGCTAATGGACATCAAAAGAAAGCTAGGGTGGCAATCCTTATATCAGACAAATTATATTTTAAACCAAAGACTATAATAAGAGATGAGGAAGGACACTATATCCTACTTAAAGGGTCTATCCAGCAAGAAGATCTAACAATTGTAAATATCTATGCCCCTAACATGGAAGCAGCCAATTGTATAAGTCAATTAATAACAAAATCAAAGAAACACATTGACAACAATACAATAATAGTAGAGAACTTTAATAGCCCCCTCACTGAAATGGACAGATCATCTACACAAAAGATCAAAAGGAATTAAAGGCTTTAAATGACACACTGGACCAAATGGACTTCACAGATATATTCAGAACATTCTATCCCAATACACATTCTTTTCTAGTGCCCATGGAACATTATTCAGAATAGATCACATCCTACGCCACAGATCAGGTCTCAACCAGTACCCAAAGACTGGGATCATTCCATGCATATTTTCAGACCACAATGCTTTGAAACTAGAACTCATTCCCAAGAGGAAAGTCAGAAAGAACTCAAATACATGGAGGCTAAAGAGCATCCTACTAAAGAATGAATGGGTGAACCAGGAAATTAAAGAAGAATTTAAAGAATTCAAGGAAACAGATGAAAATGAAAACACAAATGTTCAAAATTTTTGGAGTGCAGCAAAGGCGGTCCTAAGAGGAAAGTATATAGCCGTACAAACCTTTCTCAAGAAACAAGGAAGGTCTCAAATACACAATCTAACCCTACACCTAAAGGAGCTGGAGAAAGAACAGCAAATAAGGCCTAAACCCAGCAGGAGAAGTGAAACAGTAAAGATCAGAGCAGAAATCAATAAAATAGAAACCAAAATAAATAAATAATATCTAAAAAAAAAAAAAAAAAAGAAACCAAAAGAACAATAGAACAGATCAACAAAACTAGGAGCTGGTTCTTTGAAAGCATTAACAAGATTGATAAACCCTTGACCAGACTTATCAAAAAGAAAAGAGACAGGACCCAAATAAATAAAATCATGAATGAAAGAGGAGAGATCACAACCAACACCAAAGAAATACAAACAATTATAAGAACATATTATGAGCAACTATATGCCAACAAATTAGATAATCTGGAAGAAATGGATGCATTCTAGAGATGGATAAACTACCAAAACTGAACCAGGAAGAAATAGAAAACCTGAACAGACCCATATCCAGTAAGGCAATTGAAGCAGTAATCAAAAATCTCCCAACAAACAAGAGCCCAGGGCCAGATGGCTACCCAGGGGAATTCTATCAAACACTTAAAGAATTAATACCTATTTTTCTGAAACTGTTCCAAAAAATAGAAATGGAGGGAAAACTTCCAAACTGATTTTATGAGGCCAGCATTATCTTGATCCCCAAACCAGACAAAGAACCCATCAAAAAGAACTACAGACCAATATCCCTGATGAACATGGATGTAAAAATTCTCACCAAAATACTAGCCAATAGGATCCAACAGTACATTAAAAGGATTATTCACCACGACCAAGTAGGATTTATTCCTGGGCTAAAAGTTTGGTTCAACATCTGCAAATCAATCAATGTGATACAATACATTAATAAAAGAAAGAACAAGAAACATATGATACTCTCAATAGATGCAGAAAAAGCATTTCACAAAGTACAGCATCCTTTCTTGATTAAAACTTTTCACAGTGTTAAGATAGAGAGTACATACTTCAGTATCATAAAAGCCATCTACGAAAAACTCACAGTGAATATCATTCTCAATGGGGGAAAACAGAGCTTTTCCCTTAAGGTCAGGAACACGGCAGGGATGTCCACTATCACCACCGCTATTCAACATAGTACTAGAAGTCCTAGCCACAGCAATCAGACAACCAACATCTGAATCAGCAAAGAAGAAGTCAAACTCTCACTCTATATGGAAAACCCAAAAGACACCCCAAAACTGCTAGAACTCATACAGGAATTCAGTAAAGTGGCAGGATACAAAATCAATGCACAGAAATCAGTGGCATTCCTATATACCCACAATAAGACAGAAGAAAGAGAAATTAAGGAGTCGATCCCATTTACAATTGCACCCAAAACCATAAGATACCTAGGAATAAATCTAACCAAAGAGGCAAAGGATCTGTACTCAGAAAAACTATAAAATACTCATGAAAGAAATTGAGGAAGACACAAAGAAATGGAAAAACGTTCCATGCTCATGGATTGGAAGAACAAATATTGTGAAGATGTCAATGCTACCTAGAGCAATCTACACACTGAATGCAATCCCTATCAAAATACCATCCACCTTTTTCAAAGAAATGGAACAAATAATCCTAAAATTTGTATGGAACCAGAAAAGACCCCGAATAACCAGAGGATGTTGAAAAAGAAAAGCAAAGCTGGTGGCATCACAATTCCCGACTTCAAGCTCTATTACAAAGCTATAATCATCAAGACAGTATGGTACTGGCACAAAAACAGACACATAGATCAATGGAACAGAACAGAGAGCCCAGAAATGGACCCTCAACTCTATGGTCAATGAATCTTCAACAAAGCAGGAAAGAATGTCTAATGGAAAAAGACAGTCTCTTCAACAAATGGTCTTGGGAAAATTGGACAGCCGTGTGCAGAAGAAAGAAACTGGACCATTTCCTTACACCACACACAAAAATAGATTCAAAATAGTTGAAAGACCTAAATGTGAGAGAGGAGTCCCTCAAAATTCTAAAGGAGAACACAGGCAGCAACCTCTTCGACCTCAGCTGCAGCAACTTCTTCCTAGAAACATTGCCAAAGGCAAGGGAAGCAAGGGCAAAAATGAACCATTGGGACTTCATCAAGATATAAAGTTTTTGCACAGCAAAGGAAACAGTCAACAAAACCAAAGACAACCGACAGAATGGGAGAAGATATTTGCAAATGACATATCAGATAAAGGGCTAGTATTCAAAATCTATGAAGAACTTCTTAAACTCAACACCCAAAGAACAAATGATCCAATCAAGAAATGGGCAGAAGAAATGAACAGACATTTCTGCCAAGACGACATCCAAATGACCAACAGACACATGAAAAAGTGCTCCACATTGCTCGGTATCAGGGAAATCCAAATCAAAACCTCAATGAGATACCTCCTCACACCATTCAGAATAGCTAAAATTAACAAGTTAGGAAGTGACAGATGTTGGCAAGGATGTGCCGAAATGGGAACCCCCCTACACTGTTGGGGGGAATGCAAGCTGGTGCAGCCACTCTGGAAAACAGTACGGAGGTTCCTCAAAAAGTTGAAAATAGAGCTATCCTATGACCCTGCAATTGCACTACTGTGTATTTACCACAAAGATTATGCAGCCAACAAAAAACCCCAAAATCTTGCCATTTGCAATGACATGGATGGAATTGGAGGGTATTACCCTATGTGAAATAAGTCAATCAGGGAAAGACAAGTATCATATGATCTCACTGATAGGAGGAATTCTTAATCTCAGGAAACAGACTGATGGTTGCTAGAGTGGTGGGGGGTGGGAGGGATGGGGTGGATGGGTGGTAGACATTGGGGAGGGTATGTGCTATGGTGAACACTGTCAATTGTGTAAGACTGATGAATCACAGACCTGTACCTCTGAAAGAAATAATACATTATATGTAAAAAAAAAAAAAGAAGAAGAAGAAGATAGCAGGAAGGGAAAAATGAAGGTGGGGGGAACCGGAGGGGGAGAGGAACCATGAGAGACTATGGACTCTGAGAAACAAACTAAGGATTTTAGAAGGGAGGAGGGTGGGGGGATGGTTAGCCTGGTGATGAGTATTAAGGAGGGCATGTACTGAATGGAGCACTGGGTGTTATACACAAACGATGAATCATGGAACAGTACATCAAAAACTCTTAGTGTAATGAATGGTGACCTACATAATATATTAAAATAAAATAAAATAAAAATACCTGTATAGCATTTAATAATATCTACTTAGGAGAAAAAAGAAAAGTTTAATCTTAATTGCTCTACCTAGAGGTATAATAAAGTTGTTATATATTAATCCAGGAAGTCAAGAAAAAAGATAATACTTTGTGAGATATATTACTGGTACTTTTAAGATGAAAAAGGCCATTAAAATAAACATCTGAAAACAATTACCTAAATTTTCTAGGAGTAACTGTATTAGCAATTACTAGGGCTATCAGTTACTTGGGAAATGCCACAAGTTATATCCAGGGAAGGCAAACAATAAAAAAAAAAAAGTCTTGACATTTCAATATGAAGTTGATTTCCACAAAAACAAAGTTAATGTTAATTCTTATTAATATAGAAATTTATACTCAAATTATAAGAAGTAAAGTAGGTAATTAAAATTCCACCAGTGCTGCTTCTTTTTTTGCAAAATGTGTAAATATTATCAGTTGGACGAAATTATTTTATTGAATATGATGTTCCAGAAGTTAACCTGAAAATTTTAAATACTGGTGAAATTCTTTTTTTTTTTTTTTTTTAAGATTTTATTTACTTATTTGACAGAGAGAGACACAGCGAGAGAGGGAACACAAGCAGGGGGAGTGGGAGAGGGAGAAGCAGGTTTCCCGCCGAGCAGGGAGCCCGATGTGGGGCTCGATCCCAGCATTCCAGGATCATGACCTGAGCCGAAGGCAGATGCTTAACCATCTGAGCCACCCAGGTGCCCCAATACTGGTGAAATTCTTGATTCATATTTGAACCCAGTTATTTTTGGCACCTGCTTTGATTCACAGT
Organism: Mirounga angustirostris; assembly: GCF_029215605.1. NCBI lineage: Eukaryota > Metazoa > Chordata > Mammalia > Carnivora > Phocidae > Mirounga > Mirounga angustirostris. Next base: position 45,063,692 of record NW_026991718.1, on the reverse strand, counting down.
TAATTCAAGAATTCTTTCTCAATAAGTATAATTTATTATCCATGTAATTTTTTTTGCAATAGACGATTCAGCTTTAATTACTTTCATTCTGTTATGACATAAGATGATATTACAAACGTGAACTTTCTCAGATATGCTTCACTATTTTATGTTATATATCTGCCTTTTAGGTGCTGCTTTTTATTAATTGAAATAATCAAGATATTCTAGAAGTATGTATTGACCAATGTTGGTGAGCGATACAATGATCACTGCATCCCCAATGCCCTGAATAGCCTATGTTAAGGTGATCTGTGAATAGTGCTAATGCTGAGCAAACTATTTACTTTCAAGGGAAAATGTCATTTGAATATGTAACAAACAAAGGGTAAAGCATCTCTTGGATTATCTTTTTCAAAGACAAATTGCCTCCACAGGAATGTTGATAGAGCTAAGTATTGGAGACTTTAAGGAAACATTGAAGTGAAAATATTTTATACTGCTGACAAAATAAGATTACATATGATCTAGATGTGTTTTTTTTTTTAATGTATCTTATTTGAATTCTTGCTTTAATGAATTAATGCATTGCCACTAGTCTGCTGTATTTATTGTCTCTGGGAGCAATCAAGACATTAAAAACACACGTGTGCACACGCACACACACACACACACATTTCTGCCCCTCAGTCTTACTACCTTGTATTTACAGTTCAAGGTTGTTTTAGTTTTTAAACACAGGATTCCTTTAGGTCAAATTACCCACTATATCCTTGTTTCATAGATATTTTTAATCTCTATTGTATTTTTCTTGTGCTGCATAGTATTATTAGTCCCTTAACTTTGATCAAGTAGCAGAATCAAACATCTACTTTTCTTCATCTGGAAAGATGGGCACTGAGATATTACTTTGCTGGTTTCTAACTTCATTTTAGTACCTAAGAAAATAGTTCTGATCAGAAAGCCTGATGATCTTATTGGAAATAACACCTCCCGCCTTTCAATCTCTATCAGTTTTATTTTTCTTTGTAACACCATTATACAGTGTTGGAAATATTATAGATTTATCTACCTAGTATCTCTCTCTCCATCTCTCTCTCTCTCACACACACACACATCTGATTATAAGGACAGTTAAATCAGGGAATTTGTTTTGTTCACTATTACATCTCCAGCATTTAGAGGAACATCTGACATGAAATAGATCACAATCAATAATTATTGTAATAAATAAAGGAAAGGATGATCTACCTCCCATTTCACTCCAAAGTCTATTGAAATGGAAGAAAAGATATAAACAAGAAAAATAAATTCACAAGGAAGGGCAATAGAAAAAAAGAAATACTAATGAGTTTCTGGAAAATAAAGAGCATATAAGACAGAATTGATAGATACAATGGAGCAGAGAAAGTGCCAACCCAAAAACTAAAGCCTACCCCAAACAAACAAACAAACATACTGAACACACTGGAGAAGGAAACTACAAATGTCAGACCATTTGTTTCTCTTGCTTAAAAAAAAAAAAAAAAATCCAGGGTGCCTGGGTGGCTCAACTGATTAAGCGACAGCCTTCTGCTCAGGTCATGATCCTGGAGTCCCAGGACCGAGTTCGCATTGGGCTCCTTGCTCAGCAGGGAGTTTGCTTCTCCCTCTGACCCTCCCCCCTCTCATGTTCTCTCTCTCTCATTCTCTCTCTCAAATAAATAAATAAAATCTTTTTAAAAAAATCCAAATTATGAGTGAAAAAAGTAAAAAAGAGTCCTGGGACAAATACTAAGGGAAATGTTAACTGCTTAAAAAAAAGTCACCTCTGTACCTGATGACAAAAAGATCAAAAAAATTACTTAGTTGTTTAAGTACCTCATCCAATTAAGTGATTCATACAGTACTTTATTTGGTTGGACATTCATTAAACAACCTTCCCAGTGTTCCAACAGCATCTTTGTCATTTGTGCAGTGTCCTAAATCAGTGTGCAAGGATGTCACCTGAAGGAAGCAAATTAATTAAGAGCTTTTAATGAGCATAACAGCCTGTTCATTTCTCTAAGAAACTTTATGGTCTCTTGAATACAGTGTTACAGCCAGAACATTTTTTTTTTAAATAATAAAGATATATCTTACTCTATTTCTTTGTTACTTTATGTTTATTCCTGATATTAGTGATTAAAATGTCAAACCGCTGAGGAAAGACATTCAAACTTATCAAAAGTACCTATTCAAACATCATACAAACCAACATCAGGAACTTTCATCAGTGAAAGCTGAAATCTGCAGTGAAGGTGGTGTCAGCAAGATGGCAGAATAGGAGGTCTCTTGATTGTATTCCCCACTCAACAACAGTAATTTGGTAGCCATCTATAGACAAAAGTGCCTTTTCAGAAGCTTTGGGTTCCAAGTAAGAGAATGTGAAATTCCAGGGGAGTCCAAGAGCAAGGAGGGTCTTTTTGAGAAGGCAGGTTGTGCCCAGGTGGCTGACTCACTCACTGACCATGGTCCCACCTATAGACCCCAAAATAACTATGACTCCTATGAACTCAGCTATAGCCCTGTTTGGCCTTGGTCCTGCCACTAGCAGTATACACCAAAAGACCTCGGAGGAATCCTGCCCACACATGCCTCAAATAATAGACCCATCAACTTTGGTCTTGGCTATGGATACTTAAATGGCCTGTGACCCAGGTCTGTAACCCCACTTGGCCACAGTCTGAGAGTCTCTGGAGGCAAGACCTAGAAACTCAATTCTAGTACATTTTGTTAACAGTCTTGTAACTGGGTTCTAGCCCCTCTGAGCTGTAGTCTGTGAATAGTCTTGCTGGCCCAGAGACCTGGCAGGAGACACTCATGTCTGCATCCCAGAGATCCTGAAATAGCCATTTACTTGACTCCAGACCCTCCCAGCTGCAGTCCACAAGCAGCCTTGTTGGTCCTGGGTCCTGCAGGGAGACAGGCCCATGAGCGCCCCTGGAAGCAGACCAGCCAACCTTGGTCCCACAAAAGGTCCCGAAATGGTCATGTGATTCAACTCCAACATCTCCCAGCCATGATCCATGGGCAATTACTTCTGCCTACCCAGAGACTTACCAGAAGATGGGTGTGTTCACATTCCTGGAGATAAGCCTGCCAACCACAGTCTGACTACATATCTTGGTAGAACCCTATAACTTACTCTAACTCCTCCCAGCTATGGTCAGGGAGCAGTACTGCCCACCCATGAGCTGGTTAGAGACATGTTCCTCCATGCTCCAGAGACAGGTCTACAAACCTCAATCCTGGCCATGGACCTGAAGCAGCACTGGGACTTGGTTCCAGCTCCTCTAAGCCACTGTCTGAGTCCAGTCTTGCCTGCCCCAGGATCCACCCAGTGACAGAGCAGGAGTTGGGTCCCTGAGGAGATCTATACCCATCTACACACCTGGTGACAGACCCATTGTCTGCAGATCCAACTATGGACCTTGACACAGACACTTATCTAAGACAGACATTTATCTAAGCACTACATGACTGAACAAGGTCATAAAAGCAGTCCCACCCACCCAGGAATCAGACAAGTTCCACACCTTCCCAGATCTCTGGTAACAGCCCTGTCAACTGTGGACCCCACTGCAGACCAAGAAGTAGCTTCATGGCTTAACTCCAGTCCAGCATGACTGTAACGACTGGAAGAAATGTCTGCTCCTTCAAATGTGGAGACATCAATGCTAGGGTACATGAATCACAAAGTCAGGCAAATATCATGGCACCAAAGAAAACTAATAAAGCTTTAGTAACTGACCACAAAGAAATCTAAAAATTACCTAAACAAGACAAAATAATCACCTTAAAGAAACTCAATGAAGTGCAAGAGAATATAGAAAAATAACTAGAGAAAATCAGGGAAACAATGCATGATCAAAATGAGAAGTTTAATAAATAAATAGAAACCATAAAAAAGAACCAAACAGAAATCCTGGAGCAGAACAATACAGTCACAGAACTGAAAAATTCAATGAGGATCTTCAACAGCAGACTTGATCGTACAAAAGAAAGGATGTGAAAACTCAAAGACAGATTATTTGAAATTATCAGTAAGAGGAACAAAATTTTTAAAAGAATGAAAAAGAGTGAAGAAAACCTACATGAATTTTGGAACCATCAAGCAAATAAACACTGACATCATGGGAGTCCCCAGAGAAAGAGAAAGGGACAGAAAGTTTACTTAAAGAAATAACAGTTGAAAACTTACTGAAACATGGGGAAAGATATGGGAATCATGTACAGACAGTTCAAAGAACCCCAAGAAAGATCATCCTGAAGAAGTTTACTCCAAAAAATATTATAGTCAAAATGTTAAAAATTGAAGATAAAGAGAGAATTTAGAAGCAGCTAGAGAAAAACCAACTTGTCACAAACAAAGGAATCCCCTCATGCCATATAAGGCTATTGGATTTCTTTTCAGAAAGCTTTCTAGCCAGGAGATAGTGGGATGATATATTCTAAGTGGCAAAAGGAAAACAAAAACAAAAAAACCCACCAAAAACCTGACAACAGTGAATCCTATACCAGGAAATTTGACCTTCAGAAATAAAGGTGAGATCAAGACATTCCCTGACAAACAAAAGCTAAGAGAGTTCATCACCACTAGACCGGCCTTATATGAAATGCTAAAAGGAGTTCTTCAAATTGAAATGAAAGGACACTCTGTAGCAACATGAAAACATATAAAAGTATAAAACTCACAGGGAAGGTAAGTATATAGTCAAATTTAGAATGCCTTAATACTGCAATGGAGATGCATAAATCTCTATTATAAAAGTTATAAGGGTGGCTCAGTCAGTTAAGGGTCTCCCTTTAGCTCAGGTCATGATCCCAGGGTCCTGGGACTGAGTCCTGAATTGGGCTCCCTGCTTAGCAGGGAGTCTTCTTCTCCTTCTGCCCTTCACTTTCCCTCTCAAATATAAGTAAAATCTTAAAAAAAAAATAAAAAATAAGAGTTAAAAGTACAGTATTAAAAATAACTATAGCTACAATAATTTGTTAATGGATGCACAATATAAAAAGATGTGAAGTGTGCCTTTAATAGCATAAAATGTGGGAGGAAGAGAAGTAAAAGTGTAAATATTTTGTATACAATTGAAGATAAGTTCTCATCAGTTTTTAAAAAAGGCTGTTATATCTGTAAGACATTTTATGTCACTTTGACAGTAACTACAAAAAAAAAAAAAGGCCAATAAATACACAAAAGAGAAAGAGAAATAAATTAAAGCATACCACTCCCAAAAAATAAATAGTAAAGGAAGACATCAAGAGAGGAAGAAATAAACAAAAGAAATATAAAACAGTCAAAAAATATTTTAAAAATGACCATTAACAAAATGGCAGTATCAATAATTAACATAGATGGATTAAATTATCCAATCAAAACACACAGGGGTGCCTTCCTGACTCAGTTGGTTAAAGGTTTCTGCTCAGCTCATGATCTCAGGGTCTGAGATCCAGCCCCAGGTCAGGCTCCAGGCAGTGGGTGTGAGACCTGCTTAAGATTCTCTCTTCCCTCTCTCCCTCCCACTCCCTCCACCCAATGCATGTGCTATTTCTTTCTCTGTCTCTCAAAAAAAAAAAAAAAAAAAAAAAAGAAGATACAGAGTAGCTGAATAGAAAACACAAGGTTTAACAATACAATAGCTACAAAAGAGTCATATTGTCTCTTTAACTTTAAGGACATATATAGGTTGAAAGTAAAGGGATGGAAAAAGATATCTCACACAATAGTTATCAAGAGAGCATGAGAAGCTATACTTAGAGCAGATAAAATAGATTTATAGTCAAGATTGGTCACAAAAGACAAAGAATGTCACTGTATAGTCATACAGGGGTGAATTTATCAGAAGGATATGTAACAATTATAAATATATATGCAAACAATATTTGAACATCTACTTATTTAAAGTAAGTGTTAATAGAATTGAAGAAAGAAATAGAAATACAATAATAGTAGGAGATGTAGGTATTCACTTTCAACATTGGCTAGATCATCCAGACAGAAAATCAATGAGGAAACAGTGGACTTGAAAAACATTTTGACCAAATGATCCTGACAAAGTTCTACAGAGCATTCCATCCAATAGAACAAGCAGAATACACATCCTTTTCTAGTGCACAGAGAACATTCCCCAAATAGATCATGTTCTGGGGCACAAATTAAACCTAAAGAAATTTAAGAAAGTGAAAATCATATCAAGTATTTTTTCTGACTACAGTTAGATCATAATTTTATGAAACTCAGAATCAGTTTCAGGAGGAAAGTTGTAAAATTCACAAATATGTAGAAATTAAACAACATGTTTCAAAACAACCTAAGGGCCAAGGAAGAAATCAATAGTGAGGAGGAGGAGCAAGATCACAGAGGAGTAGGAGACCTAAATTTCGTCTGGTCTCAGGAATTCAGCTAGATAGGGATGAAACCATTCTGAACACCTATGAACTCAACAGGAGATCGAAGAAAAGAATAGCAGCAACACTCTGGACAGAAAAGTGACCACTTTCTGGAAGATCTCTTCTGATTTGTTTAGTGTATATTTTTCTGGGGTCATTGTTACCCTGTTAGCATTTTGTTCTCTCATGCATCTATTCTCCTCTGGACAAAATGACAAGACAGAAAAAATCACCTCAAAAAAAAGAACAAGAGGCAGTACCAACTGCCAGGGACCTAATCAATATGGACATTAGTAAGATGTTGGAACTAGAGTTCAGAATGACGATTTTAAAGATACTAGCTGGGCCTGAAAAAAGCATGGAAAATACTAACAAAACCCTTTCTGGAGAAATTAAAGAACTAAAATCTAACCAAGTTGAAATAAAAAAGGATATTAATGAGGTGCAATAAAAAATGGAGGCTCTAATGGCTAGGTTAAATGAGGCAGAAGAAAGAATTAGTGATATAGAAGACCAAATGATGGAGAATAAAGAAGCTGAGAAAGAGAGAGATAAACAACGACTGGATCACGAGGGCAGAATTCGAGAGATAAGTGATACAATAAAATGAAACAATATTAGAATAATTGCGATCCCAGAAGAGAAGAAAGAGAGAGAGGGGCAGAAGGTATATTGGAGCAATTTATAGCAGAGAACTTCTCTAATTTGGGGAAGGAAACAGGCATCAAAATCCAGGAGGCACAGAGAGTCCACCTCAAAATCAATAAAAATAGGTCAACACCCTGACATCTAATAGTAAAACTTACGAGTCTCAGAGACAAAGAAAAAATCCTGAAAGCAGCTCGGGACAAGAGGTCTGTAACCTACAATGGTAGAAACATTAGATTGGCAACAGACCTATCCACAGAGACCTGGCAGGCCAGAAAGGACTGGCATGATATATTCAGAGCACTAAACGAGAAAAATATGCAGCCAAGAATACTATCTCCAGCTAGCCTGTCATTGAAAATAGAAGGAGAGATAAAAAGCTTCCAGGACAAACAAAAACTAAAAGAATTTGCAAACACGAAACTTGCCCTACGAGAAATATTGAAAGAGGTCCTCTAAGCAAAGAGAGAGCCTAAAAGTAACACAGACCAGAAAGGAACACAGAGAAGATACAGGAACAGTCACCTTACAGGCAATACAATAGCACTAAATTCATATCTTTAAGTAGTGACCCTGAATGTAAAAGGGTTAAGTGCCCCAATCAAAAGACACAGGCTATCAGATTGGATTAAAAAAAAACAAGACCCATCGATATGCTGTCTGCAAGAGATTCATTTTACACCCAAAGACACCCCCAGATTGAAAGTGAGGGGGTGGAAAACAATTTAACATGCTAATGGACATCAAAAGAAAGCTGGGGTGGCAATCCTTATATCAGACAAACTAGATTTTAAACCAAAGACTATAATAAGAGATGAGGAAGGACATTATGTCACACTTACAGGGTCTATCCAATAAGAAGATCTAACAACTGTAAATATCTATGCCCCTAACATGGGAGCATCCAATTATATAAGCCAATTAATAACAAAAGCAAAGAAACACATCAACAACAATATAATAATAGTAGGGGACTATAACATCCCCCTCACTGAAATGGACAGATCACCTAAGCAAAAGATCAACAAGGAAATAAAGACTTTAAATGACACACTGGACCAAATGGACTTCACAGTTATACTCAGAAGATTCCACCCCAAAGAAACAAAATAAACATTCTTTTCTAGTGCCCATGGAACATTCTCCAGAATAGATCACATCCTAGGTCACAAATCAGGTCTCAACCAGTACCAAAAGATTGGGATCATTCCCTGCATATATTAGGACCACAATGCTTTGAAACTAGAACTCAATCACAAGAGGAAAGTTGGAAAGAACTCAAATACATGAAGCCTAAAGAGCATCCTATTAAAGAATGAATGGGTCGGGGCACCTGGGTGGCTCAGTCGTTGGGCGTCTGCCTTCGGCTCAGGTCATGATCTCAGGGTCCTGGTATCGAGCCCCACATAAGGCTCCCTGCTCCGTGGGAAGCCTGCTTCTCCCTCTCCCACTCCCCCTACTTGTGTTCCCTCTCATTGAGTCTCTGTCAAATAAATAAATAAATCTTAAAAAAAAAAAAAGAATGAATGGGTCAACCAGGAAATTAAAGAACAATTAAAAAAATTTATGGAAACAAATTAAAATGAAAACACAACTTTTCAAAATCTTTGGGATGCAGCAAAGGTGGTCCTAAGAGGAAAGTATATAGCAATACAAGCCTTTCTCAAGAAACAAGGAAGGTCTCAAATACACAACCTAACCCTACACTTAGAGCAGCTGGAGAAAGAACAGCAAATAAAGCCTAAACCCAGCAAGATAAGAGAAATAATAAAGATCAGAGCAGAAATCAATGAAATAGAAACTGAAAGAACAGTAGAACAGATCAACAAAACTAGGAGCTGGTTCTTTGAAAGCATTAACAAGATTGATAAACCCTTGACCAGACTTATCAAAAAGAAAAGAGACAGGACCCAAATAAATAAAACCATGAATGAAAGAGGAGAGATCACAACCAACACCAAAGAAATACAAACAATTATAAGAACATAGTATGAGCAACTATATGCCAACAAATTAGGTAATCTGGAAGAAATGGATGCATTCTAGAGATGGATAAACTACCAAAACTGAACCAGGAAGAAATAGAAAACCTGAACAGACCTATAACTACTAAGGAAATTGAAGCAGTCATCAAAAATCTCCAAACAAACAAAAGCCCAGGGCCAAATGGCTTCCCAGGGGAATTCTACCAAAAATTTAAAGAAGAATTTATAACCTATTCTTCTGAAACTGTTCCAAAAAATAGAAATGGAAGGAGAACTTCCAAACTGATTTTATGAGGCCAGCATTACCTTGATCCCCAAATCAGACAAAGAACCCACGAAAAAGGAGAATTACAGACCAATATCCTTGATGAATATGGATGCAAAAATTCTCCCCAAATACTAGCCAATAGGATCCAACAGTACATTAAAAGGATTATTTACCACGACCAAGTGGGATTTATCCCTGGGCTGCAAGGTTGGTTCAACATCCGCAAATCAATCAATATTATACAATACATTAATAAAAGAAAGAACAAGAACCATATGATCCTCTCAATAAAAGCAGAAAAAGCATTTGACAAAGTACTGCATCCTTTCTTTATCAGAACTCTTCAGAGTATAGACATAGAGAGTACATTCCTCAATATCATAAAAGCCATCTATGAAAAACCCACAGCGAATATCAGTCTCAATAGGGAAAATCTGAGAGGTTTTTCCCCTAAGGTCAGGAACACGGCAGGGATGTCCACTATCACCACTGCTATTCAACATAGTATTAGAAGTCCTAACCACAGCATTCAGACAACAAAAAGAAATAAAAGGAATCCGAATCGGCAAAAAGGATGTGAAACTCTCATTCTCTGCAGATGATATGATACTTTATGTGGAAAACCCCAAAGACGCCACCCCAAAACTCCTAGAACTCATATAGGAATTCAGTAAAGTGGCAGGATACAAAATCAATGCACAGAAATCAGTGGCATTCCTATACACCCACAACAAGACAGAAGAAAGAGAAATTAAGGAGTCGATCCCATTTACAATTGCACCCAAAATCATAAGATACCTAGGAATAAATCTAACCAAAGAGGCAAAGGATCTGTACTCAGAAAAACTATAAAATACTCATGAAAGAAATTGAGGAAGACACAAAGAAATGGAAAAACGTTCCATGCTCATGGATTGGAAGAACAAATATTGTGAAGATGTCAATGCTACCTAGAGCAATCTACACACTGAATGCAATCCCTATCAAAATACCATCCACCTTTTTCAAAGAAATGGAATAATCCTAAAATTTGTATGGAACCAGAAAAGACCCCGAATAACCAGAGGATGTTGAAAAAGAAAAGCAAAGCTGGTGGCATCACAATTCCCGACTTCAAGATCTATCACAAAGCTGTAATCATCAAGACAGTATGGTACTGGCACAAAACAGACACATAGATCAATGGAACAGAACAGAGAGCCCAGAAATGGACCCTCAACTCTATGGTCAACGAATCTTCAACAAAGCAGGTAAGAATGTCCAGTGGAAAAAAGACAGTCTCTTCAACAAATGGTGTTGGGAAAACTGGACAGTCACAAGCAGAAGAATGAAACTGGACCTTTTCCTTACACCACACACAAAAATAGACTCAAACTGTTGAAAGACCTAAATGTGAGACAGGAGTCCATCAACATCCTAAAGGAGAACACAGGCAGCAACCTCTTCAACCTCAGCCGCAGCAACTTCTTCCTAGAAACATCGCCAAAGGCAAGGGAAGCAAGGGCAAAAATGAACTATTGGGACCTCATCAAGATAAAAAGCTTTTGCACGGCAAAAGAAACAGTCAACAAAACCAAAAGACAACCGACAGAGTGGGAGAAGATATTTGCAAATGATGTATCAGATAAAGGGCTAGTATCCAAAATCTATAAAGAACTTCTGAAACTCAACACCCAAAGAACAAATGATCCAATCAAGAAATGGGTAGAAGACATGAACAGACATTTTTCCAAAGAAGACATCCAATCGGCCAACAGACACATGAAAAAGTGCTCAACATCGCTTGGCATCAGCGAAATCCAAATCAAAACCTCAGTGAGATACCGCCTCACACCAGTCAAAATGGCTAAAATTAACATGTTAGGAAGCAACAGATGTTGGCAAGGATGGGCCGAAACGGGAACCCTCCTACACTGTTGGTGGGAATGCAAGCTAGTGCAGCCACTCTGGAAAACAGTATGGAGGTTCCTCAAAAAGTTGAAAATAGAGCTACCCTATGACCCAGCAATTGCACTACTGGGTATTTACCCCAAAGAAACAAATGTAGGGATCTTAAGGGGTATGTGCACCCCAATGTTTATAGCAGCAATGTCCACAATAGCCAAACTATGGAAAGAGCCACGATGTCCATCAACAGATGAATGGATACAGAAGATGTGGTATATATATACAATGGAATATTATGCAGCCATCAAAAGGAATGAAATCTTGCCATTTGCAATGACATGGATGGAACTGGAGGGTATTATGCTGAGCGAAGTAAGTCATCAGAGAAAGACAAGTATCATATAATCTCACTGATATGAGGAATTCTTAATCTCAGGAAACAAACTGAGGGTTGCTGAAGGGGTAGGGGGTTGGACGGATGGGGTGGCTGGGTGATAGACATTGGGGAGGCTATGTGCTATGGTGAGCACTGTGAATTGTGTAGGACTGCTGAATCAGAGACCTGTACCTCTGAAACAAATAATACATTATATGTTAAAAAAAGAAAAATGAAGATAGGAGGAAGGGAAAAATGAAGGTGGGGGGAATCGGAGGGGGAGATGAACATGAGAGACTATGGACTCTGAGAAACAAACTGAGGGTTCTAGAGGGGAGAGGGGTGGGGGGATGGGTTAGCCTGGTGATGGGTATTAAAGAGGGCATGTACTGAATGGAGCACTGGGTGTTATATGCAAACAATGAATCATGGAACACTACAACAAAAACTAATGGTATAATGTATGGTGATTAACATAACATAATAAAATAAAATTAAAAAAAAATAGACATCAATAGAGAACTCAAAAAGTATCCTCAACAGGTTATATGTCAATTGAATCTCAATAAACCTGAAAAGCAAAGAAAAAAATACTAAGCATTACCAAATGACACTTAGAAAAACAAAGCAAAACAAAATATGTTGTAAGAAAAAGAAAAAGGAAATGTGATATACCAAAGCCTATGGGATGCAGCAAAAGCAGCTCTAAAAGTTTATAGGGATAAATGCCTACGTCAAGAAACATTTCAAATAACTAAGGAACTAGAAGGAACTAAAGAACTAGAAAAAGAATAAACTACACCCAAAGTTAGCAGAAGCAAGGAAATAATAAAGACCAGAGTAGAAATAAATGAAATAGAGTCTAAAATGACAATGGAAAAAACCAAAAACTAAGAGTTTGTTTTATGAAAAGATAAACAAAATTGGCAAAACTTAAGCTAGACAAACCAAGAAAAAGAGATGACTCAAACAAAATTACAATGGTCTTGTCAATCTTTTTAATTTTAGTTGTTCTAGTCGGTGTGTAATGGGATGTTATTGCAGTTTAATTTTCCATTGCCCTAGTGGACTATGATGATTGAGCATTTTTTTTTTCAATGTGCTCATTTGCCATTTGTAGATCTACTTTGCAGAACTCAGAACTCTATTCAAACATTTTACCCATTTTTGGATCAGGTTTTTTGTGTTATTATTGAATCATAAAAGTCTTCTATACAATTTGGACATAAATCCTTTATCATATATATGCATTACAAATATATTCTCGCCATCTTTTTCTTAAATGTATTGTTTGAAGAGCACTTTTATTTTTGGGAAAACCCATTTTGTCAAATTTTGCTCTTTAATAGTTCAGAGATTTTTGTCCTGTCTTAACTAATAAATTTATGTCTATCACAAAGCCACAAAGATTTCCTCCTTTTTTCTTATAAAAGATTTATAATTTTGGCCTTCATTTAGGTCTATTATCTATTTTAATTTTCCTGTGTAGTGTGGTCATCAAATTTAATTTTGGGGGGGAGGATAAGAATGTCTATTTCCCCCCAGCATTATTTGATGAAAGAATATTGCTTTCCAATTTAAATATCAAGGTATATATTTGCTAAAAACAATTGACTGGATGTTTGTGGCCTTGCTTCTGGAGTCTGTATTTTCCTCCATTGATTTATATGAATATCTTTATGTCAATGTGAAGTTTTTCATTGTTTTTGGGAAGAGAAATCAAGAATATCTTGATTTTAATCAAGATATCAGATTTACATTTCTGCCATTTCTGTGGATAACTCATAACTCTTCCATGAACTTCTGAAGAGATTTTTTTCAAAAATTAAAAAAAAATGTAAAATTTGTTTTCTTATATTTAGTTAAATATTTCCCATTGCTGGCCCTCCATTCTTTACGTAGATTCACAATTCCATCTGGTATAATTTTTACTTTGCTTAAAGAACTTTCCTTAGTATTTTTAGAGACAAGTTATGTAAGTAATGATTATTCTCAGCTTTTGTTTGTCAGAAAAAGACTTTATTTTACTTTCATTTTTGAAAGATATTTTTATTGTGTATGGAATTCCAAGTTGACAGCCTTTTCGTTTTTCTTTCAGTGCTTTAAAGATGCTTTTCATTTTCTCTAACTTGCATATATTCGGGTAAGTCAGCTATCAATCTCATTCATTTCTTATATATAAAATATTTTGATTTTGCATTGCTGTAATATTTTTCTTTTTGTTACTGGATATATGCATTTCTATTAAACTGTATTGGTGTGATTTTCTTTATGTAGTTCTGCTTGGGTTCATTCAGCTAAGATGTGTTGATTTGTATTTTTAACATATTTGGAAAACATTTGGCCATTTTTTTTTCTTCAAATATTCTTTTATACCCTATTCCTTTATTTGTGACTCCAGTTACACATATTTTATTGATATTGTCCCACATGTCATTGTTCCTCTCCATTTTTTTTCTATAATTTCCTTCTTTTTGCTTCATTTTGGGTAGTTCCTATTTGTATGTCTTTAACTTAATTGATATTTTGCAAAGTCATAACTTCATTTATTACATCTTTTAATCTAAGATACCTGTTTTTCAACTCCAAAACTTTTTTTATATATCTTCCTTATCTCTGATTTCTCTCATCATATTTGTGTTTTTATCTACCTTCTTGATTCATTTTAATAAATTGGCCTACAAGATTATGATGGCTGAGAAGTCTGAAACCATAGCACAGAGAAGGCCAGGTACTCAGGCAGCATGTCTATGTTAGCCTTAAGGCAGAATTCTTTTTTCTTCAGGATACTTCAGCATTTGTTCCTAAGGCTTCCAACGTAGTATTAGGAGACCCACCCATATTAGGGAGTTTTTCTTTACTTAAAGTCAATTAATTCTAAATGTTAATCACATCTACAAAACATCTTCACAGAAATAACTTGATTAGTGTTTGACCAAAAATTAGATACCCTAACTTAAGTTGACACATGAAATTAACCATCACAGATACTTTCCCTCTGAGTTTTCCCTTCCTGCATTGTTGCCTGCGAATTGCTTCTAGACAGTAATTAGATGAAATTACTAGGCCCACTTTGCGTTTCCCCTCTCTCAGGGATAAGATTCCTGTGTTGCCTATTGTCCATATGTCATAACTTCGACTAGTTTTCTAGGTGTTTAAAATGGATAACTAGATCATTTTTCTTCTTTAAGTTTTTGTTTTTCATTGTTATTCCTGTGCATTTTTCCAATTTTTAAAAATCTGGCTCAATATAGAGGAAACTAGAGATGTAAGTATCAATGTAAGCATTATAAATTAGGATACTTGATAAATGCATGTATTAAAATGATTCTGTGGAAACTAGGCTATGAATCTTGGGCTTGGGGAATTAAATCTGTGTGACTGTTTTAATTAAAAAATCTTCTCTTGGGGCACCTGGGTGTCACAGTCAGCTAAACATCTGACTCTTGGTTTCAGCTCAGGTCATGATCTCAGGGTTGTGAGATCAAGCCCCGTGTCAGGCTCACCATGGAGTTTGCTTGAGATTCTCTCTCGCCCTCCCACTGTCCCTCCTGCTGGTACTCTCCCCCCCCCCAATAAATAAATAAATCTTTTTAAAAAAAATCTCTCAAAAAAGGGGAAAGAATGTGAAATTTTTATATTTTTACGAAAAAAGAACTCTTTTTGTAACTTTTTTTTAAGATTTATTTATTTATTTGTCAGAGAGAGAGAGAATGAGAGCACAAGCAGAGGGAGAGGCTGGCAGAGGGAGAAGCAGGCTCCTGCTGAGCAGGGAGCCCAATAGGGGACTTGATCCCAGGACCCTGGGATCATAACCTGAGCCTAAGGCAGACACTTAACTGACTGAGCCACCCAGGCAACCTAAGGATCTCTTTTTGTAATACAAAATTTAATACACTTTAAATTTGTAGAACAACCATAACTATGATTACATAACTCATTATATATATTTTTTGAGAATTTGGCCACTGGTCACAAAATTGATGGAAAGTATTATGTTTTTGTGTATTTGGAAAGGAAACATAATGTTTTATTGGGGAAAAAAATCATCATCAATTGGCATTATTTTTCATTCCATAATTTCACTGGCACACAACTTGTAAGAGGAGTTACAGATAGATGCACAGTAAATATTTTGCTTTACAGGCAGATTAAACCTTATAGAGAATACAAAACAGTTCCTAGCATAAGAGTGATAAATCTGTGACATCAGTGAGTTTGATGAATGTTTGTGTATTCTTTATCCGTAGAACTACATTACAGTGGGGGTAAATTTCCATTTAATTGAAGATTATATTGTGAACCATTATGTGGATTTAATAGATGTTTGATGTTAATGCTGCTGGAGTATCAAATATGTGTAAAGCAGAAAGAGTGTTAGCATGTAAATTAAAATGCCTACGGGATAATATTTATTTACAGAAAATAGTTATCATTTCTCCATTTTGTAGTTTCAGTGTTGACATTAATCTTAGGTTATTTTTATATGAACACAGTATATGTCTCTCCTATATTTTGTGCAAATGAAGAAGAAATATATGAATATTTTAAATTCACATGGATGCACAATTGATCTGCAGAGAAAAGGTACTCACACTTTTATTTATTTATTTTATTTTTTATTTTTTTAAAGATTTTATTTATTTATTTGACAGACAGAGACCCACACCTAGATAGGGAACACAAGCAGGGGGAGTGGGAGAGGGAGAAGCAGGCTTCCTGCCGAGCAGGGAGCCCAATGCGGGGCTTGATCCCAGGACCCTGGGATCATGACCTGAGCCGAAGGCAGACGCTTAACGACTGAGCCACCCAGGCGCCCCGGTACTCACACTTTTAAAATGAGGAAAAAGATATAGTAAAAAAGGACAGCACATAGAGTTTCTTCATCATCTGATAGTACTTGTAAAGATTATTTCCATTATTTTAATTAAGTTGCTCAAAGGGCATATCTCAAAATATATACTGAGTATCTTTAAAATGCAGATACTTTTTACTTTAGTCCAAATATTATAATTTTAATAATGATGATTTCTTATTAAAGCGAACTATTCTGAAAGCCATTTGCTAACTGAATTTATATTTTTCCTGACACACAAAGATGTCTTTGCTGGCTGAGAAAGATATCAAATATATATTTGGCATAGTTTAGGAGATGTTCAAATGCCATGACAAAACATGAAGAAATGCTATTTTGTGCTGAATAAAATGAGGAAGCAATAGGAACACAATCATGCTACCTCCCAAATTCAAACAGTCAACCAGCCTCCTTGCCATACCTCCATTCGCACCCCAGATATTAAATATGATATAGTAAAGGACCATCTTTTGAAAGAGCAGAAATCTCTCTTTACTGAGGAATACTCCTTACTTTCTGGTTTTGTGTTTAGTCAGAAAATAAAAAAACTATCAAACATATATCTTTTATGATGACATAATGTGGAGCTAGGATTATGTGACTGATTATTAAAAAAAAAAAGGAGTAAGAAAACAACTGGATGTGAAAGTCACCAACAATTCAAACAATTCATGATTATAAACACATATCCCTTTCACTATATGGAATATTCTTTCAATATTTAAATCCATGAATAAGGACATAGAATTGGATTTTCATGTGTCTTAATAACTTACGAACTAGTAAACTGCAAAGAAATAAAAGGAGGCAAAATTCCACAGAAGAGGTCAGGCAGGGAAAGCGGGGAGCTTTCTTTGTCTGACTGCTTCCTCACTGGCTTACCACCCTTAGACAAAGACGCATATAATCATAAACAGAGAGCTATCTATAAAGCCTTACGAAGTTTTCAGTGTCAGTGATAAAGAACTATTCTTTGCCAATAAGAACCCAATGTTTCCCTTTCTCTGAATAGAATGTTTCAATTCTAACTAGATGTTTAAAATACTCACACTTTCAGTAATTGTGTGAATTAATTAGAGATAAGCTTGGTTTGAAAATGGCAATAACAGTGATAAAATAGAGTTCAGAAGTTTCAAGATCATTGCTTATGATAACATCTTCTAAGTAAATAATTTTGTTTAGTTTGTATATATGCTGCAGGAGGGTTTTTTTTTTTTTTTCTCTTCAGACTGTTTAGGCATGTTTTTCTCTTCAGACTGGTTAGGTATGCATACTAATAATAGTTAGTATGCATGCCTAAAGAGCCTGAATGTGATGTGCTTAATTATATTTCTCCATGTTTTAATATGATTGTACTTCTTCTTTTGTATATGCAAGAACTATAAGTTTTGACAAATGTTTAAGAGTAGGAAAAAAAAGTAGTGCACTTTCTATAATAATTCCAGTTGTGACATGGGATGATTTTTAGCAATGATAATGCCATTTTTTCCTAGTCCTTCAAGGTTACAGGTATGATTTAAGTTTTTATGGGTTGTTTTGCTGATAATTTCTATGGATCCATAACAAAATTAATAAGAAAGAAATATGAGTAAATTTGTTAACAGTTCCTATTAAGAAGTGGATTTATGGGCACCTGGGTGGCTCAGTTGTTAAGCGTCTGCCTTCGGCTCAGGTCATGATCCCAGGGTCCTGGGATTGAGCCCCACACAGGGCTCCCTGCTCCACGGGAAGCCTGCTTCTCCCTCTCCTGCTCCCCCTGCTTGTGTTCCCATCTCTCACTGTGTCTCTGTCAAATAAATAAATAAAAATCTTAAAAAAAAAAGTGGATTTATGTCATAATCGTTAGGTTTGGAGTGCAAGTAAAATTTCTAGTTGAGGGATTTCTGTTTGTTTAAAAACAAATTTATACTCTGCCAAACATGGAGAAATGATGCTGTATCACAGAATCTCTGCACCAATACAAGTTAAATAAATAAAATTTAAAAATAGTAAAATGCAGAAAAAATATTGGCAGTAAAACAATAGTTATAATTCAAGTTTATGCTATAATGTTTGAAAAATGGTATTCTGAATATCATTCTTAATACTATGCAATCCCAATATCTGCTTTCAGAAACAATGATGCAAAGATAATTTTAGAGTAGATAATCATGTTGTTTTTTCTTAAATAGCCACAACTTTACCGAACAACAGAATAGAAGGATGCATAAAGACAAATCCTAGGCAGAAGACATGCAATAAAAACTTCCAGTAGAGGCAGGAGTCAATCTGCATGGGTGACCAGCGAAGTGATTCTAGGTTTTACAGATGTGGATAGTGACATGGTGGGAGGTTTTAAGTAGAGAGAATTAGAAGTTGAGCAACAACTTCAAATTATCAATGAAAAGTAAAGATAAAATAATAATGCTGCTTCCTTTAAGTTATGATCCATGTACTGTTTCTATTTTTTTTAGTGTTATTTGAGGGAAAACAAAAGTAAATGATAATACAAAAGAGAGAATTGATTTAACATACTGATAACAGTGAAATCAGAAAATCAATGAAAAGTTATTTGAAAATATCATGACAACTTAAATTTTAAAATCTACAGAACTTTTTGGAAGAGAAGTCTCTCAGAAATTATAATTAAAGAATACACAGAGAAAAAGTGAGAAGATATATGAAAATTACAAGTTCAATCTAGTTCAAATAAAAGTAGTTGCAGAAAGAGAGTGAGAGCAAACAGATGGGCTGAAGTTAGAGAAGAAAATAAATAATAAACATGAAAAAATTTTTCAAAACTGATAATCATTAGTAGTCAGACTGATAACGTCTCCCAAGTACACGGCTTACTGTGAATGAACATAAGAGCTACACCAGGATAATCACTGTGAAAGTTTAGAACACTAGTAGATAAAGAGATTCTAAAACTTGGAGCTTTTTTTTTTTATATATATATATTTTTTTAAATGATTTTTTTTTTAAGATTTTATTTATTTATTTGAGACAGAGAGAATGAGAGACAGCATGAGAGGGAGGAGGGTCAGAGGGAGAAGCAGACTCCCTGCCGAGCAGGGAGCCCGACACGGGACTCAATCCTGGGACTCCAGGATCATGACCTGAGCCGAAGGCAGTCACTTAACCAACTGAGCCACCCAGGTGCCCCTAAAACTTGGAGTTTAGAAAAGCCAAAAAGAGGAGCACCTGGGTGGCTCAGTTGATTGAGCGTCTGACTCTTGGTTTTGGCTCAGGTCATGATCTCAGGGTCATGGAATTGAGCCCCAACCCAGGCTCCATGCTCAGCACAGAGTCTTCTTATCCCTCTCCCTCTGATCTCCCTCAAATAGATAAATAAATAAAATCTTTTAAAAAAGAAAAAAGCCACAAAGAAAGGATATTAAGCAGAGATGCAGTAGTCTTCTTATTAGCACTACTGGGAAATTTTGATTCACATTTTTTAAGGGGTTGATTCCAAGATTTTCTTTTCTAACTCCTCAATCATGTGTAAGAAACCAAAATGTCCATGCCCATCCTGAGTGCCAGGATACCACCAATTGGACTTTATAATTTTCCTCTCATTTACCTGCAAAGAGGATAATCATTTATGGTATTCTTTCCTTGAGAATTCTATAACTCTTTGTCTCAGAAAAAGTGAAATGTCAATCATTTTCTGATTTTATATGTAAAATCACTTCATGCGTCACTAATAGAAGTACACAGATCAACATATTTTGGTCTTGACCACACTGCTAATATCATGCTTTCCCAAATGTGATGCCACCATTTCTTCAAACTAAAGAAATATAAGCACCTTTTTTTTTCCCCTGGAGGGGAAGAAGATAAGATCTGATTTCTATTTTCTAATTGAGAATTTCTGTCAATGTAGTAAATTCCAGGTATACACAAAATGTCCTGTTTCTCTTCTACTTCTTAAATGAAAACATGGAGAGTTAGGATTGTATGCCCCACTGCCTGCATGGCACCTCTCTGAGAATATTTGAATCATTAACAGCACTGATCAGTATATTAAATAGTCTTGTCAAATGACCAGTGGTCAGCTTCAACATAGGTAATTTCGACAGCCACCTGTCCATGGGTTTCCAATTCCTTTCTGTACATTTCTACAAATGATACTACACACACCATGTACAGAGTTGAAAGAAGATATCATGGCAACACACCCTAGTAAAAGAGGCTAAAACTGTTATGCCTTATGGCCTCCCAGTTTTACTAAAATTAAATATGTGGACAGTGTTCTAAAGCTCACTAATGTAGACCATTTCCCTTTCCTCCTGATGAACCCAAAGTAGTAGTGATAATCATGCAAAAAAATGTCCACAGCTGTTATTCACATATACCTTCAGCATGAGTGTATTCACAAGCCTGAGTCTTTGTCTTAGAGAAGGTGACTCACAACACACAAAACATGAACATCTTTTTTTTTTAAAGATTTTATTTATTTGAGACAGAGAGAATGAGAGAGAGAGAGCACATGAGGGGGGGAGGGTCAGAGGGAGAAGCAGGCTCCCTGCCGAGCAGGGAGCCCGATGCGGGACTCAATCCAGGGACTCCAGGATCATGATCTGAGCCGAAAGCAGTCGCTTAAACAACTGAGCCACCCAGGCACCCAAAACATGAATATCTTTTAGAAGGACTAGCAAAAGGGTTATCTAATACTGCCTCCTTTCGGTTTCACTAATGGAAGCCTACTCTAAAAAATCCACACCTTCATTTTATGGCAAAATTCTTGAAAGAAATGTTTCATCTTGCCAAGGCTTACTTAACCCAATATATAAAGAAAAACTGAGTTACATTTTATAAAAATAATCTGGGATAGATTACCTACTTTTAACACAAACATATACCCTCTACATACTGAAATACAAATTGTAAGACTGTTACATAGGATCCTTAAATTGTAAGTTTGATCAGTGAAATTGCTTTATAATATTAAATAGCTCTGTATGTAGAGAGTAAAGGAAAGCCTACTAAACTCTACTTTCCATCTTAAATTTCCACAATTTGTTTTGACTTACAAAAGATAGAAGGAAAGCACAAGATCTCTACAGTCCAAAGAAAAGGTGAGAGGAGCCAGAATTCCCCATCAGAAATGTCAAAGTATGTTAGGGATTTCTGTTGGGTCCCCAAGGGAAAACTTGAGTCTGCCATGCCAAGTGCAGTTGAATTGATATGGGTATATTTTTATGTTAAATTACCCATTTACATGATTTACAGTGCAGTTGTGTAAATCGTACTCTAGAAGACACAAAAACACTTACATTATTCTCAAGTCACTCCTCCAGACTTATTTGTCCTTGGTCTATTATACACTTTTTTCCCCCAGACTCTATTTATGCCATTTCCGTTTTACTCTGCTTTCACACTGCAATTTAAATATGATAAAAGGTTTGGACATCCAGTGGTCTTTGTCAGTACTTTCTGACAAAATATTCCATAATCCTGACACAGCCAAGGCCACTGGCATTATATTAAGCATGACTAGAAAACTGGCAAGAATCTGCATGAACGTTAGATCACCAGAAGTTATTCATCTAATAACTGAAAATTTGTATCCTTTGACCAACATCTTCCCATTTTCCTCACTCCACCCCTCCCATAAATTTCTGGCAACCACTATTTTACTCTCTTCTTCTTTGAGTTTGTCTCTTTAAAATTCCACACGTAAGTGAGATCATAAAATATTTGTCTTTCTGGTTTATTTTATTTACCGTAATATCCTCCAGGTTCACCCAAGATCATTGAGGAACACAGCCACCCAGGTGCCCCCAAACTTTCCATTTTCACAATAAGGCACAGACTAGTTAAGTTTAGGGGAAAACTAAAATCATAATAAAGTGTGACTGATCCATATTAACCTTCTCAAACATATTTTTCCTTTAAAACATTGATTCTTACTATACTATTCCCCTAATTACTACTTTCTAGAATTTTAGCCCAAAAACAAAATTCTGGACATTTAAAATACAACTCTATGTCAACAACTACAAATTTTTCCCACATTTAAGATGAATTCTTTGCTCTGTGAATCTAAAGTATCATATTTCAATTGAATATTTTAAAGAACTGTACACAGACTCAAATACTTAACAAACGTAAGGATCATTAAACCTCATGTAAGCAATGAATTTTGCTATGCTTGGTAGTCTCAGGCCTTTATTTCTCAGTCCCCTCACTGCAATTCTCTATATTACTGATGAAAAAGAATAACAAAAGATAAAACTGTGACATTACAGGAAAATTTCCAATGAAGTGTATCTTTATTACAGAAGTTTAAGGCTTATTTTCAATCAAGTTCTTTTACTATCTTTCACAACTATTCATGGACAATAAACGGAACATTTCAGAACATTGCATTAATATTTATGAGCTTTTCACATGGCTAGTTACTAACCAAAGTATTTCAATTTGTTAACAAGAAAAGATCCAGCTAAGAATTATGTACTGGTCATTCAATTTTAGCAAAATGGAATAAATCAATGTCTTAGAAGTGAATGATGTACTCAAGTCATAGTGTCTCTGCTTATTCAGTTGTAGAACTGCAAAGATTATCCACATCCCAAAGATACATGGCTGTGTATATGTTGTATCCACATTCAGATATTGATCCATTCCCCTTTCTTCATCTTCTGTTGCCACACCTTCATATTCTGTTGCCCTAAAGCTATTCTCCTTTTTCAGAGCATTTATCAGTGCTGCCCATCCCTGGGAAAATCCTCATGACTCTCTTGCTGTCCCTCTGATTATGGCTGGAAATTACTGATTATACTCATCAGTATTATCCTCTCTGGATACTCTGATTATGGCTGGAAATTACTGATTATACACATCAGCATTATCTATGCTGTGAATTATCTCAATAAAATTTAATCCCAAGAGAATATTGCACTTGATTCTGTAACTTAGTTTTTGCACAGTGATTGCAAATCTATTTTTAAAGTAAAAGAATAAATCTATGAAACAGAATAAACATTAAAACCCTTAAAACAGCTGTGGGCTTCAAAAATAAATGCATCTATTGAATGGGAATTTTGTTGGTCATGTCCTTAAATGAGTTTTTATATAAAGGCTTTAAATTTCATTATGATTTATCATTATGAATGATACAGATGTCATCCCAACATTATCTCTTCTGTTACGTGAATTGTATACATAAAGGCATTTTTAGTTCATTAAAACTGAATCTCCTTTTTGGAATAACCCATGTAATAACTATATAAGACAATTTCACCAATGGATACTAAGACTAAAGAGTAAACATTGGAAAATGATATTCACAGCATCTTAAAGCATCACTGCACAGATTACATCTCAATTATAAAGAAGAAATGTGTATTTACAATGGAGAGATTTGGTGGCACAATCTTAACTAAGTGGTCAAGTTTGGCATTGCCTTTGTAATGTAATGCAGTGGAAGGAGCCCATAGTTTCTATAGTACTCTTGCTGGGAATTACTGCCCTCAATCTAATCAAGTGGAAACAGTCAGCTGAATCCTGAGTTGTATGTTCTGAAAAAACAAAACACAGAAACAAAAACAAAACAGTCTGAACTTCTCAAAAGATGTGAAGCAATGAGATATTCCTTGATTTTGAGAGATAAGACATAATAGACATATTATCAAATGTACTGTGTGAACATTAAATGGATCCTGGATTAAATAAAGAAAACCATGAAAGATATTTTGAGATTCTTTAGCAAAATGTGAATATGTATCATATTTTAGATGATAGTTTGAAATAATACTGATTTTCTTAGATACTGCATGGTGATATACTTTTGTAGAAGAATGTCATTGTTTGGGGGCACATTTAGAGATGGACTGTCATGATACCTTCAGAATTTCTGGATGATAAACTAGCAAAAAAGTAGATGTGGACAGACAGACATTGGTATAAACATAAGTACAGATAGATATGGAAAGGGTGACAAAATGTGAAAAGTTAGCATCTGGAAGAATGGTTTTGGGTAGTTACTGTACTGCTCTTTCAACTTCACTGTGAATTTGAAAATTTTCAAAATTATTCAATTAATGAGAAAAAAATTTTCATCAATAATTAAATTACCCTTTTAAGACACTCTTATTTTACATATTCTTTATATCAGATAAAATACTGATTATAAAGTTATGAGAGTGATTAGGGTAAAATTACCACTTAAGGAGTAGGGCTTTGGGGGAGAATTTATTTTGTGCAGAACATTTTGAGCTAGAGAAGCAACCAGCCACTTGTTTGGTTTGAGATTAAGGGAAAAAATATACAGGATAAAACATAATAAGTAATAATAAAAATTAAAAGATAAATAAGAAACTACAAAATATTTGCCATTTCTACTTAATTTTATAGATTTTATTTATTTGTCAGAGAGAGAGAGAGCACAAGCAGGGGGAGTGGCAGGCAGAGGGAGAAGCAGGCTTCCCGCTGAGCGAGGAACCTGACAGGGACTCAATACCTGGATCCTGGGATCATGACTTGAGCCGAAGGCAGATGCTTAATTGACTGAGCCACCCAGGCATCCCAATTTCTACTTAATTTTAACAGTCTAGACAAAGAAGAAGAAAAAAATAATTCTTGCTTAAACGCACTCAAAATAAGAAGAACAAAAGAACAACATACAATGAGATAGTAGTTCTCTCTCAGAATAGCAGACATCAAAACTACCACACTGATTATGGACTCTGAGAAAAAAACTGAGGGTTCTAGAGGGGAGAGGGGGGATGGGTTAGCCTGGTGATGGGTATTAAAGGGGGCACGTACTGCATGGAGCACTGGGTGTTATATGCAAACAATGAATCATGGAACACTACATCAAAAACTAACGATGTAATGTACGGCGATTAACATAACATAATAAAAAAATTAAAAAAAGAAAACTACCATACTGAATGCAAAGGTATGAGGGCATAAACAGTCTATTATTAGTGAGATTATACAATACCAAAGCCATTTCAGAACAATTTGGCAAACAACTCAGTGCTCTTTAACTCAGCAACTCCACTTCTAGGAGTTGATATTATAGATGCACTCACAAATGTATCCTTTTAATGCATTCATAAATGTGCAAAATGTCTTACATTGATACAGCTACTATCTCAGCATCATTTACAATATCAAAAGATTGGAAATGACTTCAATGTCTCCCAGTAAAAGACTAGTTAAATGAGTCCTGGTGTATTCTTTTAAAGGGGTATTATGTTGTTCTTAAAATGTATTGATTTGTTGATATGGAACAAATCTGAAAAATATAAATGAATTTTAAAAAGCAAGTTCAGGAGTACACTAATTTGTGCTGTGGTAATTGAAAGTACATATAAATATAGACATAGACCCAGATACACATAAACATGCACATATACACACATCAGCACATAGGATTTTATTATGTAAACATATTGTGTACCTTTCAAGATACTTAAGAATTTAGCAACAGTGGTTGCTCTGAAAAGAGACTGAATCATTCAGGAACAGAGATAGGAGAGAAGCATTTTCCACTGGATCTCTTATAACATAAATAAAATGAACACATGTAAAAAGCAAATATAAACATTCAGAAAACACTTGTGACAAAGAACCTCCAAAAATGTAAAATAATTTACATCAAAAAAGCAATTAGAAATCAAAAAAGAAAAAGAACGCCCAATTCAAAGACTAAAGAGAAGGAGTAACTCTGATAGTAAAAAACAAAATGGCCACTAAATAAATAAAAACATATTCCTTAAAATTAAAAAAAAAATCTGCACACTTACCCTTCCTCTTTTCATTTCTTTCTTATCAAATTCTTTTTCACATTTGAAAAATGCTCATTCTTTATCATGATATAAAATTCTAATGATCCTGTGCTACATCTTCATGTCACATTTTTTAAAAAATCTTAGGTGGTGTTGTTTTTCCTTTTTTCTGTAAGTTGTTCCAGGTTAAAACATAAAGGGACTTTAAAAATCTTTAAAAACACAGAAAGTACACTTTCCAAAAATGCTTTCCTATTTCCTTATGTAGCGTCAAAAGATATTCGCTTCTGGTGATTCTTCAAGGTGGTTCCAATCTTTTCAGTTATAGCTATTTTTTCCATTTCCCCATTTAGAAGCCTCTACACCTGTTTGTTGTGCTTGCTCTCCCTCTGAGAGACCCAGTATAGATGTGCTGTCTGCATCAGAAGCACTAATCCATGGCTCCATCATGCCCTGTCTGCACCGTAGGGTGCTAATAGCCATTGCAATTTTAGGGTCAACGTTTGGTTGTCTTTCTTCCTAAGCCCCAACACTCATAATTAGGGGGGCATTTCCATGAGACTCACTGAAGAAAAGGAGTGTTACGCACATGTATTCAAAAGGCCTTTCAGCTCCTTTCCCAGCACTCATTGATTCATGTATCAGAGAGAGAATGTTATATGGTTCAGCTTCTATAGAAATAATTTTCGGAAGTCTGACTGTCCTGGCAGTTTTCAGCATAGCATTCTTTTCTTTGCTCTGCTGTATTTTACTTTTCAAGTGTGTCCTGTCCTATTTACTTGCTTACTTGTGCTGATGTTTCTAACATATCTTCAAATATGTCAGAAATAGAGAACACCTTCACTTCATGTTTTTGATTGGTGTTATTACTATTTTTTTTCTACCCTACTTTCTATTCACTTGAATAGAAATCTCAGATCAAATCTCAGAATCAAATCTCAGATTTGCAGTTGGATGAGAGGCTGATATACATGGCTCTTATTCTGATCCTGCAGCTTTCATCCAGTGAAGACTGTTGGTCCAAGATAGATTCTTATCTGAGACCCATTGTTGGGCTCCCTGACACTTCCAGTAGATGGAATACATGAAAAAACATTGTTGCCAGGATGTCATGGTCACCTGTCTCTCTCTCCCTCTGCCCCTACTATGGCCTTTTTCTTTTAGGATTCAAGCTTCCCATTCATTCTCAGTCACTCACATCCCTCCAAAATATTTTCTAGAATACAGACAAAAGGATACATCATTGAGAAAAAGAACAAGGCAGAATCCATGGAGCATAGTTCTCAGACATCACTGCACATTGGTATGACCAAGCTAGTTGGTTAATGAGTATTCCTTCCAGATACCTTATTTTGTAGGCCTGGAGAGCATCCAAGTAGTTTGCATTTTTTTTTTTTTAAAGATTTTATTTATTTTTTAGAGAGCGAGCGAGAGAGAAACAGCATGAGAGGGGAGAGGGTCAGAGGGAGAAGCAGGCTCCCCGCTGAGTGGGGAGCCCGATGTGGGACTCAATCCCAGGACCCTGGGATCATGGCCTGAGCCAAAGGCAGACGCTTAACCATCTGAGCCACCCAGGCGCCCCAAGTAGTTTGCATTTTTAACAAAGATCTCAGGAGATTCATTCAAACTGACCACTGACCACAATTTGAAAAGTATTGCATTTGAGTGCTAGCTCTAATTTATGAACCTAGAGTCAAGTGATAAAGACTCACAGATGATAATGCACAGATGATATTTAAACATTTTATTTATTGGTAAAAATATACAACTAGGCCATAAATGTTGAGTTTTAAACTAAAAAAAAAAAAGAGTTTTAAACTCATTATGTCAACTGTATGTATATATTTTTTTCCTTTAAGTATTTTCATGTTTGATCTAAACTTCATTTTAAATCAAATGTTTCCATTTTGCAGGGAAGGAGTAGAAGGTGGGATTGTCCTGTGAGTTTTAGTCTTCTTCTGGATTTTTGTAGTACATTAAGAGGAAATGGTGAGAGTCTGAATTAGGGCTGGTATGCATACTGTGTTTATGGAATAAATAAAGTTCTGCAATATACCAAGTGTGCTCTTAGCTGTTCTCGAAGAGGAAAATGTTCATATCCCATTTAACAGTAAAGAGATTGATGTCATTCACATTAATAAATGGAAATTTGGGTTTTTCAAATTGTGTTGGCATCAGGAAAAAGGAAAATGATTTGCAAGCTTCTACAGATATATAAGAGAAACTTCAATCCACAGAGTAAGGTATAAACCACAGAGTGAAAAATCATTACAACTAATGTACATTGTGGAAGAGTTTACTGAGGCAACACAGAATAGAGCATAGCAAACAATACATTCCTGAGACAAGAGGAGAAATGTAACAACTATCTTTCAATGTTACTCTTACCATGTGACAAAGTAAAATACATGTTTGCCTTTTTCAGCTCTGGCTAGGTAGCTTAGATGACAAAACAGTATCTTACAGGGAATCTCAGCTCTTTAAGAAAATGCGGAACATAAATAGGACAAATTAAAAGTTATTTATTTTTCAAGAATAGGCTGTTCTGAAGAAAAGTCAAGGGCTTAAAAGGTTTTATTACGATGAGATAGCAATGATTATGTGCATAAGATAAACACATTTATTAAATCACATGTGCCAATGAAGGTTGTGAAGTAGCACAAGGCTGCCTTATTAAAGGTAATGAGGTGTAGTCATTTGAAAATATGTCCTACTTCTAAATGCCTATAAAATGCAAACTAGACTCATTCTGCTGAGTTATGTTAATAACTAGTGAAAAGTGTCTTATTGTGAAGTACTTCAAAAAATTATTCAAAGTGTCGACCAGGTGTTGTGGAAGACAAGAACAGAGGAAGTTTGGTTTTGGGTTTTTTCCAAGTCACTTTTAGGAGTACTCCAGAGCTTCTGAAAGTGGCTTATCAGTACACATTTGAATATTTTAATTATGCACTTCAAAAAATACTTCAGAGTCATTTGACTAAAAGTGAAATTTGTGTATTACATTTTACTACTTAAATCAACTATGAAATAGCATTTTAAATTAAAATCCAATACACTTTGCATTCACTCTGTTCAAGAAAATTGAAGCTAATTATAACTCTCAAATTAAGCAAGACTAGGGGAGCAAACAATGCGAATTTTACAATATTACACATTATTACATGTGAAAATAACCATACTCTTTACTCAAGAAAAAACTGTCAAACATGCAAAAGAAAAGGTGGTAGGTAGAATGGCGGTAGAAATACATTTTTTGAGTATTTTGTGGGATAAACTTGCAAGAATTATATATGCAACTCAATTGTCTAATTACCCTCATTTCAAAGGTCAGACTTCTCTAGCATACTTGAAAATAGGGATTGATTTTCCATGTGGCTCCTACTCAGCCCATGAGTCAGAGTACATCTCTGACATTTAAAACTGGGCTCCCAGTTAGCGTTGTTGCTGGTCAAAACCCGGAACGTAGGGATTTTATCCACACTTGAAATCATGCTGCTCTCATAATTTTAACCCCATGAGTGAAGTCATGCAAGGAGACTATACTTTCCTTTATTGTCTTGTCCCTTGATTTCACTTACCTCTACTATCGAACAACCATTGTTTATAACATACTTTATAGGTACTGCTGGGTTATCAACTTCATTACGTAACACCAAATAATTTTCCAAAAGTACTGTATGAATTTATACTTCACGCTGCAGTGTTTAAGATTTTTCCCTTTCATTGCTTCCTTCCTAACACTTCATGTTTTCAACATTTAAAATTTGTGAATGGAGTGAGAGTACAGTATATTTTATTGTATTATTATAAAGCCCCTTAATATTACTGATGCATATTTTATTACATCTGCCAATTATTCAAATTTAATTTTTAATTTTATCATTGGGATTCTTATATTTTGGATACAGATCCTTTAATCCTTTTTCTTTTGTCATGAATAAATATTACACACACACACACACAATAGGAAGGGAATTCCCATTAAATCAAAAAGGTTTAAAAAGTCAGGAAATTCTGCCATTCTCAACAACATGAATAGACCTGAGGACATTATGCAAAGTGAAGTGAGCCAGACAAGACAAATCCAGTATGATCTCACTTCTATGTGAAATCTAAAATCATCAAACTCATAGAAGCAGAGACTAGATTAGTGGTTGCCAAGAGCTGGGGGAAGGATATAATGGGAAGGTGAGGGTCAAAGGGCACTATGTTTCAGTTATACATGGTAAGTAAGTTCAGGGGACTTACTACACATCTTTTAATCCCCTAAGGATTTCTTTCAAAAAACAGAAGTTCTTATTCTGATGGCCATCAAATTTATCGATGATTTCCTATATTGCTTTTGTGTTTCTGTTTTATTTATTTATTTTTTAAAGATTTTATTTATTTGTTTGACAGAGACAGAGACAGTGAGAGCAGAAACACAAGCAGAGGGAGTAGGAGAGGGAGAAGCAAGCTTCCCGCCAAGCAGGGAGCCCAATGCGAGGCTCAATCCCAGGACCCTGCGATCATGACCTGAGCCGAAGGCAGATGCTTAACTACTGAGCCACCCAGGTGCCCCATGTGTTTATGTTTTATTTTTAAAAAGCCTTTCTCTATCTCACAATTACTTACACATTTCCAAGACATTACTCTAAAGAGTTTTGAAAAAATATGAATTTTACCATTCATATTTAAGTCTTGTCCACTTAGAATTGACTTTATATGGTGCAGCAATTTTCCATTTGGAGATAGACTACCCATTTCTCATTGTTTTCGATTGCCACTGCTGCCTCAGAATACTTTTCAACCTCTGTTTTGGAGCTCTATATTCTGTATTTGTCTATCTCTGATTCAGTGCCACCATATCTTACTTAAGATAGTTTCACAATCACTTTTCCTAACAATTGATAGTCTTTTACATATAAAAGTTGAATAATGCACCAAAACCCTCAAATAATTTCCTTTTAGATTTTGATTTACAGTTCATCAAATCTATAGAAGAAATTATAGAGTATAAATATCTTTATTATACCAACTCTCTGTATGACAATATAACTTGTATTATGTATTATTTGAAAGTTTTCTAATATTTTTTATAATTTTCTTCATTAAGTAATTTACTACATAACATAAGAAACAACAGGTGATAGCAAGAATGTGGAGAAAGGAGAGCCCATGTGCACTGTTGGTAGGAATGCAAATTGGTGCAGCCACTCTCTAAAACAGTATGGAGGTTCCTCAAAAACTTCAAAATAGAACTACCTTACAATTCAGCAATTGCACTATTAGGTATTTACCCAAAGTATACAAAAATACTAATTCAAAGGATAAATGCACCCTAATGTTTACAGTAGCATTATCTACAATAGCCAAATTAATGGAGACGGACCAAGTATCCATCAACTGATGAATGGGTAAAGAAGATGTGGTGTGTGTATGTATGTACATACACACACACACATATACACACACATATATACATATATATGGTACATACATATATGGTACATATATATCAGTACATATTGATGTGTATATATATAACATTATATATCTATATAATAGAATATTCAGCCATAAAAAATAATGAAATCTTGCCATTTATAATGACATGGATGGAGCTAGAGAGTATTATGCTAAGCAAAATGAGTCAGACAGAGAAAGAAAAATACCAGTATGATTTCAGTCATATGTGGAATTTAAGAAACAACACAAATGAGCAAAGGGGAAAAAGAGAGAGAGAGGTAAAATAAGAAACAGACTCTTAACTATAGAGAACAAACTCATGGTTACCAGAGGGGAGGTGGGTGGGAAGATGGGTTAAATAGGTGATGGGGATTAAGGAGGGCACTTGTGGTGAGCACCAGGTGTTGTATGAGTGTTGAAACACTATGTTGTACACCTGAAACTAATATTACACTGTATGTTAACTGACATTTAAATAAAAACTTAAAAAATAAAAATATTCTCTAAAGATGTATTTCCTGTTATGAATTAGAATCTAATAGTCATATTTTTAAATATAAGTACTTGCTAATGTGAAGAAACAAATTTGATACCTGTCACCTGTGCTAGATTTTTTTATTAATTATATTTTCCCATAGATTTTGGATTTTCCTTTTTTTAAAGATTTTACTTATTTAGGGGCGCCTTGGTGGCTCAGTCCTTAAGTGGCTGCCTTCAGCTCAGATCATGGTCCCGGGGTCCTGGGATTGAGCCCCGCATCGGGCTCCCTGCTCCGCGGGAAGCCTGCTTCTCCCTCTCCCACTCCCCCTGCTTGTGTTCCGTCTCTCACTGTCTCTCTCTCTGTCAAATAAATAAATAAAAAATAAAAAAAAAATTTACTTATTTCAGAGATAGATAGAGACAGCATGAGTGGGAGGAGGGGCAGAGGGAGAGGGAGACAGAGAATCTCAAGCAGACTCCACACTGAGCCCAGACTCTTGACTGAGGAGCTTGATCTCAAGACCCTGAGGTGAGGAACTGAGCCTGAAATCAAGAGTTGGAGGCCCAACAGAATGAGCCCCCACCCCTTGGATTGTCTTTATAGACAAACATGTTATCCTTTCCCAGTAAGAGTTTAGTTTCCTTTTTTTCAAATTTTCATACCATTTATTTAATTTTCCTAGCAATTTTCCAATTGCTAACTATACCTTCTTATAAAATGTTGAATAAACATGATGATAACAATCATCTTTGTCTTTGTTTTTATTTTAAAGAAAATGCTTAAACATTAGATCATGACCCTGGCCACAGCTATTTTGAAAACAACTTATTTCTTGTTAAAGATGTTATCTTGATCAATCTTGTGAAAATTTCTCCAAGTTAATAATTTTTGGAAAGTAACATATTGTATCTCCTTTTTCTTATTTTATTTTAGCATTATCATTTATTTTTTCTTTCATTTTTATTATATTATGCCTTTTATTTTCTTTGAGCTTATTCTGTTTTCTGTGACAATTTTTTTTATAATTCATCTATTGATTTTTGATATTTTAAATTATAGTTTTTTTTAGATTCTGTGTTATCTACACTGTACTACTTAGAATTAGCATTTAACAGCAGTATTTTCTAAATAATTTCTTTTATGATTTCTTCTTTAGCATATATCATTTTCAAGCAATTTATTTTAATTTCAGCATCACCCTTTGCTTTAGTCCCTATTTAATCTAACAATTACTATAATAACATGAGCTTTCTTTCAGTTATTATTTAAGTAAAAATAAACAATCATTTTGTTAATTTTTTAAAATTTGATATCTTAGGGGTGCCTGGGTGGCTCAGTTGATTAAGCGTCTGCCTTTGGCTCAGGTCATGATCCCAGGATCCTGGGATCCAGCCCCACATTGCATCAGAGTCCCTGCTCAGAGGGAAGTCTGCTTTTCCCTCTGCCCCTCCCGTGGCTGTTGCTCTCTCTGGCTCTCCCTCTGTCTGAAATAAATAAATAAAATCTTAAAAAAAAAAGAAAAAAGAAAAATTTGATATCTTAGGAGAGAGAAGTTCCTCATCCTTTTTTTTTTTTTTTCCCCTACAATATGCCTTGGCTACTTTGGCATGCTTTCTTTTGCATCTGAATTTTGGAAACCCTATTGGATTGTTGATGAGAAATACTTTATATTTAGAGATAAATTTGGTGGGGGAAGGAACACCAGGCTGTCTATTATCCATCCATTTTCTTTGCTTTATTTCCTATTTTTTCCCTTTTCTTGCCATTTATAACATTGATAAACCTTTAGCTTTTTTTGAGGGGGGTGCTCTCTATATACTTAGAAATTAATTTCCCTATAATTCTTACTCTCAATGACCATGATACATCTTCCCATGAATTCAGAGACTTTTATTTATGTTCTTCATAGAACTCTTGAATATCCTTTACTAGATTTCCCCAGGTAATTTAGATCTTGTGGCTGTTTGGGTTATATACTTTTTTTTTTAACATTTTATTTATTTATTTGACAGAGAGAGACACAGTGAAAGAGGGAACACAAGCAGGGGGAGAGGGAGAGGGAGAAGCAGGCTTCCTGCAGAGCAGGGAGCCTCATATGGGGCTCGATTCCAGGACGCTGGGATCATGACCTGAGCTGAAGGCAGACACTTAACTGACTGAGCCACCCAGGTGCCCCTTGGTTAAATACTTTTAAAATTATATCTTTTTTTTAAATTTAATTACTGCTTATATAATATGGCTTTATTGATTTTTATGTTGCTTTCTTTTCCAAAAACTTGATGAGTTAAGTTACCAATTTCAATAGTCTACAGATTATTTTGCATTTTCTGCATACATAATTGCAAATAAATCTGCAAATGATTTCAATTTTCTTCCTTTTCTTATTTAATTAACAAAGGCCAAAGTACAATTTTGAAAAATGTGGGCAAAAGGAGGTATCCTTAGTGGAAATGTCACAGTTTAGCATTGTTTGATGTTTCTTATGTATATAAATAATTAACAAGTTGATAGAGTACTCTTCAATTTCCAATTTAAAAAAAATATCTTTTCAATCATGAAAGAATTTAATTTTTCATGCATTTTCACATCTTTTGAGATGGCTTACTTCTTTAATCTGTAAATATATGGATTATACAAGCACACGTTCTATCTTAAATCCTGCTTGGTCATGATGTATTATTATTTTAAATTTAATTTACTAAGTATTTTATTAAGGTTATTTGTATCAGCATTTATCAAACACCCTTAGACCCAAAATAAATTATGCTCCTTTCACAATGGTAGAACAGTCAGAGGATCAAGGGAATGTGCCCAAATAAAGCCCACAACCCCTCAAACCATATCTAGATGCACAGGATCCCTGAATGGCCTTCTTCAATGGCCTTGTCCCTGCTACCAGACTTAAGAGAGCCTTTTCCCATGTCTTTCCTGTTGAGGCTGAACTACTCTGTAGGTATGTATTCTTCCCTGGGTCAGAGACACATACAAGAGACAACTGTTTTGAGGAGCTGTAGACAGAGTTTGGCATGCAAGCTTGGATGTTATCCACAGTATATAAGAATCCACTCACAGTGTAGTATAGAAATACTGGTAGAAAAACAAGGGATAGGTCATGAGCCAGGAAACAGGATCTAGCTCTCCTTGGAATAACATATCTACACCTGGAATTTGAATGAATCACTGAATTCTAAATTTCAATATGCCACATCCAGATCCTTATATAGGTATGTTTGTCAGGAAAGGAACAAAGACTACGTATTATTTTAGTTTTAATTTTGTTTTGTAGTTTTCAAATATCTATCTACCTACCTACCTACCTATCATGTTCACTTCCATTTGTACTCTGGCCTGGAGCTCCACAAATGTGAGGGGAGACCTAACATTTATATTTGAACTTTTCTTTTAGTTTTCTTTTATTAAACTGTCCTTATTCATTTTTTTACATCAACATTACACTATTTTCATAAAATAAGACAGGTAGCTTTCCCTTTTCCAGTACTCAGAAACAATTCAAATAAAAGTCATTAACTTTCTAAAATTTATGGTAAAACTTGCTATAAATAATCTAGATCTGTTATTTTTGATCAGGGTAGTTTTGATTACTAATTCAATATTTTAATTTTTATTGGTTGTTGTAAAAACTGTACCTTGTGGTGTTATCTTTTCAAATGTTCAGGCATACATTTTTATTATCATTTGATATTTTCTTTAATTGAATAAAGTTATAGCTCCACAAATGTTATGATTTTGATAGTGATTTCAGGCTCTACTATTGGGCTTCTAATATCAATACCCTTTGTGTTTATTCCCTGTTTGCTTGTTTTTTTTTTATATCACACTGTGTGTAGGATTAAGAAAGTTTTCTTTTTTTTTTTACATTATCTGTTTAGAAATTAAAGAATGCATTTACTTTCTCTTACAATTTAACCATAAATTTTGAACGTGCTTATGTTTTTTTCAAACATTCTAAATTTACTCAGTATCTCTGTCCTCTTGCCAAATGAACCAAATTAACGTATCAACTTCTTTGACAATCGCTCTCCTTTCTTAACTATTCCGTCTTTCATGTTATTAAAAGCTAAAATATTGGTTTTGTTTTTACAACAGGAAAATAATAACTCTCAGATTCATTACCAAATGGATTTAATAACCTATTTCTTTGCAATTATGTAGCTCATTATTGCTTCTTTCTTCCCATCATTTTCTCCTTGGTTCTCTTCTCATTCTTGCCATTCTTGCTGACACCATTTGGAGTCATTGCTGAGAGTGATACTATTTCAAACTGTATCAACATTTCTCTTTTGAATGCTACTGGATATGGGTTTAGATTTCAGGATTTGCCGTTACTGTGTCTCAGACTAAGGAATTTTTACTCGATTAACCCTGATATTTGTAATCACTGCAAGAAGCTTGCTGTTATGCTCATTTCTTTCACTGATTATCTGTCTTTTTTCTCTGGATGCTTTTAAGCTTTTTTCTTTATCCATGATATTTTACATCACCACCATATTCTGGTTATGCATTTGTTGGTATTTAAATTGGTTTCCTTTTATGTGTTCAATTGAGTGCACATCTTTCTCCAATCCAGCAAATTTTGCAGCCATTACTCTGAAAATGTTTCTTCCCACCAAATCTTCTATTACTTAATTCTGGATATTTCACTCTAATTTTCATGCTGTTTTATTTATTTTTTAACTTTTCATCTCTTTCTTCTCATTCTGTCTTGAAGCACAAACATTATCTTTTTTATTATTGGTTTTCTCTTCATATATTTTTTCATATATTCTATTGATCTTGTTTTTTAACTATAATGCTGTCATTTATCTCTCACTTGAATTTAAAATATAATAATCATAAAATCCTCTTCAGGTTCCTCTCTTATTTCTATTTGTTGGGGTATGAATTCTCTAACTTAAAGAGTTTTTTTTTTTTTAACTATTTTCATGAGATAAATTTTTCACATGTGTTTTGAAAGGTGTTTGCTAACTATCTTGAATAGGATTATTCCTTCTTATTACCGCTGTAATTTTAAGTTCCTCTCATATGATCCTTTAGGCTTATCAGTTCATAAAGAGATCTCAGATTGGTG
This sequence comes from Mirounga angustirostris, assembly GCF_029215605.1. Taxonomy (NCBI): domain Eukaryota; kingdom Metazoa; phylum Chordata; class Mammalia; order Carnivora; family Phocidae; genus Mirounga; species Mirounga angustirostris. Next base: position 45,026,543 of record NW_026991718.1, on the reverse strand, counting down.
ATAAAAGGTCTCAACCTTCAAGAGATACCTAAGCCCACAGTCTTATTAGGCCAGGTCCTGGATGAATAGCTTTCTGCTTTGGGATACCCCCCAAAGGTGCTCAGCAACAGCTACAGTATTTGGCGGAGAGCACATTCCTTTTTTAAACCCCTTCATCTTCTGTCCCTGAGCACAGAGCTTCAATCAAGTCCCAAGTTTACATGGAGTTTGGCTCCTATCCTATCCACAAGGGACTCCAGAAGATAGGAATCTGGGTGCCCTCCATATAACTCTAATTCAATTTGCCCTATACTTCAAACATAATTGTCACTTTTTTGTTTTTTGGTGGGGGCACAGATCTACAGAACTGTCTATATGTTTTTGATTGTTGGTAGTGCAACCCATTCATGATTGCTATATGCTTGGAATGAATGCAAAGAGTAATTGTTGGGAGATTCTCAGGCTGAATCCGGGGGACAACCTGACCACAGATTCTATACATTCTTTCTTAAACATAAAACTTTCTTCTATATGCAATTTAGAAGGTTGAAGTCTGATTCATATCTTTCGCAAAACAATTTAATGAACAATTCATCTTTTTTTTCCTTTAATGATCTGAAATACAAGCTTTATCACAAAACCCATCTACATACTTCTTTTTGATTAATGTGTTTATTTCTGTGACAATACCATTCTGTTTTGATAACTGAAGCATGTTAAAAACTAACTATCTGAAAGAGCTAGTATTTCCTAAAAAAAAATTATGTACCTCCTGGCTATCTCAAACATTTAATTCTTCCAGAACTTTAATAATTTTCAATAGACAGGAATTAAATAATTCTAATACTTCAACTGGAATTTTATACTGGTTACCTTACATTTAAAGAGATATCACCATCATCAGCCTTTGAATATTCTTTCTTTTTTGGGACCTGAGCTTTACAATCATATTAGCTATAGACAGTGATATTATATTTTCTCATATATCAACATTGACACACCTTATTCCAATACCTTCTTAACATGTACTGGCTAGCATTTTCAGAACATTAAGTAAGAAGAATTCTAGTATTTTTACAGATAAACATAGCACTGAATTTCTTGTTATTTTACAGACACTTGCATACAGAAGAAGAGATTATCTAATGTATTTGTGCCTATGTGTGCTATGTGTGTGTAAATCTATATATCTAAATAAGATTTTATTTAAAAATAATTATAATTATTATATATAATTATTTTTTAAATTTAAATTTAAATAATTATTATATATAATTATTTTTTAAATTTAAATTTAAATACAATTATTTTTAAATAAAATCTAATTTTATATATATTTTGTCTATGGTTATATCTATTTCTATATATATTATATATATCTACATATCATATATATAGAGAGAGATAACTGTGGAAAAAGACATAAAATAATACAATCCTACCTATGTACACTTCACCTCATAAATATCTAGTTGCCTTGAAAACCTAATTGTGTTACTTCCTTTGTATCTCTAAAAAATACAAACAACAGTAAATCTGATGAATTGCTCACATATATTTTTTTATACTCCTAATATACATGATACCTCCAAGCAATATATAATATTGATGTGTTTAAAAATTTTTATAATTTCTTTTGTGTTCTTTGAAATTTTATGCTTCTTGCTTATTTTAAAAATGCTGTTTATAAGGATTATCCTTGTTGATAACACACAGTTTAGGTTCTTTTTTTCCCCCACTCTTATATAGCATTACATTGTATGAGTATGCCACATTTTGCTAGATAACAATGCTGTCATGGACTTTCAGGTATATATCTCCCTATATAGACACATGAAAAATTTTCTAGGTTATATTATATAACCTAGCAGTATGTCAGAGCTACATGGCACCATTTTGAAAGAGACAATAGATGTATATTTTCCAAATTCCACATTCAGTAATGCTACTTAGATAGTCTGAAATAGGCCATGGTGTATTTACAACAAAGAAATTATCAAACATTACCAATTGTCCACCCCCCACCCCTGATATATATATATACCTATTTTTGTATATGGCATAAAGAAGGAATTACTGATCCAATTCCATATTACTTCGTATGTATAACTAATTTGGGCAGAATTATATTTTGAATAGTTTATCTTTCCCCATTAGTCTACAATGCTAACAGTCATATATCAAATATATATACACATACATGTGTATACACATTGTATTTTTATTATATCGAAATATCCCATCCATAAAATAGTTTTAATTTCTATTAAAAAAGTTTTAGAATGTTCTCATAAAGGTCATGAACATCTTTTTGACAAACACATCAAAATTAGGAGTTGTTGCACATAGAAAATATTTGTGACATATTTCTGTCTTTTACAAATGCAGCTATTTGTGTGTGTGTAAAACTAATATGTATGTCATGAATAGAATACACAAAAGGATGCATATGACACCCATTTTATAATCCAAAATGAGAAAACTCAAATCTCCTTGAACAAAGATGGAAGACTGAAATGAAATTATCAAACAAAAAGTGATTGACAGTGATTGATTATAAAGTATCAGTGATTGACTTTAAAACCTGGAAAAATTTGTTTCTGTATTTACCCCTATTTTACATAGATAGCAAAGAGCTTCTTTACAATCATGGTACATATGAAAATTGTAAATGCTCTCCACAAACACCTTCAGAAGGTCTTCAAAACTTCCAGATAAGGTAGTAAGTAATGTTACTGCTATTTTAAGATGTCGTAAAGTAATAAATGTGATTTTTTTGTATGTGTGATTTGATTCAGTAAATAACATAGGCATACAAAATGTGGGAAAATAATTAGCTTATTTCAGTTTAAGAGTAATAAAGTATGTATGCAGAACCAAGCAAATTTCACATATATTAACAAAGTTAAAAAAAATTTAGAAACTAGAAAACACACAAGAATATTTACAAATGTCTGAAATACTCAAAAAGAATCCCAACTGGATGATTATGTATTAATAAATCAAATATGTGTCTTCTAGACTATCCAAACCCAATTTTTTCTCCTATAGAAAAGATCAGAGTTAGAATTGTAAACATAATTTTGGATTATTTGAAGTTATGAGTATATAAGATATATTTCAGAACAGAATTTTTTTTTTTTTTGAGAGAGGGAGAGAGACTGTGCATGAGTGGGGGGGGTAGGGGAGAGGCAGAGAGAGAGAGAGAGAGAGAGAGATTGAGAATCCCCAGAGGCTCCATGCCCAGAGTGAAGCTTGACCTGGGGCTGGATGCCAGGACCCTGAGATCATGACCTTAGCCAAAATCAAGAGTTGGATGCTCAACCAACTGAGCCACCCAGCTGCCCCCAGAATTTCATTCTTAAATATAGCATGCTATTGTAGGTGACTGAGTATAACAGTAGGTAATTCTATCACCTGGAAGATGAGGGTAAGAGTTCAAGTAGATAAAAGCATCTGATAAGAAATGCAAATACGGAGGGACCCCTGGGTGGCTCAGGTCATGATCCCAGGATCCTGGGATAGAGTCCTGCATGGTGGGGGCAGGGGGGGTGTCCTTGCTCAGCAGGGAGCCTGCTTCTCCCTCTGCCTCCTGCTCCCCCTGCTTGTGCTCTCTCTCTTTGGCAAATAAATAAATAAAATCTTTAAGAAAAAAAAAGAAAGAAATGCAAATGTGGAAATGAATTAACCTGTTAGTGTATCTGCTTCTGGTATTTCATGGTTTTAAAAGAAATCATTTAAGAATGTGAAATATTGATTTATTTTTTTAAGAAATGAAGGAGAATATAAAATGTAAATAAGTTTGGAACAATTGCCACTACTGAAGCAAGGGAGAGAATCATCTGCTAAAAGTTGTGAAGTTGAGTGAGAATTTTCCCCAATTGTCCAAGGTTAAAGGCACTGAAATTTTATCATTCTACAGTTTAAGTTCTTCACTGTATTCCAGAATATCCTGTAATGGCCTATCTGACATCTCAGTTGAATAAGCAATAATCATCCCAAATTATCATGTCCAAGTAGAGTTACCGGCCTCTCACACTCTAACCCATTTAATCCAAATCTTAACCTTAAGACCAACTACCTAGATATCAAGCCAGCAACCAGAGGTAGTTCCTGGTTTCATTACTTCCCTTGACAACTTTACTAACTACGCACTTTCCCTTATTATTTTTGCTGGATCATCCAAATATCAGTATTAATTATAACAAAATTATTGATCGTTGTTTTGTGAACTGTTTTGAAGTTCAAAAATGACAATTTCATTTGATTAAACCTAATTTCAAATCAATCCCATTTTGTGTCCACAGCTACCGCTATTATCTTTCATATGCATAATAACAATGCTTCCTAACTGGTCTGACGTGTCCACAATTTTCCAGCTATACTCTCTTCTCTGGAAAGTCCCAAAATAATTGTTTAATGTAAAGCACTCATGTCACTGTCTTAATTTAAAATCTCTAGTTTTTTTTGGTTTGTTTTTTTTTTACGGTGACCAGAATAAGATCTAAATTTTATCACAGATTTCAAAATTTTACATGATTTTTTTCTTACTTCAACTTCTTCTCTTGCAACTTCTCCCTTGCTTCCTTATATTCCATACCTTCAATCCTCTTCTGGAATAGTCAAAATGATTTGTACTTTATTTATATCTATGTCTTGGAACTATGTCTCATAACACACACACTTGGTTATTATCTCCTCAGCCTGGAATGCTCGGCCTTCTAACTCTTTACATTTATTTCATCTTATCATTCAAGTCTTACATGAGTTATCATTTTTCCAAAGCACTCCCCTTATCCTCTGACCTCCAACAGTCAATTGTCACTATACCTCTCATCATCCTTTTTATTTCTTTCATAGAATCCGTCTCTGCCTGCAATTATCTTGTCCAGTGATTTGTTCTTACATATGTCTCTGTAATGTCCTCCTCTACTAGAAAGGAAGCTCTGTCATTCAGTACTTGGTCTGTTCTTTTGACTATGGTGTTTCAGGCACCAAGCATGGTGCCTAGCACATGAACACACTCAATAATTATTTTTTTAAAAACATGGGTAAACATTTTTAAGTGATTTAAATTATATGATCATTATAGTGTTTCATGACCATAATGACTATATTGTAAATTCTAGAATTGTGTATTTGATTCTTCTGTAATTATTTATGTGCTTGCTCTGTACTTTCTTTGTCATAGACACTTTTTTTGAGGGTTTGAGGAAGAAGAGGTTTTATTTTTACTGTTCTACAAATGTATATGAAAAATAAACATAAAAGGTGTATAAATTCTTAACTACTCAAATAGCATGAACAGTAATGAGAAAGAAATAATATCAAAAGAAAAATATGAAATAGTAGAAGCCCATATATATTCACCTTACTTCTCCTGCACTCATTCCTTTCCCCGAGAAGTAATCACTATTAATAGGTTGGTGTTATTCCTCTCCATCTTTTCCTATGGATTACTAACCAACTATACTTCTCAAGATACATACCTATACATATTTCTCCATATGCCTATCTACAAAGTCTTAGAGAGTTTAATCTAATATAAAGAAGAGCATTAACAAATGAAAACATCAAGGAAAAATAATAGACTTATTATTTTCTAGAGTAAATGAAGCATTTGTTAAGTTGACTAGCACAATTCCTGGCGAAAGATTTTAAAGAAAGCAAATTGGATCATAAAGTGGAGTTGAAGTCACACTGCTCCTACACCTCATATCTGAGAATAAGTGTAATTCCTCTTCTTCAAGTATGATTGAAAGAATCTGATTATTTTCCTTGTGTGTCAGTGTATTAGCATAAGCAAAACTGACCTCAATACATAAGCAATTTTTTTCTCCAAAGTTTCTCTGTAATTGTCAGAAGACTAATTAACCTTAAAAATATTTCCTTAGTTCACATAAAATATATAAAATGCTCTTTATTTAGGTAAAGGTAATTAATTTTCTTCAAGGGCTAAAATCACTTTCCCTAAAGCAAAATCATTTTGACATTATCAAGTATCACAGCGTAGTTAAAGAACAATTATAAAGTAATTCAAAGAATAAATCTCATTACTTTCCAGAGGCCTTTTGAATTAAGTGAAAGAAAATGTTACCATATTTGATTTTCAGTCTTGTTTCCTCAAACAGTTGAATGTGCAGAAAAAAAACAGCAACTTTCTTTTTTTTTTTTTTTAAAGATTTTACTTTTTTATTTGACAGAGACACAATGAAAGAAGGAACACAAGCAGGGGGAGTGAGAGAGGGAGAAGCAGGCTTCCCACTGAGCAGGAAGCCCTATGCAGGGCTTGATCCCAGGACCCCGGGATCATGACCTAAGCTGAAGGCAGACGCTTAACGACTGAGCCACCCAGGTGCCCCACAGCAACGTTCAATAGTAAGAAACAATCACATTTCATATGACCTTAAAAAATGCTTTTAAGAAAATATGGGGCACTTTCTTTTCTCAAAAATTTAAATATAGTTTTTCTAATAAAAAAGTTAAAATATACTTAAAACTAAAAATGCTGAACTTTATAATGAATTATTAATTTCTGAAGTACTAGAATTTGGTTGTTATCTATTAGTTTCCTGTGGTAATATTTAGAACATCAGTGATTCAATTATTCAATTATTCATTTCTTTTTTCCTTCAAAAATTCTTTGTTGAATGTGACTCTTTGAAAAGTCCTTTCCAAGGACTGTAGATTACTCAAAGAAACAGGTGGTATAGAACCAAATAGTTACTGTTTCTGGGAATTTATATAGTGGAAGAAATTTCACAAATTTTACACTTGATCTTAGCCAAAAGACTGAGAAGCGATGAAATTTCACAAATTTTAAATATAAAAATAGAGAATTTAAATTTAAATTTAAAAAATATTTAAAGAATTTAAATGTGGGTTATAAATTAATAGGCAAGATATTATTTAGTTGGAAATGAAAGACTAAATTAATAGGAATTAGGAAGAAATCCAGACAAATTCTTAAAACTCTCATCATTTTCTTCACATTTCCACTCTTGTAATCATCATCAATGCTTCTTTCTTTTTTTTTTTTTAAAGATTTTATTTATTTGAGAGAGAGAATGAGATAGAGAGCATGAGAGGGGGGAGGGTCAGAGAGAGAGGCAGACTCCCTGCTGAGCAGGGAGCCCGACGTGGGACTCGATCCTGGGACTCCAGGATCATGACCTGAGCCGAAGGCAGTCGCTTAACCAACTGAGCCACCCAGGCGCCCTCAATGCTTATTTCTTACCTAAATTTATTTTTTAAGTTTTTTAAATTCATTTATTTGACAGAGAGAGAGAGTACAAGCAGGGGGAGTGACAGAGGGAGAGGGAGAAGCAGGCTCCCTGCTGAGCAGGGAGCCCGATGTGGAGCTCGATCCCAGAACCCTGAGATCATGACCTGGGCCTAAGGCAGACGCTTAACAATGACTGAATCACCTAGGCACCTCTCTTATCTAAATTTCTGCAATAAACTTGCAACTTTTTTTCTAGGCTCTCTTTAAAATACTTGGTCACAGAAAAGCAAAGTTTTTAATTTCAGTCACATACACAAAAAAATCATTCCAATCTACTGCTAAAAATTCTATTGCTGTTATATAAATAAATAAACTCTAACATTCCAGGCCTTGCATAATGTGATAAAATATTACTTTTTCATTTTTACTGCATCCTTAGATTTTAATAATACTGCCTAAGCCTTTCTAAAGTGCTTGTAAAATTGCTTTCCTAAGTTACACTATTTCATTTAATTTTTATATATGCTCAATGATTAGTTTCAATTTACAGATAAAAAGGAAAGTTACAGAATAAATAACTCATCAATATCATCTGAATGTGTCAGGACTTGAATTGACTCTTCTGACCCCAGCCTAATAATCTTTCCAGTATGGCATGGCTGCATCTACATCTTCCAAACTAGGCAACTTAGAATTGTTTCAAAAAGAATTTACTGGTTTCCTTTTTCTTGTCCAAGACACTATAGTAGGTACTTTGAATACAGAGTAAAATAGAAATAGTGTTATGTTAAGGACCTCAAAATACTTCTATTCCTGCTTGTGTTCTTTCCCCTGGAAATCTCTGTCAAATGACCTTACCTACCACATGGTAGGCACAATTCTAAACTCTCTTCTAGGGAGCGCTTACTATCTGCCAAGCATTATGTTAGGGAATAGAAATAGAAAGGGAAAAAAAGTATACAAAACAGTATTTTGTGGGTTGCTCTTGAAAGTGTTTAAGTCCTGTGCAGGACTCCAGCATGAAACACTGATACTGTTCCAACATGTCTCCCTAGAATCCCTGCTTTTTTGCATGTGAATAACATATAGGATGTTTCTTTTCCTATACTCCATGCATTTAAAATGAACTAAGCCTTGCTACTTAACTTACTTATCTCGCTCTACTTACCTCAGGCTAACCACCTGAGGTGGAAATAATGTCTCGGATTTAGCCATAATACCTATTATATTTTATTCGTAGCCTTTTTATCATAGCATTCCAGAATTTATATTCCAAACCAATTTTATGCTGATGATTAAGGCATTGACCAAAATAGCTGGTGGACATAATGATATTGTTCATAGTCACAATTTGTTCCTTCCCACAATTTCCTCATGGCCCATTATTCCAACATTTGAGTTATTTATGATAAATTGTGGTAAGTACAGAGCCATCAAAGAACATCATCTTTGTGGTGGAAAGGAGCTTCCTCTCTGCTAAAGTTTATCTTCTCCTAAGCCTGTGTGACCATATAAATTATAATTATTCATTTATTTTTTATTTTGTAAACTTTTTCCAACTGTCATTGAAAATCTACTCTAAGACACAATTCTAGATTTTGGTAAACAAGGCTATGTCAGGGTCCCCAAGATGCCTTCAGGGCTGGGGATTCACTAGGAAGGTCCACAATACTCAGTATGTAGTTGTACTCATGGCTATGATTTATTACAAGAAAAGGAAAAAAAAAGTTTATCAAAGGGAAGAGGTGCACAGGGTGAAGGCCAAAGGAAACCAGACATAAGATACAAAGAGTCCTCTTTACAGTGGAGCCACATGGAACATACTAAAATTCCTACAGTAACGAGCTGTGACAACACATACAAAATGTTTTCTCCCAGGGAAGCTCATTAAAGATTCAGTAACAAAGGTTTTTATTGGGTGCAGCTTACACAGGCAATCTCTGCCTAACATGTATGAACATTTCAGACTCCCTGAAGGAAAACAGGTGTTCAGCATAAACCATATTGCTTGTACAGTTTACAGTGAGTGAGCCATTCTTACCAGTTAGGGAATCGTGGGAACCCTCCTGAAACCCAAGTTTGCAGATATAGACAAGGGCCTACCTTGCAAGCAGACTTTCTAAGAATGGTAGCCTTAGGTATGCTAAATTAACTCTTCTGCACAAAGTTATATAAAATCTTTGTTCTGTTAGAACTTATTTTCTGGTGCGTGTGTGTGTATGAATGGGGAAGGAGAGGCTACAAAAGCAGCAAATTATATTGAAAAAATAGTAGACCTTCATACAATGTATGAAAAAGGTACGGTTTTGAGCATTTTGCATACATTAACTCATTTAATTCTTACAATGATGCTTTGATATAGAAACTATTATAATGATTCTTATTTATTATGAAAAACTGAGACACAGAGGGGTTAAGTAAATTTCCTAAGTCAAGCAGCTGGGAAGAAGTGGAATAAGGAATTCAATTTAAGCAGGAACTCTAGAGCCTGTAATTTTTATCATAATGCAATTCCCCTTAATAATAAACAGGAAAATATCAATTAGTAAAATGCCAAGCTGAGATACAGAACAAGAGGCTATCAAAGAGAACGATTATAAGAGAAGGAATTGCAGTTGGTTGCCATCATTAGTTGCCTATCCAGTGGCTTTTGCATGCTCCCCACTTCAATACTCACTGAGCTGAAGCCATAAAAGTTATTTAGCAAAAAGATGGAAAAATGGGGTCTATGATGACATCATTGAGTCATTTCAGAAATTATACCCAGAGCCAATCCTGAGGACTTGCTATTAAGTGAAATTATCTATCATTCTTATGATTTAAGCCAGTTGAAGAAAAATTTCTCTTACTTATAGCTATAAACATTGAATTGATATGGAAGATTATGTTAAATTAGGTGGTAAGAATAAATCTCTTTTAGTAAATGACATGTAAGCTGAAACCTAAATGACAAGAAGAGCTCAAAACACAAAAATTATTTCAGGCAGAGGGAATAATGTAAGGCAGGCATATTCTCAGTATGTATAAGAAACAAAATGAAGGCCGGAATTAATAGAGCACAATCCATGAGAAGACAGTGTAAGAAACTAAAGTGGTGAGTGACACCATCCTGGGCTTTGGAGACTATGGTAGGAACTTTGGATATTATCTTATTTGTGATTGGAAACCACTGTAGAGTTTTAATTTGGGAAATTAAGTGATATTTATGCTTTTAAAATCACTCTAACTCTGGAAGATGGAAACTGGAAGATTGAGCTTGGAAGAAAAGATTAAATTTGGATGAAATTACAGTGTTCAAATAAAAGGTGATGGCATTTTGGATTATGATGAAAAAAAGTACAGAGTAAGATAAGTGGATAGACTTAGGGGATCCTTCATATATATGGTCAATAAATCTTGATGAAAGAGAAATGAATTCTAACAAGAGCATCTTTTTCATTGAATTGTCTTTTTTTTCTGACTTATAGAGTTTCTTTATTCTGGAAACAAGTCCCTTTTCATCAATATATATTGCAAATGTTATCTCCCTAGCTTTGAGTAGCATTTTTTTTTCTTTGCACACACACACACACACACACAGAGCCAAATGGCTAAACATATGAAAAGTGTTCAACATCACTAACACCAGGGAAATGAAAATGAAAACTGAATGATAGACTGCCAGTTTAAGCCCAGAAATGTAAGAACCTCGGAAAATCTCAGTCTTGTTCTTACAATGAGAAAAAGCTGAACAAAATAAAAATCAGTGATTTTTTTTAATCTATCAGAGAAATGAGGTTGCAGAAATCTGAAGAAGAAGATACACCCAGAGATACACAACTGAGAGCTGGTAGGAAAAATTAAATGGTAATTTAGATGAAGTGTGGCAGTGAGAAACTCCTGGGAGCCACAGTCATAGGAAGCTCCCACACACATTTGTGGGGTTTACTTTCAGGGACCCCTCCATGTTTTTAAGACAAAAGGGCCCCTCAATATTCTGTCAGCAGAAGGGGAAGACAATCATTATGAAATATACCCAGGACATTCTCCATACCAAAGGACTACCCTTCAAGAGAGAAGACTTTACCATAGCTTCATCTCAACATGTGAAGGGGCTTTACTCCCACTCAGGCCCTCTCTGACCACCTATCTCATCTAAGGTAAGAAAAGGCTATTCCAATGGAGAAACACTTGTGAAGGTTGCATCCCACAGACACAGTTCTATAAAGAGACTGAGTTTTAATCATAAGATCATACAATGGTTCCTCTCCCTCACACTTTACCACCACACAAAAGGGCCCCAGGACAGTAGCAGTGGATTATAGATTAAAGCACTGCAACAGGAAGACTGTCTTTAAGGAGGAGCACTTAGGGAAACCCAAAATCAAAATGGCAAACAAAAACAAGAACACTAGAGAAATCTGAAGCTTTTGGCAATTTTTCCTGAAGCAAACATTAAACAAAATATGACTATCAAACAGATTAATATAAATCCTCATAATAATTATTTATTTATTTCAGATCATATTACCCAATGTACCTTGTCCTACAAAAATACATAAGGCACACCTAAAGACAAGAAGAGGAACAGTCTGAAGACATAAGCAGGCATCAGAAACAGACTCAGACATGACACAGATGTTAGCACTATAAAATATGGATTTAAAAGAACTGTGATCAGATGTAGTGAAAAGAAGGGGCACCTGCTCCCCAATGTTCACAGCAGCAATGTCCACAATAGCCAAACTGTGGAAGGAGCCAAGATGTCATTCAACAGATGAATAGATAAAGAAGATGTGGTTCATATATACAATGGAATATTTCTCAGCCATCAGAAAGGGTGAATACCCACCATTTGCATCGACATGGACTGGAGGGGATTATGCTAAGTGAAATAAGTCAAGCAGAGAAAGATAATTATCATATGGTTTCACTCATATGTGGAACATAAGGAATAGCATGGAGGACCACAGGGGAAGGGAGGGGAAAACTGAATGGGAAGAAATCAGAGAGGGAGACAAACCAAGAGAGACTCTGGATTCCAGGAAACAACTGAGGGTTTCAGAAGGGGGGGTTGGGGGATGGGGTAGCTGGGTGATGGGTATTAAGGGGGGCACATGTTGTGATGAGCACTGGGTGTTATATGCAACTCATAAATCGTTGGCACTACATCAAAAACTAATGATGTACTATATGCTGGCTAACTAACATAATAAAAAAAAACGAAAACAAAATAAAAGAACTGTGATCAACATGTTAAAAGTTCTTTTTTTAAAGTTTTTTTTTTAAAGATTTTATTTATTTATTTGACACTAAGAGGGACAGCGAGAGAGGGAACACAAGCAGAGGGAGTGGAGGAGGGAGAAACAGACTCCCCGCTGAGCAGGGAGCCTGATGCCGGGCTCGATCCCAGTACACTGGGATCATGACCTGAGCCAAAGGCAGACGCTTAATGACTGAGCCACCCAGGTGCTCCAACATGTTAAAAGTTCTAATGGAAAAGAGACAACATACAATAACAGATTGATAATACATGCAGAAAGATGGAAATGTTAGGAAACAATCAAAAGGAAATGCTAGAAAACACAAAAATTATAACAGAAATGAAGAATTCCATTCATGGGCTAAGCAGTAGACTTAACCTGGTCAAGGAAAAAGTTAGTGAGCTTGAAGAAAGGTCAAAAGTACTCCAATTGAAATGGCTCATTTATGTAACAATGATTTAAATAATCAATTTGTCTAATACTTTTATAAATATTCCATCCAACAACAGCAAAAAAAAATATTATTATTCTCAAGCTCACATGGAACAGTCACCAAGACAGACCACACTGCGGACCATAAAACTTCTTAAAGAAAACATTAGAGAAAATCAATATATTGCTAGATTTGGTAGTGAGTTTTTAAATACAACACAAATAGCATTATCCATGAAAGAATAAAGTGATAACTGGATTTTATTATAATTAAATTTTATACTATGCAATAGGCACTGTTAAGAGAATGAAAAAAAAATTAGACCATAGGAAAATATTTGCATAACACATATTTGACAAAGGACTTATATGCAAATTATACAAAGAACTCTAAAATTCACCAATATGAAAAAAACAGCCCAGTTAAAAGTAAGAAAATATCTGAACAGAAATTATACAGATGGCAAATAAGCTTATGAAAAGATGCTCAACATCATTTGTCATTAAGAAACTGCAAATTAATACAAAATGATATAGCATTACACACTTATAAAAATGGCTAAAATCCAAACACCTGGGAATACAAATTGCTGACAAGGATATGAAGCAACAGGAATTCTCATCCTTCTTTGTGTGTGTAGAAATGAAAAAGATACAACCACTTTGGAAGACAAGTTACCATTGTTTTTACAAAGCTAAACATAGCCTTACCATATTATCCAGCAATTATGCTCCAACCAATTTTTTTAAATTATGGCCACCCAAAGCATGCACATGAATGTTTATATCATCTTTATTCATTTTCATCAAACACTGAAGACAATGAAAATGTTCTTTAATAAGTGAATGGATATAGGGTGCCTGAGTGGCTCAATTGGTTAGGAGCCAGACTCTTGGTTTCGGCTCAGGTCATGATCTCAGGTTTGTGGGACTGAATCCCACTTTGGGCTCCATGATCAGCGGGGAGTCTGCTTGAGATTTTTTTCTGTCTCTCTCTGCCTCTCTTCTCTCTCTCTCTCAAATAAATAAATCTTAAAAAAAAAAACCAAAAAACCCTGTGGTACATCTATACAATGGGATAGTATTCAGTGATAATAAAAAATAATCTATCAAGCTGCCAAAAGACTCAGATGAACCTCAAATGCATACTAAGTAAAACTGACAGTCTGAAAAAGCCACATATTGTATGATTCCAATTATGTGACAGATTAGAAAAAGCAAAGCTATATAGATACTATACAGATAAGTGGTTGCCAAGTCTTTGGGGGTGAGCAGATGTTGAAAACTTAAAGTGTAGGGGAGTTTTAGGGCAGTGAATCTATACTGCTTATACTGTAATGGCATATAGAAGACTTTAAGACTCCTAGAACTTTATAGTACAAATATCATAGTGTATGCAATTTAAAAAAAGTTATTTAGGAGCTTGGGATTTTCAGAAAGGAATTCAGAATGTGACAAATGAATATAATTATTACAAATGTATGAAACAAATTCACTAATAGTATTGGGGTAAATAGGTACCAACTTAAGTAATTTTTAATGTTAGTGGAATCTGTAAGAGTATAAAAAAATAGGCTGTAATAAGCCTATAGGGCCTATAGGCCCTTGATAGTTGATAGGGCCTAGTACTAAGAAAATCCTAGGAGCAGTAAGACATATAATACCTAAATATTGGTTTCTAATACCACTAATACCAATAAATGGAGCCAAGATGCCTTGCAGAAAGGACTGACTCTAAGACTTTAGCAGGAAATATATAACATGAGCCTAGGCAGCTTGTAATGCTAGAAAATAAAAAAAAAGTACTAAATACACACACACACACATGCATACACACAAATGGAGTATTAAATGGGATACCAGATTCAACTGAAAGAGTGCCATTAGGAGCTGTTCCAAAGCTGGAAAATGTGAACAACAAAATAAATTAATTAGTCTTGGATTGTACACCAAAATATAAAATAAATATCCATGAGTCCATATGGATACCAATCGATGACTAAATAAATAAGTAAATGGAGAAGAATAAAGAAATCTCCTATGTAGAAGAATTACAAATAATTTGTGTAAATACTCTGCCTTCCAAGTGTGGAAGCACAAATCCTTATTCCTTAAGTACAGCCTGAGTGCAGTGAATTCCTTCCCATGGGTACAATATGGAAAAAAGGAAGGAGGGTCCCTACACTGTTGGTGGGAAAGCAAGCTGGTGCATCCACTCTGGAAAACAGTACGGAGATTCCTCAAAAAGTTGAAAATAGAGCTACCATATGATCCAGCAATTGCACTACTGGGTATTTACCCCAAAGATACAAATGTAGGGATCCAAAGGGGTACGTGTACCCCGATGTTTATAGCAGCAATGTCCACAATAGCCAAACTGTGGAAAGAGCCACGATGTCCATCGACAGATGAATGGATAAAGAAGATGTGGTATATATATACAATGGAATATTATGCAGCCATCAAAAAGAATGAGATCTTGCCATTTGCAACAACGTGGATGGAACTGGAGGGTATTATGCTGAGAGAAATAAGTCAATCAGAGAAAGACATGTATCATATGACCTCACTGATATGAGGAATTCTTAATCTCAGGAAACAAACTGAGGGTTGCTGGAGTGGGGGGGGGTGGGAGGGATGGGGTGGCTGGGTGATAGACACTGGGGAGGGTATGTGCTATGGTGAGTGCTGTGAATTGTGCAAGACTGTTGAGTCACAGATCTGTACCTCTGAAACAAATAGTGCAATATATGTTAAGAAAAAAAAAAAGAAGAAGAAGAAGATAGCAGGAGGGGAAGAATGAAGGGGGGGAAATGAGAGGGGGAGACGAACCATGAGAGATGATGGACTCTGAAAAACAAACTGAGGGTTCTAGAGGGCAGGGGTGTGGGAGGATGGGTTAGCCTGGTGATGGGTATTAAAGAGGGCACGTTCTGCATGGAGCACTGGGTGTTATGCACAAACAATGAATCATGGAACACTACATCAAAAACTAATGATGTAATGTATGGCGATTAACATAACAATAAAAAATTTAAAAAAAAAAGGAGGGTCAATTTACAATGTAGAAGTCGGACAAACACTACCTCAAACAGGCCAGCAAGGTTAACATTAACAGTGATTAATCATGTTGATAGTACATGCACTTGGTATTATATGATGAGAATATCACTTCACTTATGTGATCTTCCTCCCCCAGCCACATATTCCCAGTCTACTAGTCTAATAATGAGAAACATCAAACAAAGATTAATTAAGAAACATTCTAGAAAATACTTGACCCATAATCCACAAACTCTCAAGGTCATCAAAAATAAGAAAAGTCTGAAAAACTGTTTCATCCAAGAGTTGCCTAAGAATACATGAAAACTAAATGTAATGTGGTATGACCCAGCCGTATCAAGCCTAGGTATAGGCCCAGAAGAAATGAGATCTTATGTCTCCCTCAAAACTATAAAATAATGTTTCTGGACACTTTATTAATAATAGTATAAAAGTCAACAAAAGTGTAATAGCAAACTACGGATTATTCTCATGATGGAATATTCCATAGTAATAAGAAAGAATGAATTCTATTTATACAGGTAAAACCAGAGATAGGTCTCAAAAACATTATGTTAAGGGAAAGAAGCCTGATACAAAACAATGCATATGGTATGCTTTCATTTACTTAAAATTTGAGATCAGGCAAAACAAATCTATTTGAAGTCAGAATAGAGACTTGAATAGTGACTTCTCCTGGGTGGGAGTTTGCCTTGATGGGAAATAGCACAGGGCTATGCTCTCTATCATGATATCGATGGTGGATCCATGAATATATACATATACAAAATATATTAAGCATTATTTTTGATATGTATGGTACAGAAAGCAAATTATACTACAATTTAAAAGAAAATACTTTACTCTTTTTTAAACTAAACAACCGGGGGCATAATGGAGACATGTGCTGAATTACTGAAGACCTGAGAAAGAGCATGTTTATGATAGAAATCAAGATATCTTTGATGACACCAAGTTTTAAGTTTTAGAGGCCTATGAGATATCCATTGCAGTCATGATGTATAAATCTGGAAGTCCTGGATGATATAAAGACTGGAGAAGTAACTAAATAGTTTCTGCAGAAGGACTTTTACCTAGATGATGAATATTTTCTGTTCTGGATTTGTATTAGGAGCTAAAACATAACTGGGACAAAATTTTACTCTTTAACAAGAATAATTACCCTTATTAGTGTCCCAATTTTTGCCTAGTATAATACACATCAGACTCCCCATTTTTCTGTGGTCCGTGGGTAAGGGCTTATGCCTCTCTACCTACAGCACAAACTACCTTCATTTCCGATCTGTTATCCTCTCCTGAGGAGCGCTCTATAGATGACTGATAGATAGATATTTGTTTATTTTATTTATTTTCTCTTTTTTAAAAAGATTTTATTTATTGGGGCGCCTGGGTGGCTCAGTCGTTAAGCGTCTGCCTTCAGCTCAGGTCATGATCCCAGGGTCCTGGGATCGAGCCCCACAACGGGCTCCCTGCTCAGCGGGAAGCCTGCTTCTCCCTCTCCTGCTCCCCCTGCTTGTGTTTCCCCTCTCGCTGTGTCTCTCTCTGACAAATAAATAAACAAAATCTTAAAAAAAAAAAAAAAGATTTTATTTAGAGTGAGAGAGAGAGAGCATGCAAGCACAAGTGGGGGGGAGGGGTAAAGGGAGAGGGAGAAGCAAACCCCCCGCAGAGCAGGGAGCCCGATGCGATGAGGGGCTCCATTCCAGGATCCTGGGATCATGACCTGAGCTGAAGGCAGATGCTTAACCAACTGAGACACCTAGGCACCCTAAGTATTTGTTCATTTTAAAACAAATTTAAAAGAAGTATAGGTGGGATATGGCAAAATATTTTTCTCATATATTCATCTTGAATGGGGCCTCTATATTCTTTTAAAAATAAATCATCAAGAACAAATAAGGTATTTTTCAGAGGATTATGACATTCCAATGCTCAGTAAATAATTTAATTATACATTTTTATGTATCTTTTCAATTCTGTTAAAAATAGAAATATTTCATGACAATAGGATTACTGTACATGAGGTGGGTGCTTATATTAGATATGTTCTCTTGTTTTTGTTTATGTACCAACTCTTTTATTAAAGTTAATATGTTGATGAACTTCCCACTCTATGTGGAAGATATATTTCAAACACTACAGAAATAAACAAAACAGAATTTTTACTTTTCACTCTATTTACTAAATTAAATATTGTCTTTATTAATGTCAGGTTTAAGCCTGCTTTGTTAAATATGTTCAAATGCATAAATAAAAGTGCTTTTATATGGGTAACAACCATGTTTCTATACTTCCCATCTAGACAATTGCATCAGGCTTCTTGGACGAAATAGTTTCTTCTTTACAGAGAAGCTGAGGTATTCTTTTTATAATGTGTCATTGTTCTTCTCAAAACATCCCAGTATTTTCTTATCAGACATAAAATAAAGCCAAGAGTTTGTTATGGCCCACGGATTATCTGAACAATCTGGATCTCCCACCTTCTCTACCATATCTCCTAGATTCCCTGATGTTCACCTCACTATCGTGATACTGGCAATTTGCTCTTTTTAGACTACAACCACCCATGTTCTGGCCTCAGAGACTTTATACCTCCTTGACCTGGAACACAGTTCTGGCTATTTACTTGTTTCATTTCCTCACTTCATTCATGCCTGTGTACAAATAATACTTTATCAGGAAGTTCTTTCTTATGTGTCCATTTAAAATAGCTACCACTGTCTACTCTTTACTATGTTTAATTTTTCTTAACAGCATTTAAACCTGATTACATTAGTTTCCTATTATCATTATAACAAATCACTTAGTGGCGTAGAGCAGCATAAATTTATTACCTTATAGTTCCAGAGGTCAGAAGTCTGAAATAAATATCACTGGACTAAAATCAAGGTGTTAGCAGGCCTGCATTCCTTCTGGAGACTCTAGGGGAGAATCCATGCCTTACACTTCCCACCTAGCTAATTGAGGCTAACTGCATTCCTTGTCTCATGACCTCTTCCCCCATCACCTGTAATGTAATATCTTCTCTCTCTTGAGTTACTTCCTTCTACCTCTGTGTATCTGACCTTTCTGCTTCCCTCTTGTAAAGATCCAGTGATTACATTGAACACATCTCTATAATATAGGATAATGTCACCATCTCAAAATCCTTACTTTAGTCATAAATGAAACTTGCCTTTTACAGTTTATGGTAACATAGTCACAGGTTCCAGGGATTAGCAGACAGACATCTTTTGGGAAGCAGGGAGGAAGTTATTCAGCTTTCCACATTGGTATAAACAATCTACATTTATTTATTTTTTACTTTGTTTCTTCCAATGAGATGTAAGCCCACAAGAACAAAGACTTTGTATGCTATGTTGATTACTCTATTCTCATCTCCTAGCAAAATGTCTGAATACAGTAGGTGCTCAATATAAATGCAGTAAAATGCAAACACTTTGTGAAAACTTGTATCCTGAAAGTAAGCTCTTAGTATCAATTCCTAAGAATTTAAGTAACCAAAGAGAAAAAGATGGGCTGTAGTCTATCAACACACACTTGCTTACCTATGAGGTGGCTTTGCTCTGAAAGGGAGGCATATGAGAATGGAGATAAATGAGAAACACTAGCCCAGACTATCCTATAATATGCTACAATTCACTGATGTGGATTTCTGTAGGACACAATGTGCTGTTTTCGTTATTATGCCTTCTGATACTGAAGTCATGCTGTGAGCTGAAAACACAATCTTTTCTGATCTCAGATTATTCCATTTCAGAGAGGACATGTCATCTCAAATTTCATTAGTAAATTCAAATTAGAAGTTTTAAAAATTATTATCCAGTTTTGGACTTCTTTCTCACAGTAAGTCAGTTTCATAAGGGAATATTTTCTCCAATCCCTCAGATTAGTTTGAATGACTTTGAATTAGATTTAGTTTTCTTTGGTGATTTTTCTCTTTTTGAATTTCCTTCCGTGAGGATCTAAGTTTATGCATTTTCAGGAACTAATATAAATCTTGTGTAATAGTTTTCAGTCTGTATTTAAAGATACCAATCCCATATAAAGAATAGGGGAAAATATAGAATTAATGTGACTAATTCTAAAAAAATTACAAGGAAAGAATTCAACCTGTTCATGGGAGAGTGGTATAAGATCCATCAACACTCAGGTAATTTCATTATTGTGTAAGTTCGAGTGTGTGTGTGTATGTGTGTGTGTGAGAGATGAGGCAAATTATCTCCCTATCTAGCACATTGCTCAAATTTAGATGTCATATGATAAAGTTCTCTGCTTACTTTGCTTGCTTTTTACATCAAATATAAACTAAGAGTAAATTATTGAAGGGCTGGCTTTTTGCATATCTTGAAACCCCTCACAATGTGAATATTTGTCTTTTTATGGCCACCCACTGGCCCATGATATCTTCCATTTCCTGCCTTTATGTTATCTGATGTTGGTGAAATTCTATTGAGTATCACTTTCACATTCAACTCAGAGAGATATCACATACAGTAAGTCAAAAATGTGTTTAATCTACCTTCTAAACAGAGGAGAGCTCAGTGTAATCTGTACTAAAATAAAAACAAAAACAACAAAATAATTGTAAAAGATTTTAACTAACAGACAATGATACTCCTTGTTTCCCAGAGCTGAGATGGATTTTTCTATATTTTTTATTCATTATTTCAAAAGGATTTAGAGAAGTAATTTAAATACATAGATTCCAATCATTTTAATCCTAAACCAAATAACTATTTCTTTTATGAAACTTTTTTTTCTTATGAAACTCTCACCTCCACTATTATTTCAAATGTGTTATGAGTTTAGAACTGATATTTACATGACCAATTTAAAGCAGAGATTCTTAACAGGAAGGAGCATGATACTGTCCCTCAGGGAATATTTGCAATCTCTGCAGACATTTTTAGTTGTCATAACTGGAAGAAGTGCTATTTTCATCAAGGGCAGAAGCTAGGAATGCTGCTAAGCATTCTACAATGCACAGGGCAGCCCTCTACAACAAAGAAATATCTAATCCTAAATGTCAATAATGTAAATATTGAGAAAACCTATTTAAAAAAAAAGAATTGGATATACAATATGCAATGGACTAAATTATATTTGTGCAAGTTTTATTTTCAAGGGTTGAGAAAAAAAATTCCTATGTGATCATATTTTAATTTATTACATTGGCATAGACCAGGAACACGGATTTTTTTCCTACAGTTTATTATGCATAAGAGTAGAGTTTTTAAAATAAAATTTGTCAAAACAATGATGGATGTTCTTATTCTATTTAAAAATTAACTGGGAGGTAATCAACCTCTGAAATTAATGGGAATACACAATAATAAGATCTATTAGGGACTAAGGGAAATCGTTGATTCAGTACAGTTTTTAATTTTTTTTTTTCAAATCTGTGTTTTTGTTTGAAGGTTCCCTAATGAGAAGTAGAGAACTCAATTAAAACACTCAAAACTGAGTAGAACAATAAGGAAAAATCCCATACAGTATTAGAATAAAGGCCATCTTCAGTCATGGGCCATTAACTGCTCATCAAGGATATAAAAATCAGCTCCCTCAGCTAAACCCCAAAATACTCAGGACAATGGATTAACCCCTCAAACATGACTATGTTCAAATTGTCAATTAGGACTAATGTCATTTTTTTTTATTTCATTTTTCTACTTCTAGCAAATCTTTCCCCACAAGGGCCATAATGTTAGTCTCTCCCTATAAAAATTACTCATATTAAAATAAATACTAATAATATGATATGACACTTTTCATAGTTCCTACAATACTATTTAAAAAACCACCAATGACTTACATTACATTAACCATTTAACCACAATTCCTACTTAAGGGGTTCAAAATCAATGTTCCTATGCCATTAATAATACTCATGCTTGTATTAAAGTCCCATCACGGATTCCAAGAAATATCACCTGAAATTTATTTAATGAACTTAGTAAAAAATATTATATTGGAAAATCCAGTAACAAGTCAAAACAATTTCAGTTGTTTTCAATATATGCAAAATATCCTTTCCTGAGCAAAATATATGAATTAGAATTTAGTGCATGTTGCCATCAGACCTGTATTGTGTCTGCTAATGATATACCTTGAATGTTTTTTTGGAAAATGGGATCTACAATGAAGAAGAACAAAAAGAAGAAAAGAAGGAGGAGGAAGAAGAAGAGAAGGAGAAGGAAATGTAGAGGAAGAGGAAGGGAAAGCAGAGAAGAGGGGGAAAAGAAAGAGGTCTTAATAGGTTTAGTTTCTCTTCTGTACCCAATCGTTTTTTAACTTAAATGCCCAATTTGGAGTCATGTTTCATCAAATATCTAAAAGCATGACACTATGTTTCCCATATCTAGGGGAGTGTTTACCATTGATATAGATTGCCTTTCCATGACAGAATGTAGAAGTTTGTGATGATGAGGTCAGTTCCCAGCATTTTCTGTAAGCATTATCCTAACTATGAAAACTGCTTAATTTCCCTTTCCAATTTTTTAAGAGAAGGAGGAAGAGAGACAGAGAGAAAGAATCTTAAGCAGGCTCTACCCCCAGCATGAGCCCTACTCAGAGCTCGATCTCACGACCCTGAGATCCTGACTTGAACCAAAATCAAGTCAGATGCTTAACTGACTGAGCCACCCAGGTACCCCTCCCCTTCCGTTTTTTTACATTTACATTTTACATTTTTACATTTTCATCTTTACATTTCTTTTACTTTCAAGATTGAATTAAACTATCTCCCCAGAGCTTCTTTTATCTCATACCCTCACGCTCCACCCCCGCCTCTCTTGGAAGAGGACTCACATTTTCCACAATCTACTCTCCAAAGTCCAAAGCCTTGCATTCCCCATAGTAGTCATCCCCAACTTATTTCAAACAGTTATCTTTTTTTTAATTTTTAGCAGAAATCTGATTTTTTTTTTCATTAGCTACTACTTTTGCAATTCTGTCTTTGGTTCTTAATTCTTTCAGCCTTTAAATATGATCTATCAGAAGAATTTTAACACTTTTAGTTCCCAACTTTTCCTAGTTGGAATTCACAGCAACAAAATACTGAATTGAGGATGCAATTGTGTGCACCCTAAAGCTGTAAGGAAGAGTATGTCTAGCATGGGCTCTGATACACAATTGTGAACATGAATATCCAAAGCCTTGATAAAGCTTTCTCATAATGAAAGTACTATAAACACTCCTATGTCCACATTCTTTCATATAGAAGCAGAAACTTTCTGTTACAATTCATTTCTGCATGGTGTATATCTACCTTCTTTATGAAAGTTTATCTGTGTTTTAAAAATTTTACCTCTTTCTTAACTTGGTTCCTTTCTTCTTCTACCACATGTAGGTTAAAAGAATTTGTTGGATCCTCTTTTCCCTTTCTATCCCAGATTTTTGTCTTGACCACGAGATCAAAATTTGTTTTTAAGTTGATCCTATATATCTTCCTGAGTTTCTGATGTTCTTTTTTCAAAGTGTGAACTTTACTTTTTGTTCACATACCAAATTCTGAAGACTTTTCTTTTCTTTCTTTCTTTTTTTTTTTTAAAAACCTGCTAACTGTGGTTTTCCTTTTGCCTCCTGACAAATCTAATTCTTTGAGTCAAAGTGTTCCAAAAACAGGTCTTCAAACTTCTTTCCTGGTGTTTAGACTTGTGATAATTCCAATGTTTTTCCTTCATCTCAATGTAAGGGATATACATATTATTTTTGACACTTATTTTATGTTTATTTATTAAATGTCAACCTTTCTCAAATAAATTATGTTTAAACTCATTATTTTGAATCCTACATATATAGTATACTGAAGGCTTGGTGCCCTTCCAGTTCCTTAGCTCTCACTATGTAAAAGAATATAAAATCAAAGATATCTGACTAGTAAACAATACATCACTCATCAATTCAAATGCTTCCACATGTAAACTGTGCATCCTCTAATTGAGACTGCCTTAGTCATTAAAATTAGTTCAATTCCCTGCCAACAGGATTCCTCCTTGAAAACAATTGTACTAGATGTATAGATCCGTACTCAGTATGAAGTCCCTGCTTATAGCTGACTGTAACCACATGACCTTGCCCTAATTTTGAAACCTGAAATTTTTGAAAATTTTTATTTATTTTGAAAACTCTAGGTGTGATTTTGTCAAAAATTATTCATCTTTCTCTTGGAGATTTCATTTCCATAGAATTATAATGTTTTATGCATACACTGGGCTGCAAACTGATGATATGCAGCAAATGTTATACTTCTCATGAAAAGACACAAATGGTCAGGATACAAGATTGATAACTAGAATTCCACCAGGTTGTGGTGGACAGACCTTTGATAATTCCATGTTCACACCCTCTATCATTCCTCCGACTGAATGTGGGTGGGACCTGTAACTTGCTTCTAACCATGAATATGGCAAAGGTGATGGAGTGTCATCTTCATGACATTCAGGTGTCACTTGTTTGATTGCAAGTGATTGTTTGTTATATTATATAAGACTCTGACTAAGCTGACTGAAAAAAGAGATTCTCCTTGCTGGCTTGCTGAAATATGTATTGTGTTAGAAAGGCCTCATTACAAGGAACTAACGGAAGCCTCTAAGACCTGGCGGTAGCTTCTAGGACCTGAGCATGCTCTCTAGCCAGAAAAAAATGCTGGATTCCCCAGTCAAATATCTGCAAAGAAAAGATTCTGCCTGACAACCTGAATGGGCTTGGACTGAGGTCTCCTGAGTCAGGACTCCAGATGAGAAAGCAACCCAATCAAAACCTTGAATGCAGCCTTGGGACACCCTGAGTAGAGGACTCAGATTAGCTGTGTCCAGGCTCATTACTCATGGAGACTGTGAGATAATAAATGCAGGTTGTTTTGAGCTGCATACTTTGTAGTAATTTGTTGTATAACACCAGAAAAAATCCCTTTATCACATATTCCTGAGAACAGTATGTTTTTGAGAGACCACTAAAGACTTCAGTTATTTGGCCTTAACCCTTGAATGGCTTTTTTCTGGAGAACCGGGCTAGGAAATATATAATCTGGAGTCTCCTTTCATTAAAACTAGAGGCCCACACTGTTACCAACTTCATGCAAAAGGTGGGCCAATGCTTTCACAATCATTTTGATTATACAGGCACTGAGTTCCAAGATATGGAAGCCACAATAGAGAAAAAGCAAAGCAAAAAAAAAAAAAAACAAAACACCTAAAGAAGTAAAAGCCTTTCTACACATGCAAAAACGTGTATTTTTTTTAGGTTTTCCACCAATGCCTTAGTCCCTTAGCATTATGGCACACTTTTCTTCTGTTCTTGTCTCATATTAAAATGTAAACATAGTAGAAATAGAACAGTAACTACAATAAATGAATAAAAAAAAGATTCTCAAATTAGAGTTTTTTAAAGATTCAACAGCATAATATCTAAGAGACAGATACATGTAAATAAAATAAAAACACTCATACAAAAATACAAGACAAATATTAACAACAATACAGAGAATAATGCAGTAGTTTTAAGAGAAGAAATAAAATTGTGAGATGAAAAACATCATAAGGAATAAATATAGAAATTAATACTGGTATAAGTAATAATAAATCAAAGAGATCATGAACGTATACATCTAGCAAAATAGGCTCAAATTATACAAAGCTACCAGTGATAGAACTATTGATAGAATAATTCAATCAATAAATTTTATGGTTTATATTAAGTACTGATTGGTCAGGAAGTACTCAGTGAAATTAAATACATACCCTGTAACTCAGTAAGTAATTCTGGACAAACAGACAAAAAGAAAGAAGGTCTGTGTGTATATGCATGTATGTGTGTAATTAAGCTTTTCTTAGGAGGCTGGCATGTGGATGAAAAGATTTAAAAATTATTTCTGATTTAGTCACTGTTTTGAATGAGTATAGAATATGAAACTTTTTAAAAAATTTGTTTTTTTAAATTCCAGTATAATTAACGTACGTTATATTAGTTTCAAGTGTACAATATAGTGATTCAACAATCCTATACGATACTCAGTGCTCATCATGAGAAGTTTATTTTTAACACCTTCACCTATTTCATCCATCCCCTGACCCGTCTCCCATCTGATAACCACTAGTTTGTTCCCTATATTTAAGTCTGGCTTTTTTGTCTCTTTTTTCTGTGATCATTTGTTTTGTTTCTTAAATTCCACATATGAGTGAAATCATACAGTATTGGTATTTCTCTGACTAACGTATTTCACTTAGTATCATACTCTCTAGATCCATCCGTGCCTTTGGCAAAATTTCATTCTTTTTTACGGGTGAGTAATATTCTGTGGTGGTGGTGGTGGTGGTGTGTGTATGTGTGTGTATGGCCTTTTCTTTATCCATTCATCTAACAGTGGACACTTGGGCTACTTCCATAATTTGGCTACTGTAAATAATGCTGCAATAAACATGGGGGTTGGCATATAATTTTTTGTAACATTCTCTTATAATCCTTTGTATTTCTGAGGTGTTGGTTGTTATATCTCCTCTTTCATTTCTGATTTTGAGTCCTTTCTCTCTCTCTCTTCCCCTTGCTCTCCTTTTCTCTCTCTCATTCTCTCTCATTTTTTTATAAGTCTGCCTAATAGCTTATCAATTTTGTTGATCTTTTCAAAAAATCAGCTCCTGTTTTCATTTCTTTTTTCTTTTTTTAGTTTCCATTTCCTTTATTTCTGCTCTAATCTTCATTTTATTTCCTTTCTTCTATTGGTTTGGGATTCTGTTTGTTCTTCTTTTTCTAGCTCCCTTAGGTGTAAGGTTAGGTTGTTTATTTGAAATTTTTTCTTGCTTCTTGAGCTGGCCTTGAATGGCTACAAATGTCCCTCTTAGAACAACTTTTGCTGCATCCCAAAGATTTTGGATCATTTTGTTTCCATGTTCATTTATCGCCATGTATTTTTTTATTTCCTCTTTGATTTCTTGGTTGACCCATTCATTATTTATTATTCCAACAAGAGTCATGAATATCACATCCACCATCAAGTACATTGATCTGTATAAAAGCAACACAGAAAATGTAACCACCTTTCCCTTGGCATTAGTGATGGTACACAGGAGGGCAGGGGTTTGGGGAGGAAGGGCATCAATGGTGCTTAAAATCTGACAGCAAGAAGATAAGACATTTGTGAAGTAGAATAACATTTCTTTGTATACTACACATAGTAATCTTTGTTCAGAAGATCTTTTGTTAAGAACTTAATATTAATCATGAGTGGAGATTTAAAGGGGCTATTTCCAGTTCTTCAGTTTTGCTCACCACCACTGGAAATGTTATCTGCATTAGAATTTTTTTTTATTTTTTTATTTTTTTTAATTTATTTTTTTTTTTAAAGATTTTATCTATTTATTTGAGACAGAGAGAATGAGAGAGAGAGAGAGCACATGAGAGGGGGGAGGGTCAGAGGGAGAAGCAGGCTCCCCGCCGAGCAGGGAGCCCGATGTGGGACTCGATCCCGGGACTCCAGGATCATGACCTGAGCCGAAAGCAGTCGCTTAACCAACTGAGCCACCCAGGCGCCCCTAGAATTTTTTTTTATATTAAAGACTTTACTTCTGTGGTTTGCAAATATGAAGAGTATGTGATCCAATGCCCCAAGAACCTGTAATCTAGGAGGAAAGGTAATATATGTCCGCATGCAAGTCTACCATATATTATTCAGTTTGCAGCTACAAGTAGAGGAAAGTAAATGTGTACCAAAAATAAGAATTTAATAGGAGATAGAATATATCATTCAATGCTAATGTTTTTGAAGACATGAAACCATTATATATCATAGAGTCAATGCCCTAGCAAATGTCATTTTTTTCCCCAAATCCAGCCATGTGCCTTGGTAATTTCTGTTGTGACTATACAACATGACTGCATTAAAAGATACAGAATGGCCAAAGGATGTCACTTAAATTCCTGTCAAGAATTACAAGAATATTCAGATATAAAGTGTGAAATCCTTTTATATCTATTCAACTTGATTTTCTTCAAATATGATAGGAAAGGAATAAAAATGTGGGCAAATCCCTAAAAGCAAAGCAAATGAGATGGGGTAGAAATGGGAGTGGGAGATTTGGGGAAGTTTAAAGCAGAGGTACAAGATCAGATGGAAAGATAAGCTCATTCCCAAAAGTTAGAAAAGAGATAGAAGCTTGTTAGCAGATTATTCAAACCAGAATATTTTTAAGTACAGAATACTAGCAGAAGAGGAAAGAACTGGAGAAGAGAAAACCTCAGAGAGACTTGGACTGGATATATGAGTATGAAGTGAGAGGAGGTTATGAAAATAGTTTTATTAACTGAAACTCTGTCAACAGAACTTTATTACAGTGCCATTTATCATCTAGGCAAATACCAAAAGGCTTTTCTTTAAATAAATAAAATTAACTATCTTCAAAAAATAATACTGTTGGTATGGTATTGGCACCTCTAGAATAATTATCTTTTTCATTCTAGCACTTGAGGGGAATCAGTATAAGGCCAGCCTTCTCATTTAATGAAAGCTCATGAGCCATCATGCCTTTCCATGGAGTCCCAGTAAATTATTCTAATTTGTGAAGGAAACTTTTTGGTGAAACAAACTTATATTGCAATAGCAGAGAAAATAAATACCAATGTATAAAGTAACCAACACAACATTCCTTCTTAAATTAAAACAGATATATAAATATTAAAGACCATATAGGGAAAACATATGCCAAGAAAGAGAAACACTAAGATAAATTAAAGAAACAAGTTCTTAGGGAAAAAAAGAGATTCTGGAAACTATCTGCTTACAAATTAATGTACTCACTTCTATTGTAAAAAACTCACAACATGTAAAAAGCTTACTCCCATCTTACATCTTCCTATGAGAACTGTTAAAAGACTTTTTTCAAGCAGAAGGAAAATGATATAGATTAAAAACTCAGATCTACATAAAGAAAGAAAGAGTGTAGGAGAGAGAATAAATGAAATAAAATAACTTTCTAAATTTTTTTATTTTTAATTAACCTATATATAACTGCTTGTTTGAGTTAATAGTATCAATGTGCTGGGTGATTGTAACATATGAATAAGTGAAATGAATGATAGTAATGACTGAAGAAATGGGTAGGAAAAATTGAGAACTACCTGTATAAGGTAACTATACTACTTGTAAAGTGATATAGTGTTATTTAAAGATAAGGTAGTATGCCTGGCTTGCTCAGTTGGTTAAGCGTCTGACTTTTGATTTTGGCTCAGGTCATGATTTCAGGGTCCTGGCTCTATGCTCAGCAGGGAGTCTATCTGAGATTCTCTCTCTCCTTCTCCCTCTGCCCCTCCCCTCACTCATGCTCTCTCTCTCTAAAATAAATAAATAAATCTTTAAAGATAAACTAGATTAATTAAAAAAGTGTACTGCAAAGGATAATCATTAACAAAATTTTTAAAAATAAGTATAATTGATATATTAAGGGAGGAGATCCAATGGGACCAAACAAAATACTCAACAGCAGAAAAGATATAAAATAAGAAAAATTTAAAAAAATGACAAATTAACTGATAGAAACATTATTAGATACTAATTCAGTTATGTCAATAATCTTTTTTTTATTTTTTAAATATTTTTATTTATTTATTTGACAAAGAAAGAGAGAGTGCAAGCAGGAGGAGTGGCAGGCAGAGGGAGAGGGAGAAGCTGGCTCCCCACAGAGCAGGGAGCCTGACGCGGGGCTCTATCCCAGGACCCTGGGATCATGACCTGAGCCGAAGGTAAACATTTAACTGACTGAGCCACCCAGGTGCCCCGTCAATAATTATTTTAAATGTAAATCATTTAAATTTGCCAATTAAAAGATAGAGATTGTCTGAGTGGGAAAACAAAGCAAAAGAGGCCCAATTATATGTTGTGTACAAATCTACTTTAAATGTTAGCACTCATAAAGGTGCAAAGTAAAGGGGGGAGAAAGATGTATGATGCTATCATTAACCAAAAAGCTGCATAATGTTAGACAAGGCCAACTGCAGATCAGGAAGATTATCAGGGATACTGATATTACATAATGATGAAAGAATCAATTCTCCAAGAAGTTATAATAATTCTAAATGTGTATATACCTAGAAGGAGTGTCAAAATAGGTGAAGTAAAAACATAAAACACAGTTGGAACTTCAATGGTCCTCTTTCAGTAATTGACAAATTAGTAGAATATACTTGACATGAACAGCATTATTAATCTGTTGTACCTAATTGATATCTATAGACTACTATATCCAACAATAGAAAACAAATTCTTCTTAAGCTCACATGGAATGTTCAGAAAGTCAGACCACATTCTGGGACATAATATACTTTAACAAATTTAGAAGAATAGATATCAAATAAAGTATGTTCTCAGACCACAACAGAATTAAACTATAAATCAATAAAATACAGATAGAAAATGTCCAAATATTTGGAGATTCAACAACAGGTTTCTAAATAACACATGAGCCAAAGAAAAGTCTCAAGTGAAATTCAAAAGTATTATGAAAGGAATAAAAACAGAACTTAGTACTTAGAACTAAGAACACAGAACAGTACTTACAGGGAATTTATAACATTAAAGTCGTATGTTGAAAGCAAAGAATGTTATGAAAGAAATAATCTAAGCCTCTAATTTACTGTACTAGATAAAACTCCAATATGAATGGTGTCCTCATAAGAGAACAAAGACATACAAGGAAAAGGCCATGTTACAATGGAGGCAGAGATTGGAGTGTTGTATCTACCAGCTAAGGAATGCCAAGGATTGCCTGCAACGATAAAAGCTAAGAGGAAGACATCCAACAGATTCTCCCCTAGAGCCCTGCCAACACCTTGATTTCATACTTCTAGCCTCCAGAATGGTGGTAGAATAAATTTCTGTTGTTTTTAAGCCACCAGTTTGTGGCAATTTGTTATACAGCAGTCCCAGGAAGCAGATATAGATAGAGGAGCATAGGAGGACATGAGTACTAAATGGAATTTGGTATCTTGGACAGGATTTGAGTATATGTGCTGCCAAAATAAGCATTCCTGGATGGGATTTTAGAAGAGAAAAAGGATATGAGGAAAATACTGAGGATGTAGGAATATATAATATATAGACCATAGCTAATAACAACATATCACTATATCATTATGTATATATATATATATATACACACATATATATATTCATTAATTGCAATGAATGTACTACATTGTTATAAGATGTCAATAATAGGGAACAGGTTGTGGGGTATACGGAAATTCTTAATCTTTGTAATAACTCTGTAAATTTAAAACTATTCCAGAATTTTTAAAAAAGCTTATATATATTGGGGCGCCTGGGTGGCTCAGTCATTAAGTGTCTGCCTTCAGCTCAGGGGGGGATCCCACGGTCCTGGGATCAAGCCCCGCATTGGGCTCCCTGCTCAGCGGGAAGCCTGCTTCTCCCTCTCCCACTCTCCCTGCTTGTGTTCCCTCTCTCACTGTGTCTCTCTCTGTCAAATAAATAAATACAATCTTTAAAAAAATAATTATTAGGGCACCTGGGTGGCTCAGATGGTTAAGCGTCTGCCTTCAGCTCAGGTCATGATCCCAGGGTCCTGGGATCGAGTCCCACATCGGGCTCCCTGCTCCTTGGGAGCCTGCTTCTCTCTCTCTCTCTCTGTCTCTCATGAATAAATAAATAAAATCTTAAAAAATAATAATAATAATTATTATTATTTTTTAGCACTGGATAATAAATCAGTTGTTTGCCTGTCTCTCTTGAATATAACAATCTCTTGAAAACAGTAAGTTGTCTCCTTCATTTAGATATTTATCACTATTAATTGTTCAGTTGTTAAACTGGAATGATACAAAAAAAAAAATAATAGCAGTGATAGCAGCTATTCCAATTTTGTTCCTATTTAACAGAAAAAAGCTTGGTTTTTCAAATAAAATGAAATACTGGCTAATCATTTGAGTAGGATTTAAAAAAAAACCATATTGCTAGGATGTGAAACCCTAACTTTTAAACTAAAAGTAATTGTAGTATTTTTCTATTTTTTTATTTTATGCCATCTGTTTTCACATCTATTAAAATCATGTGTTTTCCTTTAATCATTTTAAGTATTTAACATTTTTTAATTTAAAGTATTTTACATTTTAAGGTTTTTTTTAAAGTTACAGTATTGCATGTCATTCATTCATTCATTCATTCATTCATTCATTCATTCATTCATTCATTCATTCATTCATTTTAATGCCTGAGCATTTCTGTAACATCCCAATGGGATTATGGATGCTTTTCTTAGACAGCTGAATGGCATTTACTAATATTTGATATTAGAATATTTGTCTTCTACAATAACTATGTGGAATAATACTAACAGATTCCTCTTAAGAATAAAACAGCCTTTGTTTGAAAAAATGCTTCAGAAATAGCTTGAATTAAAAAGTGAGCCCCTCATGCAAAATTCCCACAGCTTTTTCACCTAATGTGTGGCTTCAGAATAAGGAAAGAAATATGCTCTGCATGATACACAGAAAAAATTTTGCTCTTATCATCCTAAAAAATGTAGAGAACAAATGAAGGAAAAAGAAAAGGAAAGAATAGAAAGAATCATACAACAAAATAGAGCTCAGGGTGGATTGAAAGGCAAATGCTACCACATAGTCTGGAACTGTTGATGGACATTTTTTTTAAAAGGCTATGCCTTAAAAACCTTTAACAGTCCTTTGTGTTGCCATGATTCCCCTCCCTAATAAATCTTGAGAATGTCAGTCTGATCACAAGTGCTTTGTGGAATAGATATTTTGAAGATTTTGAAAAAGTGATATATTTTGTTCTTGGATCAATATTTCAGTCAAATAAAATGGCTCAGCTGAGACCATAAAGAGTAGTAAGCCAAAAGAAAATATGTTGAAAAATTTACAAAAATCTGTGGGTGGGATGCAAACTGATTATATTTCTGAAGGCAAAGAGATTTGGATAACACGTGGATGACCTATGCTGTAGGATCCCCTTGATTTTCTAATTAAATGAACCTCTGGAATTTGAGTCAGAAGTGCATTCTCACTATAACTGCCAAACTTCCAGAATTTAACAAATTATGCAGTTTTGTACATTGAAATTGACAAGGGATTTAATTTAGAATAGACTTTGAAATAGCAACAACTGTAACTCCTTAAATAAAATGACTACAAAGTTGCTCAACTCTCTTACTAACCAGGGAATTGAAATCATCTAATGAAACAATATTATATCCTGTAACCTACCCTATCCTGTTACTTACCCTACAGAAATGTGTGCCTGTGCTCACCAGAAGTAATTACAAAAGCATATTACTCACTATAGCTATAAAAGAAAGCAACTCTTAGTTGTGCTTACACAGGCAAATGGATAAATTGTATCATTTGGAATACTGAAATACAATACATAAACTACACTCAAACAAAGCAATATATATATAAATCTTACAAACACAAGAGTACTTTATGATTCCATTTACTTAAGGTTCAAAGTAGAAAAAAAAAAAGGAAACTAATTTTTGAAATGCAAACAGGTGGTATAACCATATGTGGTAAAACTATTAAGGAAAGAAGTAATTACTATAAAAATTACTATGCTATTACTCTCCAACAAAGACAGATAGAACCGTGATCTGGTTGATGTCTAAAGAGAGCTTGAGATGCTGGACATTATTTATTATATGAGTGGAGAATAGTGTATTGCCTTTATGATAAGTAATTAAGTTTTGGTTACTTTTTTATAAGTGCATTATAATGCAAAACTATTTTTAAAACAGAGAATCTACATGGGAGGAATATTTCTCTTTTATTTTGCTTTTTTTATATATAAACATTACTATGTTTAGGTTACAAAGTTCTATTTTGTAATAACAAATCCTGAATTGTTTCATCATTGCTTTCATGTGAATGTGTCCACCCAAAACTTTTGCTGAATTAGTGCACCGATCAGAGACCCCACAGAGGTCCCTAACCCCTTCCACCATGTGAATACAGTGAGGAATTTGCAATCTGCAAACTTGAAGAAGATTCTCACCAGAACCAAAACATGCTGGCATCCTGAACTTGAACTTCCAGTCTCCAGAACCATGAGGAATTAATATATTTTAATAAGTCACCTAGTTTGTGGTGTTTTCTCCCCAGCTTTATTGGAGTATAATTAAAAATAAAATTATAAGATATTTAAAATATATGCTGATGATTTGATATATTTGATATATGTATATTTGTCAAAGGATTTCTAGTATGTAGTTAATTAATACATCTATCATACCAAATATTTATCTTTTCTATGAGAGTATTTCAGTTCTATTTTTTTTTTTTTTAAGATTTTATTTATTTATTTGACAGAGAGAGACACAGCGAGAGAAGGAACACAAGCAGGGGGAGTGGGAGAGGGAGAAGCAGGCTTCCCATGAGCAGGGGGCCCGATGTGGGGCTCGATCCCAGGACCCTGGGATCATGACCTGAGCCGAAGGCAGACGCTTAACAACTGAGCCACCCAGGCACCCCTTCGGTTCTATTCTTAGTAAATTTCAACTACACAGTACAGGTTACCAACTATAGTCACTATGTTACATATTAGATCCTCAGACCTTATGCATGTTATAGTTGATAGTTTGTAATCTTTTACTACAATGTCCCTATTTCCCCCAACCCTCCGCTCCTGGCAGTCACTCTCCTACTCTGTTTCTTTAAGTATGACTTGTTTTGTTTTGTTTTTAAGATTCCACATATAAGTGATACTATACAGTATTTGTCATTGTCTGTCTGGCTTATTTCACTTTCTATAATGCCCTCAAGTTTCACTGTTGTCAAAAATGGCAGGATTTCCTACTTTCTCAGGGCTAAATAGTATTTCATTGTGTAGATATGTAACAAATCCTTTTCCATTCATCAGTTGATGGACAAGTTGTTTTCACATCTTAGCTACTGTAAATAATGCTGCAATGAACATGCAAGTGTAGATATCTTTTGACATTCTGTTTTCATTTCTTCTGGATATACACCATAAGTGGAATTACTGAATCAAATGGTAGTTCTATTTTTAATTTTTTGAAAAAAACTCCATTCTGTTTTCCATAGTGGCTGTACCAATATATATTCCCAGCAATAGTGCAAAAGTATTCCCTTTTCCCCACACCCTCCCCAACACTTATAATCTCTTGTCTTTTTGATGATAATCATTCAAATAGGTATTGAGATAACATCTCATTGTTGTTCTGATTTGCATTTCCCTGAGGACTGGTGATGTTGAGCACCTTTTCATGTATCTAATGGCCATCTCTAGCTCTTCTTTGGAAAAATCTCTATTCAGTTCCTCTGTCCATATTTTAACCTATTTTTTTTTTCTACTGAGTTGTGTAGGCTCTTTTTATATTTTGGATTTTGACCTCTTACCAGATAAAAGATTGGCAAATATTTTCTCTCATTCCATAGGTTGCCATTTCATTTGTTGATGGTTTCCTTTACTGTACAGAAGCTTTTTAGTTTGATATGATCCCACTTGCTTATTTTTCCCTTTGTTAAAGGCAAAAGATTTATGCGATCTGAAGAGAAACCTTTGTTACCTTTGCCTTTGGTGTCAAATCCAAAAAATCATTGCCAATACCAATGTCCAAGAGCATCCTCCTTATGTTTTCTTCTAGGAATTTTACTGTTACAAGTCTTAACAAATATTTAATCCATTTTGAGTTGATTTTTGTGTATGATGTAAGATAGGTGTATGGTGTAGGATGGGGTCCAGTTTCATTCTTTTTCATGTGGCTGTCCAATTTTCTGAACACCATTTATTGAAAAGACTATGCTCTCCTTGTATATTCTTGGTTCCTTTGCTGTAAATTAATTGACCATATGTGCATGAGTTTATTTCTAGGCTCTCTAATCTGTTCCATTAACAAATGTATCTATTTTATGTAAATACCCATGCTGCTTTGATTACTATAGTTTTGTAATATAATTTAAAATCGGGAAGTATTATTTCTCTAGCTTTGTTTGTCTTTCTCAATGTTGCTTTGGCTATTCAGAGTCTTTTGTGATTCCCTAATTTTAAAATTCTTCTCTATTTCTATAAAAAAATGCCATTGGAATTTTGATAGGGATTGCACTGAATCTATAGATTGTTTTGGGTAGTATGGAAATTTCTGTATTAACTCTTTCAATCCATAAGTATGGAGTATTTTCCCATTTATTTATATCTTTTCATTTTGTGTGTGTGTCTTTTTAAATTTCTTTCATCAGTGTCTTATAGTTTTCAGTATACAGGTCTTTTACCTTCTAGACTAAATTTATTCCTAATTATTTTATTCCATTTTATGCATTTGTAAATGGGATTGTTTTCTTAATTTCTTTTTTCTGATTGTTGTTAGTGTATAGAAATGTGACTGATTGTTGTATGTTGATTGCTGTATGTTGGTTTTGTATCCTGCAAATTTACTGAATTAGTTTATTAGTTCTAATGATATTTTGGTGGGGCTTTAGGGTTTTTGATATATAGCATCATATCATCCGCAATTAGGGAGTTATAGTCATTTCTAATTTGGATATATTTTATTTCTTTTTCTTCCCTAACTGCTCCAGGGTAGGAATTCCAATACTGTGATGAATAATCTTTTAATCTACTGTTTAAATCAGTTTGTTAATATTTTGTTGAGGATTTTTGCATCTATGTCCATCAGGGATATTTGCCTATAATTTCCTTTCCTTGAAGTGTCCTTAATTCTATTTTGTTTTGTATCAAGGTAGTGCTGTTCTCATAAAGTCAGTTTAGAAATGTTCCTTCTTTTTCTATCTTTTGAAAGAGTGTGAGAACGATTGGCATTAATTCTTCTTCAGGTGTTTGGTGGAATTCACAGTGAAGTCATCCCATCTTGTACTTTTGTTTGTCAGGAGGTTTTTGATTAGTGATTCAATCTCCTTACTATTAACTAGTCTGTTCTGGCTTTCTATTTCTTCATGATTCAGTGTTGTTAGGATATATTTCTAGGAATCTATCCATTTCTTCTAGGTTGTGAAAATTGTTGGCACATAATTGTTCACAGTAGTCTCATGATTCTTTGTATTTGTGTGGTATCAGTTGGAATGCTTCTTTTTCCATTTTCAGTTTTGCTTATTTGAGTCTCCTTATTTTTTTACTCGATTTTTACTTACTTATTTTTACTTGATAAGTCTCCCTAAAAGCTTATTTTATCTTTAAAAAAAACAGTTCTTAGTTTCACCCATTTTTCTATTATCTTTTTAGTCACTATTTCATTTATTTCCATTCTGATTTTTTGTCCTTCCTGTTAAATTTGGGCTTATGTTGTTCTTTTTGTAGTTCCTGGAGGCATAAAGCTATGTGGTGGGGTTTTTTTTTTGTTTCTGTTTTTGTTTTTGTTTTTGTTTTTAAGGTCTTTCTTTTCTTTTCATGTAGCTTATTGCTGTGAACTTCCCTCTTAAACTGCTTTTGCTGCATCCCATGTTTTGGTATGTTGTGTTTCTATTTTCTTTGTTCCAAATATTTTTTGATTTCCCTATTGATTTCTCTGATGACTATTTGGTTGATTAATAGCATAATGTTTTATCTCCATATTTTTAAAAAAATTTCTTATTTAGTTTTTTAAAGATTTATTTATTTTGAGGGGGAGAGAGAGAGAAAGCAAGTGCATACAGGGGAGGGGCAAAGGGAGAGGGAACATGAGAATCTTGAGCAGGCTCCCTGCTGAGCATGGAGCCCACGTGGGGCTTGATCTCATGACCCTGATCACAACCTGAGAGGAAAACAAGAGTCAGATGCTTAACTGACTGTGCCACCCAGGTGCTCCGTTTCACCATAGTTTGTGAATTTTCCAGTTTTCTTCTTGTAATTGATTTTTAGTTTCATACATGCCACTGTTTTTTTAGAGAAGATGTTTGATACGGTTTCAATCTTTTTAAATTTATTAAACGTGTTTTGTGGCCTAGCATATAATCTATCTCAGAGAAGACTCATGTGCATTTGAGAAGAATGTGTATTCTTGCTATTGGATAGAATGTTCTGTGAATGTCCATTAAGTTCATTTGGTATAATGTGTAGTTTAAGCCAAATGTTTCCTTACTGATTTTCTTGTCTAGATGATCTTCCCACTGCTGAGAGTTGGGTATTAAAGCTCCCTACTTTTTTAATATTGCTGTTGCTTTCACCCTTTAGGTGTATTAATATATGCTTTATATATTTAGTTACTCCCATCTTGGTTGCATAAATATTTAAAATGGTACGTCTTCCATACCATTTTTTTTATGTGGGGCCATGGGTGGGGGACCCAAGAGCATGTACCAGAGGTCAGCCCAGAGGCCCCAGGAATCCTGTGCACTTGTGGCTGTGGGACTAGGCTGTGGGGTGGCGGTGCTTCCCAGCTAAGGGGAAGGGCTGGGTAGGCTGAGAGAAAGTGGCTCCTGACCTCGTGTGACCCCCAACTTTCTTTAGGGATTATTTTGAAATTGCCATCCTGGGGACAACCCATTGACTAGAACTGTTTTTTTCATTATGTAATGACCTTTTTACTACTTATTACAGTCTATCACTTAAGTCTATCTTGTCTGATATAAGTATAGCTAATCTTATATAGCTATTCTTTCTCTCTTTTGGTTTCAATTTATATGAAATAGCTTTTTTATCCCTTCATTATTTAGTTTGTGTGTTTCCTTAAAGCTGAAGTGAGCCTCCTGAGACAGTACATAGTTGGGCCTTCTTTTTTTAACCATTCAGCCGTTCAATGACTTTTGATTGAAGAACTTAGTCTATTTACATTTAAACTACTTCTTTATAGGTATGGACTTACAATTACCATTTGGTTGATTGTTTTTTGGGTGTTTTGTAATTCCGTTGTTCTTTCCTTCTTTTTTCTCTTGTGATTTGACAATTTTCTGCCGTGGTATGCTTAGATTCCTTTCTCTTTATCCTCTGTGTATCTATTATGTGTTTTTGCTTTATGGTTATCATCAACATCTTATATTTATAAAACTATTTGAAACTGATAAGAACTTAATTTTGAACACATACTGATGTTATAGATTTTTAATCTTCTCCCACATTTTGATTTTAATGTTGCAATATACATCTTTTTACGTTGTTATCCATTAACAAATTATTGTCATTACAGTTATTTTTAATACTTTCATTTTTTAACCTTCATACTAGATTTATAAGTGATTTACCCACCATCACTATAACATTAGAATATATATCTTTGCTCTTGTATGTTTTTCTGTTACCATTTGGCACCCTTTTGTTTTGGCTTGAGGAATTCCTTTTAATATTTCTTATAAGGCTGGTCTTGTGGTAATGAACATCTGCAGTTTTTGTTTGTCTGGAAAACTTTTTATTTCTCCTTCAATTCTTTAAAACAACTTTACTGGGTAAAGTATTCTTGGTTTGCAGTTTTTTGTTTGTTTCTTTCAGCACTTTGAATACATCATGCCACTCTCTCTGGCCTGCAAACTTTCTGCTAAAAAATCTGGGGAGAGTCTTATGGGGGCTCCCTTGTGCATAACAAGTTGTTTTTCTCGTACAGCTCTTAAGACTGTCTCCTTGTCTTAACTTTTGACAGTTTAATTACAATGTGGTTTTGTGTGGGTCTGTTTGGTTTCATCAAATTTGGATAGTCTGGCCTTCCTGGATGGGTGTCTATTTCTTTTCCTAGGTTAGGAAATTTTCAGCCATTATCTCTTTGAATAAACTTTCTGTCCCTTTCTCTTCTCTCCTTCTGGGCACCCTATTATGTGTGTACTGGTCTGCTTGATGTATCCCTTTAAGTCCCTTAAGTTATCTTTACTCTTCTTAATTCTTTTTAAATCTTTTTAATTCTTTGTCCCTTAAGTCCCTTAAGGGACTTTTCACTCTTTTAAGTTGTTTTTTCTTTTGTTCCTCTGATTGGATTAATTCCACTTTCCTGTCTTTGAATTTGCTGATCTTTTCTTCCTCTGAATCTAGTTCTCTTTTGAACCTCTCCATTGACTTTTTCATTTCAGTTACTGTATCCTTCAGCTCTGAGATTTCTGTGTGGTATTTTCCTGTATTTTCTATTTCTTTGTTGAAATTTCTCCTTTGTTCTGGTATTGTTCTCCTGACCTCAACGAGCATCTTTATGACCATTATTTTGAACTGTTTAGCAGCTAAATCACTTATCTCTACTTCATTAAGGTCTGTTTCTGGAGTTTGATCTTGTTCTTTTGTCTTGAACATATTTCTCTTCATTTTCCTTGATTGTGTTTGTTTCCGTGCTTTAGATAAAAGCTATCTC
Organism: Mirounga angustirostris; assembly: GCF_029215605.1. NCBI lineage: Eukaryota > Metazoa > Chordata > Mammalia > Carnivora > Phocidae > Mirounga > Mirounga angustirostris. Next base: position 44,986,362 of record NW_026991718.1, on the reverse strand, counting down.
TCCCAGTCTTGATGGTTGTTTCTCAAACTTTTGTGCTTGTCCAAGCTGCCTTCTTTTTTCTTAGTGTCTCCCAAAATTCAAGGATATGCCAAGACCTGTCAGTGTCCCAGATAGGAGGATCACATTCAGTACCAAACGGAGCCTGATTGGATGGCAGACCCCTAGATAGCAGCTGTAAAAGTATGTAGTTGGGTTCTTCCAAGGAGAAATTGGGAGAAGGGCTTTTTTTGTTTGCGCCCCCTCTGCTGGACCCAGGTGTATAGCTGTGAGAAGGGGACTGTTTTCCTGTGCCCATTTGTAACTACTTCTTTGTTCGCTACAGTCCTATAGTATTCATGAATGCAAGCCCCCTTGGCTATCAAAACCAGGCAATCCAGGGCCACAGACCTTGGGTGGCAGCCCTAAATGCTGGGGCACCGAACATATATACAAACTCCTTCCCAAGAGTTATTGGAGATTTATGGGGAGCTTTGGTGAGAAAGTGGAGGTGGTGTCCAGGAGCTTTCCAGGTCTCTGGGGTGGATCACAGTCAGACCCTTGGTGCTAAATTACAAGCTTGATCCTCAGGCAGTAGCTTTTTATGCAAATAGGTCTCAACAAGGATAAGACTGGGATCTAGGAGTTTTTTGTCTGCTCACTCTATGCTAAGCCCGGGGGAATAGTTCTCAGGATCCCTTTAAAATTACTTCCGTGTTTGCTATAGTCTTGTGATTCTCATAGACATAAGCCCCATTGGCTTTCAGACCTGGGTGTTTCGGGGTCCATCCCCAGTCTTAAAAATTCGAATACTAGATGTTGGGCCCAAACAGTTCATTTCTCAGGGAGAAGCTGGGATTTGGGAGTTCTCTCAAGGTTGTATGACTCTGTGCTGGGGTTGGGGTTTATTGCAAGAGTGTTTCTCAGCCATTCCTACCCATTTCAAAGCTGGTGAGGTGAGTATATTCCCATGTGCCTGATATGTAGGAGTTACTCAGCTAGTTTCTGTATTTTTTTCACACACAGTTGCTGTGTGTATAGCTATAGACTCAATATGCCTTTAAGGGAAGATGGTTTTTCAAAATTCCTATGTCACCATCTTGGGTCAGAACCTGTCTGTGGTATTTTGCTATAGCAGCCCAAATGGGCTAAAACAATAACCTCAAAATATTTAATATTGTGGACAAGTCTGTTGCACACCAGATTATTTTGGGGTTTGGGGGGATGGAAAGAAAGGGATTAGATAATCTGTCTCATTTATTTCAGTGCCTTATTATTTACTTATTTTTTACTCTTTGCTGGGACTTGTGTGATCTTCTATGTGTCTGCCTGTGCCATGTATTTTTTTCTCAAGTATATGTGTATGAAAATTCTCCTCCTCCCCACCTATGTTTTAGTTCAGGATCAATTCCTTCTCTGACAGTGTTGACTTCATCATCTACTTGGTTTTCTCATTCTTTAGTTCTTAATTTAAAAATTTTATATATAACTATTAGTATCTGTACCTATAGTTTGGGTTCCTTCTCTATATCCAGTTCTGCCTTTGGCTATTCTCAGATTTATTTTTAGTGTTTGAATTATTTCATATGATTTCTTGGAAATTTTTTTCAATATATCTTTAAGTTTTGTGAGTTCATTTTTTTATGGTTTCTATTCTGATAATCACTTATCCTACATCATAATTATTTTAAATTGGTATCATATGTAGTATAAATATTCTCAAGATTTCAATTGCAAACAGAAGTTAAGTATTTCCAAGAGATTTAGCTTATACTTTGCAGAATGTTTTACGGAGATATATATGTTCTAAAATTTCAAGTTATTCCAAAAATATTTAACTGCTTAGTGTATTCATATTCATATCTCTAATGCTATTTTTCTCTTTGCTTATTCTAAGGGACATGAATACAATTGCCAGAATTATGAGTTGTTATGGGTTCTGTCAGTCTCTGAACATCCCTATTAAAATCTTTCAGCTTAGATGAAGAATGGAGATTTTATGTCTGTAGTTATTTTAGTTTAATAAGTTATAGAGTGTGATAAAAACCACCCCACATAAAGAGATCTTCAGGGTGGGTGGAAAATAGACTTTACAGTCACAAGTTATCAAACTTTAAAGAGTCTACTTGAAAGGTATACTGATAGCATATATTGGAAGGGTCAACTATGCATTTCAGAAGAGGTCAGATTTATATGTGAAAATAAAGGAAGTTACAGTATTTGTTCTTAAGAACAAAGAGGGTATAACATTGAAGATCTATAAAGGCTTGAAGCTTATTCATGGAAATAAAACATCAAAAACATCTTTCTCATTTGATAACTTTCAGTACCGGTGTCATTCTCTCCTGTTGAGGAACATAGTGTCTTATCTTCCTCATTTGAAATTTAGAAGGCATCTCCATCTGTATCGATCATCAGAAAAAATCTTGAAGTAGACCTTGGGTTACTCTGATATAAATTAAAACCTGTCATTGTGTTAGGATAAAGAATGGTGGTGTGCTGGACCTAAGTCCTTTGGTGACCACATTCCTCCTTTCCTGACATGCAGTTCTTTTAACCATCAACTTTATGTTTTAAAAACTCTTCTTCTCCCTATAATTATGCAATTACCTGTGTAGCACTAGGAGCTTTCATGTTGTATTTCCCTCAAATTTTCAACTTTGATAGTAACAGCATGATAGTCATGAGCACAAAACCCTCTTTTGAGGCATTTGAGATAAAACCCTTCCATTTTAATGGGTTTCCTTCCACTTAATTTCGTGTTATTCTTTTCATTATATGTCAAACACAATAGGTGTGTTGTTTTTACTTTTAACCCATCATTCCTGCAGAATACATTGTAGAAAAGTCTTGATGTTTATTAAACAGTCATGCTTACCTGGTTTCAGCAATGTATGCCACTTAATTTTTAATATATTCCCTTTGGCTTTTAGGGGGAATCTGTAAAGAGAAAATACGTTCAGATTTCTAGTTTTACTGAGAAGCAGAACAATTATAACTATTATATTATTATATCATTGTCCTTATCATTATTATTACTTGGTTCATCTACATCCAATGATTTGTGTAATATATGTTTTATGGTATTACTTTTTCAATGAATATGTAGAATCAGTTTTACTTCATGTATCAAACATAAGTCATGATTGCATGTTTTTAGGTACTTACTATGTTCAATGTATATAATAAATACTGTCAATTTTATAGACTTCAGTGATCTCAAAAACAAGTGATAAGACATAATGCGTGTATTTTCTTTCTTTTTAATAAATTTAAAAATATATATCAACTAAAAACAATATCCCAAGGAAGTTTAGTGTACAAGTTATTAAACTAGAAAATAATTCACAAATATACCTTCTGTGAAAAACAAAAGCTTTTAAAAAGCATTGTGTAAAGAAACAAATGTTCTATTAACTGAAGTTTAGAATTTTTGTTTTGTTTTGTTCACTTATTTTTTGTTTTTGTTTTGGGGGGGGTTTGTTTTGTTTTGTTTTGTTTTTAGGTTGAAGTAATAGTTATAAAAGTAAAAGAATTATGAAAATGTCATCACCACATTTTGTTAGGGACATATGTGACCATCACTTTCAATCACTAGCCCTGAATCCATCTTCAGCATCAAAAGCTAAGAAAAGTTTAGAATATTGCTCTCAATTACAATGTTCTTTACTTTTACAATATAGAGCAACTTCTTCTAACTTTTAGATAATTCTAGCAAAGGTAACAGCAAATATAAAAATTCCACAGTGTAAGTCCACAGAGAGATTTGAAATGTTGACTTGGGAGTGACACTGAAGAGGTTCTAAGAGTAGTGAGTAAAATATCCTTGCATTTTCTACATTTCAGACATATATAAAAATTTTTCAAGACTTCTTGTCTCCTGGGTAATATGTGAGCAAAGCATTTTCTTATATTATCTATTCATTTTATGCCTCCCCTTCCATTTCACATTACATTTTTTGGATATAAAGTTTCTGACAATTGTTGACTCAGCTAAGATTCCTTGAAATAGAACTATTTTCATCCATAATTACCTAGTAAAATGCCACTCTACCTTTTATTGGGTTTTTTAATCACAAGACAAACTTTAGTAGCAAGTTAATGTATAAGGGATCTGGAAGTTCAGTGATAACATACCTCCAAGATCCCCAATGGGTAGTTTGCTGACAAGATTACTGTGCAAATTTGCCCTTGTCTCTCAAAATTCTGATATAGTGTGCCTGATCTAAGGTCAGCTGTATTGGCTTGTAAAGTAACATATGGGGGGAAAAGATGATTCTCCGCTATCTGTTTATGGAGGACATCAATTAAAATGATATAGATGTGTCTCTGGTGGAGTCAGACCTTGAAGTCTGGCAAATTTCCTTGCCAGTATTTGGCCATTTTATTCTGCAAACGGCTGGCAATGAAGAAAAGAGTGTTTTAGGGGTTGTTTTTATTTGTTTTTTTACCCACAATATTTAAGTAGCTAAAATTTTGCTTCTGTTCTGATTAATATCTATTAATAAGTCTTGTATTATAAAATAATGTTGAACATTATTTTCCATTTCCATTAATCTAGCCAACTTTTTTTGTTGTTGTTAAGCAGAAGATTCTCTAGCTGTTCTTACCAGGTGCAGACATAAATTAATTCATCCTCATGAAGAGTCACTCTTTAACCATATGCTCACAATAAAGCTAGCCAATATGTTATCTGTATGGCTGGGAGACTTAAAGAAGGAAGAACAATGAAAAAGCCTTACTATTCAGTTTCTTTTTTCTTTTTTTTTTTTTAAGATTTTATTTATTTATTTGACAGAGAGAGACACAGCGAGAGAGAGAGCACAAGCAGGGGGAGTGGGAGAGGGAGAAGCAGGCTTCCCGCTGAGCAGGGAGCCCGATGCGGGGCTCGATCCCAGGACCCTAGGATCATGACCTGAGCTGAAGGCAGACGCTTAACGACTGAGCCACCCAGGCGCCCCACTATTCAGTTTCTTAAGAAGAGTTGTTGCTGTTGATCTCCTTTGTGCAAACTTTGCCTAAAGTCTGCAGAATGAATACACACACACACACACACACACACACTCCCTTCTGTTCCTTCTGTGGACAGTTATATTGTCAAGAGAATGCACATCAAAAAAAGGATACATCTGAGTTGTTACTTTGCTTTGCAATTGCAGCTGTTTTAGTTCAGTTGGTCTTCCTGTCTTTATCAAGATGCTTTTTAAATCACATTTCCTTAGGGATAACTGGATCTGCCATCCTTGGTTATCAACTTTTCATCCCATCTGTTACAGTTCCTATTATAGTTGCAATAAAATACCACAAACAGGCTAGCTAAAATGTATAGAACTGAAAATATTTGGCTTTGTGACCAAGCATTTAAACTTCACTTAATTTCAAAGCATAGAGAGGTATAATGTGATTTCCTGTAGCTAATTTTCAATGCCAGCCTCCTTTACCATTTCCCTGCCTCAGTTGCCATGTAGGTGGCTCAGCTGTTTGATATACAATGAGATAAACTTGGCCTGGGAATGAGAAAGTGCCTATTTGAATCTCACCTGCCCTTTTTAAAATACATGTTGGGCAAGTCACTTCTCTCTCTTGAGCATGAATTACAAATTTAGAAGTATCAAGGTATAATAAAACCAGCACTAACCTTGGGATCACAGAATACGGTTTGAGGTGACATTCTCCACTTTACACCTTTGCACTATAATTCCTTGGGTAATTTGATTAAGTACCCAAACTACTCTGTTTTCCTTCGTTACATGGGAATAATAAAAATCTTCCTGAAAAGGTGAGGGGAGGGTAACAGATGCTAACCTTTATGTCACGCAGCATTGCACAGAGCTTTGTACTAGTAGGTTGTTCAGTTAAAGTTAGTGAGATTCAGAAGAACTGGAAGATCAGGAGGCTTTAGCTCTAAAATTTTATTTATTGTCTAAGATTTTCCTGTATGCACTTAGCAGAACTGGTAAAGATTACAATTTCCCTTACCCTTTCCCACTTAAAGACTCATTTTGTAATATAATATTCTATTTCCACTGTATTCAACACAAGAAAAATTGATAAAATAATTTCATACACAGTTGAAAAGAAACATGCTTATAAAATATACTAAAGATACTATATGGGGGAAATGAATTTAAGGCCTCACATTTTAGCTATCTCCAGAATAATCTGAACAAAATTTATGAAACCCGTGGGTAGTGGAATTTTAGTTATGAAGTGAAATCTAGCATTCCATTTGAAATAATTTCAATTTTTTTTATTTTTTCTTTAATTTTTAAGAGAGATATACTCTTAATTCATGTTCCCTTTGTCTATACCATAAAATAGTTGATACTAGCTTTTTAGGAAAATGCTTTTGATTTGAAAACTGATTCAGATAACTTTTGTTTAAAAATAGGTGCATTCTTTTTGTTTTAATCATACCTATATTCAAAAGGGGTGTGCTGTACAACTGAGCTGAGGTATATTACTGAATAATAAGACAGGTAATCAGTACTATTTAATTATATTTTCTGACTGAAATAGAATATGCCACACACAAAAATATTAAGATGTAGACACTGAATATTATTTTAAACCCTTTACTCAGAGATTCTGATGCATCTATTATTTTTTAGTTTAAAATATAAATATAAGGATATAGCAAATCCTCATGTTCCTACCATCCAAAAATGAGTAAGTTTAAAAAATCATATTGGCCTCATGTTTTTTTAAAAATATTTTTATTTATTTATTTGAGTGAGAGAGAGATTGAGAACACGAAAGACAGCAGAGAGCACAAGCAAGAAGTGGGGAGAGGAGCAGAGGGAGGGGCAGAAACAAGCTCCCTGCTAAGCAAGGGGCCTAGATGTGGGACTCCATCCCATGCCCCTGGGATTATGACCTGAGCCCAAGGCAGATGCTTAAACGCCAGAGCCACCCAGGCACCCCTGGCCTCATGTTTTTATTTTTTTTTAAGATTTTATTTATTTATTTGAGAGAGAGAGAATGAGAGAGAGAGCACATGAGAGGGGGGAGGGTCAGAGGGAGAAGCAGACTCCCTGCCGAGCAGGGAGCCCGATGCGGGACTCGATCCAGGCACTCCAGGATCATGACTTGAGCCGAAGGCAGTCACTTAACCAACTGAGTGCCCCTGGCCTCATGTTTTTAAATCATAAGGCATTATATTGCAATACATGAACCATTTAATCATAATCACAAACCCCATGAAGTAGATAATGCTATTATTTCCTTTAAATGAGTTGAAAACCTTAGGCTTAGAGTGCTGAAATAAGTGCTTATTCACCTCTGGTCCTCCCCACGGAAAGTACCAGAAGTAAAAACCATGGCCTCTTCATTTGGTTGCTATAGCTAGTAATGGAAAACAGGTAAATGTCTAAATCTAGAAAATCATGGAAAACTTTTTTTCATGAGGGCAAAAATCCATTTTTTTCCTCCCTCATTAGCTCTTCAAAGAAAGGAAATAAAAACTAAAGATACAGGAGCAAAGATAGAAAGGAAAAGCAGAAAGAGTATATTACCCAGAGGTAATAACTTTGATAATAAATTAAGTAACAGAGCTAATGGCAAAAATATACATAAATTAAGATTCACTGAAATAATGGTATATGTGTGAAAAAGGCAAAGGTGGAACACAAAAAGAAATTCTTGCCTTACTTGCTTAAAACACTGTTTACACCTTTCTGGTAATGACGTTAGAACCAACCCCCACCCAAAAAAAGAAAATTTCTTATATATTCTCCGAAAGAGTCACAAATGAGAACAGATTTCAAGTAATAATGAGTTCAGTTGTGAAAAACAAACTGATTGTTTCCTGAGAATAGTTCAAAGTAAAATTATATCCCCTAGAATATGTCCCATTAAGAAGGAATGAGCTCTGTTGTGGGAGTTTCAATAAAAATTCAAGGGGAAGATCATGGTTCAGGTCCACTTTCACAGCTGAAATCCCTACTCACTAGTCATAGTAACTTAGATGATGGAAAGATAGATTCTACAATACCCACTCACCATGGTGAGGCTCAAAAGGAGTCTAAGAGATAAAATCCACTTATTCCATAACAATAAATACAAGTTTGTGACATAATTAAACACGTGAACCACAGTGAGATGGCAAGAAAACACTTGGTGGCTAGGTAAAACACAAGAGCCAAGTGTGTCTGTACCAGACACAAAGAGACAGAGAGCTACAAAGACAAACAGAGGACAAAACAAGAAACCTAAAATCCATGTTAGATAAAGATAATACAAGAAACAGTTTTAAAATAAGATTAAAGCAGATGAAAACACAGATTTTCAGACAGAAAAAAAAAATCAGGATTTTTGTCTACCGAAATGAAAATTCCAGCTAAAATATAAGGCAGATTTCCTGTTCCACATTTTAAAGAATGAATGGAAAAACATGAATCATCATATATTTCTGAAAAGCCAAAATTATAGCAAATACCCTAGATAAACAAAGAGAAGAATTGGCTAAAGGTGGAAAAGATAAGATAAAACTTTCTTATTGGTAAATAAAGGAAGACTAAATGTATTAGCACATCTCTTGAACGTGACCAAAATGAGATCTAAAAGGAATTTTAAAAATTAAGACAAGAGGTATTATTGTAAGTTAAAAATGTGATTTCCTACTTAAATAAATAAATTGTTGAAAATTAAATTCAGGAAAGTCCAAAAGTAAAGAACTGAAGCCTGAGAGATAAAAAGTCCTAAGTAAAAGATTAAAGATGTAAAAAATCATGGGCACCTGGGTGGCTCAGACGGTTAAGCCTCTGCTTTCTGCTCAGGTCATGATCCCAGGGTCCTGGGATCGAGTCCCGCATTGGGCTCCCTGCTTGGCCGGGAGCCTGCTTCTCCCTCTGCCTCTCTCTCTCTCTCTCCCTGTCTCTCATGAATAAATAAATAATCTTTTAAAAAAAAGGATGTAAAAAATCATTATAAAAAGTCTAATAATGAACTATCAGGTGTTCTAGAAAGAGACCACAGAGAAAATAAAGGGGAGGAAATTATTAAAGAAATAACTCAAGCAAATGTGCTGGAGATGATGGAAGATACACACATATACCAAATAAATAAATAAATAAATACTTTGTAAGGAACAAAAATAACAAGGTTAAAGAGATCATAAAAACATATAAAGAAAATAATATGACAGGAGAATCTGATCAATATCAGACTTTTCATTAGCAATGTTGGATCCAAGAAGAAAGCAAGGACTGAAAATGTCTGAGTGATAGGGATCCTTCTTTTAATTTAATGGAAGAGGGGCTCCCCAAAATGGACACGAAAAGGGATATTTAAAGATTGAAAAATAAATGAAGAAAGTGGACTCAAGAAAGATCAGCAAACTATTGCTGACATTTTACTAATTTCTAAATTGTGCAAGATTTGATTTCAGAGAGAAAGAAATTGTGTAATTATTACAAAATTTGCCTAGTGTAAGGAAATTTTAATGTCACAATTAACATCTTGAAGAATATGGTCATTAGTGGGACTTTGGAGAATTTGCATATATTGCCTGAAAATATAAAATTTATCTTTCTCTTCTCTTTTTCTCCCCAAATAACATCATATCTAGAGTAGGAGCATTATTTGTGTATACTATACTAAATATTGGTTCTTGGAATAACTTTGCTTTGAGGCTGATGCTATTGTATAAGGTTTAGTAGAGCATCAATTGCTGTGATATTCACATTTGGTGCTAAGGATTTGCTTGTGTTTTCTAAATTGAGGGTCTGTGGAACTAAGAATGTGTTGTGTTCTAGAATTTTAGAAATCATGATATCTAAGATGCTTTGGTTTAGGGAAACAAATATGCTAAAGAAATTTCCCATTGATGAAAGATCCAGATAAGGACCTTTCTGGAAACATAATGGAAGAAAAGGGAAGAAAAAGGGAAGTTTTCTTTTTTTTTTTTTTTAATACAAAACAATAATTTCTCTTTGAGAAAATAAATGACAGATTTAGTTGAGGAAATGGCTATTTTCTGTGGGATTCATGGGACTTGCCTTTATAAAGGATGATAGCAAATTTGGGGAATTTTTGTCACTGATATTGTGGTAGATGCACATATAGCAAGTCATGTTAATGTGTATTGTAAGTACGATTGGAAATTGAAAAAAAGAACAAGGTGACTGGCTTATTGACCTAGTGTACAGATGGCTTAACAGTGAATTGAAGTAATATCCAATGTTGATGTATTTCAGAGGTTTTTGAGGAAAAGTCAACCAAAATGGCCTTGAGAGACTCAATTTCCCATTGAATTGACACCAGGTGGATTTATGGGAAGGTGTACCATGAAATCATTGGCAGAACCAAGAGATTACAGAAATACCTCTGGTAGTCTCTGGGCCTCACTACACATTGTATTAGAAAGAATAGAAAAGCAAATCAATGCATGTCCTTTCTCTTGTCCTTGTTCACCTTCATAAAAATACTGAAATGCCTAACCTCTCCTCAGTGCTGTATCTCAGTGACACCACATAGATCAGTGGCCACAGGGGCATAGGATTTAGGGTTCTGTATTGTAGATTTCTCACAAATTCTTTCTAGGACAAAGACATAAATTATAAAGAGTTTATTTACCTAGTACTGAAACTACAGATTGGTAAGTCAACCCTCATTAAGAGTCAGCAGGAGCAGGAATTCTCCCCATTTCACAAGAATGAATGCTTTTGTTGGTGATACATCATTCAGAGTCTAGAGGAATCAGTTCCCTTTAAATTGTTTCTTTGTATACCTTTTAGCACTTTTTCTCTTCTACTTGATATTGGAGTTCTGCTAAAATTCCATCCCCTTATTTCCCAAGTGAGCATGAACATTACAGGAAGTGTTCTCTAGTCTTATCTCACCTGTAACGTGTCTTACTGAAATTATTTCAAGGTTTGAAAATGTAAAGGTCACCTTTCCCTAGACTACAGGCAGGCTATAATCTTTGACAATAGGGTCTTCAATATTTTGCATCATTTGTCATCCTTACTTGGATACTAAAGCTAATTTTTATTAAATTCACTATTGGCCAATAACTGAATATTTTAAGGCACTGAAGTTAACTAATAAAACTGAGCATAATGTATTGGGGAAAAAAATCTCTGACCTGGAACATGAATATGAATTCCTTATTCTATCTACCATTAAGTAGAATTTAGGAAAATTTAGAGATCTTTCTGGGCCCCAATTTCCTCATCTACAAAATAAATGTGTTCAGCCAGATAATTTGTAAGGATATTTAAAACTCTAATATAATATAATACAAGTCTATATTGAAATTTCCCAAGATTGTTCAATAGAGTATGCCATCAAAAATGGCTCACTGTCAAACAGTCTGAGATATACAGAAATTCCATCTGCTCCTCTTGGAGATTCAAGTTGCACTTTAGCCTTTTAAAAACTTTGAGAAATAAGACAGAAAATAATCTGTCTTTCTTTAATTTCTCATTTCCCAAGACTAATTTAATTATGTGTAATTCCCATTATCATCAACAAAACATACTTGAGAAACCATAAATCACACACGACAAATCCTCCCCAGGTATTTCCATTCCTTGACTCTGCCAAAAAGCTAATGTGCATTTTTATTAAATACCTGCAAAAATTCCCTTGACAGTTGAAAAATTCCCCTCAGTGGTCATAATGAAGCTGCACATGTTTGAGTGGAATGGAGAATAATGTCACTTTATTTCTCCAAGGAGCAGGTGTTCATCAAGGACTTCCACATAAAGCAAAAATAATGAATAGGTTCATCAAGGACTTCCACATAAAGAAAAAATAATGAATAATGAATGAATATATATAGAAATAACAATTTGACTGTTCATATTGAGTTAAACACAACCCTTCCCACTAACATTAAGTTTCTGATTATTCACAATTTAGGTAACAAGTATAAGAATATAGAATCTGATTTCTAATTAGTTGTTCTTAAAAGCAATATTGTTGGGTGCCTGGGTGGCTCAGTTGGTTAAGCGTCTGCCTTCAGCTCAGGTCATGATCCCGGTGTCCTGGGCTCAAGTCCCACATTGGGCTCCCTGCTCAGTAAGGAGTCTGCTTCTCTCTCCACCCCTCTCCCCTCACTCGTGCTCTCTCTCACTCTCTCAAATAAATAAATGAAATCTTTAAAAAATATATTGTTTTAGACACTGTAAACAGTGTCTAAATCAGAGGGTACTCTAAAGAAAAAACTATGTTTTGTAGCACATTCATATTGAACTAACACTTCTGCTTGCTGACTTAACTCATCTGGCTACACAGTAGGGTCTAACCTCTGTCCAACTGAAGACATAATTTATGGTTTTGATGTTGCAAAATTCTAAAATTAGACTGGGTTCAGAATTATTGGGCAATAATAGAAGGAATGTAAAACTAAGGTATAAGTTCCAAAATCCATATATATCTTAACATGAGCAACTATTAAAGTTTTTCTTTTTCAAAATAATTATAAGTTCGCATATTCTTCTGATACTTACTTTGAAAATTAGCCTATTATCTTAAAATATTCCTTTCAAAATATAATAAAGAAGTAAAGTTCTGGGGTACCTGAGTGGCTCAGTCCATTGTGCATCTACTCTCTTAATTTTGGCTTGGATCATGATCCCAGGATCATGGGTTCAAGCCCTGTATCAGGCTCCTTGCTCAGGAGGGAGTCTGCTGGAGATTCTTCCTCTCCCTCTTGCTCTGGCCTCCACACGCTTGCGTCCACTATCTCTCCCCGCCTCAAATAAATAAATAAATCTTTAAAAAAAAAAAAAACTTAAAAAAAGAAGCAAAGTTCTCAAGGCTCAGTTGGTTGGGTGTCTGCCTTCAGGCTCAGGTCATGATCCTGGAATCCCAGGATGGAGCCCCGCATCAGGCTCCCCGCTCAGCAGGGAGTCTGCTTCTCCCTATGAACCTCCCCCATCTAGTGCTCTCTTTCTCACTCTCTCTCTCTCAAATAAATAAAATTTCTAAAGAAAAAAAGAAGTAAAGTTCTTAGAAATATGTCTCAAGAAAAGGTAGAGAAAGTTTTCCAAAAATAAATTCCTCACCTTTTGTTTCACAAAGTAATCTGTGTATAGATTCAGTTACCTATGATTTTGGCATCCTGGGTGAATTATCAAAAATATCTAAGTTTGCACTGCTTGTTTAAAAATGGTAACAGAATCTCCATTTGGGGAATAAAAAATAGAACACATATTTATAATATTTGGAGGGAAAGGAAAAGAAGGTTGTATGTTTCCTTAATAATCATTGGGGGTTGGCTCTTCCCCATTCCTCACCCCCAATGTCTTGGCACTCAATGCATCGCATACCTTTTAGTAAGAAGCATAACTGACTGTGGGAAGATTTCCTACCATTTAGGGGTGATGGGGGTTTGAAATAAAAATTAATTTGATTCATAGAAAATAATGTGATAATTTCTTACAAACCCAAATTTGTAAATTAAAATACATATCCATCAAAGATTTTCCTCCTCCCTTTACTAAATATGTGTTTTATATTTATTATATAAATAGTTTTCTTTTTTACTTTGTTCGTTACATTGGGGTGTATCAGGGTTGATGGTATTTATCTCTTAGCAGTTACTTGACAAGCAAGATTGACGAGAATGGACATCACCCAGACAGCCTAGATTTGAAACTGAGTTGAGTAACTTAAAAAACATAAAGATAGTTTCTTTTGATGAAGATAGCTTCTTTTGATGACAGTACATAGTATTATAGCATTTAGGAGGTGGAGTTTTAGATGTATATATGTATACATAAAAAGAAAAATGTGTAAATGCTCCCAGTCAGCAGAATGTGGTATTGGTATAATATTTGTCAAGCAATGGATCTGATATTATTCATCCTCTTCCACTATCATAATCTTAAGGAGATAGTAATCATACAGAGATGCCTGCTACAGCAACAACATGGAGAAGAGATTTGGTTCAAGCTGGCCAATCAGAATATTAGCGTCCATGGCCTAATGACTGCTTCAAAGATGGTCAAGCCAAGCAGGGGCAAGAAGAGTTTTCCTTGTGATTTTCCATGCATCATTGGGAGAACTTCAGTATTCCATTTTTAAAAATAATTTTTATTATAATAAAGTGCTAGTGATGACTATATTTCTTATGTAGAAGAGTCTTTCTGGGAATGAAATTTATTTTCAATAGAAAGATAAATTAAGAGCAGAGAGAAAGACCCTGGGGTAGATGAGTCCTTGAGATCTAAATCCAGTTATATCTTAAATTAGCATTCATGCCCTTGGCATTCCAAATATCATAATCTGATAAATCTCACCTCCTTTTTAAAAAATGTATTTAAAAACTGATTGAGGGGCTCCTGGGTGGCTCCGTCGGTTAAGCGTCTGCTTTTGGCTCAGGTCATGATCCCAGGGTCTTGGGATCGAGTCCTGCATCCGGCACCCTGCTCAGTGGGGAGCCTGCCTCTCCCTCTCCCTTTGCCATTCCCCTTGCTTGCTCTCTCTCTCTCTGTGTCAAATAAATAAATAAAATATTTTAAAAAATAAAGATTAAAAAAACTGAAGTTAGATTTTTATCATTTAAAATCTGAAACACATATTAATAATGGGCTCAGAATATTTAAGCATCCTCTACATATTAACCCAGTAAAAAAAAAAAAAAAATTGAGGTTAGGTTCAAGTTCAAGATTGCCTATTCCTTTTTTATCTACAAGTACTTTAAGCCTCAAATGAAGTAGACTTTAGATTATGCATTTTAAAAGGACTCATGGTAAACAATTGGTCTCAGAATTATTGAGCTTCATTTTCACTGCATTTTTTGCAATTTTTTAATTAGACAGCTTATTACTTATTTATTATATCTATTAATGTTCAATTAGTTATCTGTTTACTCATCTTCCTACAAATAATGATGGTCACATTGCTATTAACACATGGTCCCTGGGTTGATCAAATCAATTAATGCTCATAAAAATATTTTCAAAACTATAGAGCATCACATATACAACATATTCAGTATTTAACATTTTTTAAATTATTATTTGAAAGATTATTGAAGTTGATAGAGGTTTTTTTTTTTTAATTTTAATAGGCTTTTTTTTTACTTTTCTTCTGCTGTCAATTACTTTCAGTAAATATGTTGTCAAGACATTTTATTATTGCCAGAAAAACAAAGAATGCAGAAGTCTCTATCATCATGCCATGTAATAAAATGGTAGCTTAATTACCTGAAAGTTTGGGCTGATATTTAAAATGAATGTTTAATAGTCTCTGGGTATATTGATTTATATTTTGAATTATGATTTCAAGTATTATCCAGTGTGCAAATCCTTTAACTCTCATTTTCTTTGACTAAATGTGGGAAGAATTATAATTGTAATGCAAATCATGCTTTTTAATGTGTATATGTGTTTTTGCCTGGAAGGAGTTATGATTTAATTTGCTTTTAATGAGAAAAGTAATTTGAGCACAAAGAATTAGAAAATAGGGGGAAATGGAAAAAAAACATCTTGATCTTATAAGATGCCTTAAGGAAAAAGGCAGACATAGTTTATCTTTTTTTTTGGTCTCAAAACATAAACTATGTTGTTCTACAAGCTAAAATTTAGAATTTATAATGGTACTCATAATACAAATATTAAGTTTGGTTATTTTCTTGTATACTAACATACAAAATATAAGAATGTATGTTCTGTTCATAATGGAGAATAAAAACATGTGTGTGCATGTGTGTGTGTATTTAACTTTCCTATATTCTAAATCTTATTGTTTCATTTGACCTTAAGTGGACTATTTGTACATAGGTTCCTATTCCTTCAATATTAATTGTTTAAATATTTTCTGAACTTTTACAAAATTAAGAAATAGGCTTAATATTATGTGAACTGGAAAAACATGTGCTAAAAAATATTCCACAAAATAGTAGTTATGAAAAATGTTAATATTTGATCCTTCCAAACTTTATAAAACTTGGGGACATCCCTATTAATCAAAATCTTCACCATGCTAATATGTTTAAATATCTCTTAAGTTATTAACATACCAAAAAAATAATCAACCACAAAAGGATACAATTATGTAATTCCAAAGTTTTGATTTTAGCACAGGTCATTTTTTTTTTGTATTTAAAATGAGAGGGGCACCTGGGTGGCTCAGTGGGTTAAGTGTCTGACTCAGTTTTGGCTCAGGTCATGATCAGAGTCATGAGATGGAGCCCTGCATGGGGCTCTGGACTCAGCACAGAATCTGCTTGAATTTCTCTTGCTCTGCCCCTCCCCTTGCTCTCTCTCTCTCTAAAATAAATGCATGTCTTTAAAAATAAATAAATAAAAATAAAATGAGAAAACAATATTTCTTTCGAATGCAATGTGAATAGGAATTATTTGAAATCAGTGGAAGCCCCATTCTGCCTCTGAAATCTATTCAATGAGTGGCTAATCCTTGCAACATAAAACTAGTTTATGCAAGGTGATTGGGAAGACAGTAGTTAGAAGGGGGCACTAAAGAGTTTATTATATCAATATGAAATACCATTATAATTTCTATTACTACTATTATTACTAGCTAACTCTTAAATGGGCAAACCTAATCCTCAAAACCATACTATAAGTGTCAATTTATATGCTTTTTATGTTTGAAGAAATGAAGACACAGATAGAGCTCATCTGTAGCAAAATGGCCCCAGCACTCACATTTTCACCCACTGTGCTTTCCCCATGCCACTCTCTGCTCAAGCAGTCAGAGAAGGTAGTCTCTTAGACTGTGCACCTAGAGAAATATGAGCAAAGAAGAACATTTTGAAAAAGGAAGAATGAAGAAAGCAACTTCAACACAGAAAGATATAGTGCACTAATATTCAAGAATCTGTAGGAAAAGAAAAACCTCAAGCAACAGGCAGAGTAGCTTCTGCAGTACCAGAGTAATGTTTACGTATGTTTTCGAATTCTAGGAATGTAAAAATGGAAAGGACCAGAAACCTTGAAAGACCCTGCAAACAAATAATGAGAAGCAAAGAAGCAATGTAAGGTAGGAATACTTCTCTTTTGGGACAGACTATGTGACAGCGGTCAAAGAGAACTATATAGGGCCACAACTATGGGTCATTGTTCCAGGCTAAATATAACTTCAGGCACTTCCTGAATGCACAGTGCTAAACACTAAATACTAAACTGAACATCAAGAATTTGTTCTAACTTTTGTAATTTATTATGATGTCATATTTCTAAATTCACTGGAGAGGACAAAAGGTTTACCTATTTAAACCTAATCTGTACTCCAGTTTCGTGAGTATACTAGCCATTATACCTTCTTTTGCATATTGTTCATTTCTTTTTCCTATTCATTAATGGCAAGTTCCATAAAAGAGTTAATATATTTTACAGTCTTTTAAGATAACTATTCTTTTTGTACTTTCTGAATTTTGTACCATGTGAATGTATTACAAATTCAAAAAATAAATGAACAGAATTTAAATACAAATAAAATTAAAAATAAAAAAATACATAAAATAAATTCATGAGTATTAGCCTTTTTTCCTTATATGGCACAAAGATTAGCTTGATTGTCATTTTATTTATTTTTTATTATTTTTTTTAAGATTGTATTTATTTATTTGACAGAGAGAGAGACAGCGAGAGAGGGAACACAAGCAGGGGGAGTGGGAGAGGGAGAAGAAGCTTCTCGCTGAGCAGGGAGCCCAACGCGGGGCTTGATCCCAGGACCCTGGGATCATGACCTGAGCTGAAGGCAGATGCTTAACAACTGAACCACCCAGGTGCCCCGTCACTTTTTCTTTAATTAAAAGACAAACTATTATTTTAAATTTTTATGGAAAGTATTAGCTTTTCTCTTAATGTCTTTCGATGCATTTGGAGTGTCACCACACAAACTGTTTAGATTTTTATTTAAAATTTAAATTATTAAAAGACACTCCAGATATATAAAAGGATTGAAAGAATCTAACAAAAAACAATATGGCCATTCTAAGTGGATTAAGAAATAAAATATCACCAATATATTACCAATTATATTCCTCTCCCAGGCAGCTAAAGGTAAACACTCCTGAATTTGGTGTTTGATTTTTCTCTCTCCCGAACATTTATTTTTATACTTTTATTATGTAAGTATGTCGTGGAGAATTACTACCCACAGATAATCTTAGATAAATGTTTCAATTTGGCGCTTTTCAGACCATGTGGATAATACAATTTGAACCCTAAACCTATGTTGCAACTCCCCCACACTCTCTTCTATCTCTCTAATGGTCATTAAAATTTAATACTCCTATTTTCTAAGGTTAGCTTTAGAATCTGCTTTTTGTTCTAGTTTGTGTTTTCTCTTTTCTTTAGTTTCCTTTCTTTTTTATTTTCCCTCTGAAATGTAGGAATTTCATTTTATTGGTTGAAAAAAATGATTAGTTATTTATAATACCTAGTTTAGGACATTTGCTTTCACCACATGGTATTTTTATTCATTGCAATCTATCTTTTAAGCAGAAATGCAAACCACCTCACCCCATCCCCAAGCCCTACATGGAATGTCTGTTCAAAAGTTAATAAAGTCTACTTAATGCCAGTGCTATAGAGAGAAGATCTGGTGCAGATTCACTGAATGATGTAACAAAGCATGAATAATCTATTGCTCCAAGAATCTATGCAGAAAAAGACCTCCCTATTTTAGGGCACCTGCGTGGCTCACTTGCTTAAGCATCTGCCTTTGGCTCAGGTCATGATCCTAGGGTCCTGAGATTGAACCCCCAATCAGACTCCCTGCTCAGTGGGGAGCCTGCTTCACCCTCTCTCTGCAGCTCCCCCTGCTTGTACTCTCTCTCTCCCCCTCTCTGTCATATGAATAAATAAAATCTTAAAAAAAAAAAAGACCTCCCAATTTTAGATAAGGCAGAGGAATGGAGGTTCCAGTTAGCATGAATTTATGGAATGGCTTCATCAGTGAACAGACTAATCTGAGGATGGAAAAACCTCCTGTCTTATCTCCTTTAATGTTTGAATTGTCAGTAGAAAAATTATATATGCATGGGAATATCAGTGTCTTTTTTCCTCTAATCATATGTACAGTGGAGAGATAGTAAATTAAATCTCTGGTTGGGAGAAAATAAGATATAATGTAAGCATTTTAATTTAATAGTGTGAGTTAATTTTCAGGGTAAGTAAATCAATTTCAAAATTGATATAATTTGAAGTCATGTTTAAAAACTTGTATCAAGGGCGCCTGGGTGGCTCAGTTGGTTAAGCGACTGCCTTCAGTTCAGGTCATGATCCTGGAGTCCCGGGATCGAGTCCCACATCGGGATCCCTGCTCAGCAGGGAGTCTGCTTCTCCCTCTGACCCTCCTCCCTCTCATGCTCTCTCTCTCTCTCATTCTCTCTCTCGCAAATAAATAAAAAAAATCTTAAAAAAAAAAATAGCAGTGTTTAAAAAAAAATAAAAAAAATAAAAAAATAAAAATAAATAAAAACTTGTATCAAATTAGATACTTGGATTAATTTGTTGAAAAACAATAAGAGGAAAAAGAGATCATCATCAAAATTTAGTCTGCCCTTTTTTTATGAAACTTTTTGATTATTACATGAGTATCACATCATAGGAATTTTTAAAAACTAGATATCTATAATAATAAAATATTTACCAGAGATAACTGCTCTTAATTTCATACCTATATGTTATAAAATATTTTATATGTTTACATATTTACATACACAACTATATTTATAAACACAGGTTTTAAAAATATAGGTATTCTGTTTACAAAAATATTTATTGCTCTGGTTTTACATTTTGTCAGCATTATTTCTATCAGGGGAGTATAGAACTAATTTAGGAAAAAGGTTTGTGATGATCATGAATGTAAATGAGAAATACTCCTCACCTAACAGCCAGGTCACAATAATGAAGATCAAAAAGCAAAAAATAAACAAACAAAAAGTAAAATAATTACTGATTATTTACTCCACAAAGAAAAGGAATAGGATTTAGCAGACTAAAACCTGAGGTAGCTGTGGGAACAGAGGATGAATAAACTTGCAATAATCTGCAGTTTAAGAATAGCACAACGAAAAAATTGCCTGTGGCAAGAAATTACTAGTAGACTTTGGGACAGTGGTTTCTAATTCTGTTTCAAGTTGTTTGCTATACTGCATTCACCCTCTGTTATTTCCAAACTTACCTCTACCTTTCCTTCCTTCAACATATTATTTATTGATCGTCCATTGTCTACCCAACCTGTGTTGGCTATAAAGTGGTGAGTAAAAGCACATGAGAACCTTAACTTCATGAAGCTCTATTCTAATGCCAAGAGACAGACATTAATCAAATAATTATGCAAATAAACAGTAACTCTCAGCAATGCTACTAAGGGGAGATGGAATATGCTCTTAGACTACATGACAGAAGGCTTTGATCCACAGGAAGTGTGAGCTGAGGGAGAAGAAAGAAGCCCTGTTTTGCATGACAGAGGGGACAGAGGGAAATGACAGGACAAAAGGCCATGTAGCATGGGGGTGGGGGTGGATAACAAGCTGTATGTAGATTCTGGGATGACCATTTGCCACAGTCAGGGAAGTAGGATAGAAGTTCTGACAGTGGAAAGATTTACTTCTACCCCCTGAGCCCACTGCACCCTGTCCTCACCTCTGGTTCCTGCTCTGATAGAAGGCAAGTGGATAGCATTCTAGAGAGCATATTGAGAGAAGATGGGAAGATTTCACTTATCCTAGTGGAATTCCCTTTGGTACCCAATGAAATATATTTGGTTTGTGCTCCATTTTTCCCAACTCACCCTGCATCTTTTCTTTTGGAAAATACTTTTTCAGACAACTAGATGGAACTTTTCTATAGACTGCAGTGATGATATAGACTCTTTTTATATTGATTGAGTTATTTCAAAGTAAAATTTAGATATCCAAGGGAGTCAAGTGTCTTGTCCCAGATGTATCACTCTTTAACTTGATTTTTTGAAGTGTTTAAAATGAAAATATTTATAAAGAACTCTTGAGCTTAGGGAATGGGAGCAATAATAAAAGGAGGGGAGCAGAGAAATAAATTGATTTTGAGAACCAATTCAAATTTGAAGATTGTCCTTTATTCAAATTTAGAGGACATTCTAAATAGGAAACTGGAAAAAAAAGAGAGAGAAATGCCTTCACAAATAATTGGTTGATTATTTTCCTTGTCAGGGAGAGGAAAAATGATACTGTCAAAGAAGTGGAAGCTATTAAAGTCCCATAACTAGTTTGAAAAGAGAAGATAATAACCCATTAATGTCTTTGATAGTGATTTTGTTAAAAATTTAAAAAGGGAAACTTGATATTAAGAAACATAATTGCCTCCATGGAATACAAGACTTCAATTATAAGTCATATAAAGATACAAAAAGTTCTCAAGGCACCAACGATAAACTGAGAAAAGTGCTTACTAATATAGCCGTCTACAGTTAATGTAAGAATCAACATTTCAGTTGGGTGTGTCATGTTTGCCTCTGATATCATATTAAGTTGTCTGAAAGAGAGCAAATTCTCTGTATAGATAAGTCGAAATACATTTAAAATAGGTAGAGAACCTTTAGATCAACTGAATTTTTTTCCTTTTATCATTGGAAATTTCCAAGTACCACATGATGAATATAGTATTTCTTTTAAAAATATACTGAACTGCTTTTAGTGATATTATTTTAATTAAAAAAAAAATCTTCTCTCACAACACAATAACTCAATAGAATTCACTTTACTGGGGCCTGTCTACCTCCCCATGTTCTTCTATATTCTTCTTTGGTGTGTACACAAAAAGCAAAGCTAAGCTTCCTTTATGCATGGGAAATTGCAATGAGCCACTCTACTTACTGAAGCCCCAGTACTCACTAAGTCCACACACAGAGTTGATTGCATTTGCCTATGATCGCCCCTTCAGTGCTACTCCTAATGACCCGTCATATCTCTTCTAAGAAAAAGACCAACAGGGCACCTGGGTGGCTCAGTTGGTTAAGCGACTGCCTTTGGCTCAGGTCATGATCCTGGAGTCCCTGGATCGAGTCCCGCATCGGGATCCCTGCTCGGCAGGGAGTCTGCTTCTCCCTCTGACCCTCCCAACCCTCCCCCCACTCATGTGCTCTCTCTCTCAGTCTCTCTCTCTCAAATAAATAAAATCTTTAAAAAAAAAAAAGAAAAAGACCAACATAATGAAAATGAAAAAAACTCAAAATCTAAAAATCCCTGATTGACAATTCATCATAAATTCTCTAACTCCTACTGGAGTTTTGTTTCTACATTTATTCCTGTTTTCCACTTCTGAACTCCAAGTAAATTCTAAATTCAGTTGGAGTACTGTAACGACTTGGGAACATATTCACAACAATAAAGACCAATTAGCTATCATTACACTCTTATAATCTTTACTTTCTTGTCTTTTTGTAAAAAGTGAGAAGTTTTAATATGTTGTTTTTAATTTTGAATGGCATTATCAGACACATCTAAACTAGTTGAAGAAGTAATTAATCCTAGTAGACTATGACTTGTCATTTTATCTTAAGGCTGTTTAAGCTGTACTTCCAGTTTCCATTTTCAATTTCTTTTTAAATTTTGTACTAAGTCATCCTTCTCCAAATTTCTCTCTAATCATTTAGTACACCATGAAAATCACACCATTTATAGACATAAAAGTTATGCCACTGGCACCAAATGTCATGACAAGTACTTACAACATCTATATTTTGATATCATCATAGTTCAACACATTATGAATCCACTTACTGCACCTCTACTAAACTAGAAGAAGATATCTTCATAACTTGAGAAACTAAGCCTTGCCCAAAATTTCATTCTTTTTTTTAACAAATATTTCTTGAGCACAAGTATTTACTGTATAGTAATCTGGAAGCTGGAAAGCAGCATTAACAGGCAAATACCCCAGCAACCCCAGGATGCTTTGATTTGAGCTTTGCACACATGGGCTATATGTTTATAATGACTTGCATTGTTTTTTTTTTAATATTTCATTTATTTATTTGAGAGTGAGAGCACAAGTGGAGGGAGGGGCAGAGGGACAGGGAGAGGGAGAAGCAGAGTCCCCACTGAGCAGGGTGCCCTATGAACACAGGGCTCTATCCTAGGACCCTAGGATCATGACCAAAGCCAAAGGCAGATGTTTAACTGACTAAGCCACCAAGGTGCCCCAATTTTCTATTAATGAATATAAGCAGAAATAATTTTTAGGAAAATTTCTGTAGAGAACTACAACCTTTCTAATAAATATCTAATGAATACAAATCTGAGCATATGTCATGAGATAGTAGCAGACAAATTATACTAAATTCAAGGCAACACAGGTTAACCAGTAAGGAAATTTTATAATAAATTTGAAGACTCTGCTACATAATTTGGTATTAAAAATATTTTAGTGTGTTTAATTTTTCAAATATAGTTTAAAATAATTATATATTATTTTTAAATTTTAATTAAATGTTTATGAATCCTGAAGCACTTCTGAAAACCTCTGTTATATATATTTCATAAGCCTACTCCCTATGAGATAGAGAGCGAGCTCATCTTTGGTCTGGTCCAGCTGGTACTCTAGATCACTGGCCTCCAAAGAGGGCTTATTATGGAGTGTTTCAACATTCTCTCCACTACTGGCTGTACTAGTCTCTCCAGAAAGGGCATGTTTGCCTGTCCTTATGCACATCTGTGACACTTGCTCTTTAACAACAAACTATTTCTTTTTTAAATTATTTTCCAGCTTTAAATAGATCTTTCCAAATGATTCTAAACAGTATTATAATACTGAATTCCCTTGTTTTCTTCTTTAATTTAGTGTTAAGGTCTTCGTCTTTAAAGTCTGTCAATAAATATTTGCTGCTTTGGGCTTCTAATGATATCTATTATTTATATGCTGATTAACTGAATTCCCACTGTTTCATCAGAAATTCCATTTAAATTTATCAAATGCCTTTGGCATCAATTAAGATAAGCATATTGTTTTAATCCATTAACACAAGAAGAAACAATACCAAAGTAATAGTCGGTATGTTAAAATGTATGACAAGATATATGGCAAGACGGTGTAATTAATCGATAAAAAGAGGTATGTAAAATCCAAAATATAATTTATCACAATTTTGTAAATGGGTTAAAATGCCCTAGACATATTAAACTCAGATACTGGGTTAAGAAAAAGTGTACAGTTGCGCCTTGGTGGCTCAGTCACTTGGGTGTCTGCCTTCAGCTCAGGTCATGATCTCAGAGTCCTGGGATGGAACCTGGCATCCGGCTCCCAGCTCAGTGGGGAGTCTGCTTCTTACTCTCCCTCTGCTCCTTTTCTCTCTCTCCATCCTTCTCTCTCTCAAATAAATTTTTAAAAAATCTTCAAGAAAAAGTGTACAAATATATTTTTGTGTGCTATAATATACCTTGCTAAAAATATATTTAAAACAAAATAATTTAGAAAAGTAAAGAAAAATTATACACGCAAAAAACACTCTACTTGGAATGAAAGATTAATTGATTTGCCACCAAATCCCATTATATGATTTATTAGTTTCTGGTTAGCATTTTGGAAATTGACAATAATATCTCACAAAAAAAGTCACGGTTTCTTAAAAGCCATACCAGGTAATACTTTTTTATTTCAAATCAATTGAAATATCATATGATAAAACAGATGTGATTTGCTTCCGCCATTGACCCAATGCAGTTATCTTTCCATCAGCAGGTGAATGAGATTATTGAGTGACTTTTAAGGAAAGTATTATTAAAAACCCCACCAACCTCAAGATCTCAGCCTGAATGAAGAATTTTTTAAAAAATATAATTATTCACATTACAAATGAATGTCCCTTTCATAAAAAGTAAAATACTATTTAAAACAAATCCTTTTTATACATGAGATTAGCCACAAAGTTAAAAGTAAAAGCCAACATACATTTCACTCTAAAATATAACTTCATTGATAAAATATAACTGTTCTTAAGTTGATAAGTAAGCTATCAAGGAAAAAGAAACAGCTTGTAAATGTACAGAAACAGTAACAAAACTTATAATCAATGTGATCCTATTTCCTCATTTGCCTAAAACTGACCCATTTGTCCCTGTTGTTCTAATATTCCATGTAGTTTGATATTTGTGTTAGATTTTTACATGTTAAATGAAAATTATTACTGCTAGATATATTAGGCTAAGTCATCACTGATTGGTGAACCTCCTCTGGATGCTTCATACTTCTGCTCTGGTCTTACTTGTTTGCATATGAAACACATAAGCAGTGAAGCAAGTTCTTACTTTAATGCATAGTTAAATAAAAAAGATAACCATATATAACTTTTTATTTCTTTTCTAATACTCTCTAGACTGTGTGTCACTAAAATCTCTTTTTCAAGACCTCTCTATGGGGTACTTGGGAAAGAGTGAAGACACAGTTGGTAAGGTGACATAATTTCTTCAAGGTATCAGGTATGATGTAAATAATGATAAAAGCTATTTCACCTTAGTTAAATGCATATTTTGGGGAAAAATAAATAAAATATTGAAAATATTTTATAAGTATTTTATTGGTCCATAAATGTAATAAAATATTTTCTTTTTTAAAAAATTTTATTTATTTGAGAAAGAGAGTGAGCAAGAGAGAGCATTAGCCCAGTGAGAGGCAGAGGGAGAAGCAGATTCCCTGCTGAGCAGGGACTTGATCCCAGGAGTCCGGAATCATGACCTGAGCCAAAGGCACACGCTTAACTGGTTGAGCCACCCATGCACCCATAATAAAATATTTTCTGTCAAGAAACCAAATATACATATATATATATACACATATACACACATTACATTCATACATACACACATATAAAAATTTAAAAAACATTATACATACATCCAAAATTTTAATCATTTATAACTGTCCTCTTTCACTTTATTTTTTTAAATTTCTTTAAAAATTTTATTTATTTGACAGAGAAAGAGAGCACAAGCGGGGGAGGGAGTGTCAGGCAGAGGGAGAGGGAGAAGCAGGTTCCCTGCTTAGCAGGAAGCCCAATGCAGGGCTCCATGCAGGGCTCAATCCCAGGACCCTGGAATCATGACCTGAGTCAAAGGCAGACGCTTAACTGACTGATTTTGATTGTAAAATCAAAAATGGAATAATAGGATATGCATACTGCTATGTAACAGAGATTTTATTTTTGAAATAGGCACCATTCTTTCTTATATCGCAAATCATCCTTCAGAGATATTTTTTTATTTAGAATACTGTATTTCTTTATACCCAGATACAACTTTCTAATACTCAAATCATACTTAGTTTTGCAATTGTTTCTATGTCACAGTTTAATAGGCAGCTTTTCTCTTTCATAATGAAAGTAAAATCCTGGTGCATATTATAATATTAAAATTAATTAAATCTTAAATTGAATGAAACATTGTTCCTTAATAAGAATCTATTGATACTAAACTCTAAGGTTTGTTTTGTTTCATTTTTGTCTGATATTTTTTTTCAATTTTCTTAATTCTTAATGAATTCCTTGAATAATTGCATAATTTTAGTTTTGGAATAACTTTTCTCATTGTCTTGAAGATATTTTTCAATATCCTGCTCTTGTAGTTGCACTTGGTATTCAGTTGTCAGACTAGCTGATACTCCTTTTAAAAGAAAATTGTACAAACTGAGGGTTAATGGAGGGTAGGGAATGGGCTAGATAGGTGATGGGCACTATGGACGGCACTTGTTATGATGAACACTTGGTGTTATATGTAAGTGATGAATCACTAAATTCTATTCCTGAAACCAATATTACACTATATGTTAACTAACTAGAATTTAAATAAAATTTTGGAAGAAAAAAAACAAAAAACAAAAAATAAAAGCAAATGGTATTTACTTCCTTGTCTTTGGTGTTTTTTTCATGATACTGTGTCTGGCTATACATTTATCCTAATTGTGGTTAGTAATGCTACTTCAATCTGAAGATTCACATCTTCCACCAATTTTGAAAAATTTCTAGGCATTATTTGAATACCCCTGCCATCTTGCCTCTTCTAGAATTCCTATTAGATTGATTTTAAACCTTTTCCTTTTACCCTTTATAACATTTGACTTTTCTTTCATATTTTCTTTCCATTTGCCTGCACTCATTACCAAAATTCTTCAGTTTTCTCACCCTTTCACTAATTCTCTCCTTAGGATCTTTTGAAACCACTGAATGTCCATTTTTATTTTTTAACGATTTTATTTATTTATTTGAGAGAGAGAGCACGAGTGGGGTGAGGGGCAGAGGGAGAAGCAGACTCCCCACCGAGCAGGAAGCCCAATGTGGGGCTCAATCCCAAGACTCCAGGATCATGTCCTGAGCCAAAGGCAGATACTCAACCAACTGAGCCACCCAGGGGCCCCGAAATCACTGAATATTTAAATTCCCAGAGTTTTCACTTCTTCATTCTTCTACAAATCTGCATGAATTTTTGTCATAGTATCTTTTTTTTGTCTTCAATTTTTTAATGCATTCTCCCATTTCTCCAAACATTTGAAATATAGTGGTGTCAGGGCGCCTGGGTGGCTCAGTTAAGCATCTGCCTTCAGCTCAGGTCATGATTTTAGGGTCCTGGGATTGAGACCCTGTCTGGCTCCTTGTTCAGCAGGAAGCCTGTTTCTCCCTCTCCCTCAGCTGCTCCCCTGCTTACACTCTCTCCCTTCTCAAATAAAATCTTAAAAAAAAAAAAAAAAAAGAAAGAAACTATAGAGGTCTCATACTATCTAAATCTAATCTGCTCTTGAAAATACCTTGGATGGTGAATTTCCAGAGAATGGAGGACTTTCCTTATTTTTAAATTTTTTAATATGCTGTATTTCAGGGACAGTTAAGCGTCTGTCTTAGGCTCAGGTCATGATGGGGTCCTGGGATTAAGCCCTGTGTTCGGCACTCTGCTCAGCGGGGGTCTGTTTCTCCCCCTCCCTCTGACTCTCTCCCCTGCTCATGCTCTCTCTCAAATGAATAAATAAAAAATCTTTAAAAAATATATTTCAAACATACTCACGAATAATGGTATATATTCATTACATACTTATTTCTTGATGTTATCATTTAACACATTCCTCTCTTTCCTGTCCTTCATACTCCACTGATCTCAGTTTTCTTGCCCTGATCAATATAGATAAGTCTTCCTGGAAGTGTTTCTTTAAGGTGAGATTTTGAATTTCTAAAAGGAAGTATATTTTTTTTAGATATTTCTGGATCTTCAAGTAATTAGAACACATACTTTTTATGCCCTGAATTATTAGTAACTGTGCTTTATTAGTCATCCACAGTTAGAGAAAATACAAATTTCCTTTCAGTTTTACTAATTGTTCTCAGATCTATACACCATCCCCTCCATTTTTTTTGTTGCCTTTGGGACCTGAATATTTGTTAGTGATTTCTGGGTTCTACTTCCTATTGCCCTTATCATTTCTTCCCTCCCCCCTTTTTCATCCTCCCACTCAGCCCATATAGTGGTGATTCACATCTGTTCAGTAGTTGTTGGTGGCTTGGCAACAACCACACATATTTTGAGGTTCTTAGACATATCTTACTAATTATTTTGTTGGTGATGTGATCCATGTGTGTTTTTGTTATCTTTCCTCATTGCTTTCTACATTATTTATAAGATATGATGAGAGACACCTTTGTGGCTCAGTTAAGTGTTCGATTCTTGATTTTAACTCGGGTCACCATCTCCGGGTTGTGAGATGAGCCCTGTATCAGGCTCTGTGGTGGGCATGGAGTCTGCTTAAGATTCTCCCTCTCCTTCTACCCCTCCCCCATTTTTTCCTCTCAAAAAAAAAAAAAAAAAAAAAATGATGAAACTCTGGATCCATACTACTGCCCAAATCCTACTAAATCTGAGCTTATCTGTTATTCAAAAGGCATAGTTTCAAACATATACAAAAGGGGCTAGTATTGTCAAAGAACTCCCGAATATCCATTACCCAGATTCACCTATTGGTAATCTATGCCACAGTTGTTTGGTTATTCTATTATCTATCTGTCTATCTATCCTCTATCTATTCCTGAGCCACTTGAGAGTATGTCACATATATCATATCGTATATGCTACATTTCAACAGTTTTGAAGAAAATTTCAAAAACAATAGAAGAATGCTTTTATTTTTTTCAATGAAATGCTGCATCATCAACTTTCCTAATAGCATAGGGGCTGCTATTTCCATAAATGATGATTCTAAGTTGAAAAGTGACTCAGCAGATCAGACTATGAATGGAAATCACTCTAATATCTTACATTTAATGTGCTTATGCTTTTGATTAATGTATGCACAAAAAGATCTATAAATCAAGGTTCATCAAAAGACCTCTTTCATTAAATATAAAATTCTCTGTGAAATGTTAGAATTTAATTAGCAGCAGTTTTTTTATACTAGTTTACAAAAATTGCTATCTTAGATTTGATAAAATACAGATATTTGTAGTACTGTCTGAGACATGAGGCTCTCTTTGAGAACGTCCCCTGTCGCTGATGGCGGCATGTAAGGTTGACCGGCCTGCTCCTGCCCTCTCCAGTTCCCTACAGCTACAGAAAATTGCTTCAAGTTGTTTTTGCTGTGGTTGTTTCTTCTTAGTTCCCTGCTTGGCTTGTGCCTATCTCATCTGATCACATAAATGCTACTTGGATAATATAGTGTTCATGAGGGATTTTATCATGCAATGCCACAAAGCCAATAAGCAGGCTACCGCCTTGGCACTCATCACTCTATATTTTCACTTCATTTTTACTTCACATCACAAACACTGAAAAAAACTATTAAAGTTTTTAGTATTCTTATAACTTTAGACTTTCCGCCCAGGGGAAATTTCATTCATTCTCCTTACTTCTGCTACTACCTCTATGATAACATGCATTAAAATTGTTATCTCGGAGATTTTCCACATTTTTAACTTTCAGGAACTCTCTTTAACCTGCTAAGCTGAACGTACCTAAAGTTTATATTGTTAGGAAACTTTCAAATGATGAGAAAAGATAGTGGAGTTAGATTCAAACACACTGTTTTTATTTATCTGCCCTTATTGTACCTTGCATCCAAAATTTTATTTAACTGAACTTGAATTTTCTTACAAGAAAAGGGAAATATTGATGCTTAATTTGCTTAGTCTGCTAAATCCATTACAGTTTAAATGAGATAGCATATGTGAAAGTGCATTTGACCTGCAAAGCTGAAACACCTGCAATTAATGGTGTTAATACCTCCTCTCACCAAGGTTGAAAGCTGATTTTGCCTCCCCTTACTTCTCCTCTTTGTCTCTCTATGGAATAAACTATCTCTAAAATATTTCTTTAAGCTGACCCATCCATTTCTTCTGGCATTGCTCTAGTATAAGCATGTATCTCTTGCCAACATTGCATTAGTATTTTTCTAACTGTGCTTCTTTGTTAAATATCACAATCCTTCTAATTTATTTTTGATGTACCTACAAATTACTTATGTCTGTATTTAATTTTTCATTCATAAATGGCAATGACTCATTTCAGATTATTTTAAACTGCCTAGTCTTCAATTCTCAAGAAACACTTCAAACATTCTACTTCATTCAGCTTGTAATATCTACACATTTCAAATACCTCAATGCTTTGTTTCTTATTTGCTCTGTCTGAAATACATTTTTTATTTTGAAGTTTGATGCATTTGTTAAATCATATAACATGCTACTTTCTATATAAAGCATTGCTTTACACAATCAAAATTAACCCATAATTTGTCTTCCTTATATTTGAAAATAATTTGTACATCTTCTATAATACATATCACATTTGTTTTTGTGTTCCTATTTATTGCTGATATTCAACAAACTGTGAAATACTTGAGGGCTTGCAATTTTATCTTGCAATTTTCCTCCACAGTCCATATCAGTAAACGTTTTATGAAAAAACGTTGTGTATGATATAATATACCTGTATCTTACCTACCATATCTATTAGATATGCATCACTGTTTTTCAATCTAAGACATAAATTCTTTTAAAGCATATGTTGTGTTTCTTTCAGAATATATCTTAAGCTTATTTAAGTGCTGTTTTTGTATGGTCCATGAGCTGAGGATGGTTTTCACATTTTTAAATAATTTTAAAAATCAAAAGGAGAATATTTCATGACACTAGAAAATTATATGAAATTAAAATATCTGTATCCATAGCCATACCCATTCATTTATGTATTGTCTATGGCTGTTTTCATGCCACAATGCAGAGCTGAATAGTTGCCAAAGAGACTGCCTGGCAGGCCTAAAATATTTACTCTCTCGACTTTAATGGAAGGTTTGCTAACCACTATCCTAGGTGATCCACATTGCTCAATCAAATTAAATATTTATACTGAACATCATAAGAGACCCGTTTGTTGATGTGCACGAAAGGGAAAATACAAATTTGGCATAAATCAATCATCCTTACTCCTCTTCTCTACATGCATACTTGGTGCTAGCATAAAATATTTTCCCAGATCTTGTCATTTTCCTCTTTGATTAAATAGACTGATATCAGATACTGTGTTAATGGCTCCCTCTGAACCTTGGCAGGGATCTGTCGGTTTTACACACAGGACTGCAGGAAAAGCTGACAAAATAGGTACTAAGGTCCAGGATATAACAAGTTAATGAATTTATGATACTATTAGTATTAAATGTGCTATATAACCTTATCAGAACACAGATAGTGCCTTATTTCCAAATGTTCACTATTTAACACACATAAACAATTTTTCATTAGTCTTCTTCTTTTCCAGTGATCAGAAGTAGAGGTTTATCTTTCACCTTATTAATAAAATGGCAAAAGGAGAGAGTCTAATTGCAATGTACTCACTTATCACAAAGTGACAAATATAAGTCATAACATCTTCTAACTAAGTCATGTTGACTAGTTCAACTGTATCTTTCAATTCACTGTAT
Source organism: Mirounga angustirostris (assembly GCF_029215605.1). Classification (NCBI taxonomy): domain Eukaryota; kingdom Metazoa; phylum Chordata; class Mammalia; order Carnivora; family Phocidae; genus Mirounga; species Mirounga angustirostris. The sequence goes on along the minus strand of NW_026991718.1, from coordinate 44,954,533 downwards.
CTTTGAATGAAATTCTATATATTATATAAACCCTAAACAATGAAAGCATAATTCATTCTGAACTTTTTCAGAGGGGAGAAAAACTATAGCAGCATTTAATTTAAAAAAAAGAAAGAAAAAAAAAGTAGACGGACTATTACCAATTCTACTTTTAAAATCCTAACCTCTATAATTAGACAATGAGAAATAAAAATTAAAACATAATTTCTGTTTTATCCTATAAGATAACTTAAATATATTGATATAGAAAATTCTTCATTGTGCCAAAAGAAATAAGCCAGACTCAGAAAGATGAATAATGCATAATCTCACTTACACATGGAATCTAAAAAGTTGAACCCATAGAACCAGAGAATTAAAACTATACTTGCAAAGTTGGGAGGTGTGGGAAATGAGGAGATGTTAATCAAAGGATACAAATTTCAGTAATAACATGAATAAATTCTGGGAATCAAATATATACCATAGTGACTATACTTAATAATATGGCATTGTATGCTTGAAATTTGCTTAGAGGGTAGACCTTAATTGTCATTACCATTAAAGAAATGGTAACTATGTGAGGTGATGGATGCATTAATTAGCTTGATTGTGGCAATTATTTCACAATGTACACATATATTAAATCATCACATTGTGCACTTTAAAAAAATCACATTACAGAACAACAAATATACAATTTTTATTTGTCAAACATACCTAATTAAGCTGGAAAAAATCTTTATGATTTATTACGTAAAAAGTCAAGTTTCAAGACTGTAAATACAATTTCTTTTTAAAGAAAAATAAAACAAGACAATTATATATATGTGTATGAATATTTTGTGACATATTTTTGAATTATGACAGAAATCTTATAGATAAGCTAGATGATACATACTTATACACACACAATTTCAATCAAGCAGAAGTTTTGACAAAATGGGGTCACATATATATATATATATACACACACACATATATATGTATAATATAGGAACATTCATAGGCTATAAAGTAGATTCTGTGGCTATATTTTTTCATGGAACTGACTTTAATATCTGGAAGTATACAAAGAAATTTTTGGCATTACAACCTTGAAATTGGGAAGGACTTTATATAGACCAGCACTCACTAAAATTGCAATGCCTATAACATCTCAGCCTAATTAAAACTTAGTAATGATTTGTGGACTGGGTCAACTTGAATGGAGTACAAAGTCAGTGGACTAGTCTTGGAAGTGTTGGATGATCATGCATAAAGGATCTTAAAGAGGACACAGCACATATCATCATCTGGAAGATTGTTACAAATGAGCTTTTCAGGCCTCAGGCCTAACCTCCCAAATCAGAATCTGTGAGGTTGGGTCCCGAAAACTGGTTAAACAAGCACATATTCATCAGAGGACAGAATTTTAAAGCCTACCATATGGGAGAGTAAATATATTTAAACATGTTTCAAATTCAAGGAAGTAGGAGGAGTAGGAAACTCAAATACTGTTCAAAGAACTACAAATTTAATCCAGCAGTTAATTAAAAGAAGGAGGAAGTATTCTTACCATACTAAGTTGCCATCTTTAATAGTTTCAAATTACAATGCTTTTGTTTCTCTATATTTACTGTAAGAAAGTCTTTAAAAATCTTAATCAGGCCCCCAAATTTACTAGTAGCTCAGCCTCACTATGCTGAAGCCACTGCGTGACCTGCAATCACTTAGAGCAAATTCTCAGTAATCAGCTGTTAAAAGATTTCTGGATCCTACATGAGCAGATGAAAATTCAATGTATCACACTGAAAATATGACCATAGCTGAAGGAAAATTCATGAACAAGAAGACCAATATTATACTGGCAACTGCTGCAAATGGAATTACACTTCACATGCAGCTGAACATTAAACATTCACTACTTAACAGAGAACTTAAAGGCACAATTAATCCTGGAACTAATGGACTAATGAGAGGTGGGCAACCACATCAGTTCACATGAGAATCATACTTAATTTCAATCCCAACTTTGGCTTAAGTGGATTCAGGATATTTCTCCTTAAATGACAATCATTTAAAAGATATAATTTCCTATGCTCTCTAATACAAATATGCATTGGACTTCCCTTGCATAATTAAGTTATTCAAGCAGCATTTTTTCCCCTTTAGAAAAATCAATGAAAAAAATGTTACCATATGAGATATTTCTAGTCTTTCTTGATCTGTTGTGTCTCCAAAATGCTTCAGAGGTTAGAAATGTTCAAATATGCTAGAAAGAACACAAAGAAGGTTTGTAGTTTTGTTGTTGTTGTTGTTGTTGTTGTTTAGTATAATGGAGAGACCACGTAAAGGAAGAAAATCAGCATAGTTTTAGATTGGAGAATACAAATCATGTGGAGAGCTTGTTTAAAGTTTTCTGGACCCAACCTCACAGATTCTGATTTGGGAGGTTAGGCGTGAGGCCTGAAATTCTCATTTGTAACAATCTCCCAGATGATGATATTGCTGCTGGCCCATGAGAAATGCTATGAATAGCTCTGGAGATCACTATTCTTCTACTCATGTGCTTTGTAACTCTCAGGAAGTGGCTGAACCCCCTAGAGTCTTAAAGATTTCTTCATGTATGATAAAACAGATAGAAGCATAAACTTCATATGGTAACTGAAATGAGATAGACATTTAATAAGTTGATTTTTTTCCTCTGTCTCCCCTGCCACTTCTCTTCCTATCTACCTACCTATCTATCATCTATCTATCTAATCTCTAGCTCTCCATTTTTTTTTGTTTTCTTGCTTAAAGTTTTTTTTTTTTTATTTTTTTTAAATTTATTTATTTGACAGACAGAGAGATACAGCGATAGAGGGAACACAAGCAGGGGCAGAGGGAGAGGCAGAAGCAGGCTCCCCGCTGAGCAGGGAACCTGATGTGGGGCTCGATCCCAGGACCCTGAGATCATGACCTGAGCTGAAGGCAGACGCTTAACAACTGAAGGCCTGGCCCTTCTTGCTTAAAGTTCTGATCATTGTGTTAGAGAGCCTATGAAAACTTTGGTATGTTTATTATTTTCAAGAACTGAGTGGTATCAAACCCCTGATATGAAACTCACAGACCTGGACTTCCACATTTGTGCATTTATAACTAGACATATTCAAAAAATTAATCATAGGAGTGCCAGGGTGGCTCAGTCAGTTAAGCATCTGACTAGATTTCAGTTCAGGTCATGATCTCAGGGTCCTGGGATTAAGCCCTGCAATGGGGCTTCTCTCCTTCTTCCTCTCCCTCTGTCCTCTCCCCCTCTACCTTCTCACATGCAGGCACTCTCTCTCTCTCAAAATAAATAAATAACATCTTTTAAAAAATGATAATAATTTTCATGTGTTTTTCTCAGTCTTGATGGCCAAAAATTTGCATAATATTAAAAAATGTGGGTGCCTGGGTGGCTCAGTTGGTTAAGCGACTGCCTTCGGCTCAGGTCATGATCCTGGAGTCACAGGATCGAGTCCCACATCGGGCTCCCTGCTCGGCAGGGAGTCTGCTTCTCCCTCTGACCCTCCTCCCTCTCATGCTCTCTGTCTCTCATTCTCTCTCTCAAATAAATAAATAAAATCTTTAAAAAAAAATAAAATAAAAAATGTGTTTCTACTACTTAATAAAGAGCCAGGCACATCATAAGACACTCAGTAAATGGCAAAAAGAAGAGAAGGGGAGGAATCATACGTAATTTTTTAAATGCTCTCTCAAAGTAGGAAGGGTTATGCCTACTTACACAGTTTCCAGCACAAAGTAGATGTGCATATGTATTTGTAGAAACAGATTTTTTTTAGCAAAATTATACATGTAATCCAGTAGGTACAATATAAGAAAGTCACACTAATCTCTGTATGGCTGGGGTAGGAGGGTTGCTGAATTCCCTGTTCATCTGCAGAGCTACAGATTGAAAAGCTTGGGCTCTCTTTTGGTGTTCATGATGTTTCTTTCTAACTTCAGCATTCTGTGAAGATGACTAGAACCCATTCCCCTAGTATGCTAGGGATGTCCTCATCCTCAAAATAATATGTGAAGTGAAATAAATGAATGAACAAGAATAATGGTTCCACTCTGCTCTAGGTGCTGGGCCAAATGCAATTGCTAGATGTAGAAGACAAAAACACCTAACAAATAGGGCCTGGCCTGGGTAGCTTAGGGAAATCTGTGACGTTTTGCCTTGGCCAATACCTTGCAAACAGTGCTGGGTCACTTCAAGCCTGCAATCTCAATACACAAATATATTTTCTCCCTGAGTTAGTGATCACAACAGGAAAATGAGGCACAACTTAACAATTAAATAAATATTTTTGGTCAGAAAGATTTGAATGTATACTTTCTTTGTCAATTAATATTTGCTCAGCCTTGAGTGAAATGCATAAATTTGTTTTTGATCTCATAAGCAGATTGTTAATGCATCCTCTCACCTTGTATCTAAATTTTATCATGGTTCAGTCTTGTTTTATTTATTTATGGTCAAAATCGCCATTTTCTACTTCAATATCCCTGTGTAAACATTCTAATATAATTAATTTTATAATAGATTTTTATAAAATGTACACTAGAGCTCTGTAGCATGTATTTTTATTTTACATGAATGATATTTGCCTAAAACCCCAGTTTAAAAAACAGAAATCTGCACTGTTTTTAGGTCTGTTTACATTGCCATGCACCCAACTGCTGCTTAGTGTTCCATAGAGTGTACCCTCCACATTTTACTTAAGCAAGCCCTAATGATATTCTACCAAGTGTCTCTAAATGCCCATCTCCACAAACAAAACTGCAATAAACATCTTTGTACTTGTTTCCTTTTTGAATCCTTGTGTGGGGGCAGGATTATTGGGTCAGAAGAGTACCTCTATAGTTAATTTGACTCTGGACTGCCACATTCACTGGATGTGCCAACCTCCCACCCTGAATGAGGGCTCCTCTTTGCCCACTCACCAAGTGGTGCTATGCAAGTTTGCACTGAATGTCAATCTGATAGGTACACTGTGATACTTCATTATTACTTTACTTGTCTCTAATTACTAATGAGTTTGAACATCTCTTCATATGCTTGAAGGCCCTTTGGGTTTTCTCTCTTAATTATCCATTCAGTCACAGGTGACAATGCAGAAGAACATGTGGGATAGGAGATACTGTTGAGGCCATTTTTGGAAAATATTCTATTGAATTATTCACCTTTCCCCACTGATGTCCTGTTTCTCCCTTCCTTTGTCTCTCCCTCCCTCTCTCTCTCTTTTTTTCTTTCTGCTCAATTATAAGCCAAAGTGTAATGCAGACACTGGTTTATTACTGGTTTTCTAGTCCTTACTATCTGGTAGGCAAATTCCCCACCCCTTTTACTAAGTTCTTCTTTTTAAAAGTTGGTATGAAATGATGAGTCTTCATACTGATTCACCCCACAAAAGTATAAAATGATTCATTTTGCTTTAGATCTGCTTGTATATTTATTATCCAGAGAGGTCTCCTGTATTATTTAAAAGGCTTTATAGGTTTTGTTGCTGTTACAAAAAAAAATCTTTATTTTTAATTCTGTTTTTTGTTATAGTAATTATTTTTATAAAAATATTTTAACTGAAACTTTACTAAACTAATAAGTGCTAATGATTTATTGGTTATATTACTTTTTCCCAGGAGATAAGCATATTAAATACGAAATGGTAGTTTTTTTTTCTTTTTCAATTCTGACATCTCTTATTTCCTTTTCTTACAGAATTAGACAGAACTGACCATATGTTAAGTCACAGTGGTGACAGTTGGCACCATTCTCTTATTCTAATCCTAATGTTTACCCTCATGTACAATATTATTTAAGTAAATAGCAGTTACCAAGTTAAGAAAATTTCCCTCAAAGTAACATCAGCAGTATGGCTGAATAAGATATCCCTCATCATACCTCCCCAACAACAATTTGGCATCCATCCACAGATAAAAGTATCTTTATGGGAGCTGTGGGATCCAGAAACATACACCAACAGGGAGTCTTGCCCACCTGTGCATCAGGTAATAAGCATACAGAACTTGCTCCCAGCTGTGAATCCTTCAGTATCTCATTAACCAGCTTTAGGTCCTCCCAGCCACAATCTGAGAGCCCCTGGAGAACACTGTCTTAGACAATCACCCAGAGACAAGAGCCTTTGTAGAAGTACAGGTTTTTAGGAGAAAAATTCCAGGACACCATGAGAGCAAAAAAATATGAATTTGGATGCACTGGAGAGGGTAAGAGGAATAGTTTGACTTTACCCATATCACCCTTTATCCAAGGCAGCACAGCTCAGTGCCAAATGAGACCTTAGCCTGTCCTATCTACCACAGAAGGAAGTGAGAGCATGGGAGTGAGTGTCTGACCTCCCCAGTTGTGTGGGATGTTCCAAAGAGGACTATTTCTCTCTTACCCCATACTGAGTACTATGTTGTGAGCTTCATGACTGGGAGGTTGGAAGAATCTGGGAGAGCCACAGACAGGACTCTTGGAAGCATGAAAGTGATGTGGATCCTAGTAACTGTGTTGTGGACTCCATCAAGAAACCCACTCAGAAGCCACTAGGGATGCCTCAACTGTGGATCCCCCAAATAGCATATGGACACACCCAGTGTCCCATGTGTCTCACCCACATACACACCCACTCTGTGGCCAGCCCTCTGTCATGGTCCTGACAATGATGGGTCATAACACAAGTCTTAATAAATTTAAGAAAGTTGAAATCATACCAAGTATGTTTTCTGATCATACAGTGATGTGAAACTAGAATTCAAACAGGAGAAAAATTGGGAAAATGCACAAGTAGTGAAAATCAAACAACACATTCTTTTTTTTTTAATTTTTTTTTAAAGATTTTATTTATTTATTTGAGACAGAGAGAATGAGAGAGAGAGAGCACATGAGAGGGGGGAGGGTCAGAGGCAGAAGCAGGCTCCCTGGCGAGCAGGGAGCCCGATGCGGGACTCGATCCAGGGACTCCAGGATCATGACCTGAGCCGAAGGCAGTCGCTTAACCAACTGAGCCACCCAGGCGCCCCAAACAACACATTCTTGAAAAACCAATGACTCAAAGAAAAAGTCAAAAGGGAAATCAAAAAATATATTGAAACAAGTGAAAATGGTAATACAACACATAAAAAATATGGAATGCAACACGAGCAGTTCTATGAGGGGAGTTAATAGTGATAAATGACTACATTAAGAAAAAAGAAAGATCTCAAACAATCTAACTTTACATCCCAAAGAACTAGGAAAAGAAGAATAAATTAAGCCCAAAGGTGGCAGAAGGAAAATAAGATCAGAGCAGAAATACATGAAATAAAGAACAATAAATAATTTTTAAAATGTCAACAAAGTATAAGCTGTTTTTTAAAAGATAAACAAAATTAACAAACTTTTAGCTATACTAACAAAAAAAGAGAAACTCAAATAAATAACATCAACAATAAAAGAGGAGACATTACAACTGTTAATACAGAAACACAAATGATCACGAGACTACTGTGAACAAGTATAAGCCAATAAATTAGATAACTAGAAGAAATGGATAAATTCTAGAAACATGCAACTTAGCCAGACTGAATTATGAAAAAATAGAAAATCAGAATAGACTACTAAGGAAATTGTATCAATAATCAAAAACTTCCCAATAAATAAAAGTGCAGGAGTACTGCAGGAGTACTGTGTACTGTACACCTTAAACTTATACAGTATTATATGTCAACTATATCTCAGTAAGCTAAGAAAAGAAAGTTTCCCTCTATTTCTATTCCGCCAGGATTTACTTTTTAGCCTTATCTAATTATTAAATGTTATAAAAAATTTCCTACAATCATGAGGGATACCATCTAATATATTGGGGCTACTATATTAAAAATGCTGAAAAATGTGGGGTTCAGTTGATTAATATTATATTTTTTGCATTATGTATAAAACTTTGATTTGACACATTTGCAATGTTTCAAGATCTCAATAACATGAACTTATGTATTAAAGATTAACTGATTCTACTGTTCATTTTAATTTTGGTATAGAAATTCCGTATTTGAGATCTTTCTTATTTCCTTTTTAATGGACATCACCAGAGATTTAAACTAGTTTTAATTTTTTATACACATGTATCTGTATACAGTTATAAAGACTATTTATATGCAAGTGCCAACCGACTTACATTAATACTTTATTTTTTAATTTTTGTTCAGATTTTTCTAATTGAATAAAAAATGACAAATTTTAAAATTCATCTTTTTCTGAGTCACAACTCTGACCTTGAACTCTCTAGACACAATAAATACCATGAACGTGGAATCAATCATTTCAGTCCATACTGCTTTATAATTATTTTGAAACAGTTTCATTTACACTTCCACACCCTTCTTGTTGGTTAGTTTGATATTTATAATTCAGTGTTCTATAATTTTGTTGGTCACCCTAAATATAGTTTTAATATCCTTACATAAACTTAAAGAGCGTTCTTCTGTTTCTCCTACCTAAGCCAGCCCCATGCTCAGAAGGGCTTTGTGCTTGATTTATAATGTTGTGCTTTCACTTTCTTTAACTCAGTAATTTCACCTTACAACTTGTGTTTACAAGTGAAGTCCTATGGGACAATGTAGCATTTTTGTGAGCAGAGAAAGATTATCAGATGGGCCCAATCTAATCACAGGAGTCCTTTAAAAGCAGATTATTTTCTCTGGTAAGGGGGAAGAGAGAAAGCGAGAGAGATTTGAAGCATGAGAAGGATTCTATGGGTTGTTGCCTCTTTTGAAAATGGAGGAAGCACAGGAGAAGGAATGTGAGCAGTTATTAAGAGCAGAGAGTTATTAAGAGCAGGTGACAGTCATCAAGGAAACTTGAAACTCAAGCTTGTGGAGTTAAAGACCTGAATTCTTACAACATCCAAATGACCCTGGAAGCTAATTATCCCCCAGAGGATCCAGATAACAGCACAGCTCAGCCAAGACCTTGGCTTTAGGCTTTGTGAGATTAGGAGCAGAGAACCCAGGAAAGCCTGCCGGGATCTCTGACCTATAGAACTGTGAAATAATAAATGGGTGTTGTGGTAAATTTGTGGTAATAAAAAACTAATATATAAACATCAATTAAAATAATAAGATAATATCTAACACATCTTATATATCTTAAGTTAAATCTGTTATATGGAAAATTATTTACTTTAAACGACCATGCAGGTGTACTTTTAAGAACTCCATCTTTTTTATTTCTATTAACATTTTTCATTGCTTGCCCTAATTTTAGAAGGAGATTACAGTTTGCCTGTCATCGGGAACTGAAAGAGATTAAAACTTTGAGGGGCGCCTGGGTGGCTCAGTCAGTTAAGCACCTGCCTTCAGGTCAGGTCATGATCCCCAGGTCCTGGGATAGAGCCCGACATCGAGCCCCCTGCTCAGCGGGGAGCCTGCTTCTCCCTCTCCCTCTGCTGCTCCCTCTGCTTGTACTCTCTCTCTCTCTGTCAAATAAACAAATAAAATCTTTTAAAAATAAAAATAAAAAAATAAAACTTTGACAGTTAATTTTCAGACCTTTTAGCCAGAAATACATGCATACCTCCATATATCCTATTTTTATTTATAATTAAATTATGTATTTTACTAATTTTGAAGGGTAAATAGGAATCTACATCAGATGCAAGGTTTCCCTTTTATCTTGATTGTTTAAGCCTGAAGTTAGCAGAGGAAATCCAAATATCTAGAACCAATTTGGATATATTTTGTTTTAGCTAGCCTGCTATACATGCTATAGGATATGCCTGAGTGAGTGTCAAAGTCTGTCTTTTCATTGGTTGGCAACATAAATTCACTTATGGATTTTCAGTTTGACCCTCACCTCCACCAGCGCTGATTATAGCACACCTGGTTCTCTCCTCCATTCCATGCACTAACAATGTTGAGAATATTAGTGTCATCCTAAAGGTCTATTTCTCTGTAGGAATTGTGACATCTACAGGTTAGCTAGTTGCTCTTCCCATACTCAGATGACCTCCTTTTTAGAAAAAAAAAAAAAAAGAATTGGTGATGTTAATGTCTCCTTTCCTATACTTGTGACCTTAGCCTGTTGGGGCATGGACTGTGCATTGTAGCTTCTTGTTCTGAAATAGTTCTGTCAATAGTTCAATATTCTGACATAGCTGAGTTTCAGTAAATGTCTCTTCAAGATCAAGAGACATAGAGTGTTTTCCAAGGACCCCATAACTTCCAAAAACATGTATCTATATCTGTACACCTATATCTGTATATACCTGTCTTTTTATTAACTAAGAAGATAAAAATAAAAAAACAATCATGACTTTGTGTGTTAAAACTTTTTTTCTGAATTAAAATATAGATTGAAATTAAATTTGCCTGAAGCCTGCATCTTATTGATATTTCAAAATGTCATTTAATATTGGTAGAGAGTAGCAAAGATTTCTTTCAGCAAAAAAGTTACTTTGAATAAAACTGGCTTTCTAAACATCAACCCAAATATTAATATCAGATTATTTGGGGGAAAGAGGAAAAGTGGGAGGGATCTATAAATATTTTGAACATCTATCCTGAGTTTTCTTAGAAAGTCTATATTTTTACCACATTGTCCCCATAAATGCCTGAGTTACCAAAATTCCAACATGGCTCCTTCCCAAAAATATATCTCCAAAATGATTTATTGCCTTTGGTTCAAATCAAAATTGTTTCTAATGTTTTACATCCTAATTTCAGAATCAAACAATACTGTTGCCTTGTTTAGAACTTTGCAAGACTATAAGCCATGGAGATTTATTTTTGGCAATGAATTTTTCCTCCCTTTTTCCTGAGTATAAGGTAAGAGAAAATACGTAAATTTTTTGGGTGTATATCAAGGTTGGAGGGATTTCAGATACTGTGACGTCTTGGGAATTAGTTGACAAAACTTTAAAATAAAAACACAAATCAATGTTACAAAAATTGATTTTACATAATTTATGAATTTAATTTCTTCTCTGACTTAAATATTAAGCAAGAAAAAAGGTAGTCACTTATTGATGATAAAGTAGCAAGTGCAAATATCAAAATATATAAAACTTCAATTTTTGAAAGTAATTCATTTACACCTTATGCATCTGTATCACCACTTTTCATTATTATAGACCCTGTATCATCTTCAGAACACTCATCTTTTTGTATTAGAGGATAAAAAATAAGTAAGAACTAATGCTGCCTTTAAGAGGCTTAACTTTAGTTGGTGACATATGGAAATGAAAATGGAATGACTAATAATATGAGAAAGCTCCAGAGAAATATCAAAGGAGTGATTCTGTGAGACTTCTTGGAGAAAATATGAGAGTGATAATCTCTCTAGAAGAGACTGTAGTTCCTGAGGACTACAGGTAAGTTATTGGCAAGCTACTTTTTGCAAGATGAAAAGAATTGAGAATTAAGATTAATGTGGATGACTGTGTTCCTGCAAAGAGTCTGCATGTAGGAACATGGCCAAATGATATTGCCCTGCTATGATTAAGAAAAAGTAATTTGAATTTTTTTTTTTTAAAAAGAGATTATCATGAAGGCTTCATAACAGGGAGAAGTGGGAAGTTTACCTGGAAAGGCAGCTTAGGACCTGAGTGTAGAGAGCCTTGAGATGGAAGGTAATTTTTAATTCCATCATATGAGTAATGAAGAAACAATGGCAATCTTTATGGAGCTCACTGACAGGATGAAAGTATTTTATGATAGCATGAAAAACAGAATATATATATATATATATATGTACACATACATATACACATATGTGTATATATATATATATATCACAAAAATTACCTAGAATATGAACTACATGGAAGCAAATTTTTTGGTTTCTTGGTCTACTACATCCCTTAGAAGAGTACTTGGCATATAGTATAGTAGTTGCTTATGAACACTTTGAGGGCACAAATAGGGTTTTTTGTTCATGGGCATGTGATTCAACAGTCCTGATCCAGCAAGGCAAATGATTCATCACTAAATGTAAACTCATTATTGTTCTAAGTATTGGAATGTGAAACAGACTTCTGGGGTGTACCATGAAGAGCTCCAGGAACTCACTGCCAGCAAAACAAATGAAACGGTTACAAGCTCTAAAAACATCAGTCTCTAGAAATCATTATTAGAGCATACAGCAAATAAATATGTATTCAAGAAAGCCCACCAAAACTCAGTAGTAATAGCTAGCATCTGTGACATCTGAGTTACAACCCACTTATTCTCTCCCATCCCCCCAGCTCAGGTTGACAAAAGTTCAAATCTGGGTGGGTATGATGAGAAATATAGCTCCCCTCAGCTTCCAACAAAGGGTTGCCATATATCCATGAGGGGCATACCAACGTGAGCATATGAAAGTATCACACAGAGGGTAGAGAAAGAAAGGGACAGAAAAAAATTCAAAGAATCAATGGCTAAAAAGTTCCCTAATGTGATGGCAAACAAAATGTTAATCTACAAACCCAAGCTCAGTGAAATCCAACTAAGACAAAGGGAAAAGGATCCACATCCAGACACATCGTAATAAAAAGGTTAAAAGGCAAAGAGAATATCTTAAAATAAACAGTGATAATAACTTTTACATACAAAGAAACCAAAATAGATCAATAATTGACTTCTCATCAGAAACAATGGAGGCCATAGACAAAATGATCTTTCCAATATAAAGGCAAAAAAATTTTTTTTCCAGATAAAGAAAAACTGAGAGAATCTGATGTTAGCAGAGTCACCTTATAAGATTGAGGCTGAAAGCAAGTAAACCTACATGAAAACACAAAGAGCAACAGTAAATATAATTATAAAAACATACATAGCAGAAAAAATTCACAAACCATATATTTGATAAGGAACTATATTTTGCAATCTCATGTATCTAGAACATATAAAGAAGTATTACAACTCAATAGTAAATGTACAACACAATTAAATAATGGGAGAATTATCTGACCACACAGTTCTCCAAAGAAGAGATGCAAATGACCAATAAGAACTTGAAAGGATGCTCAATATCATTAGCCATCAAGAGTATGTATATCAAAACATTTAACAGAGATACTACTCTACACCCACTAGAATGGCTATAATAAAAATAGACAAACAATATTATTAGAAGAGATATAAAGAAATCAGAACCCCCATATGCTGCTGGTGAAAATGATGTACTCACTTTGAAAAACATTCTGGGAGTTCTTTAAACAGTTAAACATAGAGTTACCATATAACCCAGCAATTTCATCTGTAGGTACATGCCCAGGAGAAATGAAAACATTTATCCACACAAAATCTTGTACATGAATGTTCACAGCAGCGTAATTTAAAATGTGGAAACAATCCAAATGTCCACCAACTGTTGAATGGATAAATAAAATATATCCATGCAATGGAATATTATTTGACAATAAAGAAAATGAAATATAACACAGAATCACTTGGCAAACAGTTCACAAAGCTAAGTAAAAGAAGCTGGTTGCAAAGGACCACATATTGTATAGTTTCATTTATATGTAATATCCAGACTAGGCAATCTAAAGAAACAACAAAACTGAATAGTGGCTGCCTATGTTTTAGAGGGAGGATCTGAGGGGTGACAGCTATGGGATGTGAGGTTTCTTTTTGTCATAATGAAAATGTTTTAAAATTTATTATGGTTGAGGATGTACAACTTTGCAAAAAGCCACTGAAGTGTAAGCTGAAATGTGTGAATTGCATGGCATATGAATTACTTTCAATAAAGCTGTTAACAAATTTTAAAAAGAGAGAGTGAATCCAGATTTATTCACTTAAATTTGTTATGATGAGAGATTCAACACTGGAGACAATGTGGGGTCACTTAATCAAAGCTGGAAGAGGATCAATGGAAACCATCTTATTCTCACATAAGTTCTTTCTAGGACTCTGCCTCCTCTTGTGCATTGAAAAAGCCAAGTAATCAAAATGGATGGGAAGCTAAAAATATACTGAATAACAAAACATGAAATAAAACTAAAATACAAACATTAAGAGATAAAAAGACAGAGTAAAACTAAAGTAATAATATGAATTAAAAGTGAAATTGTAAAAATTATAAAAAACCAGGATAAAATAAACATAACTAAGAATATCACTTAGATGAGATAAAACGGGTAAAATAACATTAAAACAGATGCTACAGAGGTACATTTGAAGAGTGTGAATAAAAGAAGTAAAAGATAAACATGATAAAATCAGTTAAGCCACCTTACAGATAATAATATGAGTAAAAGCCAACAGAAAAAAAAAAGGAAAAACTTGGGTATTTAAAAAATATATGCTAAATATGGCTCTTATACAAATTCCAGGACATAATAGATAGTAATAGACACAGACACTCTAACTAGTCAATAAGAAAGATAGAGAGCAGATGGTTTCCCTAAACATCAAGTCCCTGGGCATATAGTCTCAAGACTGATAGAGAAATCACCAATTTCTTGCCTTTTTACCATTTGTTTAGTGGCTATATTTTATACTCTGTAGAATAAAAGAAGAAAGCCAAAATTAAACACATGTCATACTTATTCCCACACTGACAACACTCTAAATTTCCCATTAGAAACTAGCAAGCATGTATTTCCAGACACATTTTGACAAATGGAACAACTAAAAATTGATCTCAGACATCGGGGCATCAGTGCTCTGATTCTGCTTGTCTTATTGTGCCTTGTGAAATTGCTGGGTTATATGGTAACTTCAAAGGTTTCCTCATCTCTAACCTACAAGGATTAGACTAGATTACAAGATTTATACCTTTTTTCTAGACACAGTCCTTTATTCAAATGAAGTTTTGGTGGAAACTTATTATCAACATAGATAAGAGAACTATCAGTGGAAACATTATTTAAGCATTAAGATAATTTTCACCCATCAGATGGGCAACGGTATGTGTGAGGAGAAAGGTTTCTGTGTGTATTAACAATGGCAATATATGTTGGTATAATCATTCTAGAGGGTAAGTTATCAATATGTATCAAATATTTTATTATTTTTTTAAAGACCTTATTTTTAAGTAATCTTTACACCCAAAGTGGGGCTCGAACTCACAACCCTTAGATCAAAAGCAACATGCTCTACACCAACTGAGGCAGCCAGGCACCCTTGTATCAAAGATTTTAAACAGCCCATACTGTTTAACCCATAAAATAAACTCGGGATTTTCATTAAAGAAATATTTAGATTAGTTCACAAAAATATTCATTGGAGCATTGCTTTTAAAAACAAATTCATGGAAAAAGGACATATGTCAAAAAAAAAAGAATGATTAATTCCAGCTTAGTAGGAAATCATAAAAATGATTATGTAGATATTGCTCCTAAGTTATCAATATAAAAGAACAGTTACCTTATTTTCTAAAACTAGAAACTACCATGGAGAACACTTTGTATGGTGTTGGCTAATATAATTTTAAAATAGAATGACAAGAAAATTAAAATATAAAACTAGATAATTTATTCAAAGGGTAAAAAATATTGCAAAGAACCGTGGACATAGTATAATTTATGAAACAGCAAAGAGACATAAAAATGAAAACAGAAAGGGGCGCCTGGGTGGCTCAGTCGTTAAGCGTCTGCCTTCGGCTCAGGTCGTGATCCCAGGATTCTGGGATCGAGCCCCGCATCGGGCTCCCTGCTCGGCGGGAAGCCTGCTTCTCCCTCTGCCACTCCCCCTGCTTGTGTTCCCTCTCTCGCTGTGTCTCTCTCTTCAAATAAATAAATTTTAAAAAAATGAAAACAGAAAGAAAAAGATAAAACCTCACAACACATGATCACTTTTAAAAGTTCTTAGTAGGGGTACCTAGGTGGCTCAGTTGGTTAAGCATCTGCCTTCAGCTCAGGTCATGATCCTAGAGTCCATGGATGATGGAGTCCCACATCGGGCTCCTTGCTCAGTGGGGAGTCTGCTTCTCCCTCTCCCTATGCCTCCCCTGCCCCCTGGGCTTGTGCTCTCTCTCCCTCTCCCTCACTCTCTCTCTCTCCCTTACTCTCTTTCTCTCAAATAAATAAAAATATTTTTAAAAAATAAAATAATAAAAGTTCTCGTAAATTGTGATGAGCACTGGGTATTATATTTAAGTGATGAATCACTAAGTTCTACTCCTGCAACTAATATTACACTATATGTCAACTAACGGGAATTTAAATAAAAACTTGAAACAAAAAATGCTATATTTTTATAAATAAATAGATGGATAGATAAATAAAAGTTCTTAGTAAAGATAAGACATGATAAATATTGTATTTTGACTCAAAAACAAAACCCAAATCTTTACGGTTTTATTTTGAAACTTACCTAAAATTAAATGAAAGAAAAAAAAAAGACATAGGGATGAGACAAGACATAACATAATGGAGATAATATGTGCAGCATTGCCTACATCAAACAAAATAGAACTCAAAATAATAACCCTAAATAAAAATATATAGCAACAGTAGGAATATTTCATTTGAGAAATCAAAATCCACATAGACTGAATCATTATCATGTGCCAATTACAGCATGTGTGTGTGTGTGTGTATCTCCAAACACTTAAACAGCAAAGAATTGGGAAAAATATAATTGTTACTGATTTTTTATAGCAAAATGACCAAAACACCCAAACAGGTTTCAAAAATGGGAACTATTTCTTTTACCTAACTGAAGGTTGGCTTGATGCTGCTTGATCCAAGAACCTTCGTCAGGTTGAATCTCTCCTTTTTGATGCTATTGCTACAGCAGAAGCAGCCTGTGTTCTGCCAAGTTCAGGTCCCGTGGTGGCAGGAGGGGGATGTAATGCTTCTCTTTCAACAATTCTGGGTGGGACCCTTAGTCTTGTGCTAAAAATAGAATTATCTTTTTCTTTCTGTTTTCATTTTTATGTCTCTTTGCTGTTTCATAAATTATATTATGTCCACGGTTCTTAAGAAAAAAGCCATATTATGTTTGATCCAGCATAAGCCAAAGAGCTGGAGTAGAGTCAGCTCTACTGAAAGCACAGTAAGAATAAGGAGATCCCCTCAAAAAAATAAAAATAGAATTATCATATGCTCCAACAATCCCACTTTTAGTAAATATTCAGAAGAATTTAAACCAGCATCTCAGGGAGATATATTCAATGCGATGTTCACTGCAGTATTATTCACAATAGCCAAGATATGGAAATCATCTAAGTTTCCATTGACAGATAAATGAATAAAGAAAATGTGGTTATATATCCATGCAATGGAATATTATTCAGCCTTTAAAAAAGAAGGAATTCCTGCCATAAGCAAGAGTGTGGATGAGCCTAGAAAATATTTTGCTAAGTAAAATTAACCAGCCATAGAAGAACAAATACTACATGCTTCCACTTTTATGTGGAACCTGAAAAAGACAAACTCATTGAAACAGAGGGTAGAATGGTGGTTGCCAAGGGTTGGGGAAGGGGAAAACAGGAGTTCTTGTTCAGTGGGTGTGAAGTTTCAGTTATGCAAAATGAATACATTCTAGAGATCTTTTGTACAGAATTGTGCTTATGGTTAACAATACTGTTGTGTGCACTTAAAAATTAAGACAACAGATCTCATGTTGTATTCTTACTATAATAATACAAATAATTTTAATAAAAAGAACAGGGGAGAAATGAGAGATGAGATGAATAAATGACTAAAAAATAAAAGTGCATTTTAAATGATATATTTGTCAGGTTTGCAAAAGTTAGAAAGCAGTCTGTGGCTTACAACAACATTACATAATGGTAACCAAGCATCAAATAAGCATTGCAGCGGCTCTGATCCATATATCTTCTTTTTCTAAGATTCAGGCTGAGGAAGAGCCTTTATTTGAGACATGCCATTTTTGTGTAAAGGAGAAAAGAGCAAAAGAACTCACAGAGATTTACAGTGTCTCTTAAAGCTCCTTCTCACACATGGTGTGTGTGAACTCCTCACATTTCATTGGTCAAAGCAGGCTAAAAATTCTAACCCACAGTCGAAGTGATAGAATGTATATTTGCAATGAAGTCACATGGCAGTGGGTAGGATAATCAATCCTCTGACAGGGAAGGGGGGCACTTATTAACTGTGAACAGTAAGAAAGTCTACTCCTTTCATATTTCTTAATATAACTCTAATTGTTGGGGTACTTGAGTGGCTCAGTCAGTTAAGCGTCTGACTATTTCAGCCCAGGTCTTGATCTCAGGGTCATGAGTTCAAGCTTGGCACTATGCTCCCTGCTGAGCATGGAGTCTACTTATAAAATAATGAAACCAAACAAACAAACAAACAAACAAACAAAAATATATATATATATAATTCTTTGAACAATAAAATACAAAAATTAAATATAATGAAAAGTTTGAGTATTTGGCCTGTATCTACTTATATCACTGTTTCTGTTTTATCTCAGTAACTTAATTGCCTAATTTCTACCATTTCTTCTTATCCTATGGTGTTCTAAATTCCCTGCAGTATTTTTTATTATTAATTAAGCTGACCTGTTATTCAAATAATTGAAATGCTATTTATGAACTCAGAAAAATCAGGATATTATAAGTGGATCAGCAAGAGAAGAACTAGTTTACCATATACACAGAATGAGTGTGTGTTAGACACAGAGCAAAACACAGGAATTGGCAGGGTGACTGTGAATCTATTTCTTCAATGAACTGGGAAGATACTCACTAATTAGGGGAAGATAAATTACTCTTTTTCAGCCTTTGAAAATTCAAAATACATACTCACATGCACATAATATCTTCCTTCCTCACCCAAGAGCATTTTTCACACACATATACAGGATACAAGTTGCTATGGTGATATGCTCATCTCCATGGCAATTGATCATTACTCTATGCATGTGTCCATTGTCTCTTAATAGACAAATTATAGGCTCTAAACCTAAAGATTTGAATCTTCAAAGAAAATAAAAAACAAATTGACAAAAATTGAATTTCTACCCAACAAAGAATTTAAGTATTCCTAATAAAACAATAAAAAGATTGGAAAAGCAAAGGTTTAGAAAATTAATAGCTAAAATGAAATTATAAAAAGTACATGCTGTTGGAAAATGAAAGCTTCCAAACAGCTGCAAATGTTAAAAAATGACTGGGCTCTCATAATACACATGCTACAATTTGGCTTGTGATGGTGTCTGTGTAGTTCAAATGATCCCCAGCAGAAAATGAGGTTCAAAATTCTTATCCCCAGAAAGTCATCATGGTAAATATGTCTAGCCTCTGGGAAAAACAAAATAATTTCTACTCATATGCAGAAAGTCATAAACATTGACCAGAAATATGAATAAATTGAAAACTCCTGACATACAGAGAAAGATATGAGACAGGAACTTCAATCTCTGGCATGATTATAAAAATCAACATTTGAATTTATATATAAAATGTTTATCTGTTAACTGCAACAAAAATATAACTTTTAAACACTGTCATTGGATTCTGGTTAATTTTGTGTTGCAAAGAAAAGCAATGTTTTGTGAGGGGCAAAGTGCTGTTTTTCAACAACAGTTAAACATTTTAGGTTTAAAAAACAGTATTTGCTTTAATATGAAGCAAAGTATTTGCTTTAATTGAAAACATTTTTATATTCTACTTAAAAGAGTCTTTATTAATTTTAACAAATCAATTTACAGAAATTGGAAAATTTTGCAATGAGATTAATATAGTTAATTTCAAAGACTTTTTTTGCAAATTAAAATAACTTCATAACAGATGCCAGTAAACAAAAAAAATTATGAAAAATGAATACTCTTGAATCCAACCATTATAACTTGACCATCATTTTGATGAGCATTTAAGAGCAAGAAAGTGAGAGAGCAAGAGATCTATATCCTTCACTATGTAATCCATAACATTACACTTTTAGCTACTCATTTAGTCATGACCCCACACTCATTACACCATGTTCTGTTGATGGATAATTTTATGATTATTCAGTAGTGTATTAAAAACTGAGATACATACCTTGATATGATATTTGGAGAAAATATTTCTGACTATGCTTTGACTAGTTTACTATTTAAATGCTAGTCTTTCTCTTATTTGCCTTTAGGGAAATTTTGAATTGGAAATTAACTAGTAATTATTTTCCTCTCAAATAAAACAGTTCCTCCTTGTTTAAATATTTAGAACATCTGTATAATATATGGGCAATTAGATCTTTCTAATCTCAACAAAAAAATCCATATAGAATTATACTGGCAAAATTCATATATTTATTTATAGAAAAGAAAAGCTCTGGGGTACTTGGGTGGCTCAGCTGGTTAAGCATCCAACTCTTGATTTCGGCTCAGGTCATGATCTCAGGATTGTGGGATCAAGCCCCTTGTCAGGCTCCACACTGGGTGTGAAGCCTGCTTAGGATTCTCTCTCCCTCTGCCCTCCCCCCACCTCTTTTTCTCTCTCCCCCTCCCTAAAACAAACAAAAAACTCTCCAGCAAAATAAAAATATCTAATTACCCAAAATATTATATTAAATATGTGTCCTTATTCCTTATGGTCCTTAACAGCATCTATTACTAAAGAATGCTCAGAAACAAAGATGTATCACATTATCTGATGGAACTTTGCTTGGGAAGAGTATGCATTGACCTGTTTGGAAACAAGCCCTCAAATTTGTGCTTAGCTCTCATTCACCTGCTTTTTGTTAATGGCACCAAAGCACAGTCAGAATTATGTATCAAGATATCATTTCCATGTATGCATCTCTACTTACAAAATAACATATAATACAATTGGAAATAAATATTCATCAAAGAAGAGGTTCCTCAGTGGCTTAGTCAGTTAAGTGTTTGACTCTTGCTTTTGACTCAGGTCATAATGTCAGGGTAGTGAGATCAAGCCCCACACTGCGCTCCACACTGAGCATGGAGCCTGCTTGGGATTCTCTTTCTCCCTCTCCCCATGCCCCTACCCCCACTCACATGCACTCAATCTCTTAACAACAACAACAACAAATTCATCAAAGCACACCTTGAGAATGGGACGAAGAATACAACTTATCCAATTTGAGTCTTGCTGTGGCGGGAAAGAGTCTAGGATATCATGAAATGACAGAATCCTCAATTAGTTACAGACATGTGGAAGATTATATTGATTGAATGGCATTGTTCATACACTCTGAGTCAGTCAATGACCTGGTTAATGCTCAATACCAAGAGAGTCATTTGCTCTCAGATGCTATGGCTTCTATATTAAAAACATGTTTCAAGTCATCCTCATAAGAAATGGAACAGAGTGAGAGGCTTATGATTCTCTCTTTTCTGTGACCTTGTCTTATTCCTTTATAGTCCCAATAGACCATGTACATGTCTTAATGCTCACCAGCATATATCAAAAATCCTTAACTACCTAAATTTTACATGCTAGATAGGAAAAAATATTTATTCTTCACCTTTCTTCGTCCATAACCACACAAACAGGAGCTTGTAGTCTGCCTCATACAAACATATTTCAAGATCTCCACAGAGATATCCTAAAATTCTGGGAAGAAAAGAGAACAGAATGTTCACTATTCATCAATGTAGCTATTATAACTAGCTGAATTCAGAGGAAAGGAGATTCAAAATCTCTTTCCCAGATGAGCTTATTAAATACTTTTACAGACTGGGGCTCCTTATGACTTATAAGAGGACCCTGTAACTTTAAATTTCTATATCCTAACTAATTAATGATTCCCCAAATTAGCTCTAATTTTTTTCATTAAAGCTCTCATTTTCTGCCTTTTATTACTGTGTGAAATTCACAAGAAAATAAGCCTTTTAGTCAGTTCTAGTTGTCCCACTGGCCTATGCTGTGTTTTGAGAATTCTGTGGTTCATGGTACATAAAAGTCCTGAAAGCTACACACAATCCACCCTTCTAATATCTGTAAGAAAAGAAAAAGAGGGGGAAAAATAAAAGATGGGACAACATCTGTAGGGCAACAATAGAAAAATAGAAAATATATAACCTGGAGCATTTCACCACAGCTCCATAGACTTAATACAGAATAATAATTAAAGGAAATAAAGGCAGATACCAACTTTGGAAATGTCAAAAATTCTGTCCCCAATTTTTTTTCACTAGAGTTGATGATAAAGGGTGAGACTTATTATGACAGTTTTTGAGACTGATCACGCTGTGTTTATTTGTGTATTTAAGTCTGTTAATTTTTCTCAGGATCATTTTAGTCATAGATTAATTTTGATATGTTGTATTTTCCTTACCATTATTGTCTAGATAATTTAAAATCTCCTTTTTTTATTTTTCCTTTTATTCAAGAGTCATTTATGAGAGATATATAATTTTCAGTTTTCTTTCCTTCTTGCTCTTTTTCTATGTTGGTATTAATATCTAATATTATTCAAAGAAAGTGGTCTATGTTTATTTTGAATCATTTAGCAATTAACTGAGGAACTATGGAGATAGAAGGACTGTAAAGTGTATGTGTGTGTTGTTTCTTGAAAAGAAAGCAAAGACTTTCGTATGTGTCCATTTGTTCAAATGTATAAATTACATGATCACATTCCCTATTTTATCATTATATGGGATATTTGATTAGGAAGAGCTGAAAGACATGAGATTAATTTCTCTATGTCTGTTGTGTTTTATGACAATTCTCTTTGCTCATTTTTATTTGTACTTTGTATATTTTTATATTTCTACGCTTTCCTCCTGCCCTTCCTTTCTTTCTTCCCTCATTCCTTCTTCATTCTCTTCTTCCCTCACTTTCTTGCTTTCTTCCTTTATGTATGTTATAAATGTATATAATGTCTATAACCTCACTGTATATTTATCCTCTATAATTTAAAGCTCATCTTTTTCCCTTATTGAATCCTTTTAACTTGATTTCAAAATACTTGATATTAATAATACAGATTTATTTATTTTTTGTTAGCAGCTATCTGGTATACATTTTTGCATACTTTAAGAATCTAGGTGACATTTCTGTGTCATTTTCATTTCAGATATATCTTTTCTAGTAAACTCAGTGTAGAATTCCTTGTTAGAACTTGCAATTATATCTTATAATAATTAAATATGTTCTGTTTACATCAATTGATGAAAAATAGGTTTGGTTTAATTCTATTAACCAACATTTTCTTTCCAAGTACTGTCTTTGTTCTTTGTGTTTTAAAGATGAGATTGCATTTTCTTACAAACACATGGGGATCTGCATGTGTGCCTCTATATTTTATTATAGAAATGTGCAGTTTATGGTTGGTTTCAGTTACATGAACAATTTCACTTAAAAGTTTGTATACTACATTTAACCTTTTCCTTTTCCTTTAGCAACTTCAGCAACTGCCACCTCTCTGGTCCAGACATCTTCCCCCCAGATTATTGCAACAGCTTCTTCACTGGTCACTGTAGTCACTCCTGTCATTCCCCTCTTTTTCCCAGCCTCAACACAGCACCTAAAGGGATCCTTTAAAAAATGTTGCTTCCTATTCAAGTCACACAGTGGTGTCTGACTGATCTCAGAGTAAAAGTCTTGTTTAATCTCTCAGGCTTTATTTCTGTTCACAAGTGATCCTTTTCAAATTCCATCCCAACAATACGGCCTTCTTTACTACAGACTTTGTCAGCTTTCAGGAAAACATCAGTTACCAGGTTGTCCTCACCTCACATTGAGAAAAGACTTTTAAAAAACATCCTTCTTAACTATACTGGGAAGTGGCTTTGACAGAAAATAAAAGTGGAAAATATTTATGTATATTCAAAGACATTATCTCTACGTATCCTTACTCAAAAGACATCAGAGTACCAGGACCCCTTCTCTTCTATTGTACTTCTAACCCCAATTGATATAACATCAAGTGGGGATGCTAAAATACAATTCCAATGCTAACCATCCACCCAGAATTAGTGTCTGGCTAACTAGGTACAAATTTCAATGTTTTTATTATCCCCACAGTTTTTTTTGGTTTTTTTTTTAGATTTTATTTATTTATTTGAGAGAGAGAGAATGAGAGACAGAGAGCATGAGCTGGAGGAGGGTCAGAGGGAGAAGCAGACTCCCCGCGGAGCAGGACTCGATCCAGGGACTCCAGGATCATGACCTGAGCCGAAGGCAGTTGCTTAACCGACTGAGCCACCCAGGCGTCCCATATCCCCACAGTTTTAATAATTCACTAGAACAACTCACATAACTCACTGAAAGTGCTATACTTAAGATTATAGTTTTATCACAAATAACATACATATGGCAAGGTCTGGGGGCATTCCAAACACAGATCTTCTGTGTCATTTTCCTGTGGATTTAGGACATGTCATCCTCTTGGCACATCAGGATTTACCAACCAGGTGAATATGTTCACCAACTAGGAAGCTCCATAAGCTTCAGTGTCCAGAGTTCTTATTGGGGTTTCATTATGTAGACAAGGCTGATTAAATCATCAAACCACATGAATAAACTTCTCTAGTCCTCCTCGATACCCCAGACGTCTGGCACTTGAACATCTGAACCCTCTAATCACATGCTTCGTCTTTCTGGTGACTAGCTCCTATCCAGAAACTATTCATGAACCCAGCATGAGTCACCATGTTGGCATAAGAAAGAAACTCTTTTCACTCAGGAAATTCCTAGAGTTTTTGAAGCTCTGCACCAAGAACCAGGGACAAAACCCAAGTATATTCTTTATCATACTATACCTTCCCAACATTCATGCTCTGTTTCCCTACCTCACCAAGGCCAAAATATTTGCATTAAGAGCATATAACAGTGTCAGAGAATACAGAATTAGAAGTTTCTTAACTTCTTATAAATCTAATCTGAATTTCTTAAATCCTGTCTACCACCAACAACTTCATTAGCTGAAGCCATTTATTTTCCAATAAATAACTTCCAAACTCGCTGGGACCAGATACCACATACACATTTTTAAGCCACAGCCACCTCTAAGGTTACTAATATCTACAGATATATATTTTTAACAGATTTTATTCCAATTATTTTTTTTGTGCAATCCTGCCACATTATAGCAAATTACAAATAGCAACTTGATTTCATTTCCTTTTTTTTTTTTTAAAGATTTTATTTATTTATTTGACAGAGAGAGACACAGCGAGAGAGGGAACACAAGCAGGGGGAGTGGGAGAGGGAGAAGCAGGCTCCATGCAGAGCAGGGAGCCCGATGTGGGTCTCGATCCCAGGACCTGGGATCATGACCTGAGCCGAAGGCAGACGCTTAACCGACTGAGCCACCCAGGCGCCCTTGATTTCATTTCCTACTCCCAGCCATGCTACTCATGGCCTTAGGCTCTTGAATACGATAAAAGAATACAGTATAACTGAGCATCAGAATTTAGAAGGATTCTAATGATCACACAGGAACTATGAGATGGAAGCCAGGCATTATCTGACTTACTTCTCTTTGAGAAGACAGATGAGAAATATGGTCCATTCCTCTATGTTTAGTGCCCTGCCACAAAATCACCATGGCAACCTATAAAAGGACATAGGGAAGGTCTTTGATGTTATCACCTAGGAACCTTTTCTCATCCTTTGAAATTCCAAATAAGCCATGTATAATTTCAAATATCTTAAAATAACTAGATTGTACATAATAAATAGAAAAACAGCATTCTTATTGTGTGGTAATCCATAACCTTGTGCACCTGATGGCTATTGCTGGCTGAAAGCAAACATTCTCCCAGAATTGAATGACAATATCCTCAAGTTATTAGTTTAGTATTGAACAGAATTATATAAAATTCCATTTTACAAATATATGGCCTTTGAAGAAATAGTCTACTTAAAGAAATAATAACTAGTAGAGAAAAGAAAATTTAAATTTTCTCTGGCTTATAAAGTTTACTCCAAATCTACTGAATATTAAGCCCTCTTTTAATTAATGGGAGGCATGTCTAGCATCAGGTCTCTGAATTCCTAGCTTATTAATATGCTTAAATCCATTGACTCCTAAAAATTCTCAGCCACGTAAACGTAACACTTTAATTAGCAGGACGGGCAAGAGAACAAAAGCCTCTGAATGATGTGAGAGTGGGGTCCAATGTCTCCCAAAAGGAAGAGAAAATTCCCTTTAGTTTTTCATATTTTACCTTATTCTCTGGTCTATTTTTGATTGAATTGATAATGTGGTTTGTTTTATCATTTTTAAAAAGGTGTTTTAAATGACTTACCATAGAACAAACTGATGCTCTGGGACAATACGCCATGTTTTTCCTCTATTTTCACTCACCACACATACACACTGCCACATACACCTAAGGAGTATTGCCACTTCCATGTTAGAAGCAAAGTAAAGGCTCATGCCCTATAGTAAAACTATTTATCATGATGAATGCTTATTTCCTGAATGAGGAAAATCTCATCTCACAATATGCAACTCTCGACTGATGATATTTCAGTTTTGTGTTAAAGGTACCTCCACAGTGCACCTTTAACCACAGAGTAGGTTAATTTGACAGAAATAATTCCTTTGAATTACTTGAATCTTTTTGAGGAAAATCTTATTCTCATTTTTCATAGTTGTGACGTCAGTAAACAATGACTTCTCTGAAAGTAAGCACACTGGGATTGTCTGAAATGCAAAAGACTCCGTGGTAAACTATGGAGCTTGATTTCAGGATGCTCACGTGCCTACCAGTTTTTGTCATCTCTAAGAAGAATAATTTCAAATGCAAAAGCAAAAAAAAAAAAAATTAGAAAAAAATCTGTCACCCAGAATTCTTTGTGTGGGGGACTCACATTGCTAACAGAAACCATGGAAAAAGCAGATGGAGGGACCATGAGATAATTTAAACAACAACAACAAAAAATTTTATTAGCTTTAAAGGTGACAGAAAGCATACTAGGAACACAAGAGGATGTAAAGAATTAGAAGCATGTATTAGGAGAAAGGTTTAACTCTTACAGGTGAAGTTGAAACTGAGTGGAGGAGGAAAAAAAATCATCCAGAAGAGTACAGAGGGACTTAACTGCTCCCAATGGCTCAGGTTAGGAGAGTGCTGGACAGGAGGGAAGTACACAGGGGGAGTATGCAGTGAGACTATGCACAGAATATAAAGGAAAAATAAGCACAGGGGAAAATGCAGGGAGGGTATGAAAGGAGAGTCCCCAGGGGGAACATGCAGACGAAACATGCACAGAAATTCACTAGAATCCAGAGAGATTTTACAGAGAAGAAAAAAAGGGAAGGTCTCAGCAAAAAGTTTGTGCAAAGCCTTGTTGAGGAAGCCCAAATCCAAAACAATATTCAAAGGCATTCTCTGAACAGAGAAATTGATTTTTAAGAAACGATTGGGAATTTCCCCTTGATGACAGGGGAATTACCACAATAATCATAGCAGCCAACATGCGCTGAATGATCACCATATGGTGAGCACTGTGCTGAGGATTTAGCCTGCTTTTTATCATTTAATCTTCACAGAAAATCTATATGTTCTGAAATCTTTACATATTTCCTAGATGAAAGAGGCCACTGATCAGCTTTGAGTCATAAAGCTGACTTGCATGACCTCTTTAGCAAGACCGTATTTGTGAAAGCAGAGAACAGTCCAGAGAAAAAGGATTTTCTGAAATCCATTATTATATCTTTAAGCATAAAAAGTGATAGCTCTGGATTATATGAGCATAGAATATTACATAAGTGGAGAGAGGGGTCCTCCATAGACTGAAAGGATTTGGGGAAAGCGTAAGACTTTTGGTTCCACTAGACAGTTCAAGAAGGGAGATTTAGGTAGATCTAAGGGGTCAGATACACATGAATTGTGTTCCAAACTTGCCCAGAAGGATGAACACAGGGGTAGAGGTAGTAATAATTAGCTATTTGGGGAACCTGAGAACACCGAGAGCTACTAGAACACTATGAGGCCTCTAGTGCAGGTGCCACAGACTGTTACTTTCCACCAAGGTCCAGGGTAACTGTGCAGCGGCAGCTAAAAGCAACTAGATGAGTAAACCAGAAGCCAGTCTGCATTCCTATGTGCTGGGAATCATGAGAAAAGAACCCAGAATTGTCCAGGTGACCAGAAAGGTGGCAGAGAAGTGCTGAGAAAGCCATGGACCCCAGCAAGGGGCTGCCAGAGCTCATCATGCTCCCCCGAAGCCAGAAATTATTATGTCTTCCTCCAGGAGCTACCAGTCCAGGAGGAGCCTAGACCAGACATTCCAGAGCAGAGTCCAGCAAGTCTGCAGAGGACACTTTGTTAATCCAAATACCTCCAGTCTTCCTTTGGTGATTCAAGGTCACAAGCCCTCTCTAAAACCCTTGTTAAAACCTTGGAGAGGAGAGTTGGAAAAGAAGCGGAAGAGAACAGAAACTGAACACACAGCATTTTATCCAAAAGTGACTCTGTCTTTAATCGGAAGCCCTGATTACATTCCCTGATTGATGAAGGCCTAACACAATGGACATAAAATGTAGATCTCCCAGCCACCACCATCCAAAACCAACACCCATGGGTAGGAGTGCTTATACACCAAGTGTGAATAAATTCTGAGTTCTGTGATACTAAATTTCTGAGTGTTATTTGGTTGTAGGATTTTATATCTACAGTCATGTTTTCTCTTTCAAATGGCATGCAATTTTGAAATTATCTATTATTTAAAGGTTTGAATGATCATACCTGTAGAAATGAGTTGGCTATCTCTTTTTATTTAAAACTGTTTGATAATTTAAAAATCTCCAGTTATTTTCACAACTTTTATTCAATTTTGGTAACTGAGTCAATTTGGGATTGTACTGTTATTAAAGCTATCATCAAAGTGTGGTTGAGACTATAACTTTTTCCTTCCCATTAGTTTTCCTGAGCTGGCTTAGAGTGTTTTTTTAATTTCAAATTCTTGAGTTGAATAGTTAGTTAATTTATTTTCCTCACATTTTTTAATATAATTTTGTTATTAAAATAGGATTTCTTATAAAATATGATTAATTTTTTATCAATATTACCAGGGTAAAGAACGTATACTCAAGATTTGCAGCAAATGAAATTAAATAAGAACTCAAATATAATTTTTTAGTGGACATTTGTTGATTGCCTCTGGCATTAATCATGTTCCTTTTCCCTTCTTTTCATGACAGTGTCCATAATTTTGCAACCATGTTGTTCTAAATTGGAAATGATACAGGCCATGCTGCCCAAGGACTTAGGGGCCTTCTGGGATATGCCAACTCCTCCCTAGGAGTCCATGTTATGAGATTTGTCAGAAAGACCAGGATGGTACAGACCACGACTTTCCATAAAACAAAGTCTTTAAAAAAAAAAAAAAAAGACTCATAATCAGACACTATGTGTTTCTCTTGCTAAGGGAATTGAAACAATTAACATTTTTCACATAAACATCCAAAATGAACTTTTCATGTATATTTTCATTGTCTACTTGGTTACCATGCCAAACCTGAGGCCAGAATTCAGAGCATCATCCATGTGTCCAGTTAGATTCTCCTCAATATCTATTTTATTTTGGAGGTGAAGAATTTAAACCAGGTGTAATAACTATGGGTATCTCAGTTTTACTGGCTACAATTTTGCCCCTGGTGAAATATATCGTGTTGAAACCTATAATTTGGAAATAAATATTGATGCATTCTGAGAACATATCTTAACTGGTCATTTTCAATTATTCTTTTACTAGGCTGTCGGAATATATTTGTTAATATTTTATTTACCTATTATTTATTTGCTTTAATCACTTCTCTGTGTTTGTTGGGATAACAACACAGAATTTATCTGGGACTTGACTCTTTTCTGTAGCAGGCACCACTGTCCTAACTGTAACCATGTTATGGTGTGGCCACTTTATTTCGAATTCTATCTCAAGCAAGGGCAATTGTATTTCCGTAAACAGGCTTTCATTTTATTTCTTAAAAGTATTCTCAGCATTGAGATTTTCACCAGCCTGACTAGCCTATGCAATATCATCTCTGCAGTCTTAGAGTCACTGATAATAAAAATTCGGAAAAAATAATAAGATTATATTAAAAATAAAATTTTGGAAATCCTATTTGCACACACCTTGTAACGTATATTTTTTTACAAGTTAAGAATCAAATCAAGGTCTCCCTCTATCCCTCAATTCTGTCTGCACTATTATACCCTGAAGAATTTTTTTTTCTTCTCCTGTGGATGCTGACTTTTACTGTCCTCTAGTGATGATACAAATGTTTCCTAAATATTTATATTTCTTTGATATTTAAATAAAAATTTGACCAGAATGGAAATTAAATAAATGGGTGCAAATCATGATGTTGATAGTATACGCGACTGTCTTGGAGGGCCACCATTTAAATGAAGTGAGACAAGTCAGTACTGCCCTAGGTCATTTTATGTCCATATATGTCTACACAACCTGAGAAGTGGAGCTAAGATAAACATTTCTCAAGTAAAACTACCATCTGCTTTTATTGCTCTTCGATTTTCAGTAAAGCCTGTAAGATTTAACTCTAAGAACATAGTGATGACTTCTCTCTCCATATAAGAAGAGGATCATAAACAGAATGAAAATACTCCCATTTTATATCCTTTTCCCCATGATATCCTAAACAATAAAGTAATAGCAAAATAGCTAAAAGCTTGTAAATTCCCTTCTTTATAACAGCTGCAAATCAGTTCTTAACATCTATTTGACTCTGGAAAAGCAGTAGCAACTATCTTACGATGTTGACATTGCATAACAAAACAATTTCTCTTTTTGAAATAGCAAATACTGCAGTGGCTAGTTGAATCCTAATAAGTTCAGGAAATACAGTCAATATTGGGACTTTCCTATTATATATAGGACAATTTCTCTCTTTTTACTTCCTTCTCCAATTAAAATCAATAGATTTGGGTATTATTTGTATTAAAATAATTTTATCTGGACATACAGATAAAACTCAGCTCAGCATGGTTTTCACATAATCCCTTGTATTAGTTTTCTGTTGCTGCATAACAAAGTACCACAAACTTACTGACTTAAAACAACGTTTGCCATCAGCTTGCAGTTTCTATTAAGTCAAGTATCTGGGTACAGATTAGCTGGATCCTCTGCTCTGGGTCTAACCAGGCTGCAATTAAGGTGTCTCATCTAAAGCTCAGCATTTATTTTAAGCTCACTAGTTTTGGGCAGAATTTAGTTCCTTGTGTCTCTAGAACTGAGGCATTCAGCACCTACAGGCTGTCTACCACTGCCTTCCATGTCTCCCCTTCCAAAGCATAGCAGCAATCTGCTTCCTTTTAAGATATCAGGGGAATGTCTCTAATCTCTTTGACTTCTGAGAAGTCATTTTAAAGAATTTATCTGGTTAGTTGGTTATCATGCCCATCCAGGATAGTCTCCTTTTTGTTTAAATCAAAGTCAACTGATTAGAGAGCTTAATTACATCTACAGAACCTTTTTTTGCCATATAAGGTAACATCATCAGAGAAGTAAAATTCTGTCATATTCACAAATCCCACTCACACACAAGGAAAAAGGGTTTTTCAAGTCATGTTCACCTAGCCTTGAACAACTATATATTATTTTATAATTCATTATTATATTTTTATATATAATATTGAATATTTTTATAATATTCAAGCCATATTCATTCCAGAAGCAGGAATCTTGGGGCTCATCTTAGAATTCCACCTATCACAACCATCTAGCCAATCAATGACAACATAAGCTTCCACTGATTACATGAAAATCACACACAACTAAAACTTAGAGAAACAGGACTAAGAAAGTAGCTACCTTTTTTTTTTTTATTCTTACTGTATTCCAGAAACTGCTTTGTAACTAACTAAACTTGGGACTAATTGAATTTTCACAATAACCCTATTGTTTAGGTATTATTATTATTATTATTAATTATCCTTGAAGTTTAGAGAGGTTGTTAACTGGCTCTTTTGAGGTCAGACAGCCTTTGAATGGTAAAGCCTGGAATGAAGCCCAAACTCTCTAATGCTGGTGCCTGGCTCCCACTGGATAAGCCAGTTTTTCAACCTCCTAGAAGCCCTCACTCTGAAGATGCAAAGACAGGAGGGTAGCTATTAAATCATAGTGGGTTAGAAGCCCTCAGCCTTGGATAGAGATACTATGAGAGGATGAGTCTAGGACAGAATTAACAGCTGTTTCAGTGTTCTTTTAGGGAATACTGAATGTGTATATCAGAATTGTGGCAGGGAGGGTATAGTTATGGCAGGTGACAATGGACTTGCCATCTCAAAGGGATGGGATGCTTCTGATGGGTTAAACATCTACACCAAGGATCATGCTGGAGCACTGAGAACCTGAGTCCCGCAAGACCCACCACCACATTTCCCTTGAGTCTCACTACCAGCTAGAAGAGCAGGCCTTGCTTAAAACTTCTGAGGATGTGGAAAGTACTGGTAATTTCAATAGTATGGCCAACACCAAAACGAGTCCAAACAAACATACCACTCTATACATACTAATAACCAAGATAGATTTACCCCTCCAAATACATAGTTGTGTCAGACAAACAACATTTGGGAAAAGTGAGACTCCAGACAAATGGACCATTCTAAACCCACAGAAATCTCTAGACACAAACTATTATAGACACAGTCTCCTTCATACATATTCACTTCTCACATACCAGCAAACACAACATATTGACAATTTGATGTACAATGGTGGCTTCGGACATACCAAACTTTTTGGGCATCTTGATTTTTTCATCAAAATCACCCAAGCATACAGTAGGAATCAC
This sequence comes from Mirounga angustirostris, assembly GCF_029215605.1. Taxonomy (NCBI): domain Eukaryota; kingdom Metazoa; phylum Chordata; class Mammalia; order Carnivora; family Phocidae; genus Mirounga; species Mirounga angustirostris. The sequence continues at coordinate 44,921,939 of NW_026991718.1, read as the reverse complement.
ATACCCACTTCAACTTAAATAGGATAAGGGAACCAGACTGAAATTTCTTTGAGACAATATCAAACCAATTTATAAAATCTTATATATTTGGCTATGTGAAACACTTCAATATGCTTCCTCAAGGCCACATTGTTTTCATGTAGCTACTCAGGCAATGATGTGTAAATAACAGCCATAAGAAAACTATCTTTTATTAATCTATAATCGTGATATTGATAGGTGACAAATACTTAAGGCTTATAAGAATTGTATGTATTTTTGAGTTTTTGCTTAATTTTGCCTTTTAAAGTTATCACAGAATTTCTGTGAAACTTGAATTTCAATCACCAATTTTGAATTTAATAAGGTGTATAAAGGTTTGACAAGGAAAGCTTTTCTAAGAATCTTCTTACATCTCAAGCCTGCATTTAGTGGTAGACATCTATAAACTATTTTCTCAAGAATTCAATTATTGGACTTCATCATTTTTTTTCCTGAGAATACTGAGTTTGCTACTTGCTGTTTACAATGGAATAAATAACTGAACTGCATTAAGAATGCATTCAGTTAAAAAAGAAGAATGCATTCAGTTACACTGGAATGAATATGTTATGTAAATTTTGCTTTTATCTTTAATAAAAGTTTTCTTTTAGTGTTCCAGACTTTATGGGTATATAGGAGCCCTGGTCTAGAATCAACATGCCTCTTTCACTTTACCATTGCTGATGCATTCTTCAAAAATACTTGCCAGGATATAAAGCCTTCGTGTTTTTATATTTCTTGTCTTTTTCTACTGTTTTCCTACCACAATTACTGAAAACTTTCTACTGAACTTAGTGAGTTCTCTAAAGAATATTTGGGTTCTAAGCCTACTCTTACTTTCCCTGGAGCAGCTATGAAAGCACCAATGTGCCAAACTCAAATGATGGAATTTCTGTCCATTGTCATGCTTTGCATGAAAGTTCCCCAGCTCTTATTGGAACTGTCTTAAATAATGCCTTTAGATGAGCCTTCCCACAGCATTGCACTCCCCTCCAATTCCACTGATTACTTTTGAGGTGAACATATGGCATAGTTAGACTGAATGAGTCATAATGAGACTTCAGTGCATGTGAAGAGAGGTATTTTCTATTACCCTTACATTTGGAGTTGGAAGGATGGGAATCTAGGACTACTGGAGATTTCCACGTGAAATCCAGGACAGAAGACAACAAACCCAAAGGCAGAGTCATACTGGAAACTTGTTTCTGAATGCAGCCGTACCCAAATCAGGCCCTAAACTTGGAATTTTTTATTATAGGGGACACTAAATTATCTTCTTTTTCTTATTGAGATGGTTTTCCCACTTACAACAAGAAGTATCCTAAATAACACAACACTTTTGCAAAAGAAATGCAGTAGCTGCCAAGATAGAATATGAAAAAGGGCCTTAACCTGGCCTGAAGAGTCAAGGAAGGAAAGCTAACTATGAGTAGTAATATCTAAGCCAAAATGTGAAAGAATGATCCATATCAAAGGGAAGGAGCAGGGGTGGAGAATATATTTCCAAAGAATGAAAACCTTGTCTGAAGGGTCTCTTTAACATTTAGAGAACTGATAGAGGGATGAGAATAGAGAAGGAGGGGAGAAATTTGATCAGATTGGAGAGGAAGACAAAGACTTCATAGGGTATGTATTGACCTACGTTACTGGCCATTGAGTAGGTTTTTTGGTGTTTTTTTGTTGTTTTTTTAATTAAAAAGTTACTTCATGGTCAGAACTCAGACAGTACAGTAGATGGTATTGATGACATCTTCCAAATCTCTCCCCGGAAGAGACTTTCAACACCTTTGTTTCTTTTCTTTTCTTTGAGAAAGGATGGCTAGTGTTCACACAAAAAAGTTTATACAAGTGCTTACAGTATTTTTTCAATAAATACTAAAAACTAGAAGCAATTCAAATGTCCTTCATCTTGTAAATGGGAAAACAATGGTTAGAAAACAATTTTACTCCATAGAGTAGAATACTATTTTGTAAATACAAAAAATGGGGGAGGAAACGGCATTTGTATATGAGGGAGGAACAATAAAATTAAAGTATTTAATTTATTATTTACTTATATTAATATTTTTATTTATTTTCAGCATAAGTTTGAGATTCATATAAGATATGCTAGTGAGAATTTAGGCAGGAAATTATAAGTTTTGAGCTCAGTGAAGAGGTTAGAATTTGACAGTCTTTGAGTGAATACCATACAAATAAATGCAGTGAATCTGGATAGGTAAGCAAGATCCAAAATGTAAAAGGACATCTGACCACTGCACACCTTATGTGTCTTTTTTCATAAGAAAAAGATGTAAAATATTTAGTATTCATAAGTTACCCCCCAAAAAGTAGATTGAGTCCTATAAAAATATTTCTCCAATCAGGATTACCTACTTTATTGATTAAAACTATGTCAATGAAAACGTTGGCACTGCTTTTTATTTCTAAAATATTAATATCTGAACCTATGAGAAAAGAAGCCGTTATACATACACATTTCTAATCCCTCACCCTTCAACTGTTTGGAGGCTGTTCATTTCCAGAGGGAGTTCATATATTATCTTATTTCCCCTTAGAAAAACCCCCAAGGAAGAGTATTATTACCAACCTCATTCTAGAGAAGAGCAAAATGAAGTTCAGAGAAATGAAGAGGTATCTTGTTAGGTGTGTCAGTGGCCAGCGAAGACCAGGATGAATTCCATTCATTCAATACAAAACATGTTGATCATCTACATAAGCCAGATAAACTGGAAATCTCTGATGGTTACAAACAGGATTAAAAAAAAAAAAAAAAAAATCCAATTACCTGTTCCAGGTGTTGTAGCTTCCTGTATATTAGGATTGGGAAAGGCACCATCACCTGCACCCTGCAGTGGCATCAGTGATGAGTACTCGGGCACTCAGGCAGCATGCCCAGGATTCCCTGCCTGTCTCCTGTTCCTAGTACACTCGGCGACATGTTGGTATTTAGAAACCACAGTCTACAATTGAGCCAACATTTTTAGCAACTACACAAAAGCATTGACAGGGGCATCCCACAGAAACCATGCTTTAAGAAATGCTGTCCTGGAGGCCTTTTTCTTTTCCCCCACTCATTTGCTTTAGAGAAGCTAAACACCTGCATTTGAAAATAAACTGCCTGCTAGAATATAAAACAGGGCTAGGGTCTTATGGGGGCCTGTCACTGGCCTAATAAATAGATTTTTTTTAAAGATTTTATTTATTTATTTTAGAGAGAGAGAGTGAGTGTGTTTGTGTGTGTGTGTGCGCGTGTGCATGTGCATGAGTGGGGGCAAGGGGAGGGAGAGAGAGAATCAAGCAGTCTTCGTGCTGAGTGCGGAGCCCGATGTAGCACTTGATTCCAGGACCCTGAGATCATGATTTGACCTGAGCCAAAATCAAGAGTCGGCTGCCCAACCAAATGAACCATCCAGGTGCCCCTAAATAGATTATGTTTTAAAATAAAATGTGTAAGCATATTAAATGGGATATTGTGCATTTTCTCAGTCGTTCATGCCTGAAATCATTTGATCCGTTGTTTCTGCATTGGTAATCAAATAATGTTGGTCTACTCATCTGGTAGCAGTTATCAAGACAACTCTTTCTGAGATAGGTCCTGAAACTTCATCCATTAAAAAAAATAGATTTAAGTAGGAATATCACAACCTGGCCAGCTAAAATAGAAATCTTTGAACAAGACTACTTTTGTCTCAACAAAATCTCAGCATTTTCTCTTTGAGTTTATCTTTCCAATTCTGAGTGACACATTTCGTTAAAACTTTTTTTAAAAATTAACAAATGGTACCACAAACCTGGAGCTTTGATGACACCAGTCTGTGCATTTCAGGACAGTGTTCATTTTCTAAGATTGTTGCTTATATATTTAAGAGACATAATTTAACCTTAACCAGTAAATTGCAGAGAATTTCCATTTATTTATGATGGTATGAAAGGGCCGTGATTTACCAAGAAGCTTTCAGTGTAAATTGTACGAGCCAGGACAGAAATCTAAACACTATTAAGCCTTTTTGTGTGTATGCCAGTGGAACAAATTTTGATGACACATTTAAAAGCTAATGCTTTAGTGTGAATTTAGAAGTTAAAAATCCATATCTGAAAAAAATACAATAAAAAATACAACACCATAAATTCTAGGAGAACAGGTAAAACTGATACAGTACCATTCAATTATATTATGTTTCTAGTACTTTCAAGGTTTAAATGGCTTTTGATTGAGTGCCACATATTTACAGAACATGCCAAATATTTATATTACTTTGTTACTCTATCTTTGACAGGGCTACTTAAGCATTCATTTCTCTATATATCCCCATTCACTTTTATTTGTTTAGTTTTACTTTGTAAAACCATCCAGTGGGCATAAACCACTAAAAATGCCAGAAGATAGCAGAAATGAAAATTATAATCTGTGTTCTTTCCTCCCAACCAGCTTTTGCATTTCTATTGCACATTTCAGTAGTTCAAACCCTGCATTTCTCAGTTAAATTGAATGCAGTAATCATTAATATCTAAGTAAAACCATAATCTAAATAGAATTTAAGCTAATCATCTATTTTTTTTCTCACTGCATGGTTAAGACTTAAAATAGGAAAGACAGAGATGATATAAAGGAGAAATCTCATGCTGATGGGCAGTGGGATGTCACTGAACTCTTTCTCCCATCATTACTATTATCTACTCTCAGTTTTCATTAATCACTGTGTTGTTAGCAACATAGTAGTTAAAAGAGGCAAGGACAACTTCCTCATTTGTCAGTATAAGGGGCAGAGACATGTTCAATAATTTGCAACATCCTAGAATTTACATTCTGAAGGAATGAACTCCAATAATTGCATCATTAACTTACATCAGAAAACAAGCTCCACCAAATCAACTGATGAAAGCATTCTACAAAGAAACAGGAAAAGCTTACATTTATGAAAGGCAGTGTATTCTCACTAAATAGGTGGTGTTGAAATAATGATCTGAGTTGAATCTCAGACACTGATTTGGAAATGCTCTTAGTATTTATTCTGTTAATGGCAACTCACCATAATAGGCTCCCCCAGGAAACAGACTCTGGGATAGAAATTAGCCAGCAGGAGGCTTATTAGAGAATGTTCTTGGGATCAACACCTGTGGGAGGGAAAAGTAGGGAAGGAAGGAAACAAAATTAGGCCATGGGAGAAATTAAGTTGCAATGCTACCTCACTGAAACCCTCCTTAGCCAATCCTGCCCAATGAGGAGCTGTGAAACAGGAAAATCCCTTCAACATTTTCCTGAGTTGGATAAATGGGGCCAGGTCTTTATACTCCCTTCTCTCTGGATGCTGCCCACCCAGGAAGCAGGCTTGACCTTGGATAAGGCAAGTCTCTTCAACTCAATTCCTGTAAGTATCTGATAGATGAGGGTGTTCTGCTGGTAAAGTTTCCAGAAGCTGGAAAAATGCAGTCTTTCATTTCTGAAGGGTAGTTTGGGTGGAGCATCACAGCATCCACCACACAACCAAATTTCAATTATATATTTACACCTATATTCATTCAACACACAAAAACCAGTTACTATAAAAGAGGTTACACTACTGCACTATATACAGAAATACAAATATGGATATCTTGCACTGTATTTTAAACTCAGGGTTCACTAGTTGTACGTGCTAATGTGCTAATCAGTCTTTTAGGGCCAATCATCATCCACAAAAATAAAAGTTTCAACTAGATCAGAGGCTGGCAAACACTGCATATAAAAGACTAGATAGTGGGGCGCTTGAGTGGCTCAATCGTTAAGCATCTGCCTTCAGCTCAGATCATGATCCTGGGGTCCTGGGATCGAGCCCTGCATCGAGCCCTGCATCGAGCCCTGCATCGAGCCCTGCATCGGGCTCCCTGCTCAGCAGGAAGCCTCCTTCTCCCTCTCCCACTCCCCCTGCTTGTGTTCCCTCTCTTGCTGTGTCTCTCTCTGTCAAACAAATAAATAAAATCTTAAAAAAAAAAAAAAAAAAGACCAGATAATTTTTTGTTTTGTTTTTGTGGGCCATATGGTCTTTGTCTCAATTACTTAACTCTGCTGCCTTAGTGTGAAAGCAGCCATTGGGAACACATAAACAACTAAGTGTACCTGTGTTCCAATAAAACTTTATTTGCAAAAGAAGTTTACAAACAGGCCAGAGTTTACTGACCCCTGAACTAGATGATCTCTACTGTCCTTCTGATAAATGACACTCCACATTTTTATAATTCTTTGTCAGAATTAGCTAATAGATAACTTCTTTAAAATTATGTACTATAATTCCTTCTTAGAAATAGATAATAGTGGAAAAATGTAAGTTTTAAAAATATAGTAAATGCCTTAATATTTTCCTTCCCAATTTTAGTAACTAGAAATATTTAGGGGTAGGTTTCAGTCATGCATAATACTTATAATATTTATCCAGTAGGAAAACAATTTTAAAAATTATTATCTTGGCCTTTTCTAAAGTGTAGCCGTTTTTTTGAAAGCACTCCCTGGAAAAGAGCGTGATTGAGAAAGGCTAAATATTTATTCCGGGTGGAGGAAAGGAATAATTATGTAGCCCAAATATGGCAAATACTCAAAAATCTTGAGTACTAGGTGAAAATGGGTGTGTCCAAGTAAATTGAGACTTAAAATTGGTATTTTGGAATATACAGTAATGAGAAAGATTCGTATTTTTAATAATAGAATTTTTAAAAAGACGAAGTTATTTTTCCTCCAGCTCACATCTTTCTTTCATTCCTCTCAGAGAAAAACAAAACAAAACAAAAACAAAAAACCTTAAAGTTTTCTGATAATGTGCTAAAGTTATCTTTCAAAGAGATCAGAAAATGCTTTTAAATTCTATTTTCTCTTCAGTTTTTCCTATGAAATAACATAAGGAAAAAGTCAAATAAATGTCAAAACATGTAAAAAGCATTTAGGAGGCACCAAATAAATGAGATTTGAATGAATTACATCAATTTAATATACTCACATTTTTTAAGAAATGATAAACACTGTTCATCTAACCTGCATTTTATCATTAACAAGGGTCATCAAATGGATTCCTGAAAAATCAACCAATTTCCATATTGATGACTAAAGGAGTCCTCGATGTTAGAATACGTCATTCCAAGCTAATTTAGTAATCCTATTTGACAAACCGGAAATGCAGAGGAATCATGTAGATAAATAGCAAGCATAGTACAGGAAAACAGAACATACTAGAAAGAAGATGATGGCAGCTGCCTGAACATTAAGACAAACATGTACAACTAACAGGGAGAGAAGATATGTAACTGTTGGTTAAAGCCACGCTCTAGTATATATATAAATACTTAAAACAGCCAGGTCAAGACTAAGATCTTGTTCTTCATTTCAAACTGCCTGTGTGTTTAGCTAATATGCAGACAACAATTTTTGTTTTCTTTACATTGTTTCACAAGAACAGAGCACACACATCTAAATAACAGTATGGATGTTCCTCAAAAAATTGAAAATAGAGCTACTCTATGACCCAGCAATTGCACTACTAAGTATTTACACCAAAGATACAAATGTAGTTATCTGAAAGGGGACCTGCACCCCAGTGTTTATAGCAGCAATGTCCACAACAGCCAAACTATGGAAAGAGCCCAGATGTCCATCAACAGATGAATGGCTAAAGAAGATGTGATATATATAGATATAGATACAGATACACACACACACACACACACACACACACTGGAATATTACTCAGCCATCAAAAAAATGAAATGTTGCCATTTGCAACGACATGGATGGAACTAGAGGGTATTATGCTAAGCGAAATAAGCCAATCAGAGAAAGACAATTATCATGATTTCACTCATATGTGGAATTTAAGAAACAAAACAGAGGAGCATAGGGGAAGGGAGGGAAAAATAAAATAAGATGAAATCAGAGAGAGACAGACAAACCATAAGAGAATCTTAATCACAGGAAAAATACTGAGGGTTGCTGGAGGGGAGCGGGTTGGGAGAATAGGGTAACTGGGTGATGGACATTAAGGAGGGCATGTGATGTAATGAGCACTGGGTGTTATATAAGACCGATGAATCACTGAACTCTACCTCTGAAACTAATAATACACTATATGCTATGGTGAGCACTGTGAACTGTGCAAGACTGTTGAATCACAGACCTGTACCTCTGAAACAAATAATATATGTTTTAAAAAAAAGAAGAAGATAGCAGGAGGGGAAGAATGAAGGGAGGGAAATCGGAGGGGGAGATGAACCATGAGAGACTATGGACTCTGAAAAACAAACTGAGGGTTCTAGAGGGGAGGGGGGTGGGAGGATGGGTTAGCCTGGTGATGGGTATTAAAGAGGGCATGTCCTGCATGGAGCACTGAGTGTTATACGCAAACAATGAATCATGGAACACTACATCAAAAACTAATGATGTAATGTATGGTGATTAATATAATAATAAAAAAATTAATTAATTTAAAAAGTTCATCAACAGAAAAATGAATAAATTGCGATATATATATATATATAGTAAACATTCATACAAAGGACTGTGATATACAACAGTCAAAATGAATGCACTGGATGGAGCACTGGGTGTTACACACAAAAAATGAATCATGGAACACTACATCTAATACTAATGATGTAATGTATGGTGATTAACAGTAAAAAAATTTTTAAAAATAAAATAAAATGAATGCACTGAAGTAACAGATGTCAACAGAGATTACTCTCAAAAATGGTCAAGTATGCAAAGTGCATACAGTGATGACATTTTAAACAATTTGGAAACATGCAAAAACTCTATATTGTTATACACACGCAGTAGAAGCATAAAAACGCACAGGAGTGGTAAATGCTGAGTGCAGGATGTTGTTATTTTGGGGGTGGGTGGGGCCTTGGGATGGGGAGCAGGGAAATTTGGACTTGGGCAGCATCTGTGAGGCTTATTTTCTTGGAAAAAAGAATTTTAAGCAAGTGTGACAAAATATTAAGATTTGATAGTCCTGGATAGGCACATCTATTTATTATTCTGTATACACTTCTGTATGTTTCAAATGCTTCCTCATTCAAAAATTAAATTTAAGAAACATGTAAAAAAATACACTATATGTTAATTAATTGAATTTAAATTTAAAAAGTCTTTAAAAAACAAAACGAAAAAAATAAACTGAATTTAAGACTAAAGTAGAAAAAATAGCAGGGAAAAGTTGTGAAGAGAAGTCTATGAAACTCTCCTCAATAACACAACTTAGATTCAAACCTGCTTTTGTTGTTTTGTTTTGTTTTTTAAAGATTTTATTTATTTATTTTGACAGAGACAGAGAGACACAGCGAGAGAGGGAACACAAGCAGGGGGAGTGGGAGAGGGAGAAGCAGGCCTCCCGCTGAGCAGGGAGCCCGATGCGGGGCTCGAACCCAGGACCCTGGGACCATGACCTGAGCCAAAGGCAGATGCTTGATGACTGAGCCACCCAGGCGCCCCTCAAACCTGCTTTTGAAGATAGGCTGTGTCATGATCCTATAGTGGTTAGCACTCTGCAGTGTAATGATGGATCTTATGTCAGTTATCTTGACATAAATTTAGTCACTTTCATATCTCCTAGGACTGTACTCCTTGTTTCTAATCATGTAATAAAAAGTGTTGTCTTCTTTTAAATGAAGTATAGTTGAATTGTTTAACACCACCATCACCATTTGTAGCAGCAGGGAAGAGAAGCTGATTTTTTTTTTTTTAATGAACAATAGATCTGTGACTGGTTCCATTAAAATCATACATAACTATTTCTCTGTCTGGATTTGAGGTCAATGCTGCTTGTCTAAATTTAATGACTAAGGCATATTTATTTCCACTCAATAGTACACTCAGTTCCAAATGACTTGGAGAGCTACAAAATCTGAAATTAACATGCTTTAATCATTTGAGTAAGACATAAAACCCATCCATAAAAGCAATTTGTAGCTATTAGGACTATAATTATTTTTTCACCAGTTCTATCTCCATTTCAACAAATCATGATTTCATAAACTAGAAAATATGTAGGTAAACCCCAACTTTCATGTACTTAGTAATCCATTAAATTATTTATATATTTTACCTTTTACTTGTCTTTCAAACTTTGTAATTGTTCAAAATAGCAAGTATGACGTCTACCCCTAGGAAATGACCTACAATAATGGATTTATTACTTAATCACATCATCATGGTGATGGCTATGCATGATTTATTGGTGTGTCGATGGACAACCAGACTAATAATAGTCAGTTGTAAATATAATACATTAGATTTCTTCAGAATGAAATGGTTAATAAATTCAAGAAAATAGATAATGAGATTGAACATTTCACTAAAGAACTAGAACTAATTTTGAAGAAGATAAGCTAATTGAAATTCTAGAAAGAAAAAAATACTGAACTTAAGAACTCAACATGTGTGTTCATCAGGCAACTGGACATTGCCGAGAAAAGTTTTAGTGAACTGAAAAATAATGCTGTAGGATATATCCAAACTAAAACATGAGGAAAAAAAATAGATGGAAGCAAAGTAAAACAAAAGAGCACAAGTTGTATGTACATATATGTCATACATATGCCAGTTTTATGTATAAAATTGTATATATGTCACTTTTACATATAAAATTATATACATGTCACTTTTATATATAATTATATGGGTATGTATATAAAATTGGAGACTCAGAAGGAGAAAGGAAAGAGAATTGGACAGAGCCATATTTGAAAAGAAAAAAGCTAAGATTTTCTTGAAGTTGATGAAAGACATCAAGTATAAGCCCCAAGTAGTATAAATAAGTTTTAAAAATCACAAAACAGGGCTCCCTGCTCGGCGGGAGGCCTGCTTCTCCTTCTCCCACTCCCCCTGCTTGTGTTCCCTCTCTTACTGTGTCTCCCTCTATCAAATAAATAAATAAAATCTTCAAAAAAATAAAACAAAAATAAAAATCACAAAACACATCATAGAAAAACTATTAAAAATCATAGACAAAGAAAATCTTAATGAAGCCATAGAAAAAGATACTATCATTAATTGTGCAACAATAAGGATGACACCTGACTTTTCAAAAGAACAAAAATCAATTAAACCCTGCAATAGAAATCAAATATATAACAACCAAATGTTTTTTAAGGAAAGACTAAGATGTGACCCCTGTAAAGTCTAATTAAAAATAAATAATGTATAACTTATTGATATTAAGAATGATAGAAACAAGATCACCATAGATTTTAAGGACATTATAGTTAAATTCATCCCAATTGATTTAAAATCAAATATTTTTAGTCTTATATTTAATTTAAAAAATTAAATCTCTAACTAAAAATCTTTCCACAAAAAAATTTTTAGATCAGATATGCTTAACTGGTGAATCTTCGGGAACATATAAGGAAAAAATAATACCAATCTTACACATATTTTCTAGAGAATGGAAAAAAGAGGAAATATTTTCCACCTCTATGATATAAGTAAAACTATGCTGTCAAAAGCTTGGAAAGAATGCTAAAAGAAAAAATATACATAGGCAATCTCACTCATTAACATAGATGCAAAATATGCAATAAAAGTTAGCAAATAAAAAAATAAAGCATTACATACATGATAACAAAATTAGATTAAATCCAAGAATATGAGTGATTTAAATTTAAAAATTTACCAATATAATTTTCCAAATTCTCAACAAAGGAAAAAATGATGTAATGTATTTTGATGGATGAAACCTAAGCGAGTTTATTTAATTTAATGCTCATTTATGAAAAAAACTCTTAGCAAAGAAAGAAAGAAATAATTACTCAAGCTGAGTATTTGCAGCAAACAACATACCACTGAAAGAGTGAAAGCTTTCCTCTCAAAATTGGAATGAGGAAAATTTCATATCACTAGTTCTAGTTATATACTATTGGAATTTCTAACAAAACAATACAAAGAAAAAGTGAAATGTACAATCATCAAATAGAGGAAATAAAACTGAAGAAAATGTAGAAGAATCTTTAGGAAACCTATTAAAATTGAATTAGGAAGATCGCTGGACTTAAGGTCAGTATAGCTAAAAAAATCTGTTGCTGTATCCCAGAAACAAATAATTAGAATTGTTAAATAAAAGTGATAACATTTTCAATAGCATCAGAAATCATTACATAGCAAACAATAAATATAATGAAAGATGTGAAAAACCTCAACACTAATAAAATGGAAAAGAACAGAGGCACCTGAGTAGCTCAGTTGGTTAAGCATATGCCTTCAGCTTGGGTCACGATCTCAGGGTCCTGGGATCCAGCCCCATGTCTGGCTCCCTGCTCAGCAGGGAGTCTACTTCTCCCTCTGCCCCTCCCCCCACTTGTGCACACTCTCACTCTCTCTCAAATAAATAAAAATCTTAAAAAAAAAAAAAGAAAAAAGAACAGAGATCAGAAATAAACCTGCACATACATTCACACGGAATTTATGACAAAGTTGGCACTGCCATGCAAGGGGGAAATGATGGGCTTCCTAGTAGTTTTCGGTCACTGGATTTCCATATGGGAAAAAACATGATTCTGACTCATACCTCATACCATACACAAAAGTTTAATATTTGAATGATAGGTCTAAATATGAAAGATCAGACAATCAAGTTTATTGAAGATAAAAAGGATAAGATATTCATGAGCTTAAGAAGGGCATTTAATTTTTTAAACAGGGTTTCAGAAAGAAGTAATCACAAGTAAATGATAAATGTAGACGAAATTAGGGAGCTAGAAAATCCACTTAGAAGATCACAGTAACAATTTCTGCAGGCAAGATCCGGTAACGGATGCTAAAATGAGGTGCGAAAGCTCAGCATGTTTGTATCATCTTAAAGTATCTCCTCCAAAATAGTTATTAAATGCAAATGAAAAATACTATCATGAAGAGAACCTGAACAGTTTTTCACTTTTTCTTTTTCCTTCATGACTTTGACACTTTTGAAGAGTACTGATAAATTACTTTGCATAATGCCCCTCAACATGTGCTCACTCGATATTTTCTCCTAATAAACTTGTATTATATATATTCAGAATAGCAAAGAAGGAGGTTTCCGATTCAGTGAGTTTTACTAGGGGGCACCTGTTGTTAATATGCCTTATTACCGATGTTAATCTGTATCATTTGGTTTAGGTGATTTCTGCTGGCTCTCTTCACTCTGAAGTTCTTTCAAAATAAAAAAAAGTTTTTAAAAAATGGTGATTTGGACTTCCACTAAAATGGTGATAACACTGAAAGAAGGAAAGGGTAAGACATTGAAAGAAAATATGTACAATATATGTATCTGACAAGGGGTTCCTAAGCATGTTATATTTAAAATTCCAGTAAATCAATAAAAAAGAAAGAAAGAAAGAAAGAAGAAAGAAAGAAACAGATAACAAAGTACTGGCAAGGAAATGACCCAAATGAAATATGCACTGTTGGTGACAATATAAATTGATTTAACGACTTTGCAAAATCCTTTGGCAATTTCTATTAAAGCCGAGTATGTTTTTTGGCCTTATGGTCAAGCAGTTCTATTTCTGAACAACCAAAATATACATTAAGAAAATGGAAAGCTGCGTTATGAATGGATGTGCTGTTTCACAACCTCAGGAGCTTCCCGAGTGAAATTCAAAATTGGCTGTGTACACAGCGGGGAGGAGAGGCTGAAGCAAGCAGCAGGCCACTCCGACTGGGAGGTGGCAGGCTTAGTAATCAAGGGAACTCACCAGTGAGGCTTGTCTTGAGCGGCTGCCAGTGGAGGGGGACTCCGCGCTCGCTCGCCAGATTCTTAAAAGTTTTATATAGAGGTGGGGGCGCCTGGGTGGCTCAGTGCTCAAGCGTCTGCCTGGGGCTCAGGTCATGATCCCGGGGTCCTAGGCTGGAGGCCCGCATCGGGCTCCCTGCTCCGCGGGAAGCCTGTTTCTCTCTCTCCCGCTCCCCCTGCTTGTGTTCCCTGTCTCTCTGTGTCGCTCTCTGTCAAATAAATAAATAAAATCTTAAAAAAAAAAGTTTCTATAGCGGCTTTAAGGATTCAGTCAGCTGCACGCCCAGAGAGTCTCAAGGAGCACTGCTCTCTCCAGGGTGTGTCCAGCGGAAGTGGGAACGGTGGGCGGAACCAACGTTCCACGCACCGGGGCGGAAATGAGGCACCTCCAATTGCCAGGGTCCAGCTTCTGGTCAGCAGGTGGTCCAGGTGGTCAATCTCAACAACAGATTACTCTCTCCAGGCATTGTCCTTGAAACAGCTCCAGTCTGGGAACAGTAGCCTGAAGGTGCATTCCAGGGACCAGGGCAGAGGTGAGTACCTTCCCATTGCGAGTCCAGCTCACAGGGTCAACCTGCGGTCACGTCCTCTGGTTGACCTCTTCCGTAAGTACGTTCCTATGTTATATATGGAACACTTTACAAGCAGCAGAAGCAAAACTATTGCTATAGGCGACAACAGTACGGCTGAATCTCAAACATAATATTGAACCAAAGGATCTAAACATAAAAGTAATTCCATTTAAATAAATACAAAAATAGGCAAAGTTATTCTGTGGTGGCAGAAATACGGATAGTGCTTACTGTTGGCAAAGAAGGATGTAGTAACAAGAAAGGGAACACTGGTTACTTGTGATACTGGTAGCATTCTGTTTCCTCGTTTGGATGGTGGTGACATGGGTGTGTGTATACTTCATGAAAATTCTAAAACACTCACATAAAGGGATTCACAGAAATTTTTTCAAAGTGTCAGTTTTAAATATCATGAATGCCCAACAAGGATATTTTTATTTTTTACGCAAACTTTTATTCTACAATCACTAAAAAATCTAAAAATCTAAAAATTTTGCAAAAAATCATAAAAATTAAATACAAACATTTAAATATTAAGGAAATGATCGTTATATATAATCCAATTATATACTCCAAATGGGGAAAAATGACTAAAAAGACACATAGCAAATTCAAATGTATTATCCACAACTTATATGTGTTACTTTTAAATTACTGGAATATTTTAATGGAGTATGAACCAATTGAGTTTATTTAATTCCTTATTTGACCAGCTAAACCCAATATGTTGTGGAACTAAAAAATAACTAAAGGTTATTATTAAGTGTGTATTTCTAAACTGCTTCATATCACGGGGTGGCTTTCTGTTGTTGGTTTTGTTCTTTTTGTTTTCTTTGGGTTGGGTTTTTTGGTTTATTTTAGTAAAAATTAAATATATTCCATTATTATTATTATTATTGTTATTATTATTATTAGCCTGTTTTCCTAAAGTAGATAGTAAAACAACACGTATAAGTCTCTGTTTTGTAAGGGTTTCAGTGCTCTGCTTCATTGAATTGAAGGCTTCAAGACTTTTGTTCATGTATTTATTGATTCAGTCATGTTTTTGTTTGTTCACTGTGGATTTATTAGGAAACTGCTCTATGATTGGGTTTACATAATAGACAAAGGTTTCTATTTCCCAGAAAATTAATCAGACAGTTGGTAATTGGCAATTGCCTTACCTGTGTGAATCCTCATACTTACCAACTTAAATGAAATTCAGGAGTTCTTTGGGCATGGCTACCAAAGACTTAAAACAGTTACACACTTTTGTTATTTATGTTTTAATGGTTTGTTTGCTCAAAACTATTACTTTTTTTTTTTCTAATTTCAAATCAAATCAATTTTGTTTCTGTAGGATATGAACTACAGTTACTTTATCTTTAGCAGTAGCATATTTGATTTATTTGCCCACAGAAATATTTCTAATTTACGGATGATTTTTATGTTCATCCAGACATCCTAATTCTACCCCAGGTCTTTGGGTATTTTTTCCCACTATTGTGGCTATCAAGTTGTTATTGAATTCTATAATTTGGTGATGTCTACTATGAAAGTGTTCTCTAATAGAACAATCCTGATCCATTTCCAAACCAGAAACTTCCTTAGCTCACATGGAGAATTTGCTGTTCCTTCACTGCTACCTCCCATCTAAGAAAAACACAGAAATATCGAGAAAACAGTTTTAAAGAAAGATGCACATACACATTAGTTGGCAACACTTTTTTTTTCCTTGAAAAAGAATATATTTTTCATTTTAAATCTCTAAAGCAGTGAGTCTCAATTAATTTTAGAGGGATTGGGTTTAACCCATTATACAATTACTATAGAAAAAAAATGACTTCTACTTTAAAGAGTATTAGAGCGGCGCCTGGGTGGCTCAGTTATTTAAGTGTCTGCCTTTGGCTCAGGTCATGATCCCAGAGTCCTGGGATAAAGCCCTGCATCAGTCTCCCTGCTCAGCAGGAAGCCTGTTTCTCCCTTTCCCTCTGCCACTCCCCCTACTTGTGCTCTCTCTCTCTCTGTCAAATAAATAAGTAAAATCTTTAAAAATAAACAAAGAGTATTAGAAACACCATGAAATTTAAGAAATGGATTTATGCTTAAATCTTATCAAAGTAATTCAGATTTCTGAATCACCAAAATAATATGTTTGTTTACTTTTCTGTAGAAATAGTATACATATAAAGAAAAGAGAAGCAATATTCAGGTTAATGGTGGCTTTATAAAAATAAAAATAAACTTTAGAATCAATTAAAGACAATTAAGAAATATTGACCAACAAGTGAAGAAACTGTACTTTAAAAAAAAAAAAAAAGCTTTGGGGTGCCTGTATGGATCAGTTGGTTAAGTGCCCACCTTCGGCTCAGATCATGATCCCAGGGTCCCGGGATCGAGCTCCGTGTCAGGCTCCCTGCTCAGCGGGGAGTCTGCTTCTCCCTGCCACTCACCCCCACCCTGTACTCGCTCTCACGCTCTCAGTCTCTCTCAAATAAATAAAATCTTTAAAAAACAGTCTATAGGAAACAAATATGATGACTGAAGACAACTAACGGAAAGAACCTTGAGGTTTGAATATTTTGTACTTTAAGTGAGATATAATGATCTTAGAGTTTAGGTCACTTAATTCCCTCCCTTCACTATATTGTTTTAAAATATAGTTGTCTACCTACATTGAGAACCACATCAGACAACTTCATGATTATTGTTCTTTTTGTTGTTGTTTTAAGAGAGAGAGAGAGACTGGGGGGGAGAGGGAGAGAGAGAATCCCAAGCAGGCTCCTCACGCAGTATGGAGCCCACACAGTGCAGAGGAGAGCTCAATCTCACAACCCTGAGATCATGACCTGAGCCAAAATCAAGAGTCGGATGCTTGGATACTTAACCGCCTGAGCCACCCAGGCGCCCCTATGATTATTGGTCTTAACTTTCAAGCATAATTTTTAAAACTCAAGAGGAGAAGAAAAGTCATATTTACCTACATATTTACCCGTTTTATTGCTCCTCCTCACTCTTCATGTTCCAAATTTCAGCATGTGTGCTAGCTCCATGTTGGTGTCTGTTATCTTTTCTCATTCAACTTGAGATTTTCCTGGTTTGGGGTTTGACAAGTAATTTTATCTTAGATGTTTTGACAATTATATTTTGAAATTTTGTTCTATTTAAATATTCTACTTCAGAAGATAGTCAACCTATTTAGGATGAAACTGCATTTCCTAGCCATTTTTTGTAGGCTGTGGTTCAGTTGTCACTTTAATTGCACAAAACTTTTGTAGTGCTAATCTAGTCCACTCTACTTTTATGTTCCCCAGAGGACAGGGTTTCACCCACACACAGTCTCTGAAATAGTGAGTAGGTGGCAGGGGAGGCCATCTCTGCTCCTGTTTGTGCAGGGTAGGGATGGTCGTTAAGGGATTCACCATGCGGTCTCCATGGCCACTGTGAGATGAGGAGTGGGAGAGACACCACCTCATTATTACATGGCAGAGTTAAAAGACAAGGCTCCACACACAGACTCTGACAAGGAGAGATGCCACCTACTTATTACAGGGAGAAGATGCAAGACAGGATTCTGTTCACAGTCTTTGTACCAAAGTGTTCGGTAGAAAGGAGGAGGAATGAGGTCATCATCTTTGAATTAACAGTGGTCATTATGACCCAATCAACTGCTGCATTGAGGAATAAGTAGAAAGAGTCCTTCATCGATTGTGTATGCTTGAGAGCTAGGCAGTGAGTGGGGAAGAATTCAACATGCACCAAATCCAAGTTGAGTAAACCAGAAGACCGCTCAAGACACATGTCATGATAACTAGAGCTTTATGAGCTAAGATCACAAGGAGACCCCAAGTCTAAAATATGTTTTCTTAAAAAAAAAAAAAAAAAAAAAAAACTGACACTAAGCAGTGACGTGCACAGCTTTTTGGTTTTTGAATATGTTTTATTTTCCAAAAAGTGATAAGTGATCATTGTTTTTCCACTATTAATCTTGTTCCCTTCTTACTCCAGACACCTGTATGGGTATCTATCCTAGTAGAAACACATTTATTTGTTGTGCATGGACTGTTTTAAAGAATATAGACCCCTAAACAATATCACTCTCCTCCATTTTACAGGCAACTCAGTAGGCAATAGGCCATCACTAAGTGGGGGAAAGAGACTTTGGACTGACAGTCTTGGTGATAAATCCTACGTTGAAGAATCCTATTTGTTAGTTACTTGCGTAAATACTTCAGTTTATGCTCATAAAATAGTTTAATATTTTGAGTTACTCCCTAAATCAAAGATAAATGATATTAACGTAATGTGTCTTTGATTTGCTTTTTATATGAGTCACAGAAAAGTGATAATCCCTATGGAAGCTGTGGAAAGAAAAGGGATTTCTGAAATATCTTAATATGTTAGAATATCTGTTTAAGATTAAAAACTCCAAAAATAAACAGAGCAATGATTTAATCACTACTCAGATAATATTTCAAAAATTTCAAACCATATATGCAATGCTCAAGGATTTGACAATCTGAATACCACCTATTTTTCCTTCAGTTTAAATTGGATCACACTGTCTTCACAATGTTTAAGGAAACAAAATTAACGCACTCGTAATAGTCTGCATGTTTTCTTTTTAAAAGGTATATTTCCCACCCTTTTTGCAAAGGAAAAAATTTTTTAATTTAAAAATGGAGCCTTAGAATCATAGAAAAGAAATGTCTATCATATTTTCTGCTGGTATCAAACTACGTTAATTACATTTGGCTCATTTTAAGCATTCTCAACCAAAAATTTCATTCAGGAGATGCTTGGGTGGCTCAGTCAGTTAACTGGCTGCCTTCAGCTCAGGTTGTGATCCCAGGTCTGGCCGCATTATCCCAGGTCTAACCTGCTTCTCGCTCTCCCTCTGCAGTTCCCCCTGCTTACACACACTCTCTCTCAAATAAATAAATAAAATCTTTTTTAAAAAAGTCATTCAGACTCTCTGAAGTATATTTCTAGAAAAATATAGATTTCTTACACTTGCATAATGGTATTTAGTATATTAAAATGACATTTGAAAATGTCAAGAAGCAAGTTTGTGTGTGTGTGTATGTGCATGTGTGTGTACCTATACATGCATACAGATAAAAAAAGCCTTGAATCTTTGAACTCCTCAAAAGACTCAATCTCTTTCAAAGTTATTACTAGTAAGTTTCAATAACTTGAAAGAATTTTAAATAAGTAGCACTAAAGATTCACTAATAATTTAAAAGCCTGGCTCATTTAGTGATGGTAAAGGTGACTTAAAAAAAAAAAAATCAGTGCTATATTTCATCTTTTATTTCAAGAAACTAAAAAGAGAGAGACATCCCCAGCACTGTGTAGGACACAGAGGTGGTACAATGGAATAGAACATAATTTACCTAATAAATAGAAACATTGTGACTATTTACTAAAGGTATCATAGAACAATCAATCCTTTGAGAACAGCATCTCCTCTTCTCATCAACTTCTGTGGATACGGTGATTATTGGCCCATCCTTAAGTGGCCTCCTCTAAGTTTTTGCATACCTGTAGCGTTATAAGTAACACTGTAACAATAATTATTATAGTTAATTTCTGGGTGATACTGACATTTACTATAATAAAAACTATAAATTTACTACACTAAAATGTTTACAAACATTAAAATATTATTATTGTTACTATTTCAATTTTGTGGACTTAAAACTAAAGGATATGGGCTAAAACACTTGAGCTGCTTCCTAGTCTGAAAAAAAAAGAAAAAAAAAAAAGTCATCCATCTCTTCCAGAGTTTTAACTTATTGACTAGCATGAGCACCTACACAATTGGCAAAGCAGAAGCCGGAGAAACATCCCTGCTCTTTATATCTGTTAATTTTTAAATTTGTACTTTTCCATGGAGGATAATTGGTTAGATTTCTGCTTTAATTTTACCTTGGGAGTCAGTAAAATGCAATGGTTAGGGGCACAGGCTGTGAGCCAAACCCCCCAGTGTCATAGCCCATCTTCTCCACTTTTAGCTGTCTGACTTTAGGCAAGTTACATCATCTCTCTGGGATTCAGTTTCATCATCTATAAGACTGGAATGAAAAAAATTTGATCTATCTCACTTTGGATTTAATGACTTAATACATATAAATGACCTTGTACTTGGTACCCAATAGCTACTACTATCTGCCCTCTTGGGCTTCTCTTTTCTTTGCTTTGATACTTCTACTAATTTTATCCTATTTTCTATTGTTCAGTAACTATTCAATTTTTTTTAAGATTTTTTATTTATTTATTTGAGAGAGAATGAGAGAGAGCACATGAGAGGGGGGAGGGTCAGAGGGAGAAGCAGACTCCCTGCCGAGCAGGGAGCCCGATGCAGGACTCGATCCAGGGACTCCAGGATCATGACCTGAGCCAAAGGCAGTCGCTTAACCAACTGAGCCACCCAGGTGCCCAACTATTCAATTTTTAATCTTCTTTGTAAGATGGCATGCTTTCTTATTTTCCAGCAATAATATAGTTTCTTTCATCATACTTGGGCATATGTTTTCAGTATACCATTTTGAACTAGATGTCTGTTCTGGAAAGTCTTACAATTTTTTTGAACTTCCTTTTTATGTGTTCATATCACTTTGTGTATTACTTTTCTCCTTAAATTTACCACTGTCAAATGGCAGGAACCGTGCTTGCCCTCTTCTCCAGCCCCAGTGTCTAAGAACAAATCTGGTCTATAATAGACATTCAACTTAGAAAATGGGTTAAATGAATAAATTAATTAATATACTGAAGAATAAATGCGTACAAAGATAAACATACATACCTCATCCTCAATCAGCAAAACAATCTGAGGAAATGACAATCCACCACAATCTTTCTGTGTTGGTAGATGTTAGACACCTTTAAGTGGGGATAAGAATGGAACAAACATTTAGGAACTTATATTTATCACTTTATTTATTTTACTCAACTGACTTATAGGTTTCTTTATCTTCCTTTCTTCAGATGAGGCATTTATGACTCAAAGAAATTGTGCTACATAATTGTGCTACATTGTGATGCATAAGAAGGTGGTGGGTGATGAAGCCTATATGCCAGTCAGTCCTCATAAAACCCACTCATGTCTGCTGCCCACAGTGATGATCCCAGTCAAAGGGATCTTTATGGGTTTTCAAGGCATCTCCAAACAGCCTCATCCCTGCCCTATCAGAATAGGACAGTCTTCAAGCTTTGTTTCTTATCTCAGAGTATGTTACAATATAGATTTAACTCTGGAAGTAAATGAAGACCACCCAAATAAGAACAATCAAAGGCAGATTATTCAAAGCTTGCAATACCACAGGAACAGGCTCCACCACACTTGCATTTGGCAGAGACTCAAAAGCAGTCAGAAGAGGGGGACAGCTTTATAGTTGAAAAGAAAAGTCTTTAGGTATGCCCTGATTGGAGGCTGATGGCATGGGGATACTGTTGGCATGGGGATGCCGTAGTGGGCTAAATAGACGTGGGGCACTTTATGCAATAGGTTACAAGTGCATTGTTTGCCTTTCTCCAGTTGGTCCTAAGAAATGGTGAAAAAATTAGGTTATCCGTTATTAATCAAGTCTAGGCTCTTGGTACCAATTTCTACAAAGGTTATTTGGCTTTCTAAACTGGTTGAAACAGATAATAGGTTGGCTTCCTGATTGCTGATTGCTGTAGGTTGTGAGGCAGACTTCTATTTTCATGTATTGTCTGGTCATTGTTCAGTTGTATATCCAGTCTCTCATTATACTTATCAGGAAAAAGCAAAGGATAAATAAGAGTGATTGGAACATGGCACTAGACTTTTCAAGTAATGTGAAGAATGGAGTGAAATTTATTAATCATCCACAGGGATGATGTAAAATGACATATTAGTATGATGATCAAAAAGGGTTTGGCTCTATATTATAAAGTAAATCAGTTAATGTCCCTAGAGGTTAAAAAAAAGTGGCTCATAGGCATGAAAATTATAGAACTTAGAAAGGTAGACTACCATAAAGAAAGCAAATCCAATTACATCATTAAGCAGGACAAGAAGAAAATCATGGCCTTGATGGATTGATTCCCATATATGGGGGTTTGGGATAGTAATGTATGAAGAATCTATTATCCTAACAAGTAGGTTAAGAAGGACTAAAAAGTGACTATTACATGATGATGATATGTGAAACTGAGGTGAGACAATTAGGGGCAACAAAGGGGATCAGTGGTTAGAGATGAAGAACAGCAATTCAGAAAATCCACGCAGTAAATGACAGAAAGTGACTTTTGATCAGTGACAGGGATGGTGATTCGTATTAAATACCAACAGCTGAGAGGCAGGGACTGCTGAAATACTGCAAAATCATACTTTGGAAAGCCTAGCCTATGTGCTGAGAAATCAGTGGTAGCTCAGCTTTAGAAAGTTCTGGCAGTTCCGGCAACGGTGAGGTAAGGCAATAAAACTATGGTTGAAAATCCAATATAGTAACCTCAGGAGCATCAGCTTCCAATAATGATAGAGGGTAAAGATATTAGCCCCATTTTTTATATATCAAAATGGTGGCAATTTCCCTGTCTGACATGGCAGCATCTCCTTGGCTCCATGCTTACTCACAGTTCTCAGTGGCTTTCAGAATTTCCAGAATTTTTGTCAACCCCTGTAACAGTCTCAACTCCCGTGTTATCTCAGAGCAATTTTCTCACAATTGACCAATCAAGGGGAGTTTGGTTGCCAGAGGATTTTAGAGATCTGTGAGGAAATGTATTCAATGTATTCCTGGACTTACAGTGTGGAGTCATCCTTGGTCACATGGCCAGGATTTCTGGACTCCAATGTAGGATAATATTAATGAGTCTATAAAGAAAATGAGAATTTGTCAAATTAGCATTATCAGTGACATCCAGAGATACTGACAGAGTCATTATCTCTCAGCAATATCAATAGTTTTAGGTATTGAGTATTTAAAAGTATATGAATTTGATTTGATGCTTCAAATATTTGAGAAAATATATCTGCATCAATATGTATTCATCTGTGATACAGCCTGTGAGTGTGTGTTTATCCAGTTTATGGACAATTTAAAAAATTTATACAAAATAGAATCCATAGTTTTAAATGTTTCCATTGTTACAAAGAATGAATACTCAATAAATATTAAAGCGAACAGGTTAGAAAATCGCAAACAAAACGAGTTAAGGTCTGAGGAAGAAAAAATTAATAAAGAGAAAAGCAGAAATTATATTCAAAACAGAAAATTGAAGCATAAAGAAAGCAAAGAGCTGGCATCATAACAAAATGCTAATCAAATAGAATTTTTTTAAAAATATATAACCTACTGCAGCTGATCATGAGAATAAGGGAAAAATTATGAATAAACCAGAAAAATTAAATGGATTTATGCTAACATCTAAAATTTTGATAAAATGTACATCTAAAATTAACTCAAAATTTATTTTAAAAGCTCTAATGACAAATATTCCTAGGAATAAGCCTTAAAGCAACCTTAAGAGTGGTAGGTATGTTCAGAAGATTTTATAAGTAAGTAAATTAAGATAACATCAAGAAACAGATACTATCTATGGTTCTTAATGTGTTTTACTGCACAGAGCAAAGAAGAAACATCTCCATTTATTTTATAAGCTAGATTAACCTTGATATCAAAACCTAGGAAATAACAGCATTTTTGAGGAGATTACAACCCAAGAAAGCTGAATTGCTTCCCTCCCATGGCCATTTCTACATTCCAGTTATTATCTTAGTACTGCAACCAATTTCCCCCACGTTTGTTCTTTAGTTTCTTGTGTTGTAACACAAAATCTGACAAAAGCTTCATATGGGTAAGAATGCTTTTAAATATACTTTTACCAAATATGTGACAACTCACCTATTCATTACCAATATGGGAAAGGTAGTATTTTATGGTGAAAATAACTTTGAATTGTAAAATCTGGCTCAGCCACCAACTAGCCATTTGTCTTTGAGCAAGTTACTATTTTTCTGCCTCCTGGCAAAATAAGAAGCTATACTACACCATCTCCATGATTCCGTGATTCCACAGAACAGCCACAGTTACTCCTAGGTCTTTGTTTATGTGAGTGAAAAATGTGGGCATTATCCAGGGGAACAAACAAAAAGAAATCACAGGGACGCCTGGGTGGCTCAGTCGTTAAGCGTCTGCCTTCGGCTCAGGTCATGATCCCAGGGTCCTGGGATCGAGCCCCGCATCGGGCTGCCCGCTCCGCGGGAAGCCTGTTTCTCTCTCTCCCTCTCCCCCTGCTTGTGATCCTGCTCTCACTGTGTCTCTCTCTGTCAAATAAATAAATAAAATCTTTAAAAAAAAAAAAAAAAAGAAAAATCACAGATACTATTTTAAAAATCAGGAAATCAAAGGATACCAGAACTCATAGGATTCTGTGAGACTAAAGAACTTATAAGTTACTTATCAGTTACTTACTTATCATTACTCTTTTCTCCTTTTATTCTAACTAGAAACCAGTACTTCATAACCACGGTAAATACAAGCAGTGCATATAACTGAGAATGGCTATGTACAGCATTGAGGGGAACAGCAGACAAAATTATTTCCAAGCAGTTATTGTCAGGGCAGATTTTTAAGACAACATTCCCATAAATTCTGTAACTCTAAGCAAGTGTTTTATGCATAATGTGGAACTTGAGGAAAATAAGAAAGACATTTTTTTCTTAAGTATAGGAATGATATTTTCTGTGGGTGCTTGATTTCCAAAGGGACTCTGAGAACAGAATGGTTCATTTTATGATCTCTTCTTTTTTCATGGAACCACACTAAATAAACATATATCAATCTGAATAAGAACAGTAAATAGCAGTTGTTTCCATATCTTCCCCCTGAGGTTAACAGAAAATAGAATAAATTGTCTAGCAATCAACAGATCGTAACTAAGGTCTTAAATTTTTATATTGCTTTTGGGAAATGATAAACTTTGCCTTTGTGTTGTTAATGACATGGATTTATTCCTTAATGATGAATTCATAAATCAAATCTTTGGAAGATTTTTTTAAGCCATTGTTAATAGCTGTTTAGTAGTAAAATTGTAATGGCACAAGGTTGAAATCCAAATTAATTTGGCCCAGGAACTGAACAACCAATTAATAAAACATAACAGTATTTCCTATTGTCTTAAATTCACTGGAAAAGTTACAATTTTTGAGGTCATTCATTGTAATTAGTACAGTGTCCATAACATACAGCATGCTAAGTTTGTATCCATACATATCCATACATCTTATGTACATACATATATGCATAAAGTATACCTAGGCATGTAAGTACACGTTTGCATACAGAATGAAGAATAGTAGCTGTTATTAAATGCTAGGTAATTTGATCAAAATCAAAGAATTATAATCATTTTATTTTTGCCTTTTTCAACAAAATATACAAAAAAATTCTGTAGAATAGCCCAGGTTTTATAATTATGTATTAATATATAAATACCAGTATGGGCCTCTGGATGGCTCAGTCGGTTAAGCATCTGACTCTTCGTTTCAACTCAGGTCATGATCTAAGTGTCATGAACACCTGAGATTGAATCCTGCAGCAGGCTCCATACTGAGCTCCTAGAGGTCAAATTCACAAAACTTTGGGAGCCCCTGTGACAGGGTCCCCCTGGAGTTTTTAACTGTTGATGTCCACACTGAGCCTCCAGCACTTCAGCTGCAGTCATGTTTTACTGATCTAGTACTGGTTCTCTTGGCATGTTCTGCTCCTGAATCTCTGCTCAGAAAAACAGAGAAGAGAGAAGACCCAGAGGGACTGGAGCAAGGCACCCACAAGCCAAAAATCGCTTGAAGTCACCAGAAGCTGGAAAGGGCAAAAACTGATACTCCATTAAAAAAAAAAAAAAAGATCCTCTCCCTCTCCCTGTGCCTCTCTCTTTCTCTCTCTAAAAAAAAATAAATAAAATCTTTTAAAAAAAGTATGGAAAGTATATTTTAAAAAAGATTAAAAACCAGTAAATTAAAGAATATGAAAATTATTTTTATAATGCAAGAGTGGTATAAACTAATTATGAAATTACTATAAAAACATGAAATGGTTATTATTAAATATTAAGTGAAATTATATAGAAAGCTCTAGAGTGGTACTAGAATTGCTTTCATTAGAAAGGGACTCTTTCATTGTTCTGCATTCCAAGGCCTAACCATAGTTAACCATAGTCCTCCCAGCTGATTCTCCTCAAAGGATATTGTGGGAGAAAAGAATAGTGTGAATATTTGGTGCTTTGAGTATGAAAAGTAAATTAGCTGACACTGTGGAGAAGGGAACCAAAATTATAGGTTCCACAAAGATTCCTATTTAAGTGCCATCACTGGGGAAGGAGGACCCTTAGAGAATGGGAAGGACCACTTAAGTTAGCCTTGCAAAATTCTGTCTTGGGTAGCTCTGTTAGACAGAGGTGGGGAGGCACAGGAAGAGATACAATATGTAGAAGCAAGGCAATGATGTCCAGGGGCTTTCCTAATCAAGAGTGGAACTCCTTCCAGAACAAGGTGTTCTCTCTGTGGTTCTGAGAATATTCAAGATGGGAAGAAAGCCCAGAGTGACTGACAATGGACTACTTTCCCAATCCAGGCATTTATATACGGCTTGAGACATACTGAATTTGATTTAAGCAAATCAAATTCAATTTGAACAACTCAATTACAGAGAATTTTACGCCTGTTACTCTAGGAAGATGGAATTTTGACAGAAAGTTTTCCTCTACTTATCAAGCTTTTATATAGTATAAAATTTTGGTAGTATAATTGCTCTGATTTACTGAGTGCCTCCTCTGTGTCAGATGATACACTCATATCTGCACCTCTCATCCTCCCTGCTATTTAGGAAGTATCTTTGTTTTACTGAGGTCCAGAGAGTGCTACATAGCAAGTCACCCCAAAAATTAGTGGCTTAAAAAAACAATAGCCACTTTATTCTCTCTATTAAATTCTGTGATTCAGAAATTCAGAGAGAGCTCAGCTGGACAATTACAGCTTGGGTCTCTCATCCAATTGCAGCTAAAGCATGGCTAGATCTAGAACTATAGTATACCAGCTGAGCAGGGCTGTCCAGGTGCCTTTCTCATGAAGTTTTAGAGTCTCTCTACCTGTGACTCTTCAGTGTTGTCTCTTAAGGCAAAGATTTTGGCTTCTCCCCAATATGTCAGCATGACAGTGCAGTCAACCTGCATACAAGGCAGCTAAACCCTTCAAGAGTGAGTATTGAATACCTCACTGTGTTGCCTTTCTCTGTTGCTCAAAACCATCACAAAGCCTTACCTGTTTTCAAGGGAAGGGATATAAATCCTTCTTGATAGGAGGAGTGCAAAAGAATTTGTGGATATATTTTGAAAGTGCCACACAGAGTACACATAACACATAGAGAGCAAGTGGTAGACACCAGGTTTTTAAGAATCCAGGGCTCTTCTAAGCTAAGCATTTCTCCACTTCAATGTGACCAAGTCAGGTATGAGACAAAATGAAAACTCTACATAAGAACATAACTTCTTAGTAATAAGTACAATTGGAACACTTCCCTTATTAAGTTTTTAAAAAAATTTGCCAACAATAGTGTCAGCTGTAGAAGTAACACAGCATTACATAATCAAGTTTTGTCTTTGTTACCCAAAATAACATATTAGAAATTCAATACATATGCTCTGAATTACAGGGTAATTTATTAAAACTTTTAACATAAAAGGTCTTAAAATACATGGTTCTTCTGTTCCTGCCATTGTCTAGTCTCTATTCTTTCCAGTTGTGCATTTGATTTCCTGTTCCTTTTCAATCCCTAAAAGATGCAGCATTGAAATCACTTCTTTGTATTCTCTGCCTTTGTGATTAATGGCAGTTTAAGTTGGTACACAGCCACAATAAGTAATAGAATTTAATTTCACTATAAATTTTTAAATTGCAAAGGTGAAACAACAGAAGGCTCCCTTTGTGGGAGAGCAATGTCAAGCAAATGAATGATTTCTCCACAGTTAAAAAGTAACTCAGCCATGAGTATTTGTCATTTCTTGTCAGAGGTGAGCATGAGAGGCATTCCAGAGTAATTTACAAGCTTGTTCATTCCTACCCATTGTACACTGACTGCTCCCTCAGTCTCTTCCTGCCCAATAGACTAGAACAATAACTTTAACCTGGCCTTTGTTGTTCCTTTCTTAACTACCATGCATATAATTATCTGCATTGGAGTTTTCTTTTGGGACTCTTAGTTTTTCTTATAGAGAGAGCATATGACAGTCATTTTTTGTTTTTCTGCTTATAAACTTTCTATTTCCTTCTTTGCAACCTGTTATGCTTCATTGTATTTTAACCCTTGATTCTTTATTCTTGAGAGTGAATTGCTAGATTGAGAGGTGTCATTTACTTCATGGGAGGCACAGAAATGTTATTTACCTAATGAAAATGTAGGTAAGACTACATGAACTATGAAGAAATATGATGTAAAACCATGTGAGAAAATAATGCAAAATATTATGGCAATTATACAAAAATATAAATGTGGATAAGGAGTAAACATGATATGCAAATTTGAAAGAAATTTTCAGGAACACATTTATAAAAATGATGGACTCTAGTAACACTGCTCACATTTCATAGATAAGGACATGATGTCACAGACCCATAGATAAATTATTCCATAATATCACAGCACAATTATTAGGAATAAGGACAACTTACAATGAATACTTAATTTTAGTAGTGGTTGATTGACTCATGAGAGACATGACCCCATTCTAAAGATGGAAAACAAAATCAGAAATCCAATTTATGACTAACATCGACATTTTTCTTGTAGTATTAGGTAAGATCATGGAGGATGGCATATGTGCACATATCAGTTAACTTTTCCACCCCATGCAACTCTTAATACTATTGGCGAGAGAAGTGAGAGTGACTGCACAAGTCAATAAAAATAGAAAAGATGGAGGCAGTATGGCCACAAGAGACAAGCAAGAGAGGTACTTTAAAACATAGATTTATGAACAACTGCACCTTACTTTTAAACAAACAAAAAGCCCTTGAATCAGAATACTAGTGGGAATTATGAGTAATGTTGCCCTTCCCTACTAAGCAAGAACAATTTGGGGGAATGAGAAAGAGAGACACCACAGCATTACAGTGTAAAGGTTTTCTAAAACACTGTGACTCTCCCAAAGACATAACTCATCAAGAGCAGAATTAGAGAATAGCTGAGGTATATGATCTCTAGTATTTTGCTCATTTTGCTTTATCATTCTTGTTTCTACATTGAAGCCATTCCAGTATTATATCCACAGGAAACAGGAAATCACAAAATGAGTAAATGATTCCTGAACACAAATGATTCTGTACACACATACATGCACATGCACAGAGAGAGAAAGACAGAATCAGACAGGCAAACTGACTGTTTCAGTTTTTAATTGAATCTTTCAATTTTTCCATATACGGAGCTACTGTACATTCCACAGTAAGTGTATTTTGCATTTCCAAATAGAAATATTGTGGTTAGATTTACATATTCCTTAACTAAATAACTTTTCTCGGCAAGGGATCAATTATGTTTGTTTTTGTATCTTTGGATTGACTGTATCTAGAATATATACTGGCATATAGTAGATGTTCAAGACACAATAGCTAAACTAACAAATGACACATTTCATAGTATTTACACTTACGCATTGAATTTCACGAAATGTAGAATGATTTGCAAAGATAAATTGCCACTGTAGGCAGAGCCTACGACATGTTCCTGGACAAGTTTTAGTGTCAGGTGGCACTTTCCATTACTCTACATCCCTCCTTGTTGTTTTGTCAAAAGCATTGTAATGGCATAGCCAGCCCGGATAACATAGACATAGAAACTGTCAACCAAATTACATAAGGAAGAATGGGTATACCTATTACCTATTGCTGTAAGACAAATTACCTCAGAATTCATGACCTCAGCTTAAAACAACAAATGTTTATTTTCTCAAATACTTTCTGAGGGTCAAGAATCTAGAGGGATGGGTGAAGGGAAGTGTGAGGTTCAGGCTTCCAGTTAAGGAATGAACAAGTCACAGGGATGAAAGGTACAGCATAGGGAATATGGTCAATGGTATTGTAATAGCCTTGTATGGTGAAGATGGTAGTTGCCCTGTGGTGAGCACAACATGAAGTATAGAGTTGTCAAATCACTGTGTAGTACACCTGAAACTACTGTAATGTTGTGTGTCAACTATACATCAAAAAGTTTTTTTTTTTAAATCTAAGAGGGGCCTAACTAGGCAATTCAAACTCAAGTCTCCCATAGTTGGCCATGGCTGCTATCTTCTGAAGGGTGGACAAGTGCTAGAAAATTTGCTTCCAAGAGAGTAACCCACAGGGCTGTTAGCTTCAGGCCTCAGTTCCTTGCTCAGTACCTTACCATAGGGCTATTGCTTAGAGTGCCTCTCCACAGGGCTGCTTGAGTGTTCCCCTGACATGACAGCTGGCAGGTAATCCAAAAACAAGAGTGAAGAGAAAAACATGATGTCTTTTATGTCTTAATCTTGGACATCACACATTCTCTTTTCTGCTATATTCTATTTGTTAAGAGTGAATCACTAAATATGGCCTGCATTTAGGGGAAGGGGAGTTATGCTTCACTTTTTGAATAGAGGAGTATCAAAAAAATCTGTGGATGTATTTTTAAATAATCACAGTAGGATCACAAGTGTTTCCAAGTTGTGTATCAGATTGTATTATATGTGCATGTGTATATACACATATATTATGTTGAGGACTTTTTAAAGATTTGTGAGAGTTAGCTGGAAATCTAAATGTAATGATGCCCCACACCAGAAAGGATGCCAAGTATACTAAACTGAAAAAAGAAAATATTGGCACAGAGGTGAAGAACGAGGAGAGGTTTGACACTAAGAGGAAAGGGAGGAGTCCCTATTAATGAACATAATAATAAATGCACATGCAATTGCACACATTAGCATGTCTGCCTGCACTCTTAAACCATGTCCTGGCAACTGGATTTAGATGACAGTTAGTGGCCACTACATATTCATCATCACCTTCCATTTCACCCACACACCAAAAGGAAGTGACAAAATACAAAAGACAGAATCTTTTTTCCATGACTGCCAACTGCTGACTGCATGTCCTCATGATATGCTTTGTCCTTGAACCAGTCTCACTGGTTGCATTTGTCAGCATAGCACCTACCACCCACCATTGTGAGCTGCAAGTCTGCCCACAGCTATTATAAATACAGGAGGCCATCTACCTCTAAAATATTTAAATTACGTATATTTTGCTGGATGAATCTTAAGTTTAAAATTGCCCTGTGAAGCCGTAAACAAAGTAAATTGTAGAGTTACCTGAACACACTACCTACTTCTTTTAAATGCTTGGTTTTTATGAAGTGTCTTCAGGAGACTAGGCAACTAGTATCATCAAGTTTAAAATGTGATTTTGTGAATCTATGAGAATACAGACAGAATTAATACTGACCTTAGCAAAGATGCACTTTTTTGTTGTTGTTAGTTGTGAATATCTCCCCAGTGTTCCCTGTCAGGATTTAAAGAGTGAAATGTTTTCATCATTTCCATTACACTGCTAAAACTTTGTTATTTCTTTTTTATTATTATTGTTTTTATTTGAGTATAGTTGACACACAACATTACATTAGTTTCAGGTGTACAACATAGTGATTCAGCTTCTCTATAAAACTTTGTTATTTGCTATAGGGGTCCAAACTACTGCTGAGTTTTATCTCATAATTAGGGATGTCACTCACACTATATTGAGTATTTCCTGTGATGGGAAATACACAAAATTAAGGGTCTCACTCTTTATCAACTATTAAAAGAAGAAATCGTGTTCAGCACATTTTGGGGAGATGAGGATACATGATCAAAATTCAAGACTGCCATAAAATATTTCATAATCTGCTTCTGTTAGCCTAAAGGAAATTATATAAATCTAAGTGAAATTAACCTTATTTTGGCTTCTTCCTTGCTCCATGATTGTTCATGACTAATATGTGCACAAGTGGCCCTTGCGTCTTCTGCAGTTCTGTGCATTTGATTGGGCTGTGGAGCCAATTATAGCTTATTACCCATAATCAGTATGTAGAGGGCTATGGTATAATGACCTACAGCTTGGAATTTGTGTCTATAATAATTTGTTGCAGGAGAATTGGGAACCATGAATGCAACACAATACCCAGAGTATATTCTCAGAGTTGGAGAATAGACAAGGTTGTAATCTAATTAATTTTTATTCTGGGGGATGCAAATACTTTGGCTAGTTTTACCCTGTAGTGGTGAAGTTGTGTGACTTTGAAAAGATAATTAACCTCGCTATATCTCAAGCCTTCATCTATTAATTACTTACCTCATAAGGTTGATGTGAAAATTAAATGCAATAATACCTCTAAATTGCTTATCTTGGTTCCTGATGTATAGTAAGCATTCAGTAAATAGTATGAGATACAATTATTGTTTATTATTTTATTTTATTCAGAGATATTAGGGATTAAGTTTACAGAGAAGAATAGCTAAACAATGACATTTAATAATATGGTTAATCTCTATAGCTTTGAGGAATCTTGGATGTAATTTGTTATTTTTACCCTTTAAATCACTCCTAAGATTGATAGAACTTTAATACATTTGCATATATTCTAAATGCAGTGCAACTCAAGTGTTGGCCCATGGACTGGTATAGTCCACAAAAACAAACAAATAACTAGTTTTTTTAAAAAATTTAAAGTTTGTTACTGGTCCACAATGAATAACTAGAAATTGAGAACAATTTTTAGACATGTATATTGCAACCTGACCTTGTCGTGTCATTCAGACATGTGATTAGTAGACTTGTCTTGTTGTGCAGGGTATTTTGTAAAAGTATCAATCTGTGATAGATTGGAAATAAGTAAAAACTGATCTCTCACCACAGAAATTTAAGAAGTACTTCTCCAGAGTAGACCCAGGGTATTTCCAAGGCCTTTCTGAGAGTGAACCTGAAACCTGTTCAAGGCTCTGTAAAGAGTTCAGAATATACATATGGATACTGAAGTACCAAAATAAAATCTCTAATTTTATTCAATTTCATTTTTTCAAAATTGTGAAAAATGTAGCACAAGGAGCTACTAGTATAAGAATCTAATATCTCAAAGGCTATTACAGAAATCAGTAATTTAATAAGCAAGCAAGAGATAAATGACCAGTAACTGTGTTCAGATTTTCATGGAAGTACAGGCCAGAATCCACCTAAAAATCACAAGTACCAGGATATGAATGGAACTGGATGCCAATATAAAAGCCTTCTTAGCCAGAGACTACTTGTTCCCTACTATTTCCAAGATCTAATATTAAAGAGTCAAGTGTCCTGAATCCACAAATGAGAGAGTAGAAACACCCAGTTAAAATGGGGAGGTGAATTGCCAAGGACCTAGGAAATTCCTGAAAATTTTCTGTCTAGGTTTGATGGATGCTAAAGTGCTAGGAGTCTGAGTAAAGCATTTGCTACCACTCTGCTGTGGGTGTTTTCAGCAAAAATGTGCACTTCACGTTAGCAAGTAAAAAATCAATTTTCTCTAGTATCTCCAAAGCATGCAATTTCTCAGTTCTTATAGCTCTTTTTAGACAGACTTCAATGGTCATTGCACCTTCTTCTCTCCAAGCACTAAATTAAAACTTATTCTTTCTATGTTCAAAGCTATGATTTGAATGTTTTTGTAACAAAAGTAGGTATGAAAAATTATGAATTAGGCAATATAAATGGATTGAAACCATAAGTCATAGAGTTCTTATGTAGAGGATCCAGATAGAGGTCATTCAATGCCTTTTCTGAAATGAAGTCCTCAGGGAACCAATCTTCAGCTCTACTTTAAGAAATCTAATCCCATATTTTTCATTTTTTGAAAGATATTTCTATGTGGACTTCTCACCAGCCCCTCAAAGTCATCAACATATTTAAAACTAAACTCACTTTCACGCACACTTTTTCACCCTCCTGAATTTCTCATTTGTAGAGTTGACATCCCTTTCTTCCAGCCTTCAGCGTTGACAGTCTCTGAGCATTTGGTTGCTTCTTTCACCTTCAATAACCCATGTCTCCTTAGCCACTAAATCAGTCCATTCGTCCTTGGATATAGAACTCTGCCCCTCCTTTTCTTCCCACTTCTGCTACAACAATGCTCTTATTTCTCTGGACTCTTGCCTCTTTTCTAGAGTAATGTTTCCTTGTCTTCTGCTACCTCTATATAATAAAAAGATATTTTTTTAAAGATTTATTTATTTATTTGGGGGAGATAGGCAGGGGGAGAGGGAGAGGGAAGAGAGAGAATCCTCAAGCAGACTCCCTGCTGAGCACAGAGCCTGACGCGGGGCTCAGTCCCATGTCTCAGTCCCCGAGATCATGATCTGAGCCTAAACCAAGAGCTGGTTGTTCAACCAACCAAACCATCCAGCCACCCCTAAAACCCTACATTTTATATTTTATGAATATTTTTTGTGGTGAATGGATTTGGGGAATATTGAATCATACTGAGATGACGGTTGGTCTGAGAGGACCTGTAAGTTGAAGCTATTAACAGGTAATGTTAAAGGCTGCAGTTTCCCGCAGTTGTGAAATTAATTCTCAGTACTCAGGTGTCAAAGAAGGAAATGGAAACTGAGAAGGTAGACAGTACACAGTAGAGCAGGGTACTTCCTGATTCTCTGGAACTTTCACTGTCTCTTGGAGCTTTTGGTGCTTTGAGGGAGACAGATGTCCAGATGGGCACCATTTTGTGGGGTGGTAAAATGCAACCCATTGTGTGAAGGAAGAGTGGGAGCCAGGAAGGAAGAGGTCCTCATAATAAATCACAACCTGAAGTAAGACAAAGCATGTAGATTTTAAAATATTCTTTGTATTTATTTCTCTTGCATTATACTCTCATCCTTAGTAAAATTAAGTGTCAGGTTGGCAGAGAGTTGGTGTGTGCCATTGCTGTGGCTGTAAAGAGCCGTTGTTGAATAAGTGGTACTGCCTGGTGGCTGGCCCATAGTAGGTGCAGTTAGCCCATGGGAAAGGAAGCTTTGAAGTCCACTGGGAATTTCTTCTTTCTTTACTGGTCTTAGAAAATCTGTTTTCATTTCATTAATTATAGTAAATTTTTTTCACACACACAAAAATTATCAATAACTTTCCATTACCTAGAGTAGTGATTTTCAAACTGTGTTTTGTGGAATCCTAGAGTTACATCAGTGTGACTTAGGGCCACTTGAGTAGTGGCTAAGAAGGCAGGACTCTATCCCCTAATGCTGCTTTAACCAGCCTCTCTCTCTTTCTCTCTCCCTATCCCTCTCCCCAGTTCTTCCTGCCTCTCTTCTTCTCTCATGGTTTGTAGTTCTGCATAAATTTCCTTTCAAAAGAAGCTTTAAAACTACAAAAAAGAAGCAAGAATAACAAAATAAAAGTTTGAAAACCATTCACCAAGAGAGTAACTACCAAATTCTTTAGTCAGGCATTCATGGGTATAAATAATCTGAAGTAAATATTTCTGGCTTATATTTTACTGGTTATCTCTTCTAATGTGGAATTCTATTATTTATACACTCTATAAAACCCTATGTAAACTGTACTATGCATTCTGCTAGACAGAGTTTTGATTTCCGGCCTCAGGTTTTGTTCACATTCCTGTTTTACTTAATATGTTTTTCCCTTTAAATTTACTTAAACCTTGTTTGTCCTTCCTTGACCACCTCTATTCAATGCAGTCTCTCCCTTCTGTTCCTATATGCTTTCCCTTGCCACGCTTGGCATACTTTCTTGCTTTTTACATTAAAGAGGTGTTATGTAAAAGCATCTTGTACATTGTAAGTCATTATTATGATTATATGTTTTTTTCTCTCATTCAAACTTTAATTAGTCAAGTCTGGACTTTGAATTGTTACCTATATCTGCCCTTTCTTTTATGTGGTGTTTTTATCTTGGAAGCAAATAAATCTTTCAATATGCACCCTGTGATAATCAAGCTTTGACTTTCAACCCACATGAACTAATGTTTCAATTTACCTAAGTCTGCTATCTTTACCAGAGGTCATAAGCACATCAAATTGTGTTT